>NC_066582.1:36921704-37553370 GCF_024323335.1 Lathyrus oleraceus
AATCTGAAAAAAATCTCAAAATTCTTAATTGACGTTATTAGATTAATTTCGGTGTTAGTTTATTTTTTTAAATTAATTTTAATCGTTTTCCTTCATTGTGTTTGTTTTTGACTATGGCTGACCAAAGAACTTTAAAGCAGTTAGTTGTCCCTGATGTGAATTATAATGGCATGTGTATTGAATATCCTGAAGCTGACACTCCTTTTGAATTGAAATCTGGTTTAATACACTTGTTTCCAAGATTTAATGGTCTTGCAGGTGAGGATCCGCATGAGCATCTGAAGGAATTTGAGGTTGTGTGCTCTGCAACTTCTGGACCTTCACTAGAAGATATTGTCAAACAAATGGCTGTAAATAATCTCCAGTTTCAACAACAAGTAGATTCTACTTTAAAGACTTTGCAAACACAGATTGGGCAGCTTGCCACTTTGGTGAATGCCATGCAGCAAGCTCAAGGATCAAACCAACAATCCTTGGAAGAACATTCTGTTTTTCAAATAGATTTGATTTCTGAAATTGTTGATGATACTTGTAGTGATTTGTTTGCATCTGATTTTCCATCATTGTCTGGTTTTGATGATGTTTATTCTTGTGATATTTGTACTGAAACTAAAATTTGCTCTGTTTGTGCTGAAATTGAGGCTGCCTTGCAAGTTGATATTCTTACTGCAGATGAGATTACAAATAAAGTTGTTCATGTAGATAAAGCTCTTGACATCCCGGCTGCCCCAAACACTCCTTCTATTGAGCAGCCACCTTCCCTCGAGCTGAAGCAACTTCCTGAAAATATGAAATATGCTTATTTAGAGATGAATGAAAAACTACCGGCTATAATTTCTTCTAACCTTGATTTCGATCAAGAAAATAAGCTTTTGCAGGTTTTAAGGAAGCATAAAAAGGCATTTGGTTGGACATTGGCTGACATTCCAGATCAGATCACCTTCACGTGTCCATTTGACACTTTTACTTTTAAAAGATTCTTTGATCCTGGAATAAAAGGCGAAGATACTAATAAAAATTTCAAGTTCAATGGACATTACCCAAAGCTATTCCATGACAGCCCCACTTTGGAAGAAGAAAATGTAGAATATATCTCTTTGGGAAAGGCTGCTTATGTGATCACCTATCCTCCTTGACTATTCGGGTGTGTTCTTTCCTCTCTCTTCTCTCTTATTTTATGTTTGTTTCTTCATTGAGGACAATGCATATTTTAAGTGTGGGGGAGGGAATACTTTATTTTCTTTGTTTTTGTTCTTTGTTTTGTTTTGTTTTTATTTTCTTTCTAAAAAAAATTGCATCTTCTTGAAAGTTTTAGACTATAGATTACTTTGAGTCGAGTTTGCGGAGACTTGAGAAAAATTCACAAGATCGGTATTCTTTTAACACCGTAAGTCTCCTGCATATGGAAATTGAGTTGAATTTTTATTATGTTTTAGCCTTACATTCTCATCCTCTGACAGCTTTTGAGTAGTTTATTTCAGCAGTCAGCACCATCTCACACACACTCTACGCAGGGAAGTCGATGAATATAAGTGAGTGTTCCGAAAAAAGAAAAAAAAAAGAGAAAAAAAATAAAGGAATGCACCTTCTAATTTTGGTGACCTTCACCCGGTCACTTAACCCAACGGATATAGAACCTTCAAAAAAAATTGAAAATAAGACTCTTTTGTAGTTGGTTCAGCGGGTTCTGGTGCTGAACTTGGTAGGGCGGATTACGGTCCGATCCCCCGCAACTACAATTGAGTAAGCAAAGGGTTATGCCACTTAAGTACCAGAACTCCGTGCAGAAAAGGATCAGAGTCACTAACCGGTCGCCTTGCTATGAGTGTGTGGAGATAACGGGCTTAATGTGATTGCGCCTGAATGAAAAAGAGCAAAAGAATCATGAGTAAGTTAGGCTTTAGTATAATAATATGATTCGAGTTGATTTGTGTATTCAGGAGGTTTATGTCTGCATAACTGTGGATTAGTGTTCTTACAATATCCTTAGTGTGCAAGATTAGTACCTATCAATGCAAAGTTAACCGAAGATGACTTGTAGCCTAGGATGAGTAACTGATGATGTATTTGTGCTTTCGTTGTTTTGTTTTTCGTTTTGCTCGGAGTGCAAAAGTTCAAGTGTGGGGGAATTTGATCAGTGCATTTTGGATGCACGTTCTTTCATGTTTGTACTTAAGCATTTCTTCGGTTTGCTTTGATTATTTTTATGTTTTAATGTGTTTTCATAATTTATGTTATTTTTGTACTTATTTAATTTTCGTATTTAATTTTCAGCATTAGCAACTTTCGTGAGAAAAATCATATCTTGAGCTAGAAGTATCGGATTGAGACATGCTACCAGTCGATGGAAAGCTAAGAAAAAGATCTACAACTTTTGTTCAGAAGTCGAGAGCTAAATCAGAATGTAACAGGGCCAGAAAATTCGTTGAAGTTGCCGCACTAGTTTTATTTAAGTTTTGGGTCATTAGTTTTGGGCTTGGGTTATGTTTTCGATCCAGTTGGGTTGTAAACCAAATTCCTTGTTTTCCATATACCTAGCAGCCTCATAACATGAGGATGATTACTATTCACAAAATACTTGAAAGCTTTGGCAAGAACTCTGATGAAGAACTAATCGATCCAAACAATTTGCTGTATTCGGGTTCCGATACCTTGAGATTTTAGTAATTCTTATTCAGGTTTTTTATTCCTTTCAATATTAATATATGTATTTTGTTTACTTAATCCGATTTACATATGCTATATTGATTTAATACGATTGATTGTGTGATCCTAACTAAAGTCACGATTTCGTTTGCTTAATTCGTTATCGAGTCCGTTTAATTCATGTTTGCTTAATTCATGAAACTTAATCCCGTTTGCTTAATTCGGATAATAGGAACATACAACTTATACTATCAATTGCGCTTGTCAGTTGATATTATAATCGAATAGGAATATTTTAATCTGCGGTTGGAATTACGATAGTCGATGATAGGCAAAGACCGAATCAGTAAATTGTTGCTACAACTTATTTCAATAATCACTTATTTTAATTTTTTTTAATTGAATCATAAACCAACCAAAACCCCATTAATCGTTACTATCATTGGTTAATTCAATTAAGAATCCTTGTGAGAACGATAATCCGAGTCAAATTATCGCTAACTACGTTTTGTCAATAATACTCGTTTTTGATCCGCGCGCGACTGCGGATCAATAGTCTGTAAATGACAAGACTCCATAGATTTTTACAAAGTTGAAAATGGTAATTTACATGGAAAAGGGTTACATTGAATACAAATGATAATTAATCCTTCTACCAACTCTTGATATCCAATGTGCTCTTGACCGCTACTGAGATGATGAATCGATGTCAACCTTTGTGCTCAACAAAGTCTTTCCAAAATTGGACGACCAGCAGAATGCACTTACTTGCCATAATCCCTAATTTTTGCATAAGTTGCCCCAAAGTGGGGTACTCAACTTATCGAGAAATTTTTTCCTTTTTTATGTCTCTATTTTTTTCCTGGATCGCACTTTCGGGTTTTCAATCCACCGAGACACTCATTTTTGCCTAAGCCTTCCTTTCGGGTTTTCAACTTAGCGAGTTGTTCATTTCTATTTAGGCGAAGTATTTCGTGACTGCATCTGCGTTCACAGGATGAGTGAACTCTTCACCATCCATAGTTGTAAGAATCAAAGCACCACCTGAAAAGGCTCTCTTAGCAACATATGTGCCTTCATAATTAGGAGTCCATTTTCCCCTGGAATCTGGTTTGAATGACAAGATCTTCTTGAGCACAAGGTCAACTTCTTTGAACACCCGAGGTCTGACCTTCTTATCAAACGCTTTCTTCATCCTCTGCTGATATAACTGACCATGACACATGGCAGTCAATCTCTTCTCTTCGATTAAATTCAACTAATTAAACCTAGTCTGACACCATTTAGCCTCAGTCAACTTGGCTTCCATGAGTACACACAATGAAGGAATCTCAACCTCTACGGGGAGCACTACTTCCATACCATATACAAGAGAGAAAGGGGTTGCCCATGTTGAAGTGCGGACGGATGTACGATACCCATGCAAAGAAAATGGGGGCATCTCATGCCAATCCTTATACGTAACAACCATCTTCTGAATAATCTTCTTAATGTTCTTATTTGCAGCTTCAACAGCCATATTCATCTTAGGTCTGTAGGGAGAAGAATTATGATGCACAATCTTAAAATCTTTGCAAAGAGCTTCCACCATATTATTATTCAAGTTCGATCCATTATCAGTAATGATCTTACTTGGCACACCATATCGGCATATGATCTAATTCTTGATAAACCTTACAATGACTTGCTTGGTTACATTTGCATACGATGCCACTTCAACCCATTTTATGAAGTAGTCAATTGCCACCAAAATGAAACGATGTCCATTCGAAGCTTTGGGCTTAATCATCCCAATCATATCAATTCCCCACATGGAAAAGGTCCATGGGGAAGAAATAGCATTCAATAGTGTCGGAGGAACATGAATCTTATCAGCATATATTTGACACTTGTGACACTTCTTTACAAACTTGCAACAGTCAGATTCCATTGTCAGTCAATAGTAACATGCTCGCAACATCTTCTTCGACATTGCATGTCCATTGGAATGAGTACCAAAGGAACCTTCATGCACTTCAATCATCAACAGGTCTACTTCGTGTCTACCCACGCATCTGAGAAAAACCATGTCGAAGTTTCTCTTGTACAGTATATCACCATTCAAGTAGGAATTACCGGCTAATCTTCTCAAAGTCTTCTTATCCTTCAAAGATGCCCCGGGCGGGTAAATCTGACTTTAGAAGAAACATTTGATGCCGTAATACCATGGCTTCTCGTCTTTGATCTCTTCAACAACAAACACATGAGCTTGCCTATCAATACGCATCACAGACAAATTGGGAACTTCATTCCAATACTTCACTACAATCATTGATGCCAACGTTGCAAGAACATCTGCCATCCGGTTTTCATCTCGAGGGATATGATGGAACTTAACCTTTGTAAAGAAAGTTGAAATCCTCCTCGCATAATCTCTATATGGTATTAAATCGGGTTGATTTGTCTCCTATTCACCTTTGATCTGATTCACAACTAAAGCGGAATCTCCAAAGACATCTAAATACTTGTTTTTGAGATTCATGGCCTCTTCAAGCCCCATAATGCAAGCTTCATATTCTGCCATGTTGTTTGTAGACTTGAAAGTCAATCTAGCTGTAAATGGTAGATGCATGCCTTGAGGAGTAATAATCACTGCCCCAATGCCATTTCCATATTGATTAACAGCTCCATCAAATACTATGCCCCAACGGGAACCAGGTTCTGGCCCTTCTTCAAGCAATGGTTCATCACAATCTTTCAATTTTAAGTACAAAATCTCTTCATCAGGAAAATCATATTGCACTGACTGATAATCTTCAATTGGTTTATGAGCCAAATGGTCGGCCAAGATACTACCTTTGATCGCTTTCTGAGATCGGTATTCGATATCATACTCTGATAACAACATCTGCCAACAGGAAATCCTCCCAATTAGAGCAGGCTTCTCAAATATATGCTTAATTGGATCCATTTTGGATATCAACCAAGTGGTATGATTTAACATATATTGACGCAGACGCTTAGCAGCCCAAGCCAATGCGCAACAATTTTTCTCAAGCATAGAATGCCGAGTCTCATAGTCGGTGAACTTCTTACTGAGGTAGTAAATTGCAAATTCTTTCTTTCCAATCTCATCTTGCTGACCAAGAACCCAACCCATACTATCTTCAAGCACTGTCAAATACATGATCAACGGTCTTCCTTCAATAGGTGTAGACAAAATCGGAGGCTCAAGCAGATATTCTTTGATACTGTCAAAAGCTTTCTGGCAGTCTTTGGCCCAATCGCAAGACCGATCTTTCTGAAGGAGCTTGAATATAGGCGCACATGTGGCAGTCATGTGGGAAATGAATCTTGAAATATAATTCAAGCGATCGAGAAAACCTTTGACTTGCTTCTCAGTTTTGGGCGCAGGCATCTCTTGTATTTCTTTGACCTTGGCAGGATCAACTTCAATACCCTTCTCGCTGACAATAAAGCCCAACAACTTACCAGAACGAACACCAAGAGTACACTTATTGGGATTCAAGCGAAGTTTATATTTCCTCAAAAACTGGAATAGCTTCAACAAATGCTCAACATGTTCCTCTTCATTAATTGATTTAGTAATCATGTCATCGACATAAACTTCAATCTCTTTATGCATCATATCATGAAAAAGAGTAGTCATTGCTCTATGGTAAGTTGCACCAGCATTATTTAAACCGAAAGGCATCACTCTATAATAGAATGTTCCCCAAGGTATAATGAATATGGTCTTCTCCATATCTTCGGGTGCCATCTTGATTTGATTATATCCGGAAAATCCATCCATAAACGAAAAAACTTTGAATTTAGCAGTGTTGTCTACCAACATATCAATGTGTGACAGAGGGAAATCATCTTTCGGACTGGCTTTATTTAAATCTCTATAATCAACACACATGTGGACTTTTCCATCTTTCTTTGGCACAAGCACAATATTGGCCACCCATTGCGGATACTCAACAATCACAAGGAAATCGGCGTCAATCTGCTTCTGCACTTCCTCTTTGATCTTCACAACCATATCAGGTTGCATTCTTCTCAACTTCTACTTGACTGGCGAGCATTCTGGCTTCAACGACAATCTATGCTCCACAATCTCAGAATCCAAACCAGGCATGTCTTGGTAGGACCAAGCAAACACATCTGAATACTCTAAAAGAAGATTAATCAACCCCTTCTTGACATTTGACACAGTCGAGACCCAATCTTGACTTCCTTCACATCATCCTCAGAACCCAAGTTGATTAACTCAATCTGCTCTTTGAACGGATGAATGGTCTTTTCATCTTGCTCAAGAAGACGAGATAATTCATCACTCACTTCTACATCACTTTCCTCCTCGGCTTCAAACACAGGGAATTCAAAATTTGGAGAAGGAGAAGGATCATTGTATTCAATGGGGTTAGGAACCAACCTGCATAATGATTTGATATTTTGATTTTAGAGAAGTGGATTTGTAACCAAATATTATGCAGATGGACAATTATATTGTTTACTTATTTTTTTGTGATTACCATTTTCAGAATAAAACAAAAAGTAAAAACAAGACATCATAGATGTGGATGAATAGAATTAATTTTATTAATGATCAATTTGAAAATGCCCAAACAATGTTCACTTCTCCCTTAGGCATAGGAGAAGGATTTTAAAAACATATAAAAGTAATTACTTAGATCGATGCAAAATAACATGAATATCAACAGCAGTCCAATTGTTGCAAGCCTTTCCATGCGTCACAAAATTGGTGCAGTCATCCTCTAGAAAAGCAGTTAAGTGTTGTTCATTGCCATGAATGAACCCTCCGCTACGGAAGCTAAGTTGCATATCTTCAGACCTTGCAGTTGATGAACCTTTCTGGAACCCCAAACCGGTTATGTCTTTGTTGTCGGAGACCTCTACCATGCGCCCCCACTGATCAGCATTTCCTTCTTCGACAATCTTCTTAGAATCTTTCAACGAGGACATAGGTGCCCCAACTCTCTTTTCAGCAGCAATAGATAAGGCCTGGAACGGAGTTCCAACCTCATCCTCAGCTTCAACATAAGAGAAATATGACAGGTGACTAAACAAAAATGCCTTCTCTCCACCAACAATCACAAGCTTTCCATTCTTCACAAATTTGAGTTTCTGGTGCAATGTGGAGGTAACAGCTCCTGCCTCATGGATCCATGGCCTTCCCAATAAGCAACTGTAGGCCGGGTGGATATCCATTACTTGAAAAGTAATCTGAAAATCACTCGGACCTATCTTAACTAGAAGGTCCACTTCACCAATAACCGTTTTGCGCGAACCGTCAAAAGCTTTGACGATTACACCGCTATACCTTATAGGCGCTCCTTGGTATGATAGCTTTGATAGAGTTGACTTCGGTAGCACATTCAGCAACGACCCGGTGTCAACAAGCACATTAGACAAAGCATCCTCTTTGCAATTCATAGAAATGTGCAAAGCCAGATCATGGTTTCTTCCCTTCTTAGGGAGTTCTTCATCACAGAAGCTAAGATTATTGCAAGAAGTGATGTTAGCCATGATATGATCGAATTGATCCATTGTAACATCATGTTCTACAAATGCTTGTTCTAGAAATCTCTGTAGTACTGTAACACCTCAAAATTTGCCCTCCTCTCTTGGGACTAGCATTAACATATTTGCATTTCATTTTAGGACATTAGGCATTTCATGTTGCATATCATGTGGTTACATTATGCAAGCCATCTTCCCAAGTCTTGATCAGAAGAGGAGGAAGTCAAGTGCAAGCTAGGGTTTTACTGATTGATCATTGGCCATCTGAGGATTGGGCTGTGAATTAGGGTTGCATGATTCCCAAGGGTATTGGTCCTCATGTTGATTGAAGTGGTACATCATCATCATCAGGGTTGGATGTCATCAAGTGGTTGAAGAAGATTCCTTGAGATTAGGGTTTTGACCATTGGTCAACCCTAATCAGCTGCATTGGGCCAATCAGGGCTGGATCAGGAGATGAGGTTTCTGATGGTTATGAGGTTCATTTTGTGATTATATGATGATTATTGAGGCTAGGGTGTCACCCTTGAGCCATTTCAGTTGAAGATTGGGGCTCAGATTGATCTATGCATTGCCAGATTCATCTGTCAGATGAAAAAGTCAACTATGGTCAACTGTACATGATCTGATGGATTTGGAGGTGGAAATGAGTTGGATACATTTCATTCATGTTGGAACAAGTGTTGAATGACATCTCAAAGCTTAAAACTGAAGAAAATCAAGTCAGGACAAAAACTGCCAAAAATAGCAAGTGACTTGTAATTGAAGTTTCCAAAAATGGAAAGTTTTGGACTTCAAAGCCACGTGTCCAAGGAAGCTTCAAATGAAACTTTATCCAACATGAAAGTTGTAGATCTTGCTCTCACCTTTCCAAAAAGTCCAAGAACATGAATTTCTCATTTGTGGTTGGCAAGTTATGGATTGATCTAAGCACAAAAAAGTTGAATTTCAAAGTGGCATAACTCTTGATTCACAAGGCCAATTCATGTGGTTCTTTTTTTGAGCAAACTCCATTTGACATGTACTATCATAATCCATCATCACATTTCATGAAAACTCATCACATAAAAAGTCCATTTTTCAAGTGATTTAATTTTAAAAAGTGGAGGGAAAAAGTGATTTTGAGAAATATTCATGGTTTACACATAATTTCACTTGCATTGGCTTACAAACATCATTTGAAACTTGCTTCAAAACATATTTTTTGAGTAAATTTGAAGGAAAATTCATGCACTATTCACCATGCATTTTCATGCATAGGGTGAAAACTCAATTTGCCAAAACACTCCCTAATTCATTCATTTCATTAACATTTGGCTTAAGTGTGATTAGAGAGTGATTAGTAGAGCATATATATACTCTAATCATAACAGAATTGGGAAGGTTAATCATTTTTTCACCATTTTTGGATCTTGAAACTTTTTCCCTCCAAATTTTCTCTCAATCAAAACTTGAAAATTCTCCACATAGCATAGCATTTTTCTTCCATATTCTGGTTTATTGAGTGTAGTGGATGCAGAATCAAGCATTGGATCATCAAATTCGAGCAAAATTTGTGTACATTTCAAGCAAACTCATGAAGATGGAAGTGGAAAATTAATCAAGATCTAGTTCGTTTCAAGCTTCAATTCACACATAAAGCTTCAAGTTATCATCTCAGGAGTTGATTTGGATCATTCAAAGCCTTGGATCGTGCACATTTAGGGACTGCTCTTCAAGAGGTTCAGTTTTCGAATCTCTCAATTCTTAATTCCATTAACATGTTTAGATAGAGTTTTTCATGCTGATTAATCTGATATAAAATTCGTGTGAAATGGATAAAAAATGAATGAGTTATGCTTGCTTAAAGTTTGACATGTCAAAATGTTTTTGCTCGGATCTCTTAATCCATGGATTGTTAGGTTTAGATATTGATTGATCTGTAATCTACATTGAAAGAGCTTTCTGTTGATGTATGCATCTCAAAATTCTGGAAAATTTTCTGAACACAGCTCCGCCGTCTTCGCGAAGAAGATGGTGGAAACCACCGCTGGCCATACGCGTATCACTATGCGCCATACGCGTATCACTGTGCGTCATACGCGTATCACTATGCGCCATACGCGTATCACTGAGCCACCACTGGCCATACGCGTATCACTGTGCGCCATACGCGTATCACCTGCAGCATGTTTTCAAACTTAAAATCCATTTTATTTTTCCCTACAATTTCCATATGCATTGTTTTCCAAACTTCAAAAATTCATAAGTTCTTCATTTTTTGTCCAAATTTGATGAGACTTTTTGCATTATTCTCCTTGTGATGTGTAGTTTTTTATGGTGATTTTTAATGTTTTTTTTTCACGTGTAGAAAAATAAATTGCCTAGGGTTTTCTCATGTATGTCCATTTTTTATACATTTTGGTAATTGATCCATGAAATGCTCATATCATAAAATAAATTTGTGCCAATTTTTTGTGATGATTCCTGACTGGTTGATGGTCATTTATATGTAAATTTTGTGGATTTTTGATACCTGGCCTTTGAGTTATGATTTTTGGAACATAGGTGTGACAATTTGTGTCACACCTCTTGATGTCAACTTGTGGAATTTAATTGATTGGCCTATACATGTTAGAATTGAATGAAATTTTGCATGGTGTTTGGTTGACATGTTAGGATGCTTGTTGAATTTTTGTGGAATTTTATGTTGTATTTTCTAATTGATCATGATTTTTCATTTCTGGTGATTGAATGTGCAAGTTCATATGACCTAGGTTGGTAGAATGATTGGGAAATGCTCATGTTGTACTGTATGGTCATGAAATTTGATATGCATGTAATAGACACATGTTAGGACCTCCCTGTTTTGGTCTCATCCATTTCTTTTTTTGTTTTCAATGAGATATGAATTTTTGAAGTGGATGTATGCATTGATGGTGTGAATTGGAGCATGAAATTGTGTCTGTTTTTGTTGATTTTCATTGACATGGTTCCATCTGCCCAATTGAGCTCAAATTTGACATGGTAGACCTTGATTGACCCCTGTTTAGGTGTATTTAATTTGAGATTTTTTTGATGTGTTTTGGCATGGATTTGAATGCAATACTTCTGTTTGTGTGTTTGATGCTTCATTTGACCTCATATGGATTGTTTTGTGCATGAATTGAACTTGATGGATGATATAAACATGAGACCAATGATGTTTGCTTGTGTTTGATGATAATTTGATGTTGGATGGTGGATACCTTGCTGTTTTAAGTTTTTTCTTGCTTTTGGACCCTAGGCTTGGCCTAATGGTCTAGTTGCTAATATTTGCTTGATTTTTCAGGATCAAAAAAGCAATGTACATGGAGAATGATACAAGTTGATTTTAATTGATGTTGTGGATGTTTGTACACTAACATAACATTGTTTTGTAGGTATTGGAGTTTGGGTTTAAGCCTTGAGCTTGCCTTGTGTTGTGTATAGTTTGACTGTTTAACTGTTTGCTGTACAATTTGTCTGATTGAATACTGACTGAGTTTGATTGTTTCCAGGTACTTTAGTTGCTCAGTTCCTTGTGAACCATTGCTTTGCTTTGCTTAAGCAACTTGCATTTGAGGTATAACCTTCTTACTTCATGTAGTCTGGAGACCCGGCTGTTACCGGGCCGGGCAAATTGTCTGAAGTCCTCCTTAAGAGGCAATGCTTGTGTATGTTTATTTTTAAGCCCAAGCAGGAAAAGTCCTTCAAGTAAGGCAATTGGTGGAAGGTAGGGGCAAGCAACCTGTCCCCCACTATTCAGTTGAGTCTTCTCCTTGCTCCCATTACATGGTTGTAGCATTGAGATCAAAAGCCCAAGATCTGTTGTGTCAGAGTCATCGAGTATAGAAGGGTTCCCCTATTCTGGACCCATGCTCATTTGTCAGCTCTCCCTGGTTAGGGATATGAGCTGTGAGGTCTGATCCTCACTTCATCCTTTCATCTGCTTCACCTTAGCCTCGTAATGGCAAGGTTAAGAGCAAACACAGCCTGTACAGACGATTGCTTAGGCAGTCAAACCTGATTGATTGAGCCCCCTTGTTTGGCTATAGTGCGTGTTATGTGGATATCTGATTGACATGCTTGTTTGAGATACCTGTTCTCATTTGATGATATATGATTGTATGCTTGTGTGCTAGCTTCTTTCCTGGTTAGGTTAGTTTGCTTATGCAAGTAGGATAGAAAACCGAACTTAGGGTTAACTTTGCATGACAACATTAGGCTCGAGTCTCAGCTCCCTAGTGTCGTGTTTTTCCCTCTGTTTCTGGGTAGGAGAGAGTTTCTCCCCTGTTTAGGGGAACTACATCGCCCTGATCCTCGTGCCAGACGAGGTATGTAGGCAGGTGGTCGTGCGAGACCACTCCGGGCAACCTTTTTCTTTTTTTGCGTGTGTTTACTTGTTATCTGATTGTGTTTTGGCTCGGATGCCGACGTAAGCCCAGTGATTGGCAGTCGGGCTCCACGTTTGCCCCTTTGAGTGCGTTTTGGTTCGGATGCCGACGTAATTCCATCCAGTGGTTGTCGGGCTCCATGTTTGCCACCCTTGCATGTTTGTGTTGTTTTGTGTTGTTTGGCGTGCGTAAGCCGAACTACAGTGGCTCTGATTCTTGTTCCAGACAAGATATGTAGGCATAAGGTGCGACGCCTTATCGAGCCCGTTTCTCTTAACCCCACCTGCGTTCCCTGTGTGTGTGTGTGATGTTTAGCAACCTTTTCTTTATTCTAGGACGTGGATCCCGTCGAGTACGACGGACGTGAGGGGTGCTAATACCTTCCCCTTGCGTAACCGACTCCCGAACCTTTTCTCTCTGGTCGCGAGACCATGTCTTTCCAGGTTTCTCTGAGCGTTTCCTTTCCCTATCTTGGGATAAATAACGTTTAGTGGCGGCTCTGTGTGTTTTTATTTTTAGGCTCGCCGGTTGATTTTTCGCAGGATGCGACAGCTGGCGACTCTGCTGGGGACATTCTGATGTAGACCTATGCTGGTCCATCGTCCCTAAGCGAGTCTCTCCTAGCGTTTTAGGATTGGTTTGGGTTGCTTATTTTGTATTATTTATTGCATTTATTATTCTAACCAGTGTGTATATATTTGCATTAAATGTTTGCATGCATCATACTATCATGTTGTTGCTGTCCTCTGCAGGTGGTTCTGTTGTGTGGGGTGGGTGTTCTGAGTGGGGCTAAAACCCAGGCCCGAGTATACACCTAGGACTAGTGTGGTCTCACGTTGCCTCTTTCATGTTAAGTCAACATGTGCCTGGCGGCGTGATGTGCCACAAGCCGGACGAGGCTCACTTGATAGTGCTCATCTCTGTGGATATTCCGCTTTGTTTGAGTCACTCCATTTGAGTTGTTGACTCTGGTGACCGATCTTTTCCCGGATTTTTTGGTTTAGACGATCTTAAGGGAGCTACAATGGCACACCCGAAAGGGCAAACCCATTGAGTATCTCTGCCCGATTGTCGAGACCATTATCCGCCTTAGGATGACTTGATTAGAACTTACCTGTGAGGGGAGGGTTGTTCTGTCAGATGTTTGTTCAGATAGCCTTCAGATGGTGACTTTTGATCTGTGATTCAGAGACATGATTATAAGTCGGATTTATGGTCATGTATTGCCGTGACGCCGGAGTGCTGTCCGTGACTTATCAGTGGGGATCCGTTTATTTCGGATTCCCCGGGCCGAGATATTTTATCAGTGGGGATCCGTTTATTTCGGGTTCCCCGGGCCGATTCAGATAAGGGTGATGTGTCTACTCGGATATGGTTTGGTGATGATGGTGATGATGATGTATCTGTCTTCCGTTTATTTCGGAACCCGTGGGTCAGAATTGGGATTGTACATTCCTCAGATGGTTATGATCAGTTCAGAGCCCAGATTCAGTGCAAATGATCAGATGGCTTGGAGGATGGCAACGCATTGCATTCATTCATCAGCATCATTACATTTTGCATTAATTGCATCTAACCCATGTTTACCCATATGCAGGGACACTTTTGATCGAGATTCTGGTTGAGAGATTTTCTGCTCCAATATGAGGACCGGTTTGAAGAACAACATTGCTTACAGTTTCTTTGATCCAGAGATTGGTGTGCTCAAGGATATGATAGCATTGATTACTCCTGACCATGTGGGAATGTTTAGAGAGTCATACGGCGGTATTCTGAAGATGGTTTTCAGACTCACTGACTGCGACAGGAGCGCCATCCACACTCTTCTTCAGTTCTATGACCCTGGGTTGAGGTGTTTCGTTTTTCCAGACTATCTGTTGGGACCTCTGATGGAGGATTATGTCAGCATCCTGGGTATTCAGATCCGTGATCAGATTCCTTTTCATGTCACCAGAGCAGAGCCAGATGTCCTTGGAATTTCACGTGCTCTTTATTTGAGTCCGGAAATGGTCAAGGAAGGTTTGAAGGAAAAAGGAAAGCTACCCGGGTTTCATTTGAGTTTCTTGGAGGCCAATGCCAAGGAACATGCTGCTGTGGGTAACTGGAAGACGGTCTGTGCTCTGATTGCTGTGAGCATTTATGGGATTGTGCTGTTTCCTAACCAGAAGAATTTTGTGGACCATAATGCTATCAGATTGTTTATGCAGAGAAACCCTATTCCTACCCTGATTGGAGATGTCTACTATTCAGTGCATAACAGGAATGAGAAGAGGCGTGGGGGTCTGGTCAGATGCTGCTCTCAGTTGCTCTTTAGATGGTTCATGGGGTATTTGCCTTCCCGAGGTGCTTTTGTTCAGATTGACCCTAGTGTCAAGTGGTCCTTCCGATTGATGGGTCTGCGGGCTGATGACATTGCTTGGACTCATAATGGTTTAGCTGGTCAGGACTTCATATGCAGTTGTGGGAGTTTACCTAATGTGCCTTTGGGGGAGTTCAGGGTTGCATTAATTACAACCCGATGCTTCTCCGGAGACAGATGGGGTTTGCTATAGAGGGTCCTCCTCTCGGGCGAGAGATTCAGGAGTCCTTCTATTTCCCGATTGATGGTAACCAGACCAAGCTGAGGCAGGTATTGGACGAATGGCGAGATATCCAGAGGAGGGGTAAGGTTCCTTATGGCAAAGTCAACTGCCGGTATTTTCCACTATTTGAGGATTGGTTGCGGAAGAGGATTGAGTCTACATTTCTACCATTTCCGGGGGGTGATCTTGTGTGTCCTATGATTGAGGGTCCAAGTGCTTCTGTCAGCATGGAGGAATTCCTCGAGATGAAGAGGGCCAGAGATCAGTTGCTTGCAGAGAAAGCTGAATTGGAGAGAAGTGTTGCTCGGTTTCAGGCAGCTAATCAGGAGCTCAAAGCAAAGATGGAAAATCAGGATAAGCGACATGCTCTGGAGACCAAACACTTTGAGACGGATACAGCTTATTATGGGAAGATCAGCCAAGCCTTAGCATCGTCCAACAGGGAGCACGATATCACCAAGGAGAAGCTGTTCAGAGCATCGAAGGTGATTGAAGATGAAAAGAGGAGGCAGATCATTGTTCGGGATTAGAGAGATGACAGAGTCAGGGGTCTCATTGCTGAGTGGGAGGCAAAGCTGCAAGTCAAGGAGTCAGAGAATCTAAAGATCATTGCAGAGAGAGATCACTATATGGCTGAGAGAGACTACTACTTCAGGCAGATGAAGATTCATCAGAAGGAAGTTGGGAGACTACAACAGGAGAACACCGAGCTCAGGTTCGCCGCAGAGTTCGCGAGGATGGAAGATGAGATAGGGCCATCTGTGGGACCCTCATCCAGTTAGATCTTTCATTTGTGTTGGATTACCGTCAGGCTTGTTGACGGAATTCACTTGTCTGTATTTCTTTCCTATTCTGGAGGATTGTATTTGATTTTATCTGGTTGATGTATGACTATGGCACTGTTTGTGCACTCTTTGGTTATGTGATGGTTATTTTCAGTCAGTGATTAATCTTCAAGCTTTATTTGCTTTGCCGTATGCACTCACACAGGCACACACATGGTTGGGGGTATCATGCTAAATCACATATCTCCGATCTGCACGATAAAATCAGACGCTGAATATCAGAATATTGATGCCGGATTATTATTTGTCTCAGTGATGCCAGGATCGAGAGACAAAGTGTCCTTCATATGAATAGACACTGCATCCATGCATTGATCATAATGACTGTGCTTTATTTTGCAGGTGTTTGTTATTAACGTGCTTGCTTGTGACAGGAATCATTGCTCGCGCTCGAAGGACAGTACCTTTGCGCTCAACACGCCCTCACAGATATTATACCAGAAGGAATACTCCCAGACTCATGGAGCTTCCCAGTGCTGATATGCTTGAATTGAAGGAAAAGATGACCGAGCTGATCAATATAATGCAAGGCTTTGCAATTGGTCAGAAAGCGCTGGCGGATAAAGTTGAGAAACTCGAGCGGGTTTCTGCTCAGAACAGTGGGGTCAACCTGGATGGAGTCTCCAACCAGGGGCAGGGATCCAGAGACGGCGGGAAGAGGACAACAGTTGGTCTGGTGAATAATGCTGGTGCTGCTGGTCAACCTGGGCCTAGTCAGAATACGAAAGACAACTTTGTGCCTCCGTTTTATGGTTTTGACGAAGATCAGGAGGAAGATAGAGAGGCTGACCAGTTCTCTATGCGAAATGAGCCTTTTGTGCCTTATGACATTCCTCCTCAGAACAAGGAAATTCAGCTGCTGGCTGAGAAGATAAAAGTGCTTGAGAGCTATGCCACGCCTGGGGTGGTAAACATGTCCAACATGGGATTGGTGGAGGGAATTGTGATTCCTCAGAAGTTCAAGGCGCCTGCGTTCGATAAATACAACGGTAGTTCCTGCCCGGAAACTCATCTCCAGGCATTTGTCCGCAAAATCTCAGCATACACCGCGGATCAAAAACTGTGGATGTACTTTTTCCAGGACAGCCTGTCTGGAGGCTCCTTGGAATGGTACACCAAGTTGAGATCGTCCGATATCAAAAGCTGGCAAGATTTGGGAGATGCTTTCTTTAAGCAATACCAATTTAATGCTGATATGGCTCCGAGTCGTACCCAGCTGCAGGGTATGTCTCAAAAGCATAACGAAGGATTCAAGGAGTATGCTCAGCGATGGAGAGAACTGGCTGCGAGGGTGCAACCTCCTCTGGTGGACAGGGAGATGTCGGATTTGTTTATGGGGACCCTGCAGGGGCCGTTTGCAGAACGAATGGTGGGGTGTCCTGTTACCAACTTCTCTGATATCGTGGTAGCTGGAGAAAGAATAGAGAGTTGGTTAAAGCTGGGCAAAATTCAGGGTGCGTCTTCTTCTTCTTCAGGGTCGAAAAAGCCGTTTGGTAACAATGGTGGACAGAGGAAGAAAGAGGGAGATACCAGTGCAGTGTACGCTCAACGCGGACCCAGTAGGGACCGTTACTTCCAGCACAATGCTGCAGTAACAATTCCTGCTGAGTCTCATTCAGCACAACCGCAACAACAACAACAGCAGCAACAACAACAAAGACAACAACCCTTTCAGTAGAGACAACAAAGGGCTGGTTATCAGATCCGAGGCAGAGCGCAGGATCGTCAATTTGATAGGCCTCCAGTGAGTTATGCTTTCTTGTTTAAGAAGCTGCAGGATTTGGGCCTTGTGCAGACCAGAACTCTGGCACCTTTGAGACCTGATCAAAGGCCAGCCAGTTATGATGAGAATGCTAAATGTGAATTCCACTCGGGTGCGCCCGGGCACAACATTGAGAACTGTAAAGCTTTTAAGCACACAGTTCAAGACCTGGTGGATTCCAAAGCCATTAATTTTGCGCCATCTCCCAATGTCAACGCAAATCCCATGCCTGCGCATGGTCAGAGGGGGGTGAATGCAATTTCTGAGGAAAGTCGAGTTGGGCTATTTGATGTTGATCAGCTGAAGACGCCTTTGGCCGAGGTCAAGAGGCAGTTGTTAAGAAATGGGGTTTACCCGGGCTGCGGGTTTGAGTGTGCTGAGTGCACTATTTCTGCAAATGGTTGTGAGCTTCTGAGGAAGCATGTCCAGGGGCTGATGGACGATGGGGAGATTGTGATCGAGAAGTCTGAAGGGAAGAAGGAGGAGGTCTCCACCATAACCATTTTCTATGACCCGGTTGATTTGTCTAACCTGGTGGAGGAGGCTCCAGTTACCATCACGGTACCTGGGCCGATTCCATACGACAAAGAGGATGCCGTGCCATGGCATTATGGGGGAGAGGTATATTGTAATGGTGAGAGGTTGGAAGAACAATCTGCTAGTGAAACCACCGTGCTAAAGGTGGATAATGCCGGTCCCAGCGGTTTCACTCGCAGTGGAAGGTTATTTGCTCCCGATGCTTTGAGGAGGGGGGAGGAAGAAAAAGATAAAAAGGAAAAGGCCGAGGCTTTAGCCAGGGCAAAGGGGAAGGCTGTGGCAGATAGCGGTAATACTCCTGTGATGACACCGGCGCCTGCGGGGTCGGATAACAAATTTGATGATGAGGCTGAAGAGTTTCTGAGAATCATCAAAAAGTCGGAGTATAAATTGGTGGATCACTTGCAGCAAACACCTTCTAAGATCTCGATTCTTTCACTGCTGTTGAGTTCTGAGGGTCATAGGGAGGCTTTATTGAAAATTCTGAAGAAAGCCTATGTGCCTCAGGAAATCACAATCAACCAATTGGAGACGGTCGTATCCAACGTGCATGCTAGCCATGGGTTGGGCTTTACTGATATGGATTTGACCGTAGATGGAAGGAACCATAATCGGGCGCTACACATTGCGATGGAATGCAAGGGAGCCGTGCTTTCGCATGTGCTGGTTGATACCGGTTCCTCTTTGAATGTGTTGCCTAAGAAGGCCCTGGCAAAGCTTAATTGTGATGGGCTGATTTTGACCCCGACTGATTTAATTGTGCGGGCTTTTGATGGGTCAAAGCGAGCCGTATTCGGGGAGGTGGAGTTACCAGTAAAGATTGGCCCGGAGGTGTTTAAGTCAACCTTCTATGTTATGGACATCCAACCAGCTTACAGTTGCTTGTTGGGTCGCCCATGGATTCATGCTGCGGGAGCAGTTACGTCGACTTTGCACCAAAAGCTGAAATATGTTTGGGGAGGCCAGGTCGTTACTGTTTGCGGAGAGGAGGACATCTTTGTCAGCCACCTGTCTTCTTTCAAATATGTTGAGATGGACGGCGAAATATGGGAGACGCCTAGCCAGTCATTTGAAACTGTTAAGGTGGAGAATGCCCTGTTCGCCAAGCAAGAGGAAGAGAAACCATCCATCGCTTCATACAAGCAGGCTGCTGAGGTGGTCAAGAGCGGTGAGGCTCCTGGTTGGGGCAAAATGATGGAGGTCCCTGAGAAGAAGGACCGTTTTGGGGTTGGATATCAACCAAGCCGAGGCTTGGGACGAGGAAGAGGGGGTCGTACGTCTGTAACTTTCACGAGTGCCGGAATGCTGGATCCGGACCACATCTGCATGATGGGTGAAGATATTGACAGCGACTGTGACATGGACCGATGGATAACGTCGTGCGAACCAGGGATGGAAATCCACAACTGGAAGGCCGAAGAAATCATCCGGGTCACTCTCCTCGAAGAGTAATATTTTTCTTGTTTCTTTCTTATTTGCATGCAAACCTTACGTGTTGCCCGACACGTAATGGTTCATTGTAAGGGCCACCTCATGTCATAATTTGCAAAATTCTGCATCATTAATAAAAGGATGTTTTTCAGTCAAAAGCGGTGTTCCCTGTTTTTCATTTATTTTTGCAGTTTAAAAAAATAAAAACAAATAAAAATGGCAATGTTTTCATTTTTCCTTTTTTTAAATTTCTCACACCGGTTCTAAAGCAATGCATGAATCAACATTCATGCAGATGCGATTCCTCTCCGGATCTCATTGATAACAATCCTGTTACGCCTCTATATGATTTCGACAATCCGATCTATCTTGCTGAAGAAAAAGACGAAGAAGATTGTGAATTGCCGGAGGAATTAGCCAGGTTGTTAAGACAAGAGGAGAAGGTGATTCAGCCGCATGAAGAGCCGATTGAGGTCGTGAACTTGGGTACCGACGAGGTCAAAAGAGAGGTGAAAATCGGGGCTGCTTTGGAGGAAAGTGTTAAGGGCAGATTGGTGGTGCTATTGAAAGAGTATGTCGATATCTTTGCCTGGTCTTATCAAGATATGCCAGGGTTGGATACCGATATCGTTGTGCACAAGCTACCGTTGAGAACAGATTGTCCTCCAGTGAAGCAGAAGTTGCGCAGAACTCGACCTGATATGGCGATGAAGATTAAGGAAGAAGTGCAGAAGCAGTGGGATGCTGGTTTCCTTGCTGTCACTAACTATCCGCCATGGGTTGCGAACATTGTGCCAGTCCCGAAGAAAGATGGGAAAGTAAGAATGTGTGTGGACTACCGGGATCTGAATAGAGCTAGTCCGAAAGATGATTTTCCATTACCTCACATTGACGTGTTGGTAGACAATACAGCTCAATTCTCGGTGTTTTCCTTCATGGATGGCTTTTCTGGCTATAATCAGATCAAGATGTCGCCAGATGATATGGAGAAAACAACGTTCATCACACCATGGGGTACCTTTTGTTACAAGGTGATGCCATTCGGTCTCAAAAACGCCGGTGCTACTTATCAGAGAGCTATGGTGACTTTGTTTCATGATATGATTCATCATGAAATTGAATGCTATGTTGATGACATGATAGCAAAGTCCCAAACAGAAGAGGGGCATTTGGTTGATTTGGCTAAGTTGTTTGACCGGCTGAGACAATTCAGACTGAGGTTGAATCCGAATAAGTGCACGTTCGGAGTGCGGTCCGGTAAACTGCTGGGGTTCATTGTAAGTGAGAAAGGAATTGAGGTTGATCCTGCAAAAGTAAAAGCAATAAAAGAAATGCCTGAACCGAGAACAGAGAAGGAGGTTCGTGGTTTCTTAGGTAGATTGAACTACATTTCACGGTTCATATCTCACTTAACAGCCACGTGCGAACCGATATTCAAATTGTTGAGAAAAGATCAAACGGTTAGGTGGAATGATGATTGCCAAGCGGCGTTTGAAAAAATAAAAGAGTATTTGCAGGAGCCTCCGATTCTGATGCCTCCTGTGGAGGGAAGACCGTTAATTCTGTACCTGACAGTCCTCGAGGGGTCTATGGGGTGTGTATTGGGGCAGCATGACGAGTCTGGTCGAAAAGAGCATGCCATATACTACCTTAGCAAAAAGTTTACCGACTGTGAAACAAGATATTCACTGCTCGAGAAAACTTGCTGTGCTTTGGTCTGGGCTGCTCGCCGACTAAGGCAGTACATGTTGGTTCATACCACTTTATTGATTTCCAAGATGGATCCGATCAAGTACATTTTTGAGAAGCCAGCATTGACCGGGCGGGTTGCGAGGTGGCAAATGATTTTGACAGAATATGATATACAGTATACCTCTCAGAAAGCGATCAAGGGGAGTGTATTGTCTGATTACCTCGCCCAGCAACCCATTGATGATTATCAACCGATGAAGTTTGAATTCCCTGATGAGGACATCATGTTTCTCAAATCGAAAGATTGCGAGGAACCAATCCCGGAGGAGGGGCCTGACCCTGAATCCGAATGGATTCTGATGTTTGATGGGGCCGTTAACGTGAATGGAAGCGGTGTTGGTGCTGTTTTGGTTACGCCGAAAGGATCTCACATTCCTTTTGCTGCCCGGCTAACATTCGAATGTACCAACAACGTAGCTGAATATGAAGCTTGTATCTTGGGTATTGAAGAGGCGATTGATTTGAGGATCAAGAACCTTGTTATATATGGAGATTCAGCTCTAGTTGTGAATCAGGTTAACGGAAAATGGTATACGCATCAATCTCATTTGGTTCCGTATCGAGATTATACGAGGAGATTGTTGACGTTTTTCACCAAGGTGAAGATGCATCATGTGCCCAGAGAGGAGAATCCTTTGGCAGATGCTTTGGCTACTCTGGCTGCCTTGATTAAGGTGCAGAGGTGGAATCAGATCCCCAGTGTGGAGGTTGGACGTCTGGATAGACCGGCTTATGTGTTTGCTGTTGATGCAGCGCCTGATGATGAGAAGCCGTGGTATTATGATATCAAACGCTATCTTGAGACCCAAGAATATCCTGAGGGAGCATCAGAGAAAGATCGAAAGACTCTGCGGAGGTTGGCCATGGTATTCTACCTGAATAAGGATGGGGTTTTGTATAAGAGGAATTTCGATTGGGTCTTGCTCAGATGTGTGGATGATGCAGAAGCAAGCCAATTGATGAAAGAGGTTCATGAGGGATCGTTCGGTACCCATGCCAGTGGGAATGCGATGGTGAAGAAGCTGCTGAGAGCAGGTTATTACTGGATGACAATGGAGGCCCAATGTTTTAATTTCGTGCGGAAGTGCCATAAATGCCAGATTTATGCTGATAAGGTGCACGTGCCTCCAAATCCGTTGAGCTTGATGTCGTCTCCGTGGCCGTTTGCTATGTGGGGCATTGATATGATCGGGAAGATTGAGCCTACAGCTTCGAATGGGCACAGGTTCATATTAGTGGCTATTGATTACTTCACCAAGTGGGTAGAAGCAGCTTCTTATACGAATGTGACGAAGCAGGTTGTAGCCAGATTTCTTAAGAGAGACATCATTTGCCGATACGGGGTTCCCGAGAGAATCATTACTGATAATGGTTCTAATTTGAATAATAAGATGATGGCAGAGTTGTGCCGGGAATTCAAAATTGAGCATCACAATTCTTCTCCCTATCGTCCGAAGATGAATGGGGCGGTTGAGGCAGCCAACAAGAATATTAAGAAGATTGTGCAGAAAATGGTGGTAACCTACAAAGATTGGCATGAGATGTTGCCGTTTGCGTTGCATGGGTATCGAACGTCGGTACGTACATCTACTGGGGCAACTCCTTTCTCGTTGGTATATGGGATGGAGGCTGTGTTACCTGTTGAGGTTCAGATTCCCTCTTTAAGAGTCCTGATGGACGTGAAACTGCAAGAGGCTGAATGGGTAAGGACCCGATATGAAGAGTTGAGCCTGATAGAGGAAAAGAGGCTAGCAGCCATCTGTCACGGGCAGTTGTATCAGCAACGAATGAAGCGTGCTTTTGACAAGAAGGTGCGACCTCGGGTATATCACGTAGGTGATATGGTGCTGAAAAGGATCCTTCCTCCTCAAAACGATCGAAGGGGCAAGTGGACGCCGAATTATGAGGGTCCATTCGTGGTCAAGAAGGTTTTCTCTGGTGGAGCCTTGTTGTTGACGACCATGGATGGTGAGGATTTTCCATCCCCTGTGAATGCGGACGCAGTTAAAAAATACTTCGTATAAATTGACCCGCTGGACGAAAAGAACAAAATAGTCCAGGCAAAAATGGGCATCCCGGCGAACCAAAAACAGAAGAAAGGTTCGGGCAAAAATTAGGAATATAAAATGAAAAAATTGTACACCCGGCAAGTCGAAAACCTGAAAAGGCGACTTGGGCAAAAATGGGTATCCCGGTGGACTGAAAACCCGAAAGGGCGGTTCAGGCAAAAGAGGGATTGAAACGAACAACTGCGTCTAGCATGATCGTTTGCGCTTTGGGTTAAAGCATCATGGATAATACCCGGTAGGGATCAATCGGAATCGTTTTGTTCAGAAGGCAGAAAGCATGGAGAGTCTGAGGACATATGGGGTGTAACTGAGTTGGAACTCGATGAGATCACGGGTTTCACATTGCCATTAGGATAGATTTTTCCTTTTGTGCGCAATTACCTCTTTTCAGGAATTGCTTCCTTTGTATTGCTCAATTTGAGCCACACACTTTGCCGATCAATAAAATGCATATTCAGTCAAATAATTTTGTTTTTGTTTTTCATTACCGCTTTGATTGCAAAAACATCCAGATATTTTTGATAAAGAATCTTGCATTTTAAGACATACAGGTTCCTTCCAATGCATGTTTATAAGATTGAAAGCTTGAAATCTTATTTGGAAGGTTGAGTGACCCAAGTGTTGAAATCTTGACACGCCTGGGGCACGGTTTTATCTGACGATCTGTTTTGCAGGAACTGTTAGATATTTTCATTCACTTGCAGGTTGTGATGTGGAAGCATTGTAATAAATCCCCAGAGAGTTCGCTCAGGAACGAATGAATGAAAGAACGACGAAGTGACGTTGAGACGTACGACGATCCTTGATGATAATCAAGAAGACTCTTCAAAGTCGGAAGATTGGAAAGTATGTAATTCCCCGCAGAGCCCGATCAGGGGCAAAGCAAGTTAGAGAACGGTAGAGGACGACGAGAGACGTCCGATGACCCTTGAAATTAACCAAGAAGACTCTTCAAAGTCGGAAAATTGAAAAGAATGTATAACTCCCAGGAATACGCTTTCTCGTCGAGCGCAGCGCGACCTTGGGATACAAGATGATGGAGCAGAAAAGGTCCAGACGAGTCTGGAAATTCCCCAAAAGTGGAAAGCTGATGCGAGGCTGGAAGGTAGATACCGTGGTTCGACGAGTCGACGGGTGTTCTGTACCAACTTTTCTCATTTCCCGGCTAGGTCCCCAAGCAGAGTCATAGGACTAGCTTCCCAGCGGATTCCAATGTCTGTGGACTTCTCCAGCCGAGTCAGGATGGTTATTCCTGGCGGGTTTACGACGATGTTTCCTCAGCAGCCAGGCCAGAAGGTTGTTATCCCCGAGTGGAGAGGGTCTTTTTCAATGAAATATATCTCCAACAGTGTTCATCCTACCAGTAGATTGAACAAGTTTCCGTAGCGGACGGAGGGATTTCTGCATCCCCAGCTGAGTTGATTCTACCTATGGATTGCATGGGTTGTCCCCAGCGGAGTGGTATGCGGTTCCCTAGCAGGATCAGGATGGTTATCCCCAGCAGGTGATATATTGATGTTTCCCCAGTTGAGCCTGGAGGTTGCTATTCCCCTAGCAGGGCCTATGCGAGTATTTCCCCAGTGAAGTCGGCAAGTATCTGGGAGGGTTTCCCGAAGCGGAGTCAGGATTGATATCCCCAGCAAGTCAAAGACTGTTGTATCCCCACAGAGTGTTGGTGGTGCTTATCCCCAGCAGTTTCTCGAGTGGATTGGGTGCAAAGGAGGTTCTTCCCCAGCAAGGGTTGCCTTATTCCCCGCAGCAGCGTTATTCCCCAGCAGGGTGGAAATCCGAGTGGTGGCGAGTTCTCAGCAGAGTGTCTCGTATTCCCCAGAAGGGTCCCTTGAGGGGGATGTTTTTGTTTTTTTATGCATTCATCATGAAAAAATAACATGGCATATTGCATAGAGAAATGAATAATCGCGTGGCATTTCCATGTTTATAGAGCATTACGCAGAAAAAATCAATCATGCATCATTGCAAGCATAAGCTAGTCTCAAGCCGTGGTTACCGTTTGAGAAGTGGTTCTTGCCAGACAGTGAAGGTGTTGCTCCGAGGAGTTTAGCCTCATGGTTTGACCAAAGGTATTTTCCCAGTAGTACGATACTGGGGGAGGTTTCTGTCGTGCGAGACAGATGGTGAAGGTGTTACTCTGAGGAGTCTAGCATCAGAACGGCAGAGCAGCAAGGTTCCCCAATAGTGCGATATTGGAGGAAATGTTTCCGTCGAGCAGAGATGGAGATGAAATCAAAGGACGTTTTGCGATCAGCGCAATTTTCGGGGTTCAAATGGAGAAAAGGAAATGTTGAGGCATTTTCTGGGGTTCAAATGGAGATGGAGTTGAAGATTTTATCCGGGATGAGGTCCTTAGGATTATCTTCTGGTCATGTGTTGCCTTAGACTTTGGCTGAGGCCGATGGAGGTCGTTATAGGTGTCTTCTGAGGAAGAGGTACACATGCTACCTTCCTTTTGTGAAGGTTTACCCTCTGACATGTCGCCCTCAGAGTGGTTTGGTGTTATTTCCGACGTTGCCAGCGGAATTATCACGAGAATGGAGAAAAGGGGATGCTGAGGCATTTTCTGGGGTTCAAATGGAGAAAAGAAATGCTGAGGCATTTTCTGGGGTTCAAATGGAGAAATGAAATGCTGAGGCATGTTCTGGGGTTCAAATGGAGAAATGAAATGCTGAGGCATGTTCCGGGGTTTAAACGGAGAAAGGGAGATGTTGCGACATTTTCTGGAGAACGGGGTTCATTCTGGCGATCGAGAGTTATCGTCAGGCGACTGGGGTTCAAATTGGAGATCGGGGTTCATTATGTTGGCAAAAAGGAGTGCTGAGGCATTTTCCGGGGTTCAAATGCAGAGATCTGAGGATCGTTTGCGCAGAGAAAATTTTCGGGGTTCAAGAAAAGCAAAAGAAAAAGAAGAGTTGAGAATCCCGCGTTGATGTGTGGTGTTCAGGCCATGGTTATCCCTGTGTTACCATTTATTTCGGTATCCGGGTCGACGTTTTTCGAGTTTGTTTCTTCGCCGATGCTGACAGGCGTTGTTAATTATCATCCCATCAGAGTGCAAATTGTTCGTCTGTTCTTGGTATTCAATCACTTTTCATCCTGATCATCCGAAAGCCGAGGCTATTTCGTATCGACAGGTTCACAGTGGATTGAATAGGGGCAGCTGTAACACCTCAAAATTTGCCCTCCTCTCTTGGGACTAGCATTAACATATTTGCATTTCATTTTAGGACATTAGGCATTTCATGTTGCATATCATGTGGTTACATTATGCAAGCCATCTTCCCAAGTCTTGATCAGAAGAGGAGGAAGTCAAGTGCAAGCTAGGGTTTTACTGATTGATCATTGGCCATCTGAGGATTGGGCTGTGAATTAGGGTTGCATGATTCCCAAGGGTATTGGTCCTCATGTTGATTGAAGTGGTACATCATCATCATCAGGGTTGGATGTCATCAAGTGGTTGAAGAAGATTCCTTGAGATTAGGGTTTTGACCATTGGTCAACCCTAATCAGCTGCATTGGGCCAATCAGGGCTGGATCAGGAGATGAGGTTTCTGATGGTTATGAGGTTCATTTTGTGATTATATGATGATTATTGAGGCTAGGGTGTCACCCTTGAGCCATTTCAGTTGAAGATTGGGGCTCAGATTGATCTGTGCATTGCCAGATTCATCTGTCAGATGAAAAAGTCAACTGTGGTCAACTGTACATGATCTGATGGATTTGGAGGTGGAAATGAGTTGGATACATTTCATTCATGTTGGAACAAGTGTTGAATGACATCTCAAAGCTTAAAACTGAAGAAAATCAAGTCAGGACAAAAACTGCCAAAAATAGCAAGTGACTTGTAATTGAAGTTTCCAAAAATGGAAAGTTTTGGACTTCAAAGCCACGTGTCCAAGGAAGCTTCAAATGAAAATTTGTCCAACATGAAAGTTGTAGATCTTGCTCTCACCTTTCCAAAAAGTCCAAGAACATGAATTTCTCATTTGTGGTTGGCAAGTTATGGATTGATCTAAGCACAAAAAAGTTGAATTTCAAAGTGGCATAACTCTTGATTCACAAGGCCAATTCATGTGGTTCTTTTTTTGAGCAAACTCCATTTGACATGTACTATCATAATCCATCATCACATTTCATGAAAACTCATCACATAAAAAGTCCATTTTTCAAGTGATTTAATTTTAAAAAGTGGAGGGAAAAAGTGATTTTGAGAAATATTCATGGTTTACACATAATTTCACTTGCATTGGCTTACAAACATCATTTGAAACTTGCTTCAAAACATATTTTTTGAGTAAATTTGAAGGAAAATTCATGCACTATTCACCATGCATTTTCATGCATAGGGTGAAAACTCAATTTGCCAAAACACTCCCTAATTCATTCATTTCATTAACATTTGGCTTAAGTGTGATTAGAGAGTGATTAGTAGAGCATATATATACTCTAATCATAACAGAATTGGGAAGGTTAATCATTTTTTCACCATTTTTGGATCTTGAAACTTTTTCCCTCCAAATTTTCTCTCAATCAAAACTTGAAAATTCTCCACATAGCATAGCATTTTTCTTCCATATTCTGGTTTATTGAGTGTAGTGGATGCAGAATCAAGCATTGGATCATCAAATTCGAGCAAAATTTGTGTACATTTCAAGCAAACTCATGAAGATGGAAGTGGAAAATTAATCAAGATCTAGTTCGTTTCAAGCTTCAATTCACACATAAAGCTTCAAGTTATCATCTCAGGAGTTGATTTGGATCATTCAAAGCCTTGGATCGTGCACATTTAGGGACTGCTCTTCAAGAGGTTCAGTTTTCGAATCTCTCAATTCTTAATTCCATTAACATGTTTAGATAGAGTTTTTCATGCTGATTAATCTGATATAAAATTCGTGTGAAATGGATAAAAAATGAATGAGTTATGCTTGCTTAAAGTTTGACATGTCAAAATGTTTTTGCTCGGATCTCTTAATCCATGGATTGTTAGGTTTAGATATTGATTGATCTGTAATCTACATTGAAAGAGCTTTCTGTTGATGTATGCATCTCAAAATTCTGGAAAATTTTCTGAACACAGCTCCGCCGTCTTCGCGAAGAAGATGGTGGAAACCACCGCTGGCCATACGCGTATCACTATGCGCCATACGCGTATCACTGTGCGTCATACGCGTATCACTATGCGCCATACGCGTATCACTGAGCCACCACTGGCCATACGCGTATCACTGTGCGCCATACGCGTATCACCTGCAGCATGTTTTCAAACTTAAAATCCATTTTATTTTTCCCTACAATTTCCATATGCATTGTTTTCCAAACTTCAAAAATTCATAAGTTCTTCATTTTTTGTCCAAATTTGATGAGACTTTTTGCATTATTCTCCTTGTGATGTGTAGTTTTTTATGGTGATTTTTAATATTTTTTTTTCACGTGTAGAAAAATAAATTGCCTAGGGTTTTCTCATGTATGTCCATTTTTTATACATTTTGGTAATTGATCCATGAAATGCTCATATCATAAAATAAATTTGTGCCAATTTTTTGTGATGATTCCTGACTGGTTGATGGTCATTTATATGTAAATTTTGTGGATTTTTGATACCTGGCCTTTGAGTTATGATTTTTGGAACATAGGTGTGACAATTTGTGTCACACCTCTTGATGTCAACTTGTGGAATTTAATTGATTGGCCTATACATGTTAGAATTGAATGAAATTTTGCATGGTGTTTGGTTGACATGTTAGGATGCTTGTTGAATTTTTGTGGAATTTTATGTTGTATTTTCTAATTGATCATGATTTTTCATTTCTGGTGATTGAATGTGCAAGTTCATATGACCTAGGTTGGTAGAATGATTGGGAAATGCTCATGTTGTACTGTATGGTCATGAAATTTGATATGCATGTAATAGACACATGTTAGGACCTCCCTGTTTTGGTCTCATCCATTTCTTTTTTTGTTTTCAATGAGATATGAATTTTTGAAGTGGATGTATGCATTGATGGTGTGAATTGGAGCATGAAATTGTGTCTGTTTTTGTTGATTTTCATTGACATGGTTCCATCTGCCCAATTGAGCTCAAATTTGACATGGTAGACCTTGATTGACCCCTGTTTAGGTGTATTTAATTTGAGATTTTTTTGATGTGTTTTGGCATGGATTTGAATGCAATACTTCTGTTTGTGTGTTTGATGCTTCATTTGACCTCATATGGATTGTTTTGTGCATGAATTGAACTTGATGGATGATATAAACATGAGACCAATGATGTTTGCTTGTGTTTGATGATAATTTGATGTTGGATGGTGGATACCTTGCTGTTTTAAGTTTTTTCTTGCTTTTGGACCCTAGGCTTGGCCTAGTGGTCTAGTTGCTAATATTTGCTTGATTTTTCAGGATCAAAAAAGCAATGTACATGGAGAATGATACAAGTTGATTTTAATTGATGTTGTGGATGTTTGTACACTAACATAACATTGTTTTGTAGGTATTGGAGTTTGGGTTTAAGCCTTGAGCTTGCCTTGTGTTGTGTATAGTTTGACTGTTTAACTGTTTGCTGTACAATTTGTCTGATTGAATACTGACTGAGTTTGATTGTTTCCAGGTACTTTAGTTGCTCAGTTCCTTGTGAACCATTGCTTTGCTTTGCTTAAGCAACTTGCATTTGAGGTATAACCTTCTTACTTCATGTAGTCTGGAGACCCGGCTGTTACCGGGCCGGGCAAATTGTCTGAAGTCCTCCTTAAGAGGCAATGCTTGTGTATGTTTATTTTTAAGCCCAAGCAGGAAAAGTCCTTCAAGTAAGGCAATTGGTGGAAGGTAGGGGCAAGCAACCTGTCCCCCACTATTCAGTTGAGTCTTCTCCTTGCTCCCATTACATGGTTGTAGCATTGAGATCAAAAGCCCAAGATCTGTTGTGTCAGAGTCATCGAGTATAGAAGGGTTCCCCTATTCTGGACCCATGCTCATTTGTCAGCTCTCCCTGGTTAGGGATATGAGCTGTGAGGTCTGATCCTCACTTCATCCTTTCATCTGCTTCACCTTAGCCTCGTAATGGCAAGGTTAAGAGCAAACACAGCCTGTACAGACGATTGCTTAGGCAGTCAAACCTGATTGATTGAGCCCCCTTGTTTGGCTATAGTGCGTGTTATGTGGATATCTGATTGACATGCTTGTTTGAGATACCTGTTCTCATTTGATGATATATGATTGTATGCTTGTGTGCTAGCTTCTTTCCTGGTTAGGTTAGTTTGCTTATGCAAGTAGGATAGAAAACCGAACTTAGGGTTAACTTTGCATGACAACATTAGGCTCGAGTCTCAGCTCCCTAGTGTCGTGTTTTTCCCTCTGTTTCTGGGTAGGAGAGAGTTTCTCCCCTGTTTAGGGGAACTACATCGCCCTGATCCTCGTGCCAGACGAGGTATGTAGGCAGGTGGTCGTGCGAGACCACTCCGGGCAACCTTTTTCTTTTTTTGCGTGTGTTTACTTGTTATCTGATTGTGTTTTGGCTCGGATGCCGACGTAAGCCCAGTGATTGGCAGTCGGGCTCCACGTTTGCCCCTTTGAGTGCGTTTTGGTTCGGATGCCGACGTAATTCCATCCAGTGGTTGTCGGGCTCCATGTTTGCCACCCTTGCATGTTTGTGTTGTTTTGTGTTGTTTGGCGTGCGTAAGCCGAACTACAGTGGCTCTGATTCTTGTTCCAGACAAGATATGTAGGCATAAGGTGCGACGCCTTATCGAGCCCGTTTCTCTTAACCCCACCTGCGTTCCCTGTGTGTGTGTGTGTGATGTTTAGCAACCTTTTCTTTATTCTAGGACGTGGATCCCGTCGAGTACGACGGACGTGAGGGGTGCTAATACCTTCCCCTTGCGTAACCGACTCCCGAACCTTTTCTCTCTGGTCGCGAGACCATGTCTTTCCAGGTTTCTCTCTGAGCGTTTCCTTTCCCTATCTTGGGATAAATAACGTTTAGTGGCGGCTCTGTGTGTTTTTATTTTTAGGCTCGCCGGTTGATTTTTCGCAGGATGCGACAAGTACTTCTCTGTGCGCTTCAGAATTCATGAGCAAAGACAACACTGAGATTTTTGAGGGGGTTTGGAGAAGTTGTTCCACCACATTAAACTCACTCCTTTTGATTAACCGAAGCACCTCATCATCATCGTTAGCCTTCAAATCGTTGGATTCACCAAACTTACCCTTTGAAACACCAACTGGATCTACAACAGGCACTTCCACCTTCTTACTCGCAATTGATTCTTCCTTATCCTTTGGGAACACCGGCCCAAACACACGACCACTGCGGATCTAATATAAAAGATGCTAGCTTCCTAAACTCTTTCAAATCTGGACATCTGAAACTGTACTTCTTTGTGTTCCTTCGTCCATAATCCATGGTCTAAAAATCTTTGCAAATAATACCTCAGTTCCTTGAAATTTTTCGTGTCATGAATATTATGATGCGCATGAATGCATGAATGCAACAATCATAAATAAGGGATCACATACAAGGAAGACAAAGGTCAAGGGATGAATCAAGTCATTGTCAAGATCAATCATCCATTTTGGTGGATTATGGTTTACACCTTATCAACACCCAAGTTCCATTGATATTGACAAGACTGGATTGGATCAACCAAGAATCAAGGGTTTATTGTAAGTCACGAGCATGGAGTCGGGGTAAGAACCATCCCAAAGGAGTGAACTAAGGATAAAAACCTGTAGATCATATTCTAAAAAGTTCCCAGAGTCTTAATTCCATTTATCGGATATTACAGGTTAAGATGACTGACTTATTGACCCATAATATTCTCAAGATAAACTCGTCTAAGTGTAGTATCACGTAACAACTGTTATCAAGTCTACACTTGAACAGTTTCCGCACTACGTCCTAAAATAGGCCAAGAGGGGGTAAATGTTCTACGGTCCTCAGCTTCTCGGACCCAAATTAGAGATAGTAATGCCTAACCACAAATACTTGTGTGACATTTCCAAATCCAAAAGAGTCTCCACTGAGCAGATGGATCTCAAGCTAACTTGTTAAGGACTACTCCACACGCGTCGAACATGACTATACCATCCTCCTATCTTAATTGCACTCAAGTTCGGGTTAGAACTTATCTCACCACTCGGAGATCACCAAGCACAACAGGCAGATTATATCACACATACATATATACAAACATCACATATATACAAATATATACACACAAAAAGTAGGCTAAACCCATTGGAGACTACTCCCCAGTAGAGTCGCCACTTAATTTCTGTAGCGGTATTTTCATGATCATCAAGCTATGGATAAGCTAGACGTCAAATAACAAGAGTCGCCACCGTGCTTTTATTGTTTCCAAGGGAAAAGGGAAAAAGTACGAAAAAAACCCAGAAGTAAGAAGTTTTCAAATTAAAACTAATAAAATGTCAGAGATTACAAGTAAGGGGGTTGGATACACAGAGGGAAGGTGTTAGCACCCAAAGTGTCCTAGGTACTCCTAGGGATCCCTTTTTGTGTGCATATGTATTTGGTACAAAAATGATGTTCACAAACAAATAGAATTGGGGGATGAGAAAAGAATTCATTAATTATATTTTTTGTGTTTGATAAGACCTTCGGACTTGTGCCTACGTACCAACGTAAAAATGAGGGATCAAAACCTCGTAGTTCGTGATACAAATTTCAAAGTGGATGCATTGCTTTTAACAAAATTAAGTTTGAAAGGCACAAAAGCCTAAAAATGATTTGAATGAGTTAGTTCTTTTTGGCTTTTTTGAAAGTTTAGGTCAATTATAGTTAAGTTTATTTACAAATTTGATTTAAGAAAAGAAGTTAAAATGCAATGGCATAAGGCCAAAGTTTCTATCTTTTTGCAAAGTGGTCAAAGTTTAGAACAAAATAAGTTCAATCAAAGAAAATTTTGAAAAGGGGGGAAGAGATTTTGAAATTAAAGAAATGGGGAGAAGATGAAGAGACTAATCCTCTGCTCAAAATTAAAAGTTAAAAGTTGAAAAGATCTGACCAATGGGTAGCAATCCAATAGACAAGAATGTCAATAGAAACCCAGAATTCCCTTGGACATTTAGAATCAAGCAACACACAAATGTATAATTATATTATCTTGAAGATCAAGGCATCAAATAAAGATAGCCACATCCAAGCTTAGCCACTCCATGATCTTCTTCAGATTAGCCCATGTAATAGATGAATTCCACAAGTCACAGGTTCAAAATAACAGCTTCACAATGATCATGTTGCAAATGAACTCAGGGGGATCTTGAATGATGTATCAGATGAAGTTTCACATTGCAAACACTTGGTTTCACATAAAGTTGGGATTGGCCAAGTCGTTTAGCATAGGAATGTTGCCTAAGTTCTAAGTCCATTTGTCCAAGATCTAGTCAACAGTCCACACAAAAGTTTTTTAGGGTTTTTGTTATTATTATGTACATTAATGGTCAAAGACCACAAAAACAAGCAAAGTATACACAAACAAGATATATGGTCCAAATGGACAAAGTGAAAATTGCATTAACATAAACAATTAGAATGGTATGAATAATGGCAAATGAATAAAGGCTAAAATTAAATGACATTAAAGTAAATGGCTTGAAATTAAAAATTAGTTGTTAATGAGTTAGAAGTTAGTATTGTTTTGCTTTTGCTTTTCATTTTTTAAGTCATTCATTGGAGAACACTCAACCCACTTATCACAAGCATGGATCCTTGAGCCAAGATATATTCCAAAGGAAGGAAAAAAGGCCAAGTTTCCACACAATACCATGAAAGAGGGGAGACTTACAATCTCACTAACTAGAATGCTATGCCTTTTTATGTCACAAATTTAGCTATGTTAAGCAATCGTAATTGGACTTATGTAGAAGTCACAACTATTTGAGGTCGTGAAATACAATTTTGGTGTTAATGCATGTTAGAGACATAATATAATGGACCATGCTCATGAAACATACCACACACAAAAAGAATATGCAAAAGAGGTGGCCTAATCTCATCCATACTTACGTTGATTTTTAAATCAACTAGCCTTAAGACTTTGAGATATCATAGACCAAATGAAATGGATGCATAAAGAAGGGGAATGAGATGAACAGGGAGGGGAATGGATCAAAACTCAAATTGGTCAAAGGAGGACTTTTACCAAATTAATATCATTCATTCATTTTAGGAGATGGAATGTACATTCCATCAATCCCCTAAATCCAATGATATTAACTTGACAAAATCAAATCAACCTTGAACAAGGCCCAACAACAAGAGTCAAACTCAAACAAGTCATCATAATTGGTCAACACAACTATTTGATATTTATTCAAATTAAAAATACAAAAATAAGGCATTTAAATTAAATATGATTTGTCAAATTCCTAAAACCTTATCAAAACACCAAAGAAATGGCCATGAGATTTATCATAGGTCAAACAAGGTCAAAGGACCTTGGGGAAAAAATTCAGAATTTTTAAAGACTTAAAAGTATTTTTAAACAATTAAAAATAATCAAAAAATCAATTAAATCATGAAAAATATTAATAATGATCCAAAAAGTAATTTAAATTCAGAATATGAAAGAGGAAATTAGTTGAAAATTTTTGGTGAAACTCTCATATTTTTTGGATCAATATTAAAATTAATATGAATTAATGAAAATAAGAGGAATAAAACAAAAAAAAAATATGAAAAAACGTGAGCCACTTGATCTCCCTCATTAATTGAGGTGGTAGATCAAGTGGCCTACAACACGCGTTCCACCAAACACACGAGTCATCACGCTGCAGGGATGATAATCACAATGGACGCGTGAGATTAAAACGTTTTGAAATGATCATGTGGCTCAGAACCTGTCTAGCACACCACCGGCGCTGGACCTCCGGTCACCTTCTCAGGCAAGGCTCACCGGACTGGTTCAGTCATCACCATTACATAAATGAAAAAAGAGGACATGATCTGAAAGAAAAAATGACGTATAGCACGAATCTGACCTCAATTTTAACTAACTCCACATATATAGAAAGATATGAGGAGTTTAATTTTGAGGTGTGTCAACTGAGTTGCTTTGATTTGACCTCTAAGCAACTCAATCTTCTTGCCTACATTGGTAGGACTTCAGACAACCAAAGATCCAAGAGAATTGAGTAAAATTGAGTGAGAATCGAAGAGATGAAGTTTTCTGAAAATTACCTTCGATGCTATCCAGTTCTTGATGTGGCTTACTCCAAACATGATCTGATAACACTTGAGAAGCTAGCAGAAAGTGATTAGAGAGGTTGCAAGGCTTGGGATCCTGGAGTTCTTGAATCTCTAACAGTTGAGATTCAAACTCAAATTTCAAATTGAAATTTCTCCGGTTTTCCTTTAGAATGAGAGGGTTTCAATGGGAGGCAAAGCTAGCACACAAAGTGTGATTCAAATGAGCACAGAGGTCATGTATTTATAGCATGAATGAATGGTATTTGCATACTTCAAAAATCTGTCCAAAATTAGCAATGTTGATGGCACGAGTGCATGGGCATGTACAGACCCATGATGCAATGGAAAAAGGTCCAAAATGATTCTAAATGAAGTCTTAATGAAGCTTGAATGGCAAGGCATTATGAACTGAAGTTTATGCAATTGATTCGTTCCAATGATGCAGCTCTGTTAAAGCCATGCGCAGACCTAGCAAACCTCATCCAAAATGAATGAACTTGGGTTCTTTGGAAAGCTTGGATCAAAGGGAACAAGTTTGATGTTCAAAACTTTTTCATTTGGAGCTTGGAACATAGAGAATTTTGAGGTGGAAGTTTGAAATTTTCAACATGTTGAAACGTTTTCTAAGTGTCAAGCCATACACCTCAATATTCCACCTTACTTAACTTTTTATGTGAGCTTCAAATGAGAAACGTGTCTTCATCAAAGTTGTAGCTCTTTCAAATACCTTCAAAATCATCAGCAGTTGCATGTTATTTAGATTTAGAATTATAGAGTTATGCATTTTTGAAGTTTGGAAAAATCACTTGTTCAATGGTATAGGTCAAAAATGACCTATAATGTAACCTCATATCGCATGCTCATAAAAGTTGAATTAGCTCTCACTCAAAACATAAAAGTTGAAGTAGACATCTTGAATTTAACTGTGCAACTTGGAAATATTTCATCTCATAAAAAATGATAAAGTTATGGCCTTGGGAATTAAATGGTTGTGCTCTTTGTCATGAGGGTCTCAAACCCTAGATATGAACTTGATAAATCAATGGTGATAATGCCCTACCTACAAAAGAGTTAGGCAAATGTAAAGACATATTTTTGGTATTTTTGTTAGTAAATGATGATATACAAGTATGATACAATCACATAGTGCTATCAGGTCCAAAATCACTCATGTGAAATGCTGAACTCATGTCATGTGGTCATGCAAAGGAGATTGAAATGTGAATGTAAAATTCATCCAAATGGGCCTTTGAAAAGAACTTATGCGCAAGTCCTTCATTTCTTGGCCAAATGAGTTGATCTTGGACATTTTAGAAAGGTAGGATCAAGGGGAAAAACTTTAATATTGAACACTTTTCCATTTGGATATTGGATCATGATGAATTTTGATATGGAAGTTTGAAAAATCAAACATATTTGAAAAAAATTTAAGTATCAAGTCAAATGTTCACTTCTTCCACCTTGAATAACTTTTTCTATGAGATTCAAATGGAAAAGGTTCATTCACCAAAGTTGTAGCCCTTTCAAAACTCTTCAATGTCGTCCCAAATTTGAACTTATTTGGATTTGGAATGAAGGAGTTATGCATTTTAGAAGTTGAGGGAAATCACTTGTTCAATGGTAATGGCCCAAAACGACCTATAATGTTTCCTCTTGGCACATGCATTTGCAAGTTGAATTTGAACTTCTTCCAAGAATAAAATTAGGATAAGAAATATTAATTTAATCATGAAACTTTTAATTTATTTGATCTCATAAAAGTTGAGCAAGTTATGGTCCTTGGAAGTTGACCTCCTAACTAGGGTTCAGACAAAATGACCTATAATATTTCACCATAAAAAATGAATTTCCAAGAAAACCTAGCTTTTGAATTCAACATGAAAGTTGTTTGGAATGTCATAATAAGTAACTTTTCTCTTGGAATCATTTTCATATGACAAAAATTGTAGGAAATAAGGTCTAAGGAACCCCAGTTTTGACTAGTTGACTTTCTCTTGTCAACCACCTTGAACCTACTTGCAAACTTGAAGTTTTCTTGATATTTTGGACTCATGGAAGATCATATATGTATACGGTGATGTAATATGAAGTATCCCTTGAAATATTGGACCAAATGTTGAATAAACTTGTTGAGGAAGTCACACAAGATACCAAGATGAATTAGGGTTTCCAAGGCAAACAAGCTTCAAACTCTTGATGATTTCTTGATCCAAATGATAAATGAAGGACATGGGGATCCATATATGATGTATGGAGTCAACGTGAACCATCTCTTCATTAGTATCCTTGCATTGAAGGTCTCAAACCCTAGGTATGAGCTTGATGGAGCATGGGTGACCACACACACTACCTACAAAAGAAGTAAACTATACATTGACATATTTTTGGCATTTTGGTTAGTAAATAATGAAAAAAAAGTATGATACAATCAAATGTGCTTGGTGATATCTCCTAATGCAAACTCAATGAATAAGGGGTAAGGAGGATGCCAAGGTGTGATCCCAAAGCTAATGCATATGATGAGATAGCATGAGGGATCTTAGGGTCAAAATTGGGGTCTTACACCCCCACTCAGAGTTTTGCCTCTTGTTGTAACATGGATTCCCCGCGGAGTTTCCTCTTTTGGTGGAATATCTCCACATTCATACAATATTTGATTCTGAGCAATATTGATGTATTTGTCCCCTGTAGGGTTGTCTCCCATTTGATATGGTATTGACCTAAAATCCCCCGCAACATTGACTTGTTGCTATGAAGTATATGTATCCCTCAGCTTGAGACGTAGATCCTCAACAGATCTCTCTTATCCTCAGCATGTTGGTTGATATCCTCAGTAGTGCTTTCGTCCTCTACGAAGTTGCCAAGCTGTATTTTCTCCTCTCCTAGAGAGTTTGAGCTTTAAGAAAGATCTTTGTCAATCATTACTTATCCCCTATCAATTATTCCTCCTCTCCTGAGAGTCAATTATTGAAAGTTGGATTTGTTTTAATCCCCGCAACTGCTACTGATATGTGTATGTTTGATTTCCTCTGAGTGTAACACCCCTTTTCTACCCCAAAATGTTTAACATATAATCAGAGTAAATAAGCATGCATATAAACAAAAGGGCGTCACATCGACGTTTTCAAAAACTAAAAGCTTTCAAAAACCAACATAATTCATCATCGATATACAATACACATGGTCATTTAAAATAACACATTTCCATTATCATGAATATTCAAGAATATGCGTTTGCAGCGGAAAATAATGAATACTCATGTATTTCATAAAATGATCCATGTCCCATACCATGATCATCTCTCAACAATCACCTCAGGATGAAATAAAAACAAGTAATAACATACTGCATATCCAAATGAGATATGAGTTCAATACTACTAATCTACCCAGTGTTACATGACCAGAGCATTGACTCACTACTTAGTCTCTAAACTGAAACACAGAACTCTCCAGCTAAAGCTTGAGTGAGCTACCGTCCACTTACTTCAGCAATACTACTCTTGAGTATCTGCACGATGCCCATGTAAAGGCAACATTCAAACAAAAAGGGTGAGAATTCAAATCATTATGAAGAAGTATAATAAAGCACAATGATTAAATCAATAATTAAAGGAATTCATCACACCTTGTATAACCATGTAAATAATACCAACCAATATTTATTTCACATGTTTCAAGCATACATCAAAACTCAAGGAGTATAATATTAAAATTCAATACTATATTCCCAAATATACACATATCTACAACTATCACATTATCACATATTTTGCCAAGTTATGTATCCAAACATCACCAAAATTCAATTTCCATATCTCATACACACCTCACAATCACATCAATGCATACACTCAATTATCACATAACTCTAATGTGACTCAATGCAAGACATGTGACTCTATGCATGCGGTACCTCAATGTGAACCCAACATTTCACCGCTTTCCGATTCAATATCTAGAATCCAAGCCACGCTTCCGATCTGGACAAAATCAAAGCCACTACCACGCCTATTTCCAATTAAGGATCAACTTGTGCTACGTCTATTTCCAATTAAGGATCACCGTCTACTACCACACCTATTTCCAATTAAGGATCAACGTGTGCTACGTCTATTTCCAATTAAGGATCACCGTCTACTACCACGCCTATTTCCAATTAAGGATCAACGTGTGCTACGTCTATTTCCAATTAAGGATCAACGTCTACTACCACGCCTATTTCCAATTAAGGATCAACGTGTGCTACGTCTATTTCCAATTAAGGATCAACGTCTAATACCATATGAATCCACAGTTTCACCGCTTCCACAATGAAGCAGACCATGCCATGAATGAATGTACAAATACCAACACATATGCAATTAAGATCATCCCTACCATCTTAACATTCCACATATCACCATAATTCAACTCTATGAATTATCCACCAATGGTACATATACACATTCATAACAATATATCATTCATAAATATGCAATTAAGATCATCTCTACTATCTTAACATTCCACATATCACCATATATAACTAATTATCAATTACGCACAATTAGATTTCATTCCAAGATGATTACAACTTTTAAAATCTCAATTTTTCATTTTTCACAGCAAGTAACCAGTTAACGCTCGGTGGGTAACCGGTTAACATAAAACAGAATTAATTTCCTGCGCAGATTTTCAAGCAAGTAACCGGTTAACGCTCGGTGGATAACCGGTTAACACAAAAACAGAATCAACAGATTTTTAAGCAAGTAAGCGGTTAACGCTCGGTGGGTAACCGGTTAACATAAAAACATAATCAACAGATTTTTAAGCAAGTAACCGGTTAACGCTCGGTGGGTAACCGGTTAACACAAACAAAATGCAGAATTTTTTGCATTTTTCATCGTTGGAGGACTTCCGGACCTCCGATTTCGATTCCGTAAAAAGCCAAACGCTCAGAAAATTATAACCCATGCAATACTACAATTATCTAAGATTAATTTACAGTTTTAACACAATCAAATCACCACAAATCGAGAATACTCATCAACCTAACAATTTCAAACAACCATACAAAATTAGGGATTTTAACCTAAACATACATCTATCCATTGACCCGATCATACTAACCCATAATAACAAGGATTCCCCCCTTACCTCTTCAATTTTCTGGAAACCCTAGCTTCTCTCTTGTTCTTCCCCTCTTCTCCTTACTTTTCCTCTTCTCTTTCTCTATTGTTGTCAAATGATCAAATGAATCATAATTCTCACTCTCCTACCTCTTATATACTAATATTCTATTTGGGCTTAAAGCATGATACCTCTAGTTTAATTAATAGGCCCAATAAGACCTAATATTTAAATGTCTCTAATTAGTTCAATTAAATTAAACTAACACAATATACACACCAAGTTAATTAATTCAATTATCCATGATATCTCATATCAACTAAATAATTAATTAACACACCAAATTAATTAATATAATCGATTATTATACTACCTAATAACCAATTAATTAATTAACACTCCAAATAAATAAAATAAAATATAGTAATAATAATATAAGAAATAATTACTAAAATTGGGTTGTTACACTGAGCGCTGAGTCTTCAACAATTTTTGCTTGGATGCATGTTCTCCATGTCTTTCCCCAACCAGAGTTAAGCATTGGATTTGGATTGTGATATCCCCATCCTTCCTTGAGTACATAGTTGTATGTTATCCCCAGGGAATTGAACATTTGAAGATAGGACTTACATCCTCGATGATTTATTTTCATCCCTAATAGGTTCTCCAGTTGGTGTTCCCATCTTGTTGAGATTAGCCGAGTACGTAGTTGTGATGATTGAACTTTTATGATTGTATCCTATGTGCTCGTTTGTCAGCATAATCATATACATATTCATGAATATACACGCATAAGTGTAACATCAAATATTTCATTGTTCATTTTTTACACATTGACCTGATTTTTATGATCCCCTACTATGGTGATATCATTTCCCCATGCAGATGTGGTGTGTCTGTCCTCCTTCAATGTAGAGTGTCAGCCCCTTAAGTAGAAATAATTTATCCTTTCTTCTTCCCCACCGAGTTATTTTCTCGTGGATGATTATTATTTTTGTTTCCTCCCTAGTTCATTATCTGGATGGAAATCCCCTTGAGTTATATCCTCATTAGGTTGAGTCTTGTTTGACCTTTTATTTCTGGTTCTTATCCAGATAGATCTTTTGGTCCTTCGAGAGTTTATTACCCAATAATTGGTAATATCCTTCTTGATGTTGAGTACTTTACATGTGTTAATTTACCTAGTAACCGGTAAAAGGTAATTTACTTCTTTGATTTCCCCAACGAATTTACTTTCGTTTCCCCAACGGGTTATCTTTTCGCCAGCAGATTATCATTGCTCAATTACCAAGTAGATGGTAATTGTTTATCCTTTTTTCCAGTTGGTCATTTTTCTGTTCTCTACCCAGTAACTAGTAGTTAATAAGAAATTCTCTTTGAGTTTTTCCTCGGTAGTCTATCCTTGATATGTTTACCCAGTAACTGGTAACAGATATTCTTCCTTTGGTCTTCTACCCAGTAACAGGTAGTTGTAAATCCTATCTTTGGTTTTCTATCCAGTAACTAGTAGATGTAAATCCTACTCTTTGGTCTTCTATCCTGTAATAGGTAGTTGTAAATCCTATCTTTAGTTTTCTACCCAATAACTGGTAGATGTAAATCCTACTCTTTGGTCTTCTATCCAGTAACAGGTAGTTGTAAATCCTACTTTTTCATTTCCCTGGTAGGCTATCCTTACCCAGTAACCGGTAATGGATATTCCTCCTTTTGAGTATATTGCCAGTAATTGGTAATATAACTCTATCCTTTAGTTGATTACCTTTGTTAAGCTTCCCAGTAACTGGTAGTTGGTAATTATTCCTCTTTTTCCTCAGCGAGTCATCCTTGATATGTTTACCCATTAACTGGTAACGAATGTCTCTCTTCCTGAGTATATTATCTTTCTTTTTAAGCTACCTAGTAACAGGTAGTAGATAATATATCTCTTTTACTCCTGTGTTGAATTTGTTTCTTCCCTAGTTGAGTCCGGATTCGTATTTCCTTATGAAATCAAACTCCCTTCGAGCGTGTGGATATTTCAGCATCGTTTTGATTTACGCCTTTCCCCAGTACGAGTCTTTCAATTGATTTATTTTCATGGAAATTCCCTCGTGTCTCCGACAATTTTAAGTCGTAGCCTGGCCTACGCATAGATTTTAATCCCTAGAGTATATGTCCCCTTAGTGAGTTTTCCTTATGGAATGCATTGTGCTCCTGTGGACTTTCATTTTCTATGGATTCTTTTCCTTTGTGGAAATATATCCCCCACAAAGATTATATTTTTCATTCATATCATATGCACCATGAGGTCTCTTAGGGACCAAAATTTGTTTCTTGTTGTTAATATTTAAGTTCATTCTACCGTGTTAATATGAAGATTTTAAAATTCACATCCCCGAATATAATGACTTTAAATAGGGGAAGTTGTAAGACCCCAATTTTTACCCCTAAGATCCCTCATGCCATCTCATAGCTTTGCATTGGCATTAGGATCACACCTTGGTATCCTCCTCACCTATCATATATTGGGTTTGCATTGGGAGAGATCACCAAGCATATTTAATTGTATAATGCTTTATTTTTCTTTGTTTACTAACCAAAATATAAAAATATGTCTTGTAGAGCCTTATTTCTTTTGTAGGTAGTGTGTGTGTCTATTTGTGCCTCACCAAGCTCACAATTAGGGTGTGAGACCCTCAATGCAAGAGACCAAAGCAAGCAAAGGTCCACATTGGTTCTAAACATCATATATGGATCCCCATGTTCTTTATTTGTCATTTTGATCAAGAATTCATCAAGTGTTTGAAGCTTATTTATCAAGGAAGCCCTAATCATCTGGGTATCTTGTGTGCCTTCCTCATAAAGTTTCTTCAATAATTGGTCAAAGATATCTAGGTATACTTCATTTTACATAAAGTAACTTCAAGTGTGCAAGTTGGTTCAAGGAAGTTGGTCAGAAAAGTTAACTGGTCAAATTTAGGATTCCCTAGACCCTATCTCCTACAATGTATGTCATATGAAAATGATTCCAAGAGAAAATTTACTCTTTACAAAAACCTTTCATGTTGACATCAAGAGCTAATGTTTCTTGGAAAGTCATTTTTTTATGGTGAAAGATTATAGGTCATTTTGTTTATGCCCTAGATAGAAGGTCAACTTCCAAGATCCACAACTTCCTCAATTTTTATGATATGAAGATGATACAAGTTTCATGATTAATTTCAAGATGTATTTTTCAACTTTACTTCTTCTATAAAGATCAAATTCTACTTGAAAGGTCATGTACCATGAGGAAACATTATAGGTCCATTTTGGTCCTTGTCATTGAACAAGCAATTTTCCTCAACTTCTAAAATCCATAACTCCATTATAAAAACTCCAAATGATGTCAAATTTGTGATCAAATTTAAGGGAATTGAAAGGTCTAAAACTTTGTATAAGTAACCAAGTTCATTTTAAGCCCACATCAAAAGTTACTCAAGGTGGAAAGAGGGGTCATTTGACTTATAACTTAGAAACATTTTTAAGTATGTTTGATACCATCAACTTCAAGGTCAAAATTCACTATGTTCCGAGCTTCAGATTGAAGAAGTACCAACATCAAAGTTGTTTCTTATATTGAGGGATTTCCAAAAAGTCCAAGATCACATCATTTGGATGAAGAATGAAGGACCTGTGCATGAGTTATTTCCATGGATAGTTTTGGCAAGATTCAAACTTCAAACATGGTACAGCTTTGCATGGCCTCATGTGATAACCTCGGTAGCTTTTTGGCATGAATTTGAGTGGATTGCAATCATCATTTGGGCCTGAACACTCGCCCATGCACCCATGCACTTGAATTGCTATTTTTGGTTCAAACTTGAAAAGGGTGTAAATATCATCTCATGATCCTATAAATACATTGCCATTGCCTCAGAATGGAGGAGGACCCTTGCCCAAGATGTGCCAATTAATCCCATAGCATTATTCTACAAAATTCCTTGAAGATTTCTTTGAAATCGAGTTTTTGTTCAACTCAAGATTGTGAACAAAAACTCCAAGGATTCATTGCCATTTTCCCTCCATTGAACTTATGCAAGCAAGAGGAAGAAAAACCAAGTGGAATTGCATCAAGAATCAAGCTCAGAAGTTGCTCCCTGAAGGTGAATTTTCTCAGACTTCATCTCTTCGATTCTCCCTCAATTCTCAAGATCTGGACTTAATTTTGTGATGGCTGAAGTCCTACCAATGTAGGAAATGTTTCTGAGTTATTTTGAGCTTGAATCGAAGTAACTCAGATTGAACACCTCAATTTTCATCTCCATTTTCCTGATTATAGAGTGAGAGATGAAACAAATGGAGGTGATATTCGTGATCCTTGTATTTTTCTCTTTAAATTGGTATATGATCCATCAATTTCTGGAGACTTTTGGTCTGACCAGTTCGGTGGCCTTCACCGAAGAAGATGACCAGAGCTAGGGCTCCGGTGGTGTTGTGGCGTGTCCCTCACCCTCAGACCTTGGATCCACGTTTTAATCTGGTCCTTTGGTTTTGATTACCAAGTGTGTGCACGCGTTGACCGAAGCACATATGGAACGTGTGTGTGTGGCCATCAGATCTGCCACCTCAATTAATGAAGGAGATCTGGTGGCCCTTGCTTTTTTTGATTTGTTTTATTTTCTAAATTGATTTTTAATTAGCATTATCTTCCAAAATTTATTATAACTTCATTTTTAATCCAAAAATTATGGGACCAACATCAAAAATTCACAAATATTTTATGCTTCCCATTTTTTATTTAAAATTAATTTTTTGATTAAGTTTGATATTTTTGATGAGTTTTGTGATTTTTAATTGCTTCTGACTTTTCAAAAATGCCAAAAAATTTAGTCAATGGTCCTTTGACCTTGCTTGACCTATGATAAATCTCTTGGCCATTTTCTTGGTGTTTTGAAGGGGTTTTAGGTTTTTGACCTTTAGAAATTCATTTTTTCATTTTAAAATTGTTTTAAAAATTGTTCAATTGATTTAATGTTTTGTTGAGCTTTTGTTTGGACTTGGTGTTGACTACACTTCTGTTTGGCCTTGGTCTTGGTTGAATTGGACCTTGACTTGGTCAATACCATTGGATTTAGGGGGTTGATGAAGTTTGAACTTCATCCCTCAAGATGAATGAATGGTATTGATCAAGTGAGGTCCATCCCTTGATCAATTTGGGGATTCTTTCCCTTTCATCTCTTCATATTCATCTTATTTCTTCCCCTATCCTCTCATGGCAAATGACTTCTCATGGATCATGTGCTAGTTAATTCATCAATGGCCTTGTGTCAGATGAATCAACATGAGCTTGATTAAGATAAGCACATCCCCCCTTATTTTTGTGTGTGGTATGCTTTAGGAGCTTGGTCTTGATACCTTGTCTCTAGCATTCATTAACACCAATAGTTATTATTGATCGACCTCAGATAGTTGTGACTTCTACATAAGTCCAATTACGATTGCTTAACATAGCGCTAAATTTGTCCCAAAGGCAATAGCATTTTTGTAAGTGAGATTGTAAGTCTCCCATTCCTCATGGTAATGTGTGAAAATTTTGTTCCTTATTTCAATTTGTGAGAGCTAGTGGCATACTTGTTGATTTTATCCAAATTGGAACCCTTCTCATGAATGATGTATAGGCTCATATCTTCATGCTTGTGAGTGGATGGTTGAGTGTTCTCCAAAAATGACTAAAGCATCTTTTCTTCTTCCACTAACATTCACTAACATCTCTTTATATTGACTTTATTTTAGTGTCATTTACTTTAATGCAATTTAAGTTCATCCACTTTATCATTCATTGTCATTTACATTCATGCAAATTGTTTATGTTTTATTTATTTTCACTTTTCTCACTAGAGTCATTGTATTTTGTGCTTGTGATATATTTGTGCTTGTGATATATTTGTGCTTGTGATCTTATTTTGTTAGTGGTCTTAAGACCTTAAAACACTTAATAAAAACAAAAACCCTAAAAAACACATTGGTGGACTGTTAGACCTCTATTTGTGACTTGATTTGGACCTAAGTAGGCAACATCCCTGAGCTATGGAAAAACATGGACAATGCCATTCATCTGACACAAGCTAGAGAGACTCCCTTGGGTTTATCTGATACATTCTTTCTTTGTGTCTAAGCTGTTATTTTGATCTTATTGTCACTATTTGATGCTTTCTCTTTGAGTATGTTTCAAGGGATTATTTCATCTGATACATCTAAAGGACATTGAAGATTGCTTGCTTTGGAGTTCTATCTTGGATGTTTGGTTATCTTTATTTGATACCATTGGGTTTCTTATTATTGCTTGGATGATTATGACTTTGTTGCTTGATTGACAATCCAAAGGGAACGGATTTCTGTCTGACATTATTGTCTTGTGGATGCTTCCCATGGCTTAGATCTTTTCAACTCTAAACTTTTAATCTTTTCTAGGATAGTCCCTTCATCTCCACCCCTTCTTCTTTAATTTCAAAATCTCCTTCTCATTTTCAAAACTTCTTTGCTTGTTTTTCAACTTAGACTTGTTTTAATGAGTAGAAACCTTGGCCTTATGCCATTGATTTTCAAACTATTTTCTTAATCAAACTTGTAAAGAACTTAATCATATTGACTTTATTTTCAAAAAGACAAAAAAATAACTAACAACCTCATCTAATCATTTTGGTCATTTTGTGCCTTTTCTTCTTTAAACTTTTCAGAAAGGAAGCATTTAGATTTAAGTTATCTTTGGTTGAGGTATAATTCTCTCATTCCATGATATGTTGAGTGTAAGACTTTCCATTTGTTAGGGGTTTGTGGCATACTTGTTGATTTTATCAAAGTTGGACCTCTCCTTCTTAAATGTTGTAAAGCCGTCATTATCAGTGGATGTATGGTTGAGTATTCTCCCATTGATAACAAAAGATCTTTTAGATTTTCTTAAAATCAATCCACCCATCTTTGAAATTTTTACCATGAACTACGAGGTTTTGATCCCTCATTTATGTTGGTACGTAGGCATAAGACCAAAAGTCTTACCAAACAAAAAATGCAAATAATGAATTCTTTTCTCATCCCCTCATTCTACTTTTAAAACAAACATATTTTTCAACCAAAACACTTACACACAAAAAGGGCTCCCTAGGAGTACCTAGGACACTTTGGGTTCTAATACCTTCCATTTGTGTAACCAACCCCCTTACCTATAAACTCTGATATTTTATTAGTTTTGATTTAAAAACTTCTTATCTTTGGGTTTGTTCGTACTTTTCCCTTTTTCCTTTGGAAACAATAAAAGTGAGGTGGCGACTCTGGTTTTATTGATGTTGAGTTAATCAATAGCTCAATGGTCATGAATTTACCGCTACACTAACCAAGAACCTGTGAGATTTAACCACTGGTCAATCTCGAACCTAAACAAGAGACTTCATCATACAAATGTCAATCTCGAACCTGTGAGATTTTACGGGTTTAGCTTTGAATCCAAACAAACAATCCTTAAGTGGATAAAATGTTGAACTAAGGTATAAATAAAAGTTCCTTGGTGAACTTAAAAATCCGCCCTTACATAACTACATCTTCCTCACTCGTAAAAAGACTTTCTTGAAAAGCATTTCATCTAAATCCTTAATGAGAAAAAAAAGGTTTAGAGAGAGAGAGTGACAAGTGTGAAATGAAACATGTTTCTGGATGTGAAAAAGAGTGGAAAGGAACCTCTATTTATAGGCTAGAGGTTGGCTCAAAAAAGAAATCATTTTAAGGCCAATTTATGAAGTTCTAATCGATTAACAGCATATACCAATCGATTGGTTGCCTCCAAATTAATCGATTACCAAGTTAAAAATGTAAAAGAAAAAAGATATTTAGTCGTTACACCTTATTAAGATGTTTTCATAATTGCTTAGAATGCATTTTTTTACTGAACTTATTGATTGGTTTAATGTGCCAATCGATTGGCAAAGACAAAAATTTGCCCATAGCATTTTCAGACAACTTTTAACTCATCTGGCACAACTTCAAGATGTTTTTGAAAACAAATTCTTGAGAAAAACCAGTTTAAAAATTATTTTCAAGTGTGTGATATTTAGCTATGCCCTTTTACGAGAATGCCCTTATGTTTTACAATGTTTTCACTCAGGCTAATCGAGATAGGGCTTTCTAATACTTCAAGATATTGTCTGATACTTTCTTTCTGGATTAACTCCACTTAAGATGAGACTTGATTCATATTCCATTTGGTTTTCATCATCAGATAGTCAAGTCCATCAAACCTTAATATCATGGTTTGCATATTTTGTAAGAACAAGATTATGTGTCTACAATTCATCTCTAAGGTTTTGATGATAACAAAAGATGAAACAAAATTGGTACCTTAAATTTTTTATCTAAGTGTGCAAGACTCTAACTGAAAAAGGATCAGATAGACAAATATTTGACAATCACACAAGTCCATAACAACAACTTAGAATATACTCAAGCAAAGGTTCTGACTCTGAAGAAAAGAAAAAGCGCATAGAGTCGGACAGTAAGAAGACTCAGACACTCTAAATCTGAACAAGTGCACTCAACGGATCTGATGATTTACACTCTAAAGAAATCACCATCAGAAAGACTTCAAGAATTTCTGAAGTCAATCTGCCTGCATCAATTATCTAAAAGTATACACGCTGAACAAGAACTTCTGAGCTCCACGTACTCTGATTCAAAGACAATCAAAGACTTAGCTACGAAGCTTTCCATTTTTGGTATGAATATATTTTTGGAAGAGATTTAACATGCTCCAAAATTGCTATGGAAAGGACAAAGAGATTAATGACATTAAAAGTCCATCATTGCCAAGATATCCATGAATGCCTCTACTAACGGTCTCCTTATCAAATCTCTATATAAAGGTCGGATCATCTTCATACAAGACAACAAAGCATACATGAATACAGTAATGAATTCATAATCTCTCCTATCCTTGTTCCTTCTTCTCACACGAGTTGTTGCTCTAAGTGTGAAATATTTTGTTCTTATATTGTGTAACTACTGCTTACCTAAAAGCACTAAACATTTCACTGTATCTTTCAAATAGTTGTTGAATATTTCCTCAAGTAACTTGTGAAGCCCGTAAACTTGAGAGGTCTAAGAGATCTTTATCTTCTTAGACGTTTTTCTGTGTAATCTTTCAAGATTAGTGGATTAAGTCTTTGTTAAAGGTGAAATCACCTTGGCCGAGTGGAATGAAGTAACTTTGAATTTCAAGAGAACCAGGATAAACTTTTATGTTGATAGCCTTATTTTTCGCGTGTCTTTTATTTGCAAAAAGTTTTTATTATCTGTGGAAACAATTCAAACCCCCCTTTCTTATTTTTCTCTACCTTCATATTTTACCGCTTAACCACTTCTTCTTGACTTGTCATTAAGGACTAGTTGTCATCATTAGACATTAGTTGTCATCATCAAAAGTTGTTGTCCTTATTAAAGGCATATCATCTAGAAGTAACCTGCAAAACAAGGTTCTAAACTCTCCCTTTTTTTATGATGACAACACATCTCTCAGGGATGTGGTAAAGGAAACAAATATATTCTACTCCCCATGAGAGTATATTTCTCCCCCTTTTTTGAAATAAAAAAGGCGTATAAATATGCATTGAAATAAATTTAAATATGTAGGCATGGGCAACAAAACATTTAGGAAAGGGAAAAACAATATTTTATTAATTAAGAGAAATTACTTGGACTTTAAAGTACAAGAAGGGAATTTGTTGAATTAAATATTGCAGAAAGAAGGAAATAACATGAATTAAAACACATGGGTGAGATTATTCTATGACATAAGTATCATCATTCCTTGCCATGAATTTCTTTATATCCTCAACCAAACTTTGACATATTCTCAACACTTTGTCTATTTTGGTGTCTTTTCCTTCTTATAACTCTTCTTCTTCTTCTTCTTCTTTCTTGAATACAGAGTCCTCCTAGATTTCTCCATGCTTGACCATAACTTTAATCTCCCTAAGAGCAGTATAGGTGATCCTATGGTTGTTTGAGTATTTTTTTTCATCTATGGTGTCAATCTTGAAGGTAGCTAGAAACCGTGTGATACTTGGTTCATTGGGGAGCCCTGCTGATGGGATCTCTTTGTACCGGATCATGTGGTTAAAATTTCTTAGGTCAAGAGCCAGAAAGGTACTACATCTTCCCTAACTATACAGATATGGTTTATGTTCCTTGGAAATAATATCCTATTCAAAAGGTAGTAAATGATCCTAACCTTTGGTTTCAAGTGGCTGGACTTGAAATGGACTTTCTTATTTTCCATAGGGTTAATGACAAGGTTATTAGTGGATGTTGAGTGTTTGAAGTTTCTAACAACTAAGGGTTTATCAAGGGTGGAATATGTTCTTATTGTAGGCAACTCAAAATTCACCGAAAGTTGTCTTTGTGAAGATCAATTTCCACTCTCCTTATAGGTGTTTTCAAAAAGGTTCCTATAAGTCTCAAGTTTAGGTAGAATTCTCTTACTAGCCTTGGGAAGGACCTATCCGCGAAAGCTTGACAAATTCGGTGATAAGGCTTCTGACTCTTCAATATGCTTGGCTCCATGTACCAAGGTGAAGTTACCTTCTTTGCTAGAATCGTCATCTTCTCTTCTTGCTTTTGATTTATTAATATCGCATTGAACATATTCCTTATTAGTATTTCTATGGTTTTTGACTTGAGAGGGCCATGGTGATGCTTACGACAGAAGAACTCACACAAGAAAAGAAGTTAGAAGGTATAAATTTTGATATGAAAGAAATAGTGAGAGAGGATACCTATTTATAGTCTGTCATCTAATGATTTGATCATGTATTTCTGAAAAAGAAATCAATGGAGATAATGCTGATTGAAAATCAAGGCAAAATATTTCCAAAATAGAGTTATTCTGTTATGGAACCAGAAATGTGAAGAGTTATGAAAGTTGCGAGGAAGGAGAACTTGTAAGCTTAGCACTCCAACATTTAAGTTAGTATGTGAATAATGAGAGAGTATTTAAATTATGTTTGAAAATTGTTACCTGAAATAGAGACATCACATATATATAGGGAAGAGAAATAGATGCCTCGCTATTTTTTCATGCATCAAAAGTGGAAAACTGTTGGATATGCTTAGGGTGTGGATCTCTTGTAGATGTGTACATGATATTCTAGTGGTCATGAGAATATTCTAGAAATCGATCGAGCGAGTGAATGGTACATTTGAACCTAGGGTGTTTCAACTCAAGGTGACCGAACTAATAGAGATGTGAGCGGGTTGATGGATATATGCCCAGCACAGAACAATTGCCCCCAATCTCTCGTGCATGGTCATCAGTGTGGGGGTTTGAAGGATTTCGGTCTCCGATTACCGATTGTACTTTCTGAACTCCTGATTCTTACAACACCAAATGTCTATTCGAAGGAGTGATTATGATCTTACTAGGGAATTAAAACACTTAAGTATCACGTGTAAGAGAAGTGATTATTGATAGGGCACCTTTCTTTTCGCATGGTTAGTACATAAATACAGGAAGAACTAAAGTCACTTCTCATTTAGGTCTCCCTTTTAATTTATTCTTGAGAGGTTGCTTCCTTTATCATCTGATACTTCACTTTCTGAATTTGAGATTATTGACGCAATATGGTCAAGAAATCACAAAAGAATGTGAGAGGGGGGATCAGTGAATCCTTCGTCTCTATGAGAAGGTTACATATACTCTTCAATTGTTTCTATATTTCTAAAGAGTGAAGCTTCAATGAAGCTTTTTCTTAAGTGGGTGAATTATCACTTTGGGGTATCACCATCCCTGATGAAGATGACATAATTTGTAGTGAGTACGGTAACTGCATCGTCCCTCTATATGAGTATCTCTTCAAAACTTTGGGTGTTCGTTTTCCCTTCACCACTTTCGAGGTAAGTGTTTTTAACTACTTAATGGTGGCCCCATCCCAACTTCACCCAATGAGTTAGGCGTATGTTAAGGCTTATCAGTATTTGTTCAAATATTTGAAAGGGAATCCCTCAGTTGTTTTGTTCTTTCATCTCTTTCGTTCCAACTAAGGTACTCAGGATGGACCAAGAGGATGGGAGTTGGTCCTATTGGTTCCAACGATACGAGTTTTTGAATATTTTCTCGAGTTACCACCTTTTATGGTATCGTTCTTTTTGGTTACCCCCATTCACTCTCGGGCTCATGTAATTATATGTGAGGTTAAGTCGAGAATGGAAAGTAAGTGTAAACATATGTTTCTTCATTGCTGGTTGATGAAGCACTTTCTATTAGGGAATTTCTCCTACGTTTATTAAGAAAGTTAATTTTTATAGAGGATTATTTTTAGAAGAAGTTGTTGGGCTTCGTTGACCTCTTAGGTTATATCGGGGGTGTAGTCCATTCGTACAAAGCCGGAAAAAAACATCTGAAACTCTTGATATACGTCTCTCTATTGATGGGGTCTTATTCTCGTGAGGGTTGTCGAGCTGCCATTAGTAAATTTGAAATTTTCTTTTCTCTTTATTATTGATTCACACCTTCTTTATGTCTGTGTTGAGATAACGATTGTATTTCTATGTAGATGTGATAGAGGATGAAGTAAGGGTATGGGTCCTAAATCAGAGAATACAACAACCTATCAGCCCTGCAGGTCTCCCTCCCCTAGGACCTCCTAAAATGTCGCTCTCTTTGATGCTCCTTTGGGCTTGTGTGTGGATCCCTACTATCATCCCGTTTCTATCTCTCTTATTTTATTTTCAACCTTCAATTATTTTCTTGGCCATTTATTTGGTGTTTTCAATAGCTTTATGGATTTTCTCTTTTATTTCCCTTTTAAATTTCATTTTAAAAATGTTTTTGATGCATTTTATTTTATCTTTTTGCATTTTAGATTTGTTTGACATTTGTTGACTTCTGTTGGCCTTGGATCTTAGTTGCTTTGAGCATAGGTCTCATAAAACTCAATAGATCTTGGGTGTTGATGAGGTGAAAACCCTAATCCACCAAAATGGATGATTGAATTTGATGATGACTTGGTCAACCCTTTGATCCGATTTGGGTTTGATTTCTCTTATCCTCTTCTTCTTCATCTCTTTCTTTTCCCCATTTATCAATTGGATAGTTTGTGTCCATCTTGTTCATGATGTGTGGATTGGTGCTTGATGAACTTTCATCATTTCAAACCTACCTCCTAATTGATCATGGATCATTTAAGGTACTTTAGATTGATGCATAAGTTTGTGCTAAGTATCAGGAAATATGGATTGAAGTAATGGACCATCCTCCTAGCCCTTGTGCTTGATCCATCCTCTTTTTTTTTTTTTGTGGCATTGCTTTAAGAGAATTATTTACATATCATTTCTATACCATGTATTAAGACAAAAATTAGTATTGACCGGTCTCAGATAGTTGTGACTTCTACATAAGTCCCATTACAATTGCTTAACATAGCGCTAAATTTATCCCGAAAGTAAGTCATTTTCATAAGTGAGATTGTACGCCTCCTACTCCCCACGGTATTGTGTGAAAGATAATGTTTCATTTTCACCTAAGAGAGCTAGTGGCATACTTATTTATTTTATCCAAGTTGCAGCTCTTCTCATGGCAATGTAGAGGTCTATATTTTCAAACTTATGGGTGAATAATTGAGTGTTCTCCCAAAAATGACAATTTGTCTTTCCATTCTTGATTACTAATACAACTTACTAACATATTATTGTATTAAATTTATTTTAATGTCATTTATCTTATGTTCCTTTATTTCTTTTGTCATTTACTTTATGCTTTTATTTTAACATCTCATATCATATTATTTATGCTTGTACTATTTGCTCTTTGTCCATTTGGACTTTTTTTTTTCCTTTTTAAAGACATTAATAAAGGAAAAAAAACCTAAAAATTGGTTCTCTTGATTGATGGACTTGAGGTTACTATCCTTGGCATTATTGTAAAGTTATGTACTTGGAACTAGGACCTTTATCCTTGTTTTGGAAGTTTATAATTTAGGACAGTGAGATTCATCTAGTACCTTTAACTTTGGGCTTCTTTTGAAGACTTTGCTTGGTTACTTTGGTTTCATCTGATACATGGATTATTCTTTACTTATTTGGCTTGCTTGAGGCTTAATCCAAAGGAGGGAATTCTTGCTTGACTTATGTAATAAAACTTGCTATCTCTTGGTTAGATCTTTACTCCCTAGCTTTTACTTTATGTTCTAGGATAGTCTCTTCTTCTGCTCCCCTTCTATAATTTTCAAAATCTTCTCTATTGTTTTCAAAAACTTCTTATTTTCAAACTTGAACCATTTTTTTTAATAAACCTTGACTTTTGTCAAGTAATTTTCAAAATCTTTTCTTAATAAACGCTAACACAGTTTAAGCATATTCAAAACCAATTTTAAAATACCAAATAATACATAACTCATTCAAACTATTTTGTGCCTTTTTGTACACTTTTTCTTTTAAATTTTTTTCCTTAAGGTTTAGACATGTTTCATTTCCATAGTTGAGATATACTTCTCTTATCCTCATAGTATTGATGATAATTATTTTCCATCTAAGAAAGCTAGTGGCATACTTGTTGATCTTTATCCAAGTTGGAGCTCTTCTCTAAGGTGATGCAAAATTCTCATAGTTGTGGGTGACTAGTTGAGTATTCTCCTAAAAATGACAAAATTCCTTTTCATTAAAAAGAATCAATAACAAACATCTTTTTGACTTTTACCATGAACTACTAGGTTTTGATCCTCCATTTCACTTTGTTGGTACGTAGGCATGAGACTCAGAGAGTCTTGGCAAACACAAAAATTATGGAAAAAAACATTGTTCTTCCCATCTCCTCAATTATTTGCAAACAATACCATTTTTAAGCAAACATGTACAGATTTTCAAAGAGGTTCCTATATAGTACTATAGATGTTTAGGGTGCTAATACTTTCCCTTTGCATAACTAACCCCGGACCTTTATCTCTTTTTATTAATTTTGTTTTAAAACTTCTTTGGGTTTTGTTCGTTTGTTTCCCCTTTCCTTTAGAAATAATAAAAGTGTGGTGTCGACTCTTGCTTTGTGAGTTAAATTAACCAATAGCTTAATCTCAAAAATTGTACCGCTATAGAAAAATGGTGACTCTGTTGGGGAGTAGTCCTCAGTGGGTTTAGCCTATCTTTGTTTATCTATATATATTATGTTTGTTGTTGTTTGTTATTATTTGTTATGTCTGGTGCTTGATGATATATGTGTGGTGAGATAAGTCATATATCCGTACTTGAGTTATCTTATGATATGAGGATGGTATAGTCTTGTTTGGCTTACTTGGAGTTAATCCTTGACAAGCTGGCTTGAGATCCCCCGCTCAGTGGAGGCCCCTTTGGGATTACTGATGTCTTACGAGTAGCCGTGATTGGAATTACTTTTCCGACCTGGGAGCTCGAGAAGATGAGAAACTTAGAACCTTTAACCCATCTTGGCCTTTTAGGACGTAATGCGATGGCTATTCAGGTGTAGACTGGAATTAGTTGTTACGCGATACTACACTCAGACGAGTTTCTCTTGAGAATATTATTGATTGGTGAGTAGTCGTTTAAGCCAGTAATATCCAAAAGATGGAATTATGACTCTGGGAACTTTTTTTAGAACCTTGTTCTACAGGTGATTATACCCTTACTACATACATTGTGGGTTGGTTCTTACCCTTGGCTTCATGCTCGTGACTCTGAACCTTTGGACATTGCTTGTGTGCCTTGTATGCTCTTGTTTATGGTTGTTGCATCACGCACTTATTGCATTCATGAGCATTTTTATCAGTTTTAAAGGAACTTAGAGATTCTTTGTGCAAGCATCGCAGATATTTTGGCCATGGATATTGGATTAGGAATACTCTAAAATACGGTTTCAAATGTCCTGATCTTAAGGAATTAAGAAAGCTAGCATATTTTGTGGATGATCCTAAGGATTTCAGAGACCACTTTGGGAAACTTTTGTCTATTCCATCTACTGATTTTGAAGATGGTCTTCATTGTACTCTAGTTCAGTTCTATGATCCCATTTACTTGTGCTTCACTTTCCCTAATTATCAGTTGTTGCCTACCATGGAGGAGTATGTTTATATTTTGGGTATACCAGTTTCTGATAGGGTTCCTTTTTGTGGTTTGGAAGGGATTTTGGAGTCACAAGTTATTGCTGAAGTTATTCACCTGGTGAATTTTACAGTTCTACCCATTCCAAAATTACAAAAAAGATCTCACTCACAAAAGGAATTTTCTCACAAAAGCACTTAGGCTAAAAACATAGTGAGAGAAAGTTAAAGAAATGTTTAGAGAGAGAGAGAGAGATGAAAGTGTCAAAACACGATTTTGGATGGTTTGAAACGAAAAATGGAACCTCTATTTATAGGACTTAGGTTGTCTCAAAAAGGAATTTGAAATTAATGCATTTTATCGTTAGCTAATCGGTTAGTACTTATTCCTAATCGATTAGAAGTTGAAAATAGTCATTTGTAAGTTCCATAAAAGGAATGAAAATATATCTAGTCATTACACATCATTAAAGTGTTGTCTAAATTGCTTAGGCCGTAAGTTTGAATTAATCTAATTGATTAGGCAAAGTACCTAATCAATTAGATAAGCTAAAATTTTCCCTCTAGCTATTTTAACAGCTCCCAAGTCATCTACCACAACTTCAAGACATTTTTGATTATGTTTTCTTTGATAAAATAGTTTGAAAGATATTTTTGTGTATGTATGGTTTTAGCCTTATACTTTTACAATAAAGTCTTTTTGCCTTACAAGCGTTTACTCATTACTAAAATAAGAGATCACCATATATTAATTAAAGACGTTGTCAGATATTACTCTTTATGTTGACACATGCTTGAGTGGCTTAAGATGAGGATTTAGTTACATTCTTTATTTGCCATTATCGAATAGTCAAGTTTATCAAAACCGTAAAGATAGGTTTGCATCTTTGTCTGTTTAATCTTTAATGCTTGACTTATCGTAATACTTTAGTTGTCATCATCAAAATTGATGTCCTTGTTTAAAAGCATATCACCTGCAAAACAAGGTTCAACATTCTCCCATTTTTTATGATGATAAAACATCTCTCAGGGGAGGTGGTAAAAGAAACAATATATATATTTTTGGACTAATAATTCCTCCTGAGTTAATAAAAAATATATCCTACTCCCCCTGAGAGTATACTTCTCCCCCTTTATCAAAATTAAAAAGGCGGGTAAATATGCATTGCTAAAACTAAATATGAAAACAAGGGTGATTTAGGAATTTCTAAAAGGGCAACACTCATATCCTTACTACGAAATTCAAATTACAGAAAAAGAAAGTTACAAGAAGGAATATTGCAGAATTCAAGAAGGGAATGTTGGATTTTTTTCTAGAAAACAGAAAACAAATGAAAGCATATAAGTGACTATTCTATGCCATGAGTTCCACCATTCTTTGCTATGAATTTCTTCATGTCCTCGGCTACAGTTTGCCAGAACTTGAGGATTTTATTAGTCTTGGTGCTCTTATCCTTAGTTAGTTCATCTTCTTCTTCTTCTTTAAAGGATGATTCTTCTTCTATATCTTTGTGCTTCATGTGAATTCTTATATATTTTAAGTTACTATAGGTGATCATATAGTGTGTAAGATCCTCTACCTCGTCTACTATATTAACATTGAAGGTGGCTAGCAGTTTTGTGATCAGTTGTCCATAGGGTAGCCCTGCAGATGGGTTTTACTTACACCAAATCATATAGTTGAATATCCCTTATACACAATTGGTTTGAATTTCTTGGGTTAGGATCCATAAGGGTACTACATCTTCCCTGATCATATAACCATGGGTTATGACTCTAGGAAACACGATCCTAGTGAGAAGGTAATGAAGGATTTTGATCTTAGGCTTTAGGTAGTGACTTTGAAGGGGGGTCTCTTCTTCTCCATTGGGTTAATTACCATGTGGTTTATGGTGGTTGAGTGTTTAAAGTTCTTGAAGCCTATTGGTCTATTAAGAGTGAAGGTCATTCCTTCAAAGGGTAACTCAAAGATTCTCCTAAAGTGGTCTTTGTGGATAGCGATTTCAACTCCTCTTAAGGGTGATTTTAGATGTCTCCCTACAAGTCTTAGGTTTGAGTAAAATTATTTTACTAAGCTTGGAATATCTATCAGGTATGTTTGTGAATAGTTCTTTAAGGGAAGCCTGACAGATCAGGTGGTAGGGCTTGTGGCTTTTTAAGAGGCTAGCATAAGGAACTAGAGTTGAATAACCCTTTTTGATACGATTATCAATTTTTATTCTTGTTTTCAAATTATTTTTCCGGAAGTGAATGGATTCATTTTATTAAAGAAGGCATTGTTCAAACTTATGGCAAGAAGATGAGCTCACAAGAGAAGCGATACAGAAGACTATGAGATTCAAGAGAAAGTGAGGAAATGTTTACCTATTTATATCATACTTATTTTAGGATTTAAGTTGTAAGACCCTAATTTTGTCCCTAAGATCCCTCATGGCATCATAACATTGCATTGCATAGCCTCAAGGATCATTGAACATCTTGGTTCCTTTTGCCTTTGGTTAGGACTCCTTGTGAGTGGTTTGAGATCACCAAGCATGCTTGAATTGTATATTATTGCTTTTCTCATTTTGTTTACTAACCAAAAGTACAAAAATATGTCACTAACATCCTTTGTGTGTAGCTTGAGCAATCACAAGATCAAAAGCTGCAAGGAGGTCATTGGTACAAAGACATTGGTCAAAAGGAGATGAAAGCAAGCATGGTAATGGTTCCCAAAGCTCTCATCCATCAAATAGGCCTACCTAGTATCTCAATTCATCATGTTTGATCAATACAATTCAATTGGTTTTTAATATTTTTTATTTTATCATTTGATATTTTTTGTGAATTTTCTCTTTTCTGGTTATTTTTAATTCATTTTAAATAGTTTTTGATATTCAAAAAATACAAAAATATTTTCCTAACCTATTTGAATGATGATGGATCTATGAAAAATATTCTCATCAATTTTTGAATTGATTTGAGATTTATTTGAGATTTTAGTTCAATTAGGTTATTTTTATTCATTTTTAATTGATTAAAAATAGTTTCTGACTTTTAAAAATGCTGAATTTTTTTGTCAAACTTTGTTTGACCTTGTTGAACTTAGGATAAATCACTTGGACCTTTCAAGGTTGATTTGAAGTGATTTTGAAGTTTGACCTTTCCATTTATTTTAATTCAAGTTTATTTTTTATATTAAAAAATACCAAAAATATTCTATTCATTTCTTGACTTCCAATCTTCATCTCACTTCTGTTTTTGATTGTTTGACCTTGACTTTCAATGTTATTGATCAACATATGAGGATTGGTACATGATATTCCATTTAATGCATTTTATTTTATCATTTCCATTTTCTCTTATCCATCTTCTCCTTCTTCTTCTACTACTTCTTTTCTTTTTGATCAATGAGTTGAAGGTTGATAAGTTAGCATTGATTAGGAAGATTTAACATTCCTTGATTCAAATCTAATTCATCTTGATCAATTGATCAAGTGAATGGCTTTGCATTAAGGATATGTTGTCTTCTAAATCATGCAAATGGCTTACACCAATACAAGATCAATTTTCTTCTCTTTTTTGGCATGGCAAGTTGTTGGGACTTGGTTCACTAATCAAGACTCCTAACTTGTGTTTGTTGCCTACATTATTATTGACCGACCTCAGATAGTTGTGACTTCTACATAAGTCCAATTACGATTGCTTAACATAGCGCTAAATTTTGCCTTATGGCATACTAACTATTAACCACTAACAACTAACTTTTACCTTATGCAATTTACTTTTATGCAATTTACTATTCTTGTACATATTATCCATTTTCTTTTTCCTTTGCTCATTGGAGCACATGTTTATGTTAATGTCATTTGCCTTTTTCCCACTTGGGTTTATAATTGTGAATGTATCTTTTGTGCTTGTGTTTGTCTGTTTGTTGTGAACCCCATGCTAAGAATTGGACAATATGGACTTAGAATTTAGGACCTTACCCAAGCAAATGGAATTTGAAGAGCAACTAGGCCTCCTGCCTTTAGAGTGCTTAAATGTCAAAGAGCAACTAGGCCTCCCGCCTTTAGAATGCTTAAAGCTTGAGGAAAGACTTTGAAAGGACCATCTTCTAAACTCCTTCTTGTCCATTCTTTGATTGTTTATAGAACTTTTTGATGTGTGTTTTCTTGTGCTAGGGGATTCAAACCTTGAGTGACTTTGAGGAACCATTACCATGAGCATCCAAAGTGAGAGATACAAAAGCTATTGGAGGATTCCTAGAAGCATGATCTGTGTGTTTGATTGCTTGAAATATTTGCTTGTGATTGCTTATTCCAAAGGATGGGAGCTATTTGGATCATCAATATGATCTCAAGAGAGGAACTCCTAGTGTGGTTCATTTTCTTATCCCTCACTTTTTTTGTTTCACTTAGGACTTAGTCATTCTTCTTCTTCTCTCCACTCTAACCCAAGCCAAAACTTTTTGTGCAAACATTTAACTATTGTTTTCAAATATTAGAAACCTAAGCCTTATGCTTTTGATTTTCAAACTTTCTTTTCATAATACTTATTTTGAATTGAATCTTTAAGTCAACTTTGATCATTTTTGTATATACTTCTAATTGGTAAATATAACCCATTCAAATGTGCTTTTCGTGGTTCCAATGGCCACTTTCTTAATCAAATTTTCCATAACCTTTAGCTATTAGGTTTGAGTTATCATTGTGGTAGATGTAATACTCACATTTATCCTTAGTGATGGACAATGAGTCTTCCATGCTTATTATAGGGTTAACCCCTCACTAGCATGTTGAAGTTATCCTCACATGGTGGATTTGTGGTTTGGTTGAGTTTTCTCCCTTTGATAACAAAAGACCTTAAGGCTTTTGGACCAATCACTTCACCAACTCATTTTGAGATTTTTACCCCGAACTACGAGGTTTTGATCCTAATCTTTTTTTTTAAGATGGTACGTAGGCAATGGGTTTATCCATTTAAACACAAAATGTAAATAACTTGTATATTCTTCTCTCATCCCTTCAATCATGTTTGCACAAATAAAATTTCACAAAACAATAACCTTTGCAACAAATGTGAAAAGGGCTCCCTAGGAGTACCTAGGATGTTTTGGGTGCCTAACACCTTCCCATTGCATAACCAACCCCCTTACCCAGATCTCTGTTTCTTTTACTAGTTTTTGTTAAAACTATTAGGTTTTTGTTCGCTTTCTAACCATTCCTTTGGATAAATAGAAGTACGGTGGTGACTCGACTTGTATGATTTACCTTGGATTTAGTCAATATCTCTAATGGTAATGAATACCCCGCTAGAGAAAAGTGGCGACTCTGTTGGGGAAATATGCCTAGTGGGTTTTGCCTACTTTTCATATTTGTTGTATTGCATTGTATATTTGTTTTGTGACATATTTTTGTGCAATTTGGGATTACTGTATTGTATGTAATGTTTGAATTGCTTGATATTAATTCTTTGTGTGCTTGGTGGTCTTTGTGAGATGAGTTCTATACCCGAACTCGAGTGCACTTAGGATAGGAGAATGTCATAGTCTTGTTGACTTGTGTGGAGTTATTCCTTAGCAAGTTGACTTGCAAGTCCATTCACTTGGTGGAGGTCATGTTGGGATCAATAATGTCACACAAGTAAGTTGTGGTTAGACATTACTCTTTCCAATATAGACCTTAGAAGCCAAGGACCTTAGTTTACCAAGCCCATCTTGGCCTATTCTTAGGATGTAGTGCGAAAGTCGTTCAAGTGTAAGATTTGATACGATTGTTATGCGATACTACACTCATAAGAGTCTCTCTTGAGAATATTTTTGGAATACGAGTATTCGTTTCTCCGATAATATTCGAAAGATGGGATGATGACTATGGGGACCTCTTGTAGAACATGTTTGGCAGGTTAAAACCTTAGTACACTCCCTTTGGGTGGTCCTTAACCAAGACTCCATGCTCGTGACTTGCAACAAACCTTTGATTCATGGTTGATTCGTTCATATATCCTTAATATCAATGGAACTTGGGTGTTGATAAGGTGTAAACCACAATCCACCAAAATGGATGATTGATATTAAGGATGATATGATCCATCCCATGACCTTTGTTTGGTGTGCTTTGCTTGATCCTTGAGTGTGATTGTTGCATTCATGCATTCATGCACCCATTTGCATCCATATCATCAAAATAATAAGAAAAATTTTCAAGGAAGTTAAGGGGTTTATTTGCAAAATTTTCAGACATGGAAAGACAAAGAAGTACAGCTTCAGGCAACCAGATTTGAAAGAGTTAAGGAATCTGACATCCTATGTACTAGATCCCTTGGGTTTCAAAGCTCGTTTTGGGAAACTTCTTCCTCTTCTGACTACTCAGGTGGATGAAGGATTGATGAGTGTGTTGGTGCAGTTTTATGATCCATTGTATCGTTGCTTCACTTTTCCGGATTTCCAGCTTCTGCCTACTCTTGAGGAGTATGCCTATCTTGTGGGTATACCTATTCTGGATCAGTTGTCGTTCAGTGGATTGGAGAGCATTCCTTCTTCTCAAGAGATAGCTGACATGTTGCACATAGATGAATCTCTGATTGGTGCTCATGTGACTACCAAAGGTGGAATTCAAGGTCTCCCCTCTGAGTTCCTCGTTACTCAAGCTACTATGTATGGGAAGGCCATGAGTGAGGATGCCTTTGAGGCCATATTTGTACTTCTCATCTATGGGTTAGTGTTGTTCCCCAACATCGACAAGTTTGTGGATGTGAATGCTATTAGGATCTTCTTTGCTCTTAATCACGTTCCGACTCTGTTGGGTGATGCTTATTTCTCTTTGTATATGAGGAATGCAAAGGGTGTTGGTGCCATTGTGTGTTGTTTGCCTCTGTTGTATAAGTGGTTTATTTCTCACTTACCTCAGACGTTCGCTTTCAAGGAGAACAATGGATGTCTACGGTGGTCCACAAGACTTATGTCTCTCACTAATGATGATATCTCTTGGAATAACCGTGTGTACGATGGTGTGCAGATTATCGACTCTTGTGGTGAATTCTCCAATGTGCCTCTTCTTGGTACATGTGGTGGGATTAACTACAACCCTGTTTTGGCACGTCGTCAGTTTGGGTTCCCCCTAAAGGATAAACCTAATAACATTCTGTTAGAGGGTGTGTTCTTTCAGGAGGGTAAAGACCCCGAGGCTTGAAAGCTAGGATGGTCCGCTCTTGGCGCAAGATTCATAAGAAAGGAAGGAAGGAGTTGGGTCCTAAGAATTGCATCGCTCTGGAGCCTTACACTGCTTGGGTTAGGAAGAGAGCATCTGAGTATCTCATGCCTTACGAGTATCTAAGACCTACACCTATGATTATGGTTGGGCCTTCAACCCTCCCTAATCAAGGAGTAGAGGAGTTGAGATACGAAGACCGTTCACGCGCTTGGATCCGTGAACGTGAAAAGTTGCTTCAGCAGATTAAGGAGAAGGATGCTTTGATAGAGTTCCTCGAGCATCAAGTTATAGATGATCCTGATGACGCATGGACTTCTCTACTTCCTCAGTCTTCCCGGTTTTGGAAGAGGAAGTACGATCGACTCGCCAAGGAGAAGGCAGATATGGAGGCAGCCTATGAGAGGGAGGTGAAGAGGTTTCATGCATCTTATCTTCCTGTGTCCCGAGCATTAGATGATTGTTTCTAGGGATCCATAGGATGATTATTTTCCTTTTCTCTTGTACATGATTGACAATGTTGTACTTCTTTTCCCTGATATTATTTTATGATATATTTCCATATATGATAAAATGTTTAATATTTCCAAAATTTGCAAATAAAACTCTGGAGTTCCTTTGAAATATAAAAAAAAAATTATATGCACAAGCATTGCATACATCATGTGCATAAGTAGGTTTTGCTTCCGGTCTCTTATCCTGTGGTCTAACTCTGTGCTCTTCATTTATTTTGAAGACAAGTTGACTCACTGTCGCAACCTGAAAAATACAGTGTGCGAAAAAACAACCAGCGAAAGAAAATGACAGAAGAGTCGCCACCGTGCGTTATTCATCCCAAAGGAGGGAAAGGAAACGCTCGAAGTAAACCTGAAAAAGGAAAGGACAAGACGGGGTCTCGCAACCAAATCTTGGGTTCGGGAGTCGGTTATGCAAAGGGAAGGTATTAGCACCCCTACGCATCCGTAGTACTCTACGGGATCCACTTTTGTAGTTCTTGTCTAAAGGGTGTGAGTTTATCTTGTGCTGTTTACTAAAAAAAAGGGTTAAATGAAAATGACTCGCGCGGATGTCGCATCCACTGCATACGTATCTCATCTGAATATGAGAATCAGAGTCTTCGTAGCTCGGCTGACCTATGGGTTGGGGGGATGTGTGCTCGCTAAGACATCGCGTCTTATGCCTACGTATCTCATCTGGAATGAGAATCAGAGCAAGTCGTAGTTCGGCTAACTACGGGGTTATGGATTGGGTTTTGGACGAACGACGTTACTAGGCAATCTACCGGATGCTCGACCTTTGGAGACTTACTCACCTGTAGTAGAAGGAGTAAACGTGTGTTTAGGAGAAGAAAAATCAATGAAGGGTTAGGGTTTGGTGAACTCATGCAAAAAGGCAGTCCTTGACGAAGGGACCTGTAAAAAAAAACACAAAAACATTGCCTCCTATCGAGGTCTTCCAGCTAGGAAAGCAGTAAAATGCGGGAAAAATGTAAAAGTACCACGCGGATAAAGATCCGAAGTAACAGCAGTTAGAGGAATGGGAAACCCAGGGATCCTTCCAAGCTAAACACCATCAAAGAAAGTGAGTCAGTACAGGTAATCGAAATGAAACCTCCAGGGGGGTATCCCACAAATAAAGTGGAAAACCACGCAAGTTATCCCTGCAAAAGTCATGTGAGCCCTCACAAAAACTCAACAAACAGGTTAGAGACAAAAAAAAAGGGTAATCAAGGGTTGCCCCCAAATCAAAATGTAACCACATGAATCACGCCATTAAAATTCACAAAAAAGACATGCATCAAAAGGGTATCAAATTCACCCATAATACCTCATACATTTAGAGCATTCAAATTAAAGGCATAAAGATGATGGATATAGGACAAACCTAATTGGAGAGCTTGATTGAAATTGAGTTGCACCCGTGAGGTTTACAAAACAATCTTTAGGGTTTATGTGAGGCAAAGATTATTCTGTGCAGTTGAGTTCCCTTCAGGGTTTGGAGGCTGCTCTGAACTCTGTTAGCTCTTCTCTCACTATCTTTTTCCTCAGGGTAATAGGAATAGAATTGCCTCTTTGTTTCACTGAAACTCTAGTATTTATAGCCTAATATTGGTAGCTTAGTGGGCTTTTGAGAGAGGTCCAAGTCTGAGATTTATTTATTTATTTATTTATTTATTTATTATTATTATTATTATTTATTTTATTTTATTTTTTTCTTTTTCGTTTTTTTTCGTTTTTTTTTTAATTATAAATAAAGCTTCTTGGATCTAATTCTAATGTTAAATGACCTAAAAGCGTATGCTTCCAGGAAAAATGAAGGGTAAATTTTGGGGTATTACACTCACCGGTACTACACTCGAGCCAACACTGCAAGACTGATGGATCATCTAGAGCAAGAGAACCGTGAACTCAAGGAGGAAGTAGCCAGATTGACTGCCCTGATGGAGTCATTCATGGCTGCCCAAACCCAGTCTTCGCCGATGCCTTCAACTCCTCCCCAGAGGACAGTTATCTCAGAAATTGTATCCTCTACTGTGCCTGAAGCCAATGCACACTTCGCTCCGACAGTCATGCCAACCGGGTTTCCGTGGGGGATGCCTCCTAACTTCATGCCTGAGGGTCCTGCTCCAACTTTTGCTTCTATGCCGGCATCTAGCCCGGTCCTTGCTGTTCCTCCTCCTATCGTGCATACCATGCCCAAGGTAGACGACACCATCTATCATTCTGAGTCGTCTGAGGACCCAGATGTCTATGAAAAGATGGACGCTATGAATGATCAATTTCTTGAGCTTCGCAAGGAATTGAAGACTCTTAGAGGAAAGGATCTTTTCGGCAAGTCTGCTGCCGATCTCTGCCTAGTTCCAAACGTGAAGATTCCTGTGAAGTTCAAGGTCCCTGACTTTGAAAAGTACAAGGGAAATACTTGTCCTCTCAGCCACCTGGTCATGTATGTCAGGAAGATGTCTACTCAGACTGATAATGACCAGTTTCTCATCCATTACTTTCAGGACAGTCTGTCCGGTGCCGCTCTGCGTTGGTATATGGGTTTAGACAGCACGAACATCCGATCCTTCAACGACCTTGGCGAGGCCTTCGTCAAACAATACAAATACAACGTAGATATGGCTCCCGATAGGGATCAGTTGAGGGCCATGTCTCAGAAGGACAAAGAAACATTTAAAGAGTATGCCCAGAGGTGGCGAGAGGTGGTAGCACAGATCGTGCCTCCGCTAGAAGAGAAAGAAATGACCAAGATCTTTCTGAAGACCTTGAGTTCATTCTATTATGAGCGGATGATTGCTAGCGCTCCTTCTGACTTCACCGAGATGGTGAATATGGGGATGCGTTTAAAAGAAGGGGTTAGAGAGGGACGTCTAACTAGAGATGAAGGCTCTTCTGCCAAACGTTATGGGGTGTTTGTGAAGAAGAAAGATGGAGAGGCACATGCTATGACCTCCCATGTGAAATCTAGAAGACCCTCTGTGAGGAGGAAGACTGTGCGTCCAGCCAGTAATCAGCATCAGGTGGCTCATATAGCACCTGTTTTCAGGGACAATCAACAGTACCAGCATCACAACAACAATCAGTAACCACCTCAGCAATATCAGCAACAACAACACCGACCGCAGCAGCAGGCCTACCAGCCTCGCAATAGTAATCAAACTAGCACGAGTTACGAGAAGAAAAGGGTCACTTTTGATCCTATTACGATGACATACGCATAATTATATCCCTCTTTGATAGAGAGGAAGTTGATTACTCCAAGAGACCCACCGGCTATACCTACTAACCCCCAGTGGTGGTATAAGCCCGAGTTGCATTGTGTCTACCATTCTGGTGCTCCCGGCCACGACGTGGAGAATTGATATCCTTTGAAGACCAAGGTTCAGGACCTTGTAAGGTGTGGTATTCTGTGCTTTGAGGACATAGGTTCTAATGTTAAGAAGAACCCATTGCCCGAGCATGGGAAATCTGTTAACATGGTCCAGGGTTGCCCTGGCAAGTACAAGGTCAAATATGTCAGTCATATTCGACAGTCTCTGGTCCAGATGCATCGTTTGTTGTGTGACTACAATCACTATGAGCACAACCATGATAGATGCAGAGCCTGCTCTGTTAACCGATTGGGTTGTCGCCAGGTGCGCAAGGATATTCAGGAAATGTTGGACGAAGGAGTTACTGAGATCCTTCAAAATAGGAATGTTGACGAAGATGAGCCTGAGGTCAACGTAATTTCCCCAGTGTTTCGGATACCCGAACCTGTTATCATTAAATATGATGGTAGCAAGCAGAAGGTTTCTCCTACTCTTATCATTAAACATGTCGGTCATGTGCCTTACTCGTCCGAAAAGGCAATTCCCTTCTGTTACAATGATGTTAGGAAAGAGGTGTCTTTACCATCCTCCTCTGTTATAAATATTGCTGATATAAGTGGTTTGACCCGCAGCGGTCGTGTGTTTTCAGCACCTCCCAAGCCCCAGGCTAATGCTGATTTTGTTGAACGCCCGATTGGGAATGCTGTGAATTCTCCAAATCTGGCACTTGCTGTTAAACCCTCCTCTACCTTGTTAGCTCCTGCTTCTGTTGGCCCGAGTGGCAATGTGAAAGAAGACTGTGATGAGATGCTGAGACTCATCAAGAAGAGTGAGTACAATATTGTAGACTAGCTTCTACAAACGCCATCCAAAATATCTGTGTTATCTTTGCTTCTGAATTCAGAACCCCATAGAGAGGCTCTGCAGAAAGTTTTGGATGTGGCATATGTAGATCACGATGTCACTATAGAACAATTTGATAGTATTATTGCAAACATTACTGCTTGTAACAATTTGAGTTTCTGTGACTCTGATCTCCCTGAGGAGGGAAGAGATCACAACTTGGCTTTACACATCTCCATGAACTGTAAAGACGATGCCATGTCCAATGTGCTGGTGGACACTGGGTCATCCCTGAATGTATTGCCAAAGTCCACTCTTTCAAAGTTGTCATATCAAGGGCCTCCCATGAGGCAGAGTGGAGTAGTTGTGAAAGCTTTTGATGAGTCACGTAAGATTGTGATTGGGGAAGTTAATCTCCCAATCAAGATTGGACCAAGTGATTTCCAGATTACCTTCCAGGTCATGGATATTCACCCATCGTATAGTTGTCTCTTGGGCAGACCATGGATTCACGAGGCTGGAGCCGTGACATCCACCCTACACCAGAAGCTGAAATTCGTGAAAAATAAGAAACGGGTAGTAGTAGGGGGAGAAAAGGCTCTCCTGGTTAGCCACTTGTCTTCCTTCTCATATATTGATGTTGAGAATGAAGTTGGGACTCCTTTCCAAGATTTATCTATAGCTGAGCCTGTTGAGAAGAGAACTCCTTCATTTGCTTCCTATAAAGATGCAAAGTTGGCCATCGAGTGTGGTGCAACTGCTGGTTTAGGGAAAATGATCGAGCTAGAAGACAACAAGTCCCGGGCTGGCATTGGCTTTTCTTCAGGGGTCTTCACGCACAAGGGCTGTTCAAGAGTGGAGGTTTCATCCACGCTGGTCAGGATGAGGAAGCTGCTGCTGTCTTGGAAGAGGATGCAGAGGACTCTGACAATTTTGTCATCCCTGGAGGGATCTGCAACAATTGGGTCGCTATGGATGTTCCTACAGTCATCCACAAGTCAATGTAATGATCACTTTGTTCAAAAACCCTTCTCCCATGCCAAAAGGAGGAGTGATGACATTGTTGGCAGCATAAATACAATGATATTTTTCATACAATAAATTCATGTTAAATGTTTGTTTTTCCAATTATTTTCCCTTTTCGCTTTTTTTGCATGAAATTGGTGATCACATAAAACCCTAAAAAAGAAAGAATAAAATCAATCTTTTTCATCTGCATAATGATTTGCCTTGTTTGAATTCTAAAGCTTTTCATATCCAAAATCATTATGCAGGTTGATTTGTAGACCCATTGAATATAATGACCCAACGCCATCTCCTAATTTTGATTCCCTGTATTTAAGGTAGAGGAAGATGATGTTGGAGAGATTCCTGATGAGATCACCCGTCTACTTGAGCATGAAGAGAAGATCATTCAACCGCATCTTGAGAATCTGGAAACAGTCAACTTGGGGTCTGAAGATTGTGTGCGAGAGGTAAAGATTTGGGCACTCCTGGAAGAATCTGTGAAGAAGGGGTTGATTGAGTTGCTACGAAAATATGTTGATGTCTTCGCCTGGTCATATGAAGACATGCCTGGTCTAGATACTGATATTGTGCAACATTTCCTGCCTTTGAAGCCTGAGTGTGTGCCTGTGAAGCAGAAGCTCAGAAGAACTCATCCGGATATGGCAATGAAGATCAAAGAGGAAGTTCATAAGCAAATTGATGCGGGGTTTCTGGTAACTTCTACATATCCTCAATGGGTGGCCAATATTGTGCCCGTGCCTAAGAAAGATGGAAAAGTCTGAATGTGTGTGGACTATAGAGACTTGAATAAAGCTAGTCTGAAAGATGATTTCCCTCTACCACACATTGACATGTTGGTAGATAATACAGCTAAATTCAAAGTCTTTTCATTTATGGACGGATTTTCCGGATATAATCAAATTAAAATGGAACTCGAGGATATGGAGAAGACAACATTCATCACACCTTGGGGAACATTCTGTTATCGAGTGATGCCCTTCGGTTTGAAGAACGTCGGAGCCACGTATCAACGAGCTATGACTACCTTGTTTCATGATATGATGCATAAGGAAATCGAGGTATATGTTGATGATATGATTGTTAAGTCAAGAACGGAAGTTGAACATGTAGAGCACTTGTTGAAGCTTTTTCAGCGTCTGAGGAAGTATAAGCTTCGTCTGAATCCCAACAAGTGTACATTTGGAGTCCGTTCTGCCAAGTTATTGGGCTTTATCGCCAGTGAAAGAGGTATTGAGGTTGATCCTACAAAGGTCAAAGCGATACAAGAGATGCCTGCACCCAAAACTGAGAAGCAAGTCCGAGGTTTTCTTGGTCGCTTGAATTATATTTCCAGATTCATATCCCACATGACTGCCACATGTGCGCCGATATTCAAGCTCCTCCGGAAAGATCAGTCTCATGATTGGACCGAGGATTGTCAGAAAGTCTTTGACAGTATTAAAGAGTGCCTGTCTGAGCCTCCGATTCTGTCTCCGCCTATGGAAGGGAGACCCTTGATTATGTATCTGACTGTTCTTGAAGATTCAATGGGTTGTGTCCTTGGTCAGCAAGATGAATCAGGAAATAAAGAGTATGCCATCTACTACTTAATTAAGAAGTTCACTGATTGTGAGTCTCGATACTCAATGCTTGAGAAAACATGTTGTGCTTTGGCTTGGGCTGCTAAGCGCTTACGCCAGTATATGATAAATCATACGACTTTGTTGATATCCATAATGGATCCGATCAAGTATATATTCGATAAGCCTGCTTTAACTGGGAGGATCGCTCGTTGGCAGATGTTGTTGTCTGAGTATGATATTGAGTATCGAGCTCAGAAAGCTATCAAAGGTAGTATCTTGGCTGACCACTTGGCACATCAGCCGATCGAGGATTATCAGTCAGTTCATTATGACTTCCCAGATGAGGAGATTCTGTATTTGAAAATGAAAGATTGTGATGAGCCTACACTTGATGAAGGGCCAGAACCTGGTTCCAGATGGAGTATGGTATTCGATGGCGCTGTAAATTAGTATGAAAATGGTATTGGGGCAGTGATCATTACTCCTCAGGGCACACATATTCCTTTTACAGCAAGGCTAACTTTCAAATGCACGAATAATATGGCCGAGTATGAGGCCTGTATTATGGGATTGGAGGAATGCATTGATCTCAAGATCAAGCATCTTGATGTATACGGTGATTCGGCCCTCGTTGTTAATCAGATTAAAGGTGAGTGGGAAATGAATCAGCCTGGTCTCATTCCATATAGAGATTATGCGAGGAGGATTTCAACGTTCTTCACTGAGGTGGACTTCCATCATATTCCTCGAGATGAGAATCGGGTGGCAGATGCTCTTGCTACACTTGCTTCGATGATTGTGGTCAAACTGTGGAATGAAGTTCCCAATATCACTGTGATGCGCTTGGATAGACCAGCCCATGTATTTGCAGTTGAGAAAGTGAAAGATGATAAACCATGGTATTATGATATCAAGTGTTTCCTTCAGAGCCAGATTTACCCACCTGGGGCATCTGTGAAAGATAGAAAAACTTTGAGGAGATTGTCAGGCAGTTTCTACCTCAATGGTAATGTGCTTTACAAGAGAAACTTTGACATAGTTTTGCTCAGATGCGTGGATAAACACGAAACATACCTATTAATGACTGAGGTCCATGAGGGTTCATTTGGTACTCATTCCAATGGACATGCCATGGCTAGAAAGATGTTAAGAGCAGGATACTATTGGCTGACAATGGAGTCTGACTGCTGCAAGTATGTGAAGAAATGCCATAAGTGTCAGATTTACGCGGATAAGATTGATATTCCCCCGACACTCCTGAATGTGATTTCATCACCATGGCCTTTCTCCATGTGGGGAATTGACATGATTGGCATGATAGAGCCGAAAGCGTCCAATGGGCACAGATTTATTCTCGTAGCAATTGATTACTTCACCAAGTGGGTTAAAGCGACGTCATATGCAAATGTGACCAGGCAGGTGGTTGTGAAGTTTATCAAGAATCAACTCATATGCCGGTATGGTGTGCCAGATAAGATCATTACAGATAATGGATCTAACTTGAACAACAAGATGATGAAAGAGTTGTGTAGCGAGTTCAAGATTGCACATCATAATTCTTCTCCTTACAGACCCAAGATGAATGGGGCTGTTGAAGCTGCTAACAAGAATATCAAGAAGATTATCCAGAAGATGGTTGTTACGTACAAAGATTGGCATGAGATGCTGCCATTTGCTTTGCATGGATATCGTACATCTGTCGGCACTTCAACAGGGGCAACCCCTTTCTCCCTTGTTTATGGCATGGAGGTTGTACTCCCAGTAGAGGTGGAGATCCCATCAATGAGGGTCTTGATGGAAGCCAAGTCGACTGATGCTGAATGGGTTCAGAATCGTTATGACCAATTGAATTTGATAGAAGAGAAGAGATTGACTGCCATGTGTCATGGTCAGTTATATCAGCAGAGAATGAAGAAAGCTTTTGATAAGAAGGTCAAGCCTCGTGTGTTCAGAGAAGGTGACCTTATGCTCAAGAAAGTTTTGTCTTTCGCGCCCGATTCCAGGGGCAAGTGGACTCCAAACTACGAAGGTTCATATGTTGTTAAGAGAGCCTTTTCAGGCGGCGCTTTGATGCTTACAACTATGGATGGGGAGGATTTCACTCGTCCTGTGAATTCAGATGTAGTCAAGAAATACTTCGCCTAAAAATAAAAACAGAATAGCTCGCTAAGTTGAAAACCCGAAAGGGCGGCTTAGGCAAAAATGAGCGTCTCGGTGGATTGAAAACCCGAAAGGGCGATCCAGGAAAAAGTTAGAGACATAAAATATATATATATATATATATATATATATATATATATATATATATATATATATATATATATATGTATCCCGCTAGATTGAGTGCCTCACCCTGGAGCAATCTAGGCAAAAATTAGGGATTTGGCAAGTAACTGCACCCTGACAAGACTTTTGTTCTACGACTGTCATTTGTCAGAGATTCTCGCTCAGTCATCGTCAACTGAAGCTTCAAATACATCGGATACAGAATTGGTGGAGAAATGGTCATTATGTTCAATGTAGCCCTTTTCCAATATATATCACCAATTTCAAATTTGTAAAGATCTATGGAGTCTTGCCATTTGCAGACTACCATTCCATCAAATAAATTTGAGCCTTTATCCAATTATTTGCACTCTTATTTGTTTCCATTCAACAAATGTTTTGCATGTTTTAATTGAAAAAATATCATTGTTTTAAACAAATAAATTTTTTATAAATTGTTTTTAAAACAAAGTGAACATTCACAAAGACGAAAGGATACTTAAAAGATCCTCAGTGCTCTCCCAAGGGTAGTATGATCTCCAATAGGGTAAGACATTTGTTCATATTCCTGGCATGACTGTATCCTCTTCCCCCCAGAATATTGTTATTCTCCTCCCTTCTCTGCAGCAGAGTAGTGCTCTTTCCTCCTCAGCAGATGTGTTCTCTTTGGAAGGTTCGGTGTTTGGTGGTTGATCCCTAGAATCCCTTTATCCCTCAGATAGAATCCCCAGTAGAATTGATGGCGTGGTGGATTTTATCTGTGATGATTCATCCCCTGCAGAGATATTGTTGTTTCTTGGTATCTCTGATCCCCGGCGGATTCAATACTCTTCGGTGATTCTGGCTTTCTCCATTGAGGTGTAGTATCAGGTGATTGATTCCTGGACCTGTGTGTGTTAGATATGTCTGTTTGTCAACATTAATCAAACATAAATCACGCATATACATGCATAATTATAACATTCAGATATTCATGTTGCATTTCTTTGCCATGTATCGTTGTTTGTTGTCTCCTGCTATTTGGTGGTATATATTTCCCCAAGCAGATGTGTGCGTCTGATCTCTCCATATAGAGTCAGCCCCATAGGCAGAAAGCGTCTATCCTTTCTTCCATATTCCCCACTGAGATATATCCTCGTGGATGACGGTTGTTTCCGTTTCCTCCCAATACATATATTGGGATGGGTCTCCCTATTGAGTTATATCCTCATTAGGACGAGTCTTGATTTAGTTTGCCTCTTTGGTTTGATCCTAAATTGGCATCTTGTGACTGTTTCCTTTCCTTCTCCGTGGTATAAATGAATAATTGCTCAGTAATTAGTGATCATTCATGTTATCCCCGGCGAAGTCTGTGGTTTTCTACCCTTATACCGGTAGTTGTAAACCCTATTCTCTTTTTCCCTTTGCAGAGTTAACCTTTTGTTCATCGTAATCGATGACGGTTACTTTTCCGTGGTTTCCTACCCAGTATCCGGTAGGTGTAATCCCCTCCTTGACGGTTATCTTCATCCAATATTCGGTGTTGATATTCCCTCTTTCGCCTGGATAGTTGCCCTAACTATGCAATTTATCCTCAGCAAGTCATCTCTCGTCTACCCTATAGTTGGTAACGATTGTTTCTTTCCTGAATTGGTCATCATTATATACCTAGTTTCGGTATCCCGATGCCTTTTCTTTCCGGTAGATTTATCCTTTATTAACCCAGTAACTGGTTGTGGATAATCTTCCATGCGAGCATATTATCTACGTTCTGACGGTAATAGATAGTATATCTCATGCACTCTTTGGTCGAAGTCTTTTGCGCTTCCCCAGTCGAGTAAGATTCGTATCCCCTTTGCGGAATCGAATGTCCATCCTGTAATCGAGTTTGCTTTTAGCCCTCTTTTGGATGATGAGTGTCTTGGGAATATTCCCCAATTCACGTCTTGGTTGGTCACCTATTATATGCCCAGTAACCGGTATCCCTGGTGTTCCTCCCTTTCTGCTCCCTATTATGACCTTTTTATCCCCTACGGAGTCAGAGTTCCTGAGTTGAAATATACCTTTTTAGGTCTTCCTCAATTGTTTTGAAGTTTTGATATCTCTCACCCTTATACCGGTCTTAGATATTCATTTCTTCCTGAGCATGTTGTATCTCTCGCCCTTATACCGGTGTTCGGATCACATGTCTCTTTGAGTTTATTACCCAGTAATCGGTAATACCTTATGCCATTGCTTCCCCAGGAGAGTCTTTTTAGACATCCCCAGCGAAGTCCCTTAGTGGATTTGTTTTCGTCCGGATTTTTATCCGAAGTATCCATTGCAGATAGGTTCGTTGTATTGGCATATTCCCCAATACATGCATCTTTGAGTCAATTCGAGTCTTTCTAATGGATTTATTCCCTTTGGAAATTCTTTTCTCCAAGCTTTGAGTTGTGACCTGCTCACACGGTTTTAGTCCTTTACTCCCCAGTAGAGTCTCTGCCCCATAGATTGAATTATTCATGGGAGTCATCAATTTCCTCTTAATCTTTACCGTTGTGGACACATTCCCCACAAGGTTTTACCTTTTGCATACATACATATGCGTCATGAGGTCTCTTAGGGACCAAAAATTCGTCTCTTTGTTATTATTTAAGCCCATTCTACCTCGTCGAGACGAAGATTTTAACCTTTCCTTCTCCGGCTAGAATGACCTTAAATAAGGGCATCTGTAAGACCCTAATTTTGTCCCTAAGATCCCTCATGGCATCATAACATTGCATTGCATAGCCTCAAGGATCATTGAACATCTTGGTTCCTTTTGCCTTTGGCTGGGACTCCTTGTGAGTGGTTTGAGATCACAAAGCATGCTTGAATTGTATATTATTGCTTTTCTCATTTTGTTTACTAACCAAAAGCACAAAAATATGTCACTAACATCCTTTGTGTGTAGCTTGAGCAATCACAAGATCAAAAGTTGCAAGGAGGTCATTGGTACAAAGACATTGGTCAAAAGAAGATGAAAGCAAGCATGGTAATGGTTCCCAAAGCTCTCATCCATCAAATAGGCCTACCTAGTATCTCAATTCATCATGTTTGATCAATGCAAGTCAATTGGTTTGAGGTTTGTTCCCCAGAGAAGCCCTAATTCATCTGTGCACCACAATACCTTGCTCATGAAGCAAACTCAGCCCATGGTAAAAAACAATCAAGGGAAGTTATTTAATTCATCATTTCATGCATATTTGAACTTATTTGAGTGTCTTCAATCATCAGGTCATCAAGGTATGAGTCATGGACTTGAGAAGTTGATCAGTCAATTCATCTGACTATTTTGAAATGCACTGAGACCTAACTTTTGATGTGTTGGTCAAATGGAGATGGTCCCAAAATAAAAAATGTTCTTAAGGTCAATATGAACAACTTTCATGTTCATAAAAAATTGATTTGAAACTTGGAAGACCATCTTCCACTCCAATATATTATAGGTCATTTTGACTGAAACCCTAATTTTGGGACAACTTCCCAAGAACATAACTCATTCATTTTTTATGATTTTGAGGTGGGATCAAATGCATTGGAAATATTAAGATGTCTAACTCAAATGTTATGTTGAACAAAATTTCAAAATCTCAAAGGAAATACATGTGATAATGCAAGACATTATAGGTCCTTTTTGACCAAATGCATTAAAAAGAAAAAAAGTCCAACTTCAAGTGCCCATAACTTCTTCATCAAAAATCCAAATGATGCAAACTTGATTGTATTGAAAAGATCTACAACTTTGATGTTGGAGGTTTTTCCATTTGAAGCTTGCATCATCAAAACAGAGGGGTTTGAAAGTTGGCCAATTTTAGAAACCTTGCCTTAACATGTTTTGCACATCACACTTTAAACTCAAATTTCATAAACTTCCAAGCTCCAAATGAAGTTTTGATCAACATAACAAATGATCCTCATGCAAAAAGCTTTCCAACCATTACCCATAAGGCTATGTGTCACTTTTGGATATGCCATTTTCGAAAGCATGAACATATTGGTGCATTTTTTGGAAATCAATTAAAATTGCATTGCATGAGCTCAACATACACCATCTGCACGTCCATTCTCATTCTATTTGGCATCAGCTTGCAAATCCAAGTGGAATTGGGCCCTCCATGCGCTTGTACAGGCCCATGCATGGAGGCCCTTCCCATTCATGCAACACTTTGATCATGCATTTCAGCCATGCTTTTGCTATAAATACAATGCTCATGCCTCTCATTTCAGCAACCTAAGGGCGCCTTACATGCTGCACGATTCATTTCTCAACCACACTCAAAGGAACTCACCATTTTCATTCACAATTTTCATATCTAAATTTCAATTTCATTGATTGATTTTTAGATCTAAAGTTCCTCTTCCTTGCTCACAGTAATCCAAAGAACAAACTGCAAGCATCAACCTCAAGAGATCGTGCCTTCAAGCTCTACAATTCAGAGGTTCACTTCAAATTTATTTTCTTCGAATCTGCTCATATATTGCTTGTTTCTTGCTGAAGTTGTGTTGTCTGAAGTCCTCTACATAGAGGCAACCTTTTTGAGCTTTGAATTTTCAAATTCCAACAATTCCAATTGAACACCACAAAAATTCATGCTCTGATTCCTATTTCTATGGAAGCCTAGAGCAGATTTTGATGGTACAGGGGTGATGTACATCACCCCAGCTTTCATTTGGTATCAAGATCGTAGCATTTGGTGATTTTTTATTTCTCTGCAACTTTGATCGTCGCCGGAAGCTGGCCGGAGAAGACGGTGGTGTACACCACCGTCTGGTCTCCATATTGAATCTGGACCGTGCATCCTTGTTTCCAGATTTGATCCAAGCCGTCCCATGTTATGACTTTTTAATAGGCATGGTGTGATGCATTGACTAGAGAGCATGGTAGGTGCACGCATGTGGTCCACTTGATTGGCCAGCTCATTTAATGAGCTTCATCTAACGCTCCGTGTTTTTTCACATTTTTATTTTCTGATTTCATTTATTTTTTATTTTTTTTAAATTCCATTTCATTTCTAAAATTCATATCTCCTTCATTATTGGTCCAAAAAATGTGAGACCAATTGTATTTTTCTTCTTTTAATTTCTAGTTTCTAAAAATGATTTTTAATATTTTTTATTTTATCATTTGATAGTTTTTGTGAATTTTCTCTTTTCTGGTTATTTTTAATTCATTTTAAAGAGTTTTTGATATTCAAAAAATACAAAAATATTTTCCTAACCTATTTGAATGATGATGGATCTATGAAAAATATTCTCATCAATTTTTGAATTGATTTGAGATTTATTTGAGATTTTAGTTCAATTAGGTTATTTTTATTTATTTTTAATTGATTAAAAATAGTTTCTGACTTTTAAAAATGCTGAATTTTTTTGTCAAACTTTGTTTAACCTTGTTGAACTTAGGATAAATCACTTGGACCTTTCAAGGTTGATTTGAAGTGATTTTGAAGTTTGACCTTTCCATTTATTTTAATTCAAGTTTATTTTTAATATTAAAAAATACCAAAAATATTCTATTCATTTCTTGACTTCCAATCTTCATCTCACTTCTGTTTTTTATTGTTTGACCTTGACTTTCAATGTTATTGGTCAACATATGAGGATTGGTACATGATATTCCATTTAATGCATTTTATTTTATCATTTCCATTTTCTCTTATCCATCTTCTCCTTCTTCTTCTACTACTTCTTTTCTTTTTGATCAATGAGTTGAAGGTTGATAAGTTAGCATTGATTAGGAAGATTTAACATTCCTTGATTCAAATCTAATTCATCTTGATCAATTGATCAAGTGAATGGCTTTGCATTAAGGATATGTTGTCTTCTAAATCATGCAAATGGCTTAAACCAATACAAGATCAATTCTCTTCTCTTTTTGGCATGGCAAGTTGTTGGGACTTGGTTCACTAATCAAGACTCCTAACTTGTGTTTGTTGCCTACATTATTATTGACCGGCCTCAGATAGTTGTGACTTCTACATAAGTCCAATTACGATTGCTTAACATAACGCTAAATTTTGCCTTATGGCATACTAACTATTAACCACTAACAACTAACTTTTACCTTATGCAATTTACTTTTATATAATTTACTATTCTTGTATATATTATTCATTTGCTTTTTCCTTTTCTCATTGGAGCACATGTTTATGTTAATGTCATTTGCCTTTTTCCCACTTGGGTTTATAATTGTGAATGTATCTTTTGTGCGTGTGTTTGTCTGTTTGTTGTGAACCCCATGCCAAGAATTGGACAATATGGACTTAGAATTTAGGACCTTACCCAAGCAAATGGAATTTGAAGAGCAACTAGGCCTCCTGCCTTTAGAGTGCTTAAATGTCAAAGAGCAACTAGGCCTCCCGCCTTTAGAATGCTTAAAGCTTGAGGAAAGACTTTGAAAGGACCATCTTTTAAACTCCCTCTTGTCTATTCTTTGATTGTTTATAGAACTTTTTGATGTGTGTTTTCTTGTGCTAGGGGATTCCAACCTTGAGTAACTTTGAGGAACCATTACCATGAGCATCCAAAGTGAGAGATACAAAAGCCATTGGAGGATTCCTAGAAGCATGATTTGTGTGTTTGATTGCTTGAAATATTTGCTTGTGATTGCTTATTCCAAAGGATGGGAGCTACTTGGATCATCAATATGATCTCAAGAGAGGAACTCCTAGTGTGGTTCATTTTCTTATCCCTCACTTTTTTTGTTTCACTTAGGACTTAGCCATTCTTCTTCTTCTCTCCACTCTAACCCAAGCCAAAACTTTTTGTGCAAACATTTAACTATTGTTTTCAAATATTAGAAACCTAAGCCTTATGCTTTTGATTTTCAAACTTTCTTTTCATAATACTTATTTTGAATTGAATCTTTAAGTCAACTTTGATCATTTTTGTATATACTTCTAATTGGTAAATATAACCCATTCAAATGTGCTTTTCGTGGTTCCAATGGCCACTTTATTAACCAAATTTTCCATAACCTTTAGCTATTAGGTTTGAGTTATCTTTGTGGTAGATTTAATACTCACCTTTATCCTTAGTGATGGACAATGAGTCTTCCATGCTTATTATAGGGTTAACCCCTCACTAGCATGTTGAAGCTATCCTCACATGGTGGATTTGTGGTTTGGTTGAGTTTTCTCCCTTTGATAACAAAAGACCTTAAGGCTTTTGGACCAATCACTTCACCAACTCATTTTGAGATTTTTACCCCGAACTACGAGGTTTTGATCCTAATCTTTTTTTAAGATGGTACGTAGGCAATGGGTTTATCCATTCAAACACAAAATGTAAATAACTTGTATATTCTTCTCTCATCCCTTCAATCATGTTTGCACAAATAAAATTTCACAAAACAATAACCTTTGCAACAAATGTGAAAAGGGCTCCCTAGGAGTACCTAGGATGTTTTGGGTGCCTAACACCTTCCCATTGCATAACCAACCCCCTTACCCAGATCTCTGTTTCTTTTACTAGTTTTTGTTAAAACTATTAGGTTTTTGTTCGCTTTCTAACCATTCCTTTGGATAAATAGAAGTGCGGTGGCGACTCGACTTGTATGATTTACCTTGGATTTAGTCAATATCTCTAATGGTAACGAATACCCCGCTACATAAGCGTGTAGACTAAGCAAGCTTTAAGTGTAGATTATGCTGCTTAAAAATCAAATCTAAAATCTCCTTTTTTGAGTCTCCTAATCAATTAGATTATAGCTCTAATCGATTAGATTTTCCAATATCTCAGGATTTTATGAGATCTTCATAAATGCTGAGATTTGTTTTGCTCGAGGCATACGTTAAGCTTGGATTTGATCTGAAATCATATGTCTTGCACTTTCCTAGTCGATTACCCTTTTGTGCTAATCGATTAGGCTTACGTACTTCTTCCTCCTTGGTTCATATTGGGCCTTTTTTTTTTTTCTTGTTTTAGTACCACCCATTTGTTATTGTTTGCACCCATTATCTATAAGACACTTTAAAATACTCATTTTTATGGGTTAGAAACATTTAAATTTTGACGAGTACAAACTTTATAAATATTATTTTAAGGATTTAATTGGATTTTCCTTATTATTTCAACCTTAAAATAATTTAACCTCTTTTATCAAGAAATCTTGATAAATATTTCCCGAGAGGGAAAACATTAAAAGGTGTATCCTTCTCTACACATTGTTGGATGCAAGAGTTGGTAAAACCACAAAACGAATTAATCCATCATAGACATATTCATTCAATTGATCATTACAGATCATATGCTTTGAGATAGTCTCAAGGAAATGCTTTGATCACAACTTTTGGCATTTGTCATCATCGTTCATCCTCGGGAGCAGAGACTTCATCAAATGAATACTTTTAAGAGTATATTATTGCTTTGCGCTTCTCTCAATAATAATTGTCAATAACTCCAAGCAGCAAATCCTACCTACAAAACACTAAGGTTTTACCTTTGGTTCCCATATCTTTTTGGGTCCATGTGCGTTATTCATGGAAGATCTAAGGTAAATTACCTTTAGATCTTTTCAACTTATCAAAACAGAAAGATTATAAATGACCTAATTTTCTTATAGTGATTGCACTTATATATGTGATGCTTCTTTATTTTATGATCTAGATTTTCTTTAAAGCCTATGCCATTTTTATTTAAAGAGGATTTTTTACTAGATAGAATTAGGTCAAGCAATCTTTTTCCTTGGGTAAATTTTCCTAAGTTTTCTCATAGATCAACTACTTCTTTTATAAGGGAATCACATCGCTTACATTCTCTTTCTAAGTTTAGTTATCTCTATTTTGAAATATTTGCTAACTACCTTAAGGATTCCTTAAGGTCTAGCATATGCTTTCTTAGTTTTACATTTTCTTCCACTAAGTGTCCACCATCTTTAAGCAGTTGAGCATAGGAAGGTTAAATACCTGGAACAATGTCTCCCTCGTGGGATGCTTTTAAGCATATCTCATTGTCTTTGTTGGAAGAGGATTTTTTAGTTTTCCCCCCGAGGTTGATGTTTCTTCATCCTCTTTGTTGTTTTTTGAAAAAGAGGTACCTTCATTTGATGTTGAAGCCTCCAAAGACCGTTTAACTACTGTGTGCGTTCTTTCGAAGGATTGTAAGAAGTTATATGATAGGAGTAAGATGAGGATGATGACTCTTCAGTTTGGATTCCCCTATATTTGAGTAGTTGAACTGATTCATTCATCTTTTCTACAGTTTTCTTCATTCTTGATTTTTCCTGAAATTCATGAAGGCTCTCACCTATTGATTTAAGAGTTGGATTGAACATCCAATTCTTAATTCTAATATATTTGTTAGTAACACGGCTTCCAACAAACTTTCCAGTACTTCTAAATTTTGAAAAACAACCAAGATTATCTTCTTTGCCTCGTGTGTGCATCTTCTCTTGTTTGATACTTGGAGAATCTCCATATATCAATTTAAGAACATCCCACATTTCCTTGGAGATTTTGTAAAGATGAACATAGTGAAAATTTGTGTTATTTAAAAAACATAGATCTTTCGGTTTTGGAAAATATTTCAAAATTTCTCTTTTCCTATTTGGTCCAAAGAAAATTGAGTTTATCTACTATTTCACCATTCACTTGATGAGTATGGATAAATGGACCTTTTGACAATAGTTCCCCATAACTCATAGTTTGTGTTTTGAAGAGAAATTCTAAACCTATCTTGCAAAAATAAAAATTGTTATTTTCCAAAAGTGGTGGTGTGTTAGAAAAGATCTTGTGTCGGAAGTCATCTTCCTCCTAAGATGATTAGTCCGTAAATAAGACTTAGGCTCTGATGCCACTTGTTGAACTTGAGACTTCACACACTAGAAGGGGGAGTGAATTGTGTGGATTAAAAAAACTTAGTTTTGAAAAACTTTGGGAGATAAAAACAGAGTTAAAAAATATTTTAAAAGCTTAGCAGCGAAAAAATAAAATGCAAAATATAAATTGTGGAAATAAAAGGAGGTAAGGGAAAAGAGAAACACCAAGAATTATAGAGGTTTAATAAAAAAAGACATACTCCTCTCCCTAAGATTTGATCTTAAGAGTTTCCAATAATACTTTGAGAGATTTTAGCAGGAAAGACTCGTGAACCCCCTTATACAAGGAAATGGTGATTGATCTTCAATCACAATATACAAGACAATGGATGTTTGCATTTGCATATTTTATTCATAATAAGCTTGAGAGTGAAGGGGAAAATCTTCCTTCCCAAACGGTGGATTGAAGAGGTTAGTCTTCTTTCCATAAAAACGGCCCTTGGAGCGGTTAGTCTTCAAGTTTCATAACCTTTGAGCTTAATAGCATGGTTTTACACGGGCTAACCAAAACATGTGAGATTCTAACACCAGGTTAACCAAAACATGTGAAGCTTTTAAGTACTAGGCTAAGCTTCAACCTATCTTGGTTTTAACACCAGGATGACCAAGAACCTAAGAGATTTTAAATGGGTTGATCTCCAACCTAAACTAGGACTGAATACCTAATCACAAACATAAGCTTTTTTACGGGTTTAGCTTTAACTCAACCAAATCCCTAATCGGACAATATTCACTCAAGGTGTACACAAAAGGTTCTCTTGGTGAGTTTGATAATTCTACCCATAAAAGAATTACAAAACGATCTCACTTACAAAAGGACTTTTCTCACAAAAGCACTTAGGCTAAAAACATAGTGAGAGAAAATTAAAGAAATGTTTAGAGACATAGAGATAGTGAAAGACAAAAGTGTCAAAACATAAAGGCACTGTCAAAATTTCTTGGGGCGTAAGTTTGAAAAGATCTAATCGATTAAACAAAAGACCTAAGATAAGTTAAAATTTCCCCTCTTACTATTTTAGTAGCTCTCAAGCCATCTACCATAACTTTAAGATATTTTTGAAGATATTGTCTTTGATAAAACAGTTTGAAAGATATTTGTGTGTGTGTGTGTGTGTGTGTGTGTGTGTGTGTGTGTGTGTGTGTGTGTGTGTGCGTCCGCACTTTTGGCCTTATACTTTCATGATAATGTCATTTTTTCTTACAAGCGTTCACTCATTACTAAAATAGGAGATCACCATATATTTCTTCAAGACTTTTTCGGATATTACTCTTTATGTTGACACATGCTTGAGTGACTTGAGATGTGGCTTTGGTTGCATTCTTTATTTACTATCATCGGATAATCAAGTTTATCAAAACCCTAAAGATAGGTTTGCATATTTAATCATTTAATTGTTCATGTTTGACTTATCTTAATACTTTAGTTTTCATCATCAAAAGTTGATGTACTTGTTTAAAAGCATACACCTGCAAAACAAGGTTCCGCACCCTGAACTCTAGAGGCACGCAAAGTGTTGTGGGGAATTAATTATTGTAGTCAGACATACAAAGCATATCCGATGGTACCCCTAAAATCTAGAGGCGCGCAAAGCACTATGCGGAATTAATTATTGTAGACGGGTGTATAAAGCATATCTGACAACACCCATAAACTCTGGAAGCATATAAGGCACTGTGGGGAATTGATTATTGTAGTCGGGCGTACAAAGTTTATCTGACAGCACCCATGAATACTTTAGGTACAATATGAATTGCGTTGGTCGTATCGCGATCTTGTCATTATTATTTCTCATTAAGATATCCTCTTCGATCATTCACATTTGGGAGTATGGATGTCCATGCTTTGGAGATGCCGTATGAGGAAGGTCATCTTGATCTCCAGAGTTGTACTTTCCTCTTGATCTTGCGGAAGTGTGTTGTTTATCTTTTTGGCTGCTTCAAGATCGGCACATATAAGACATCTGGTTCTCCATGAAGGTTGTGTTACTTTAGCTTTAGGTGTACATGGGAGGCTACAACATATAACATTATAGTGAAGAGTATACCTAGTATGCAGTTATAAAGACTTCTGCACTGGGTGACAAAGAACTGAGTGTTAATAGACCGGATATCTATGTCCTCCCCCACGAATACCATTAACTCCTTATATCCCCAAGGACGAGTCATTATCCCATTAAATTCTTGTAAATTTGAGTCGTCATATGGTATTAAGTTTCCTCGATCTAAGCATATTTTTCCGAATAGTGAAGAATATAGGAGATCATATGAACTTCCTTAGTCAATCATAATTCGTGAGACGTGAATTATCCCACAATGGCCATGATTACCAATAGAAAGAACTCGTTTGAAATTCCTCCAACCTTTTATGAGTCTTGGAACCCCAACATGGGTCCGTCGAGAATTTTGGATGGAGAGTTACCACCACTCCCGTAGACGGTTATCATCTCAATCATTTTCCTTTTGAATGCCCCCTTAAAAATATAGGTTTGCACGAGGAGCTCCTCCAATGATATAATTGATATATGGGTGTTCCTCCAGTGGACGATGTTAAATTCTATTTAATCGAACATGATCAAGTTTAGTCTTTTATTCACTGGATCTCATGTTTAGTAGTTGAAGACAATTAAACACTGAGTGTAAATATGGAGAATCATATAATGCATGGGAATTATGAGTCATTCCAATAGAATGGGACATTATGCCATTCTAGAACTAGAAATGTGAAGAGTTGCGAGAGCTACAACAGAGGAAGGCTTCTGGTACAATGGAGCAGGGGGTCTACTTGCAAGGTTAACACTCAAACGCTCAATTCAATATGTGAATAATGATAGAGTATTCAAATTGTATTTGTAACTTGTTACATGAAATGGTTATGTCTCGTATATATAGGAAAGATAAATAACTGTCTCGCTATTTTTCAAGTGCGAAAAGCGGAAGACCCTTAGATATGCCTAGGGTGTGGATCTCCTGTAGCTGGATACATGATATTTTAGTAGTTTAGAGAATATTCTAAAAGTCAATTGAGCGACTGGATGGTACGTTCGAATCGGGGGTGTTTTGTCTCAGGGTGATCAAACTAACAGAGATGTGGCCGAATTGAGGGAGATATGCCCGACCCAGAACCAAAGGCGCCAATTGATTGGATAAGGGCTTCGATCGATTGGTAAATCAAATCTCAATATTTTATACGTTTAACATCAATGTCGAGATTTGGTTTGCTTGGAGAACAATTTTGGATTTGATTTGATCTAAAAATAGATGCCTCAAGCTTCTCCAATCGATTGCCACAATGTCAATCGATTGGGCTTTCGTTGTTCAGCCTCCTTGGTGCATCTTTAGGTCTTATGCTGGATTTAATTACTTTTTTTGCACTACCCATTAAGCTTATTTCTATAAGACACTTGAAAACTCATCATTTTGGGTTAGAAAAACATTTGTTAAGATGAGCAAAACTAAATTCACCATTTGTAAGGATTAATCAATGTTATTCAATCAATTTGGACATAAAACAATATATACATATTTTATCAAGAATTCGTGATAAACACTTCCCTTAAAGTAAAATACCATACATATTATAGTGTATCCTTCTCTACATATTGTTGGATGCGAGAGTTGTTAAGAACTACAAGATAAATAAGTCCATTACAGACATATCCGCTCAACTGATCACTAAGGATCATACACCTTGAGATATTCTCAAGAACACTTACTTTGATCAATGTGATTTATATTTTCCATCATTGTACATTCTTGGATTATAGAATTTATAAAAACTATATACTTAGAAGTATACTCTTACTTTTTACAACTCCATTGATAATTCTCTTAAAGCTTTGAGCTGCAAAGCATACATGCAAAAAACAAAGGTCCCACCTTTGGTGTCCATAACTTCTTGGGCTCATGTGCATTAGTTCAATAAGATCTAAGGTTGTTTCCTTTATATATTTTCAATTTTTCAAAACAAAAAGGTGTTAAGTGGCCAACTCTTTTATAGTGTGTGCATTTATAAACTTGACGGTCCTTTTTCTTGCGGTATATGCTTTTACCAGGTTTTCTATCCTTTTTGAATCCTAGTCCATATTTGTTTAGGGAAGATCTTTGACTTGATAAGATCAAGTCATGTTTTTCTTTCCCTTGGGTGAACTTACCTAGGGTCTAATGTACATCAATTACTTCCTTTTCATGGAGACACGCCTCTCACATGTTTCTTTTGAATTTATGATTTTAATTATTTCTATCTTAAATGATTTATTAATTTACTCAATATATCTTAAATACTCTTTAAGACCTAGGTTTAGTTATCTTAGTTTATTATTCTCTTCCACTAACTCACCACTCAATCGAAATAATTGTTCGTAAGATAGTTTAGTTGATGGAAAAATATCTACCTCGTAGGTTTTATTTAAGCAAACTTTATCTTCTTTGTTGGAAGAAGGTTCTATCATATTTTTCCCCGAGGTTGATATTTCTCCTCCTTTTATATGTTTCAATATTGAAGAACTTATTCTTCTTCACCATTTCTTAAACAGGAGATTCCTTCATTTGATGTTGAATCTTCTGAAGTCGTTCAACTAGTGAATATGTTCTTTCAAAAGATTAAACTGGAGTTGTATGATATGAGTGTGATAAAATTAATGATTCTTTGGTTTTTGTTTCTTCATCTTTGAGTAATTGAACTATTTCATTCAATTTCTTTATGATCTCATTCTTTCTAGATTTTCCTAAAATTCATGAAGCCTCTCATCTTTTGATTTAAGGATTGGATTAAACTTCCAATTCTTAAAACTTACACATTGGTTAGTAACAAACTTTCCAATATAATTTCTTATATTTCTAAAATTTTAAAAATATCTAAAGGTGGTATCTTCATCTTTTTCACCTTATGTGTTCATCTCCTCCTGTTCGTTACATGGAGAAACTCCATATATCATCTCAAGAGTATCCCACATTTTTTGGCAGTTTTTCATTGATGAACATAACAAAATTTATATCATCTAGAGACACTATTACAAAAATTTTAGTTTTGAAATCTATCTCAACCTTTCTCTTTTCCTCTTCGGACCAAAGAGGATCGGGTTTATCTACTACTTTTTCATTTACTTGGTGTAAGACCCCAATTTTGACCCTAAGATCCCTCATGCAATCTCATCATATGCATTAGCATTGCGATCATACCTTGGCCTTCTTCTTACCACTCTTTCATTGGGTTTGTTTTGGGAGAGATCACCAAGCACCATGTGATTGTATCATACTTGTATATTATCATTTTACTAACCAAAATACCAAAAATATGTCTTTGCATTTACCTAACTCTTTTGTAGGTAGGGCATGATCCCTTTTGATCTATCAAGTTCACATCTAGGGTTTAAGACCCTCATTGCTAATAGCACAACCAAGGAATGATCCACAATGGCTCTAATCATCATATATGAGTTCCAATGGTCTCTACATGTTATTTTGGTCAAGCATTCTTCAATAGTTTGGAGTTGGTTTGCCTTGGAAACCCTAGTTCATCTGGGTATCTTGAGTAACTTCTTCAACAAGCTTCTTCACCAATTCATAAAATTTATCAAGGTACACTTCAAAATTCACCATATTATGCATATTTGATCTACCATGAGCCTAAAAAGTCAAGAGAATTGCAAGTTAGCAAGTTGGTTCATGGTGGTTGGCCAGATGGATTCATCTGATCAAAACTGGGTCTTCCTAGACCCTATCTCCTACAATTTTCATAATATAAAAATTATTTCAAGAACAAAGTTACTCTAAATGATATTCCAAACAACCTTCATGTTAAGGTCTAGAGTTAATTTTGCTTGGAAAGTCATCTTCTATGTTGAAACATTATAGGTCATTTTGTCTAAACCCTAATTTGAAAGTCAACTTCCCAAGGCCATAACTTGCTCAATTTTTATGATATGGAATATTTCCAAGTTTCACAATCAAATGCAAGGTGCCTACTTCAACTTTTATGTTTGGAGTGGGAGCTAAATCAACTTTTATGAGCATGTTATATGAGGATACATTATAGGTCATTTTGGACCAATACCATTGAACAAGTGATTTTCCTCAACTTCAAAAATGCATAACTCAATCATCCCAAATCCAAATTATATCAAATTGGTGACTATTTTGAAGGTTTTTGAAACAGATATAACTTTTATAAAGACACTTTTCTCATTTGGAGTTCACATAAAAAGTTAAGCAAGGTGGAATAATTGAATATGTGACTTGACACTTAGAAAATATTTTGACATGTTGAAATTTCCAAACTTCCACCTCAAAATTAACCATGATACAAGTTCCAAATGGAAAAGTGTTCAACATAAGAGTTGTTCCTTCTGATCTAAGCTTTCCAAAAAGTCTTAATTCATTCATTTTGGACAAAGTTTGATGGGTTTGTGCATGGCTTAAACAGGCCTGTATCAGTTGGAAAGATTCATGATTCAAATGTTCAAACAACTTTGCCTTGCCATCCAAGCTTCATGCAGACCTCATTTTAGTTGATTATGGACATAATTGGATTGATTCATGGGCCTGCACACGCCCATGCAAGCATGTGTATTGCATTGCCATTTTTCGAGAATTTTTCAAGTGTGCAAATAACACTTCTCATTGTTATAAATAGAGGTCCAATGCCTCAGTTTAGAGGACCTTGCGCGCCAGCTTTGCCCCCAACCTTCCAAACCCTCATAATTCAAAGGAAAACCTGAGAAATTTCAACTGAAATTTGAGTTTGAATCTCACTGTTTGGAGATTCAAAAACTCTAGGATCCAAAGCTTTGCATTACTCTTCAGCCACTTCCACAAGCTCCATAAGCAAGACCAAGCACGAATTGAAGCAAGAGAGATCCAGTTTTGCACAATATTGAAGGTATTTTTCCAGATTTTTCTTCTCTTCGATTCTCTCTTAATTCTCATAAATTCTCTTGGATCCTTGGTTGTCTGAAGCCCTACCAATGTAGGCAAGAAGATTGAGTTGCTTTGAGGTCAAATCGAAGCAACTCAGTTGACACACCTCAAAATTTAACTCCACATATCTCTCTATATATTTGGAGTTAGTTAAAACTGAGGTGATATTCGTGATTTACGCCATTTTTTCTTTAAGATCATGTCCTTTTTTTTCATTTATGATATGGTGAGGATTGAACCAGTCCGGCCAGGGTCATCGGAGAAGATGACCGGCCTTTGGCTCCGACGATGCGCTGGAAGTGTTCAGATCCATTAGATGAGTTTAAAATATTTTAATCAGGAGCGTACATTGTGATTACCCAATGTGAGATCAGTTGACTCAAGCACATCATGGAACGCGCGCTCTCCACCACTTGATCTGTCATCTCAATTAATGAGGGAGATCAAGTGGTCCACGTTTTTTTTATTATCTGATTTTTATTTTATTCCTTTGATTTTCATTAATTCATATTAATTTTAATATTGATCCGAAAAATATGAGAGTTTCACCAAAAAATATAAATAAAATCCTCTATCATTTTCTAAATTAAAATTATTTTTTTGGATCATTATTAATATTTTTCATGATTTAATTAATTTTGTGATTATTTTTAATTGTTTAAAAATACTTTTAAGTTTCCAAAAATTCTTAAATTTTTTCTCCAAAGTCCTTTGACCTTGTTTGACCTATGATAAATCTCATGGCCATTTCTTTGGTGTTTTGATGAGGTTTTAGGAATTTGTCCAACCATATTTAAATTAATGCATTATTTTTAATATTTTTAATTGTTTAAATGCCAAATTAATTGTGTAGAGCCATTTTAATTGACTTTGTGGGCTTAACTTGTGTTGTTAGGCCTTGGTCAAGGTTGATTTGACTTTGCTAGGTTAAGATCATTGGATTTAAGGGATTGATGGAATGTACATTCCATCTTTCAAAATGAATGAATGATCTTAACTTGGTAAAAGTCTTCCTTTGTACAATTTGAGTTTGATCCATTTCCCCTCCCTCTTCATCTCATTCCCCTTCTTTATGCTTTCATGTCATAGACCTATAATATCTCTATATCCTAAGGCTAGTTGATTGCAAAATCAACATAAATATGGATGAGATTAGGTCCCCCACTTTGCATATTCTTTTTGTGTGTGGTATGTTTCATGAGCATATTTCATCATACTATGTCTCTAACATGCATTAATACCAAAATTCTATTGCCCGGCCTCAAATAGTTGCGACTTCTACATAAGTCCAATTATGATTGCTTAACATAGCACTAAATTTTGACCCAAAAGGCACATCATTCTAGTTAGTGAGATTGTAAGTCTCCCCTCTTTCATGGTATTGTATGGAAACTTGGCCTTTTTTCCTTCCTTTGGAAGATGTCTTGGTTCAAGGATCCATGCTTGTGATAAGTGGGTTGAGTGTTCTCCAAAGAATGACTTAAACAAAAAAAGCAAAAACAATACTAACTTCTAACTCATTAACAACTAACATTTAATTTCAAGTCATTTACTTTTAATGCAATTTAATTTTTGAGCTTTATTCATTTGCCATTATTCATACCATTCTAATTGTTTATGTTAATGTCATTTTCACTTTGTCCATTTGGACCATATTTTTGTGATATATTTTGTTTGTGTATATTGTATTTGTTTGTATGGTCTTTGACCATTAATGTACATAATAAGAATAAAAACCCTAAAAACATCTTGTGTGCACTGATGGTTGATCTGAGACAATTGGACTTAGAATTTAGACAACTTTCCCTTTGCAAAGGACTTGGTCAATGCCAACTTTCATGTAACCAAGTGCTTGTAATTTGAAGCTTCATCTGATACATCATTGAAGATCCATTTGAGTTCATCTGCAACATGATCATTGTGAAACTGTTACTTTGAACCTGTGATTTATGCATTATGGAATTCATCTGCTACATGGGCAAATTAGAAGAAGATCATGGAGTTGCTAAGCTTGGATGTGTCTATCTTTATTTTATGTCTTGCTCTTCAAGTTGGTATTTTGTGCATTTTTTGTTGCTTGATTCTAAAAGTCCAAGGGAATTTGGGTTTCTATATTACATTCTTGTCTATTGGATTGCAGCTCATTAGTCAGATCAATTCAACTCTTAACTTTTAAATTTATGCTTAGGATTAGTCTCTTCATCTCCTCCCCACTTCTTTAATTTAAAAATCTCTCCCTCCTTTCAAAAATCTTCTTTGCTTGTGTTTGTTGATTTTTAAACTTTGACCACTTTTGCAAATTAGAAACTTTGGCCTTATACCATTGCATTTTCAAACTCATTTTCTTAATCAAACTTGTAAGTAAACTTAACTATACTTGACTTAAAATTTCAAAAGCCAAAAAGAACTAACTCATTCAAACCATTTTTAGAACTTTGTACCTTTCAAACTTAAAATTTTGTTAAAAGCAATGCATCCACTTTGAAATTGATACCACGAACAACGAGGTTTTGACCCCTCATTTTTATGTTGGTATGTAGGCATAAGTCCAAAGGTCTTGTCAAACACAAAAACATAATTAATAAATTCTTTTCTCATCTCCTCATTCTATTTGTTTGCAAACACCATTTGTACAAAAACACTTATGCACATAAAAAAGGGCTCCCTAAGAGTATCTAAGACACTTTGGGTGCTAACACCTTCCCTCTATGTAACCAACCCCCTTACCTGTAATCTCTGGCATTTTATTAGTTTTGATTTGAAAAATTCTTATTTTTTGGTTTTGTTCGTACTTTTCCCTTTTCCCTTGGAAACAATAAAGTGCGGTGGAGACTCTTGTGTATTTAATGTCTAGCTTATCCATAGCTTGATGATCATGAATTTACTGCTACACTTGGTAAGTAGGGATAAGCAGACCATTGATTGAAGTTTCCCATAATTCATGATTTTTACTTTGAATAAAAGTTGTACACCTAGCTTGCCAAATAACAAATCTACCATTACTAAAAAGTGGTGGTGTGTTTAGAAAGGAACCCTTGTTGGAAGTCATTTTCCTCCTATGACAATTAGTCCTTAAATAAGAGTTAGGCTATGATACCACTTGTTGGACATGTGACTTTGCACACACTTTTAGGACTTAAATAGGAGTTAGGCTATGATAACAAATCTACAATTATTAAAAAGTGGTGGTGTGTTTAGAAAAACATGGTTTTGAAAAAAATTTAGGATTAAAATCAGAGTTAGGAAACATTTTTAGAAAAACTTAGAGTTATGCGGCGTAATTTTTTTTTAGAAAGTAAACAGTTAAGAGAAAAGAGAAGACATAGAAAATTATAAAGGTTCGATCAAAAGAGAAAATAATCTAATTCTCTCCTCAAGAATTAATTTTGAGAGAATCCAATAAACTTAAGAGCTTTTAGTAGTTTAAACTCTTGAACCCCCTTATACAAGGAAAAATGAAATTTATAGCTAAATTCCAACTAAAACGCAAACACGAGAGAGAAGCGGTGAGTCTTCCTTCCAAATAACGGGTTGAAGCGGTTAGTCTCCTTTCAACAAGAATCTTGGAGATGTTAGTCTTCAAGCTTCAAACAAACTTTGTGATATTTTAACACCGGGATGAGATCTTGAACCTAAACCTTGGCTTTATACCGGGTTAACCAATAACCTGTGAGATTTTACCACCAGGATGATCTCAAATCGAAACAAGCTTTTAATATGGGGCTAAGCTTTAACCTAAACTTGGTTTTATCATGGGCTAACCAAAAACCTAAAAAATCTTTTAATATATGGCTAAGCTTTAACCTAAACTATGTTTTATCACGGGCTAACCAAGAATCTATCAGATTTTACCACGGGGTGACTCAAACCTAAACAAAAGACTTAATCACTCAAATCTAAAACCTAAGCTTTTTATGGGTTTACCTTCGAACCCAAACAAAGATCCCTAAGTGGATAAAATGTTCAACCAAGGTATAAAAAAGTTCCTTGGTGAACTTACAAATCTACCCTTCTAGAACTACAACTTCCTCACTCGCAAAAAGACTTTCTCGAAAAGCACTTCGACTAAATTCTTAGTGAGAGAAAGTAAACAAAATAAAAGTTTAGAGATAGAGAGTGAGAAGTGTGAAATGAAACATTTTTTTGGATGTGAAAAAGAGTGGAAAGGGACATTTATTTATAGGTAATAGGTTGGCTCAAAAAGGATATTATTTTAGTGCTAATTTACGACTTGCCAACTGATTACCAACATATACCAATCAATTGGTTTCCTATGGGCCACCCTGAATATTGGTTCGACCACTTGGTGTTCTTGGTCAATGGTTTTGTCGACCAGCTCCTCATGTCAGACTGGGGTTTCCGGTCTAGGTGGAGGTGGGGGAGTCTATCAAACTTTTTCTCTATGAGCCCCTAGGAAATCCCATATTTGGGTCATTTGAGTTGCTATTTGTTGGTAACTCTGATTCGAATCTTGAATTAACGGTCTAAGTATGGTACTCATTTACGGAGTCAACACATGGACCATTCCGTGATTGCTTTCGTCCATCTATTGTCTCATGACTGCGACAGACCTCGATGTGAAAGTTGGGATTGACTGAGATGAAAAACCTAACCCTGGGGGTCGATCGAATTGGTTTGCCAAAGGTACTAACCCTTGGTAGGGTAGGAATGGCGATGATGGATTTTCGCCAAATGTCGAACTGTTATTATGTCTACTTGCCATAAATTCAATTGCCATTCCTAAGGTTCGATACATGGGCACTATTAAATTGGGCATATATTACCCTGAAGTCCCCATCATCTTCAGCCTTGGAGTCTCAGGATGACGCAGTGTCAATATTAATCACTCTATCTGTAGTCCTAGCTGCAGATACAGTGCCAGAACCAACATCAGTTGTTTGCGACACAACTGTATTTCCTCTCGAAGACGGTTCTTCATTTGGATTTGGACGTGGTGATATCATTTTACCACTATATAATTACATATACTTAACACAATGTGTCTCGTCGGGTGTGCCAATTTGTTCGCACGTGGTTTTCGCGCGAACAATCTCTAGCCTTCATATTGAGGTTTACTTGCAGGATCGGCTACAAAATCCTAGACTAAGTGTTAAGTATATGGGGTGTTTTGTTGAAATGCTTGGATTAAGAAAATGATAGGTAAAAAATGCTTGTAAAAAAGTGAAATGAAAATAGATTGACAAAAGGCAAGATAAAAACATAAATAACAAAGCAGATAAAATGACTTGGTAATTTAAATTGCTTTAAGGTAAGTGTGGGAGCAAGTATACATTTGTAGGAATGAACTCTTTTCTCTATACGCTTGATACTTTGAGTGTTTTCCCTTTGCAATGTTACCAATGCCCCCCTTGAACTAGAAATCAAACCTACCTAAATAGTAATAAAAAATAATTGTTACATGGTCATTGGCCATTTACAATGTGCCACGCGTCTGAATCTGTAAACCCATGTCTTTTGCAACTTCCCCCATGTTTTGCTCAACTGATTATATCATTTTTTCTTGTTTGGTTTCGACCTCGACAAGTCACCCCCGTCAACCTCTTTTGGACCTGGCTTATGTCCTTCTTAATTATCGAACTGCTTCGACTATGTTCAACCCTCTCGACCCTTCATCTTATAACTCTGTTCTTCTTGCTTCAATTTTTCCTCTTCGGCATAGTCGAAATTTGTTGTCTAACACACTCACACGCTTTCTGGGAAACTTTCCAGAAAGTCACACATCCAACTAATACTTCAAGTCAAACCTCATTAACTATGGATTTCTTATTTGTTAGTGTAAGACCCCAATTTTGACCCTAAGATCCCTCATGTTATCTCTTCATATGCATTAGCGTTGGGATCACACCTTGGCATCCTCCTTACCCCTCATTCGTTGGGTTTGCATTGGGAGAGATCACCAAGCACATATTGATTGTATCATACTTTGTTTTTTATCATTTATTAACCAAAATACCAAAACTATGTCATTGTATAGTTTAACTCTTTTGTAGGTACTGCACATGCTCACATATGCTCTAGCAAGCTCATATCTAGGGTTTGAGACCCTCAATGTAAGGAGCTCAATCAAGAAATGGTTCACATTGTCTCTAGACATCATATATGAATCCCTATGATCTTCACATGTTATTTTTATCAATAAATCATTAAGATTTTGGAGTTTGTTTGCCTTAGAAACCCTAATTCATTTGGGTATCTTGTGTGACTTCTTCAAGTTTCTTCAACAATTGATCAAATATTTCAAGGGATACTTAACATTGCATCATATTATGCATATATCATCCTCCATGAGTCCCAAAGGTTAAGAGAATAGCAAGCTAGCAAGTTGGTTCATGGTGGTTGACCAGAGAAAGTCAACTGGTCAAAACTGGGGTTCCCTAGACCCTATCTCCTACAATTTTTGTCATACGAAAATGATTCAAAGAGAAAATTTACTTTAAATGACATTCCAAATAACTTTCATGTTGATGTAAAGATCTAGTTTTGCTTGTAAAGTCATTTTTTATGGTGAAAGATTATAGGTCATTTTGTCCAAACCCTAGTTTGGAGGTCAACTTCCCAAGACCATAATTTGCTCAATTTTTATGAGATGAAATCCATTCAAGTTGCATGATAAAATTCAAGATGTATACTTAAATTTTGATGTTTTATGAAGTTCAAATTCAACTTGCAAATGCATGTGCCAAGAGGAAACATTATAGGTCATTTTGGGCTAGTACCATTGAACAAGTGATTTTCCTCAACTTCTAAAATGCATAAATCCTTCATAATAAATCCAAATGAGGTCAAATTTATAATGAAAAGGAAGGTATTTTAAATATATACAACTTTGATTAAGGAACGTTTCTCATTTGAAGTCCATAGAAAAACTTATTCAAGGTGGGAGAAGTGAACAGATGGCTTGATACTTAGAAATTTTTTTGATAGGTTTGATTTTCCAAACTTCCACTTCAAAATTGATCATGACCCAAGCTTCAAATTAAAACGTGTTCGACATGAAAGTTGTTCCTCTTGATCTAACCTTTCCAAAAAGTCTAAAATTATCTCATTTGGATAAATTATGAGGCACTTACGCATGGGTGAAAGTTGAAGGACCATTTGGATGATTTCCACTTCCACTTTTCATACACTAATGCATGGCTTGACAACATGATTTCAGCATGGATTACACTCAATTTTGGACCTAAGTGCATCACTTGATGGGCCTATCACACGCCCATCCAAGCATGCAAGAGGGACTTTCAAACTTTTGCCAAAAATGGAAGTGTGCAATTATCAATCTCATGGCCTATAAATAAGACCTCTCTTGCTAAGAAATAAGGACATCATGCCCAAGCTTTGATTCAGCAACCTCTAACCCTCACCATTAAAGGATAAGCTTGAAGTTTTTCTTTGAAAATCGAGTTTCAAATCTCCAACTATTTTGAGATTGAAACTCCAAGAGTTCGTCCCTTTCCTTGATCCATTTCCATTCCATCAAGCATCTAAAGCATGGCCAAGCATAATTGAGAGCAAGATCGTGCCAATCTGAAGCTCCATTGGAGGTGAATTTTCAGATTTTTCATCTCTTCGATTCTCACCCAATTCTCCACTATTCTTGTTGGTTTTTGGTTGTCTGAAGTCCTACCAATATATGCAACAAGATTGAGTTGCTTTGAGGTCAAATCGAAGCAACTCAGTTCATGATCCTCAAAATTCAAATCTGTGTATCTTTTTATATACTTGAAATTGGACAAAATTAAGGTCAGATTCGAGCTTCTGAGCATTTTTCTTTCAAAATAATATACTCATTTTCCATTTTTCTTTGAGTTTTGGTTGGACCAGTCCGGTTGCCTTCATCGGAGAAGATGACCGGAGCTAGGGCTCCGGTGGTGCGTTGGATCAATCCAGGTCATCTGATCCTTTTAAAACGTTTTAATCTTGAGCATTGCTTCTAATTACCATTCCTGCAGCGTGTTTGACTCATGACCACATGGAACGCGCGTTTTGGACCATTTGATCTATCACCCTAATTAATGACGGAGATCAGATGGTCCATGTATTTTTGATTTTCTGATTTTTTTTATTTTAATTGCTTTATTTTCATTAATTCATATTAATTTCATTATTGATCCAAAAAAATTCAAATATTTTCCTCTTTCATTTTCTGAATTAAAATTATTTTTTGGATCAATATTGATATTTTTCATGATTTAATTGTTTTTGTACATATTTTTAATTGTTTAAAAATACTTTGACTTTCCAAAAATTATGAAATTTTTTGACCAAGGTCCTTTGACCTTCATTGACCTAGGATAAATCTCTTGGCCATTTATTTGGTGTTTTGAAGAGATTTTAGGTTTTTGATCAAACATAATTTAATTTAATGCATTTTTAATTGATTTTTTAATTGTTTAATTGTGAATAAATTGTGTTGAGCCATTTTTATTGACTTGTGAAGTTTGAATATTGTGTTTGGGCCTTGGTCAAGGTTGATTTGACTTTTATTGGATTAAAATCATTGGATTTAAAGGATTGGTGAAATGTATATTTCATCTCCCAAAATGAATGAATGATTTTAATTTGATAAAATTTCTCCCATGACCAATTTATGTTTATCTCATTTCCCCTCCCTCTTCAACTTCAATCCCATTATATCCCATCCATTCCATTGACCAATGATATCTCTATATCTTAAGGCTAATTGGTTCATAAACCAATACAAGTATGGATGAGATTAAGTCCACCCTTTTTCCATTTTCTTTTAAGTGTGGTATGTTTTTAGGAGTGTGGTTTGTAACACCCTTCTAAAAACCCCCAAATTATTATAATTAAAATAACCATATATTCATCAGAGTAATTATGCCCCGAAGGGTGTCACACAATCATCTCACAAACTCATTAAAATATCCTGTCATGCTCATTTATTTAATCAAAATAGGGTTCTTTGCATAATTCGCAGCGGAATAAAATTCAACTCAATGTAAAACATGTAACACAATACATGTAAATCAATCAACAAACAATATCAAATTAATTAAAACATTCCCTCCCGATGTTACATCTATCAGAGCATGACCCGTAAGAACTACTCTAGACTCCAAGCATTAGCTTCTACTCAACTCATTTCTCGTTACCTGAAAAATAGTTGTAAGGGTGAGTTCCTCAATCAATATAACAAGCATTATAGAACAATATATAATGCCAAGTAATTAACACATTAATTCATCCTAATCAGACTACGCATTCAGCAACAGCAATATTCGTTCAAATATCATACTCAACAGTAGATTCTCAACCATATTCAACATCAATAACACAACACACAATACACATATAATACTGGAATACATCCATTCATATTATATGCCATACATTCATTATGCAATGAGACTCTATGCATGCGGTACCGACTATTTGTGAACATATAGTTCAACCTCACCGTCCAAATCCAGGCACGGCTACCAAGCTCACTAGTCCCACTCATTTGAGACATAGTGACTCACTCACTAATTCCTCACCATGGGAATTAGCTACCACCCCAAATGGGCCATGAAATGCACGCTAATCACCTAGCATGCAAACATCAACAACAATCAAAATGATTTACTCACTAATTCCTCACCATGGGAATTAGCTACCACCCGAAGGCCACAATATGCATGCTAATCGTCTAGCAATGCAACATCAACAACAATCAAGAATAGACACATGCTCACACTCTAAGCCATAATACAGTCTATTCGCAAATGTATACATTCACATCATCATGTATACCATCACATATCATCAACAAATTAATCACAAAAGCATATCATATCATGCCACATAATCAAACACAGTATTAGCCCGCTCTACTAATACCTATACCACTCAAAACAACGGGAAGTGATCCCTATCACATCGTATCTCAGCTAAGTACATCACTCAGCCTCAACAACCAAAATCTGCACAACCACAGTTCAGGAAAATCCCAACTCTGCCCATACGCGTATTGCCCATGCCATACGCGTATTGCCCAAACCTGGCCAACTCAATACGCGTACTGCCCACTCTCATACGCGTATTGCGCATTTCCTCGCCCAACTCATACGCGTACCGCCTATTCCATACGCGTACGCTACGCGTAACAACTTCCCATTACGCGTACCAACAGAGACCAATTCACGTTTAAAATGTCATCTTTTTCTCCCATACGCGTAAGGCTTCCCCCCATACGCGTACCAATATCTCATACGCGTATTGCCTAGTGCCATACGCGTATGACCAGAAACCAGAACTCTCAGATCTGCAATGGCTTCCTTGCTACGAAACCTCTCCGATCCGACCTTCCACAGTCCAATTTTCACACATAATTCCTTCCTATTGTCTAACACAAACAGATCCTATTCGATTCCACAAGGTCTAACATTTCCACACCTAATTCCTACGAATTCTTTTCTATTATCATTCAATTTCGTTCATCCAATATTTCACAAATTCATCATGCATCAATCAAATCAGAGGTACAACCAATGGTTATCACTACCCAGTACATATTATCATATAATGCCCTTTAACCGATGATAAACCCCCCTTACCTGAGTTAATCCGGGAAATTCTGCAGCTTCAAGCTTTTCCTCCCTTCAACCCTTGTTCTTGGTTCTCTTTTTGCCCTTTTCCACGTTCTGCCTTTTTTTCCTTTTTCACGTGAAAACAATAAACCTTTTTACCCAATGGGACCTTTTTACTGATTTCCACTTTTATTCCAATTATAAAATAATAAATCCAATAATAATAATCCCAATAATTATTATTCCACAAATAATAATATTAATCCAAACTTCCAATTATTCAATTAAATCAATAAATAAAATATTAATTTAAATTAAATAATTAGCTTATTTTAATTGGGGTGTTACAACTCTCCCCCACTAAAAGAGTTTTCGTCCTCGAAAACATACCTCAAGCGAACAACTCCGGATAAGACTCCTTCATCTGACTCTCAAGTTCCCAAGTCACATTGCCACCTGCTGGTCCTCCCCAAGCTACCTTCACCAAGGCAATCTCTTTACCCCGCAACTGCTTCAACTCTCGACCCTCGATCCTCATAGGTGATGTTTCAACAGTCAGGTTATCTCTCACCTGTACATCATCTACTTGGACAACATGCGACGGATCATGAATGTATCTCCTCAACTGAGACACATGAAAAACATCATGCAAATTCGCAAGCGACGGCGGTAAAGCGATACGATAGGCTACCTCTCCTATCCTCTCCAAAATCTGATAAGGACCAATAAATCGAGGTGTCAACTTCTTCGACTTCAAAGCTCGACCAACACCAGTTATCGGAGTAACACGAAGAAACACATGATCTCCCTCTTGGAACTCAAGTGACTTCCTCCTCTTATCATGATAACTCTTCTGACGACTCTGAGCAATTCTCATCTTCTCCTGAATCATCTTAATCTTTTCCGTAGTCTGTTGAACAATCTCCGGTCCAACCACAGCACTCTCACCGGACTCATACCAACATAAAGGCGTCCGACATCTCCTACCATACAAAGCTTCAAACGGTGCCATACCAATACTCGAATGAAAACTATTGTTGTAGGTAAACTCAATCAAAGGTAAGTAACAATCCCAAGCACCTCCTTTTTCCAAAACACAAGCTCTCAAAAGATCCTCTAGTGACTGAATCGTCCTCTCAGTCTGACCATCAGTCTGCGGATGATATGCAGAACTCAATCTCAGCTTAGTTCCCAAAGCCTTCTGCAAACCTTCCCAAAACTTCGATGTAAATCTAGGATCTCTGTCCGAAACAATACTAGACGGAATACCATGCAAGCTTACAATCTTCTCAATATACAACTCGGCTAGTCTCTCTAACGGATAATCCATTCTGATCGGAATGAAATGAGCCGATTTCGTCAATCTATCAACAATCACCCAAATAGCCTCAAAATTCTTACTTGTCCTCGGCAACCCAGAAACAAAATCCATACTGATGCTATCCCACTTCCACTCTGGAATAGCCAATGGTTGCATTAGCCCAGACGGCTTCTGATGCTCAATCTTTGACTTCTGACAAGTCAAACAGGAATAAACAAAACTCGCAATTTCTCTTTTCATTCCCGGCCACCAAAACAACTTCTTCAAATCATGATACATCTTCGTAGCTCCAGGATGAATACTCAAACCACTACGATGTCCCTCTTCAAGAATACTCTTCTTAAGTTCCGTAACTCCCGGGATACACACCCGATTACCAAATCTCAAAACACCATTCTCATCAACTCTGAATTCACCACCTTGACCTTGGTTCACTAAAGTCAACTTATCAACCAAAAGCATATCGGATTTCTGACCCTCTCTGATCTCATCCAGAATACCACTCGTTAACTTCAGCATTCCCAATTTAACACTATTGTGAGTACTCTCACACACCAAACTCAAGTCTCTAAACTGCTCAATTAAATCCAATTCCTTGACCATTAACATAGACATATGCAATGATTTCCGACTCAATGCATCAGCCACCACGTTTGCTTTACCTGGATGGTAATTCAAACCAAAGTCATAATCCTTCAAAAATTCTAACCATCTTCTCTGTCTCATATTCAGCTCTTTCTGATCAAACAAATACTTTAAACTCTTATGGTCACTGAAAACCTCAAATCTTGACCCATACAAATAATGCCTCCACAACTTCAGAACAAATACCACAGCTGCCAACTCTAAATCGTGCGTCGGATAGTTCCTCTCATGAACCCTTAGCTGTCTCGAAGCATAAGCTATAACCTGCTTATTCTGCATCAACACACCACCTAAACCCAACAATGAAGCATCACAATAAACCTCGAATAGTTCCGACGAACTCGGTAATATCAGAATAGGAGCAGTAGTTAGCCTTCTCTTTAACTCTTGGAAACCTTCTTCACATTTTGAATCCCAAACAAACGCTTGTCCCTTTCTAGTTAACATTGTCAACGGTAACGTCAACTTAGAGAATCCCTCAATAAACTTCCTATAATAACCTGCAAGTCCAAGAAAACTCCTTATCTCAGAAACTGACTTCGGAGCTTCCCACCTAGATACCGCTTCTATCTTAGAAGGATCAACAGCTACGCCACCTCTTGAAATCACATGACCAAGAAAACTAACTTCTTCTAACCAAAATTCACACTTAGATAGTTTAGCAAATAGCTTCTTTTCTCGTAGAACTCCCAAAACCACTCTCAAATGCTCAACATGCTCTTCTTCAGATTTCGAATACACCAAAATGTCATCGATAAACACCACAACAAACTTGTCTAGGTACGGATGGAAAATCCTATTCATATACTCCATGAATACTCCAGGCGCATTAGTCACACCAAAAGGCATTACAGAATACTCATAATGTCCATACCTTGTTCTGAAAGCAGTCTTCTGAATATCTTCAGTTTTCACACGTATCTGATGATACCCAGATCTCAAGTCTATCTTGCTGAACACACTTGCACCAACCAACTGATCCATCAAATCATCAATCCTCGGTAAAGGATACCGATTCTTGATCGTCACTTTATTCAGTTGCCTGTAGTCCACACACAACCTCATAGTACCTTCTTTCTTCTTAACCAACAACACTGGTGCACCCCACGGTGACACACTCGGACGAATAAACTTCTTATCCAACAGATCTTCCAACTGACTCTTCAATTCAGCTAACTCCACAGCAGACATACGATACGGAGCCATCGATATCGGCCTAGTACCAGGTACCAAATCAATCGAGAACTCAACTTCACGCTCTGGCGGTAATTCATTCACTTCTTCCGGAAACACATCAGGAAAATCACACACCACAGCGAGATCGCCAATCACCAGTTTATCTTTAGCCTCCAAAGTCGCTAACAGCATAAACAACTCTGCACCATCTGCCACTTCCTCATTCACCTGCCTGGCTGATAAAAACAAACTCTTTCCTTCCTCGATCTCAGGAAAAATCACAGTCTTATCAAAACAGTTGATAGAAACCCGGTTAAACACCAACCAGTTCATACCCAAGATAACATCAATCTGCACTAACGGAAGACACACAAGGTCTATCCCAAAATTCCTACCAAAAATACTCAAAGGGCAACTTAAACAAACTGAAGTAGTAGTCATTGAACCCTTCGCAGGAGTATCAATCACCATACTTCCCAACATCTCAGATATTTCTAACTTAAGTTTCACAGCACAATCCAAAGATATAAAGGAATGAGTAGCACCGGTGTCAATAATAGCTACAAGAGGAAAGCCATTAATATAACACGTACCTCGGATCAAACGATCATCTGCAGAAGTCTCAGAACCCGATAAAGCAAAAACCTTGCCTCCTGACTGATTCTCTTTCTTCGGCTTAGGACACTGTGGACTGATATGACCCAACTCTCCACAGTTGAAACAAGTTACAGTCTTCAATCGGCACTCTGCAGCCAAATGACCACCTTTTCCACACTTGAAACACTTCTTCTCATTACTGGTACACTCATGGATACGGTGTCCAGCCTGACCACATCTGTAACACTTAGCAGGAGCACTAGAATCTCCCCCACTAGGCCTCTTCATCCCACTCTGCCGCTGGAAACCCTTGCCAGCTGCATACGGTTTCCCATGATCAATCTGATTCTTGCCCCTCCTATCAACCCTTTGCTGATAGCTCTCTGCTCTAGCCTTGGAATCCTGTTCAAAAATCCTGCAACAGTCAACCAAATCAGAAAACACCCTGATTCGCTGATATCCAATCGCCTGCTTGATCTCGGGACGCAACCCGTTCTCAAACTTCACACATTTCGAAAATTCCCCAGTAGCCTCACTATAGGGAGTATAATACTTTGACAACTCTGTGAACTTAGCAGCATACTCAGTAACAGACTTGTTACCCTGCTTCAATTCCAAAAACTCTATCTCTTTCTTTCCTCTGACATCCTCGGGAAAGTACTTCCTCAGGAATCTCTCTCTGAACACAGCCCAAGAAATCTCAGCATTTCCAGCAGTTTCCAACTCAGTGCGGGTAGCAACCCACCAATCATCAGCCTCCTCTGACAGCATATGTGTACCGAACCTGACCTTCTGGTTATCAGCACACTCAGTTACTCTGAAGATCCTCTCGATCTCCTTCAACCACTTCTGAGCACCATCTGGATCGTATGCTCCCTTAAACATTGGAGGATTGTTCTTCTGGAACTCACTCAACTGACGAGCAGCTCCCATTCCCATAACATTCGGATTTCCTCCAAGTACTCCAGCTAGCATACCCAGAGCCTCAGCAATTGCAGCATCATCTCTACCTCTTCCAGCCATCTCTATTCTGAAAACCCAACAAGCTAAAACAATAAGTACTGATAGGGTTACACAACTCCTATTCCGTACAGGGAAAACATAATAATTACGACTCGACACGACCAACCAGGCTCTGATACCACTAATGTAACACCCTTCTAAAAACCCCCAAATTATTATAATTAAAATAACCATATATTCATCAGAGTAATTATGCCCCGAAGGGTGTCACACAATCATCTCACAAACTCATTAAAATATCCTGTCATGCTCATTTATTTAATCAAAATAGGGTTCTTTGCATAATTCGCAGCGGAATAAAATTCAACTCAATGTAAAACATGTAACACAATACATGTAAATCAATCAACAAACAATATCAAATTAATTAAAACATTCCCTCCCGATGTTACATCTATCAGAGCATGACCCGTAAGAACTACTCTAGACTCCAAGCATTAGCTTCTACTCAACTCATTTCTCGTTACCTGAAAAATAGTTGTAAGGGTGAGTTCCTCAATCAATATAACAAGCATTATAGAACAATATATAATGCCAAGTAATTAACACATTAATTCATCCTAATCAGACTACGCATTCAGCAACAGCAATATTCGTTCAAATATCATACTCAACAGTAGATTCTCAACCATATTCAACATCAATAACACAACACACAATACACATATAATACTGGAATACATCCATTCATATTATATGCCATACATTCATTATGCAATGAGACTCTATGCATGCGGTACCGACTATTTGTGAACATATAGTTCAACCTCACCGTCCAAATCCAGGCACGGCTACCAAGCTCACTAGTCCCACTCATTTGAGACATAGTGACTCACTCACTAATTCCTCACCATGGGAATTAGCTACCACCCCAAATGGGCCATGAAATGCACGCTAATCACCTAGCATGCAAACATCAACAACAATCAAAATGATTTACTCACTAATTCCTCACCATGGGAATTAGCTACCACCCGAAGGCCACAATATGCATGCTAATCGTCTAGCAATGCAACATCAACAACAATCAAGAATAGACACATGCTCACACTCTAAGCCATAATACAGTCTATTCGCAAATGTATACATTCACATCATCATGTATACCATCACATATCATCAACAAATTAATCACAAAAGCATATCATATCATGCCACATAATCAAACACAGTATTAGCCCGCTCTACTAATACCTATACCACTCAAAACAACGGGAAGTGATCCCTATCACATCGTATCTCAGCTAAGTACATCACTCAGCCTCAACAACCAAAATCTGCACAACCACAGTTCAGGAAAATCCCAACTCTGCCCATACGCGTATTGCCCATGCCATACGCGTATTGCCCAAACCTGGCCAACTCAATACGCGTACTGCCCACTCTCATACGCGTATTGCGCATTTCCTCGCCCAACTCATACGCGTACCGCCTATTCCATACGCGTACACTACGCGTAACAACTTCCCATTACGCGTACCAACAGAGACCAATTCACGTTTAAAATGTCATCTTTTTCTCCCATACGCGTAAGGCTTCCCCCCATACGCGTACCAATATCTCATACGCGTATTGCCTAGTGCCATACGCGTATGACCAGAAACCAGAACTCTCAGATCTGCAATGGCTTCCTTGCTACGAAACCTCTCCGATCCGACCTTCCACAGTCCAATTTTCACACATAATTCCTTCCTATTGTCTAACACAAACAGATCCTATTCGATTCCACAAGGTCTAACATTTCCACACCTAATTCCTACGAATTCTTTTCTATTATCATTCAATTTCGTTCATCCAATATTTCACAAATTCATCATGCATCAATCAAATCAGAGGTACAACCAATGGTTATCACTACCCAGTACATATTATCATATAATGCCCTTTAACCGATGATAAACCCCCCTTACCTGAGTTAATCCGGGAAATTCTGCAGCTTCAAGCTTTTCCTCCCTTCAACCCTTGTTCTTGGTTCTCTTTTTGCCCTTTTCCACGTTCTGCCTCTTTTTCCTTTTTCACGTGAAAACAATAAACCTTTTTACCCAATGGGACCTTTTTACTGATTTCCACTTTTATTCCAATTATAAAATAATAATCCAATAATAATAATCCCAATAATTATTATTCCACAAATAATAATATTAATCCAAACTTCCAATTATTCAATTAAATCAATAAATAAAATATTAATTTAAATTAAATAATTAGCTTATTTTAATTGGGGTGTTACATGGTTCATTATACCATATCTCTAACATACATTAACACTAAAATTTCTATTGCTCGGCCTCAGATAGTTGTGACTTCTACATAAGTCCAATTATGATTGCTTAACATAACGCTAAATTTTGATCCAAAAGGCATAACATTCTAGTAAGTGGGATTGTAAGTCTCCCCCATTTCATGGTACTGTGTGGAAACTTGGACTTCTTTCCCTCCTTTGGAAGATGTCTTGGTTCAAGGATCCATGCTTGTGAATAGAGTGTTGAGTGTTCTCCACAGAATGACTTAATCAATTGAAAAGCAAAAACAATACTAACATTTAATCAACTAACATTTGACTAACCTTTATTCTATTTGCTTTTAATTTCAAGTCATTTACTTTATGTCATTTAGAATTCAAGTCATTTATCATTTTTCCATTTACATATCATTTAACTTGTTTATGTTTATGCCATTTTTCACTTTGCTCACTTGAGCCATATATTGTGATTGTATATATTTGTTTGTGTATCTTGTTTGTGTTTGTGGTCTTAGGACCCCCAAAATACCTAATAACAACAAAAACCCTAAAAAGTGTTTGTGTGGACTGTTGGATTTGATCTGAGCTTTGGACTTAGAATTAGGCAACACTCCCTATGCAAAAGGATTTGGCCAATGCCAACTTTTCTAAAACCAAGTCATTGTGAATTGAACCTTCATCTGATGCAAGTATTGGGATCCACTTGAGTTCATCTGCTACATGCTCTTGATGCAAATGTTACTTTGAAACTGTGTCTAATACCTTATTCTGAGCCATTTAAGGAGTATGTCATCTGATACATGGGAGATTAAGAAGAAGACTATGGAGTTGCTAGCTTGGATGTGGTTATCTTTATTTGATGCCTTTCTTTTCATCTTGCTATTTGTATAATGATATTGCTTGATTCCAAAGTCCAAAGGAAAAGTGGGTTTCTATATGACACTCTTGTCTATTGGATTGCATCCCACTGGTCAGATATTTTCAACTCTTAACTTTTAAATTTCTGCTTAGGATTAGTCTCTTCATCTCCTCCCACTTCTTAAATTTCAAATATCTCCCCTCTTTCAAAATCTTATTTGCTTGTGATTTTTAAAATTAGACTTTATTGCAAATTAGAAACTTTGGCCTTATGCCATTGCATTTTTAAACTTCTTTTCTTAATTCAAACTTGTAAATGAACTTAACCATACTTGACTTAAAATTTCAAAAGACAAAAAGAACTAACACTCATTCAAACTCTTTTAGGAATTTTGTGCCTCTTTTAAACTTAAATTTTTGTTAAAAGCAATTCACTCACTTTGAAATTGATACCACAAACTACGAGGTTTTGATCCCTCATTTTTATGTTGATACGTAGGCACAAGCCCTAAAGTCTTGTCAAACACAAAAATATAATCAATGAATTCTTTTCTCATCCTCACCCTCTATTTTTCTCAAACATCATTTTATACCAAAACACATAGACACATAAAAAAGGGCTCCCTAGGAGTACCTAAGACACTTTGAACGCTAACACCTTCCCTCTGTGTAACCAATCCCCCTTACCTGTAATCTCTGGCATTTTATTAGTTTTGATTTGAAAACTTATTATCTTTGGGTTTTGTTCGTACTTTTCCCTTTTCCTTTGGAAATAATAAAAGCCTGGTGGTCACTCTGGTTTTATTGACGTTAAGTTTATCCATAGCTTAATGGTCATGAATTTACCGCTACAGAAATCATGTGTATATATTTGTATATTTGATGTTTGTATATTTGTTTGTATGATATAATCTGCTTATTATGCTTGGTGATCTCTGAGTGGTGAGATAAGTTCTAGCCCGAACTTGAGTGTAATTAAGATAGGAGAATGGTATAGTCATGTTCGACTTGTGTGGAGTAGTCCTTAACAAGTTGGCTTGAGACCCATCTACTCAGTGGAGACCCTTTTGGAGTTACTGATGTCACACAAGTTATTTGTGGATAGACATTACTTTCTCTAATTTGGGATCCGAGAAGCTGAGGACTGTAGAACATTTAACCCAACTTGGCCTATTTAGGACGTAGTGCGGAGACTGTTCAGGTGTAGACTTAATAACAGTTGTTACGCGATACTACACTTAGACGAGTTTCTCTTGAGAATATTATGGGTTAATGAGTCAGTCATCCTAACCTGTAATATCTGATAGATGGAATTAAGACTCTGGGAACTTTTTAGAACATGATCTACGGGTTCTTATCCTTAGTATACTCCTTTGGGATGATTCTTAACCTGACTCCATGCTCGTGACTCACAATAAACCCTTGATTCTTGGTTGATCCAATCAAGTCTTGTCAATATTAATGGAACTTGGGTGTTGATAAGGTGAAAACCATAATCTACCAAAATGGATGATTGATCTTGACAAAGACTTGATTCATCCCTTGACCTTTGTTTGCCTTGTGTGTGATCCCTTATTTGTGATTGTTGCATTCATGCATACATGCGGATCATAAAATTCATCATGCGAAAAAATAACTTCAAGGAACTGAGGTTTTGTTTGCAAATATTTTCAGACCATGGATTGTGGACGAAGGAACACTAAGAAGTACAATTTCAGATGTCCGGACTTGAAAGAGTTAAGGAAGCTATCATCTTTTGTATTAGATCCCTTGGATTTCAAGCAACGTCATGGGAAGATTTTGTCTGTATTATTTGTTGATGTAGTTGAAGGACTCTTGAGTGTTTTGGTTCGGTTTTATGACCCTCTCTACCGTTGCTTCACTTTTCCCGATTGTCATCTCATGCCTACGTTAGAGGAGTATGCACATCTCTTGGGAATACCTATTTCTGACAAGGTGCCTTTTAGTGAATTGGAGGAGATTCCCATATCTCATATTATAGTTGAAGCTCTTCACTTGAAGAAGTCAAAGATTAAGGCTCATTGGGTGAAGAAAGGAGGAATGTTTGGGTTGACTTCTGAGATCCTTATTGGGAAAGCTACTGCCTTTGCTCAAGCCGGTAGTACGTATACTTTTGAAGCTACCTTTATATTGCTCATCTATGGGTTAGCTTTGTTCCATACTTTGATCCAAAAGCATGAGGAGTTACAACTTGAGTCTAAGGACAAAGATGCGCTTATTGAACTTCTTGAAGACCGAGCAGTGAAGAGACAGAGAGAACCAGAGGGTTCATCTTCCTCTAGTATGCCTCAGCCTTCCGGTGCTTGGAAGAAGATTGTTGATTAGCTTGTCCTTGAGAAGGCTCAGACGAAGACTTCTTTTGAGTCCGAGATCCGGCGCATCCGAAGGAAGTATGCACCTGCAGCCAGATCATCGGACACCGTTGTTAGGGGATCCTTAGGATGCTTAGTTTCCTTTTCTCTTGTATTTGTGTTTTGGTTTCTGAAATTGTACTCAGTGTAATCCTTCCAAATTATATAAATAAAAGAAATTTTTATGGTCAATCAAATTGTTGTAGTTGTTATTATTATATATTTGCAAATAAAATAGCATGTTCCTTGGAAATAAAAACAATCAAAGCATTTCATTTCATGCATCATTTGCATAACAGGTTTTTCTTCCGCCAGATGTATTATTGGTTATTCTTATGTGCTTCAGCCAAGCTGACTCATCGATACAATACTCGCGTCAATCATCCGAGAATCATGGAACACTTGGAACAAGAGAACCGAGAGTTGAAGATCGAGATTTCCCGCTTGACTGCCATGATGGAGTCTGTTCTAGCTGCTCAGAGTCATTCTTCTCCAACTCCTCCTCCTCAGAGGACTGTTATCTCAGAGGTTGCTACCTCAACTGTTCCTGCCACTCAATTTTCTCCAACTATGCCAGTTGGATTCCCGTGGGTAATTCCGCCAAAGGTTTTGCGCCTACTTTTGCACATACTTTTTCTCCCATGCCGGCATCTAGCCTGGTCATGTCTGTGCCGCCTCCAGTGGTTCACACTCTACCCCATGTTGAGGACACCGTCAACCATTTCGAGTCGTCTGAGGGTCCGGATGTTTATGAGAAGATGAATGAGATGAAAGACCAATTCCTTGAGCTGCGAAAGGAGTTGAAGATGTTAAGAGGAAAAGATATGTTCGGTAAGAGTGTTGTGGAACTTTGCTTAGTGTCTAACATCAAGATCCCGATGAAGTTCAAAGTCCCTGACTTTGAAAAGTATAAGGGAAATACATGCCTACTTAGCCATCTTGTCATGTATGCTAGGAAAATGTTGATGCAAATTGATAATGATCAGTTATTGATTCACTACTTTCAGGATAGTCTGATTGGTGCCGCTCTGAGGTGGTACATAGGATTGGATAATGCAAGTTTTCACACATTTAATGATTTGGGTGAAGCCTTTGTGAAACAGTACAAGTACAACGTTGATATGGCACTAGATAGGGACCAGCTGAGGTCGATGTCTCAGAAGGACAAAGAGACATTCAAAGAGTACGCCCAAAGGTGAAAAGAGCTTGCTGCTCAGATCAACCCCCCGTTGGAAGAAAAAGAGATGACCAAGATTTACCTCAAGACCCTAAGTTTGTTTTATTACGAATGAATGATTGCCAGTGCCCCCAGTGACTTTACCGAAATGGTAAATATGGGGATGAGATTAGAATAGGGTGTCTGTGAGGGACATTTGTCTAAGGAAGAGGTATCTTCGAGCAAGAACTATGGTAGCAGTTTCGCTAGGAAGAAGGAAGGTGAAACCAATGCAGTGTTGTCGCAACCTGAAAAATACAGTGCGCGAAAAAACAACCGGCGAAAGAAAAAGACAGAAGAGTCGCCACCGTGCGTTATTCATCCCAAAGGAGGGAAAGGAAACGCTCGAAGTAAACCTGAAAAAAGGAAAGGACAAGACAGGGTCTCGCAACCAAATCTTGGGTTCGGGAGTCGGTTATGCGAAGGGAAGGTATTAGCACCCCTACGCATCCGTAGTACTCTACGGGATCCACTTTTGTAGTTTTTGTCTAAAGGGTGTGGGTTTATCTTGTGCTGTTTGCCAAAAAAAAGGGTTAAATGAAAATGACTCGCGCGGATGTCGCATCCACTGCATACGTATCTCATCTGAATATGAGAATCAGAGTCTTCGTAGCTCGGCTGACCTATGGGTTGGGGGGATGTGTGCTCGCTAAGACATCGCGTCTTATGCCTACGTATCTCATCTGGCCTGAGAATCAGAGCAAAACGTAGTTCGGCTAACTACGGGGTTATGGATTGGGTTTTGGGCGAACGACGTCACTACGCAATCTATCGGATGCTCGACCTTTGGAGACTTACTCGCCTGTAGTAGAAGGAGTAAACACGTTGCTTTGGGTTTTAGGAGAAGAAAAATCAATGAAGGGTTAGGGTTTGGGATGCTCAAGGGCAAAAAGGCAGTCCTTGACGAAGGAACCGCGCTACCTGCAGGGATATGAATACAAAACACAAAACATGTATCTCAAAGTAAAATGCCACCAAGGGGCCCAAACGTTGCCTCATATCGAGGTCTTCCAGCTAGGAAAGTAGTAAAATGCGGGAAAAATGTAAAAGTACCACGCGGATAAAGATCCGAAGTAACAGCAATTAGAGGAGTAAGAAACCCTGAGATCCTTCCAAGCTAATGTCATCAAAGAAAAGTGAGTCAGTACAGGTAATCGGAATGAACCTCCAGGGGTTATCCCACAAATAAAGTGGGAAACCACGCAAGTTATCCCTGCAAAAGTCATGTGAGCCCTCACAAAAACTCAACAAAAGGGTTAGTGAAACACCATAAGCATTTTTTTCATGAATAACAGTATGGTTTCAGAAACCTCAAACCCTGTGGCATACACTCAAAAATTAAAAGGTTAAACATTCAAGGCATTGTTTATACATTCATATACATATTAAACCCATGGGCAAAGGTAATGGGAATAATGGCAAACCTGATTGGAGAGCTTGATTGAAATTGAGTTGCACCCGTGAGGTTTACAAAACAATCTTCAGGGTTTATGTGAGGCAGAGGTGATTCTGTGTAGTTGAGTTCCCTTCGGGGTTTGGAGGCTGCTCTGAACTCCGTTAGGTCTTCTCTCACTATCTTTTTCCTCAGGGTTTTGTTCCAAGGAAACCTCAGAGTATTTTGCTTCTCTTCTTTCTTCTCCTCTTCTGTGTGGCCTTTGTTTCAATGAAACTCTAGTATTTATAGGCTAATATTGGTAGCTTAGTGGGCTTTTGAGAAAGGTCCAAGTCCAAAAAAATTTATTATGTTTTATTTATTTAATTATTTATTTAATTAATTAATTAATTAATTAATTAAAAAAAATTATTTTTTTTTTTTGTAAAAAATTATTATTATTTTTTTTTTTTGGATCTAATTCTGATTGACATGATGAAATGTAATATGAAATTCTAAATGAATGCATGAATGAGGAGGGCAAATTTTGGGGTGTTACAGCTGCCCCTATTCAATCATCAGCTAACCCGAGTAGGATGAAAGCGAACAGCTTATCAGACAAACGGGGTGAGCTGTGTAAGAACAAAATTGTTCTACAACAGATTCCTTGATTTTGATGATAACAAAGGATGAAACCAAAAATGGCACCCTAACGAAAAGTTTCTAAGTGTGCAGGGTTCTAAAGAAAGAAGTAATAAATCTGATGATGTCATCAGATGCACAACAAGATCAGATACAAATTATCAAGTATCAGAAGCATCTAAAGTAGAATCTCGTTCAAGAAAGTCTAGAAGCTCTGACTCTGGACAAAACTGCAAGTATCAGAAGCATCTGAACATGAAGTAAAGTCTAGAAGCTCTGACTCTGAACAACGCCCTCTGAAGAATCTATTTGGATCAACATCAGAAGCAAGATTCCAAGTTTCTCCAGTTACACAAATACTCTGATTATGGATTTGCTAATCATGAAAGAGTAACGTTGAAGACAAGTAAAGATTTTCAATTGGATTTCCTGATTAAGAAAGAGACGTTAATCTCCGCTTCCAAGAGAAAAGATACTACTTGTGGTAAGTAGTCACTTCAAAGATGAAAAGTTAAACTGCAGAAGCTATTTAAGTGATGGAGTAAACTCAGTTTAATATCCACCAGATTCAACTCTACTCCAACTCTTATATAAATAGAGATGCAATCAACATTCAACAAAAAAGAGAGATCAACTAGCCAAAACTATACTGAATTATTTCACGCTCAAGAAAATCATCTTTGCTCTCAAAGAATTTCACTAAGCTTTTGCTTATTAAGTGAAAAATCTGTTCTTAAGTTTGTAATACTTGCTTTCTTAGAAGCACTCTAGATTACATATCTTGTATCTTTTATTTGTTTGATTTCCTCAAGTGACTCTGTGTAGTCTGTAGACTTGAGAAGACTAAGAGATTTTCTTCTCTCTTAGGTGTTGTTTGTAATCTTTCAAGATTAGTGGATTAAGTCCTTGTTGAAGGCGAAATCACCTTGGCCGGGTGGACTGGAGTAGCTTTGTGTTATAAGCTAACCAGTATAAAATCCTTGTGTGATTTTCTTTTTGGAAAAGCGCTTATTTTTTCAAACAATTCAAACCCCCCCTTTCTTGTTTTTCTCACCTTCAATTGGTATCAGAGCTCCGGCTCTGTTATTGATTTTCTAATCAAACACTTAACCGTGTAGAGAGATCCAGTACGAGAAAAACAATGGCCCACTCAAATGAGAAAGATTCTTACAATGCCAAGCCTCCTGTTTTTGATGGAGAAAAGTTTGATTACTGGAAAGATAGAATCGAAAGTTTCTTTCTGGGTTATGATGCTGACCTCTGGGACATTGTCACAGATGGATACAAACCTCCAATCTTAAATGGAGCTGAAGTTCCCAGAAGCAAAATGTCAGAAGATCAGAAACGTGTTTTCAAAAATCACCACAAGGCCAGAACAATACTTCTAAATGCTATATCATACAATGAATATGAAAAGATCACCAACAGAGAGACTGCCAAAGATATTCTTGACTCTCTGAAGATGACCCATGAAGGAAACTCCCAAGTCAAGGAGACGAAGGCTCTGGCGCTTATCCAGAAGTATGAAGCCTTCAAGATGGAAGATGATGAAGCTATAGAAGCTATGTTTTCCAGATTTCAAACTCTTATTGCAGGTCTTAAAGTGCTAGACAAAGGATACACGACTGCAGATCATGTTAAGAAGATAGTCAGAAGTCTGCCAAAGAAATGGAGACCAATGGTTACTGCTCTGAAGTTATCAAAGGATCTGAACAATATCAGCCTTGAAGAACTTGTTAGTTCTCTCAGAAGTCATGAGATAGAACTAGAGGAGGATGAGCCTCAGAAAAGGAACAAGTCAGTGGCGCTGAAGTCCAGACCTGAAAGACGGAAGTCAGACAGAACCAAAGCTCTCCAGGCAGAAACTGCAGATACTGACGACTCTGAACCTGAAGACTCTGATGATGAAGAAGAACTGTCCTTACTAACCAGAAGAGTTAAGCAACTCTGGAAAAGAAGGAACAACAACAACTTCAGAAGATCAAGACCCAGAGGGGATCGATCAGAGTCAACTTCAAAAGGTAAACCTAATAAAGATATTACCTGTTTTGAATGTAAAGAAACAGGTCATTACAGAAATGAATGCCCCAAGCTGAAGAAAGACAACCCTAGAAAAGAAAGCTTCAAGAAGAATACCTTCAGAACAAAGAAAGGATTAATGGCCACCTGGGACGATAGTGAATCAGGATCATCAGAATCTGACTCTGATGAACAAGCCAACGTAGCACTTATGGCTACCACATCCAGCAGCTCAGATGAAGAATCTGAAGAGGTATTTTCTGAACTTTCTAGATCTGACTTAGAATCATGTTTATCAGAAACTCTTACCTCTCTTCAGAAATTAAAACAAAAAGTTAAAAGCATTAAAGGCCTTCTTAAAGCAAAATCTGAAGAATGTAGTAAACTTGAGACAACAATTCTAGCACAAGAAGATACTATCAGATCTTTAACGTTAGAAAGAGATGGAGCTAAAACAAAAAGCTTAGAATTAGAAGAAGCGTTGTCTCAAGCACCACAAACTTCAAATGAAATTATTTATAAATATGAAGAAGCCTTTCAAAAATTTCTGAAGAATGGAATAGATAGGAGCATTATGGCATCCATGATTTATGGAGTAAGTCAGAATAATAAAAGGGGAATTGGGTATGATTCTGAGGAACATAAAACCTCTACCAGTAACCAAATTAAATCGCCTTTTTCATATCATTACACACACACACAAGAACACAAATTTAAAAATGCTAGAAGACCCAAAGTTGTAAGAAACTCTGGGAAAACTAATCTGAAAGGACCCAAGAGATTCTGGGTACCGAAAGATAAGATCATCTATGTTGCAGATATCCTATGCAGCAAAGTTCAGACACCAATCATGGTACCTGGACTCTGGATGCTCGCGACATATGACGGGAAGAAAGTCTATGTTCCAAAGCCTGGAACTTAAAGACGCTGGATTTGTAGGCTTCGGAGGAGATCAGAAAGGAAGGATCAGAGGCTCCGGAACTATTGGTAATGGTACTCTTCCCTCTATATCTGATGTTCTTTATGTAGAAGGATTAATGCATAACTTGTTATCCATAAGTCAATTAAGTGATAACGGTTATGATGTAATCTTTAATCAAAAAACGTGTAAAGCCATTAGTCAGAACGATGGCTCTGTCCTTTTCACAGGCAAGAGGAAAAACAACATTTATAAAATAAATCTTTCTGATTTAAAAGATCAAAATGTTAAATGTTTAATGTCAGTTCACGAAGAGCAATGGGTATGGCATAGACGCTTAGGCCACATTAGCATGAGAAAACTTTCTCAGCTAACTAAACTTGAGTTAGTCAGAGGCCTGCCTAAACTGAAGTTTTCTTCAGATGCTCTGTGTGAAGCTTGCCAGAAAGGAAAGTTTTCAAAAACATCTTTTAAAAGGAAAAATGTTGTTTCTACCTCTAAGCCTCTGGAGCTTCTTCACATTGACTTATTTGGTCCTGTGAAAACAGCATCAGTCAATGGAAAGAAGTATGGACTAGTAATCGTTGATGATTACAGCCGCTGGACATGGGTAAAATTCCTAAAGCACGAGAGTGAGTCTCACTCTGTATTCACCAGTTTCTGTTCTAAAGTGCAAAAAGAATTTGACTCTAAAATTGTTAGAGTCAGAAGTGATCATGGTGGAGAATTTGAAAATAAAGATTTTGAAGAATTATTTGATTCTAATGGAATATCCCATGATTTCTCCTGCCCTAGAACTCCACAACAAAATGGAGTTGTAGAGAGGAAGAATAGGACACTCCAAGAAATGGCCAGAACCATGATCAATGAAACAAATGAAGCAAAGCACTTTTGGGCAGAAGCTGTAAATACAGCGTGTTATATTCAGAATAGAATCTCTATTAGACCTATTCTGGAAAAGACTCCCTATGAACTGTGTAAGGGAAGAAAACCCAACATTTCATATTTTCATCCTTTTGGATGCATTTGTTTTATATTAAATACTAAAGAACATCTGAACAAGTTTGATTCCAAAGCACAGAAAGGTATTATGTTAGGATACTCAGAACGCTCTAAAGGCTACAGAGTATATAACACAGAAACCAAAATTGTGGAGGAATCAATTCATGTTAGATTTGATGATAAGCTTGACCCTGAAAAGTCAAAGCTAGTTGAAAAGTTTGCAGATTTAGAGATCACTCTGGTAGAATCTGAGAAAACTCCAGAAGCAACTGTCACTCCAGACTCTGAAGAAATTAAATCTCCAGAAATTCCAAGGAAAGTTAAAAGTCGTATTAACGTATCTGAAGATTTGATTTTGGGAAACAAAGATGAACCTGTTAGAACCAGATCTACCTTCAGAACTTCTGAAGATATTCCTCTGGGACTAGTGTCTCTGATTGAGCCTACGTCCTGTGATGAAGCTCTTCAAGATAACGATTGGGTGGCAGCTATGCAAGAAGAGTTAGATCAATTCTCCAAGAATGATGTCTGGGATCTCGTTCCTAAACCCAGAGGCACTCATGTCATTGGAACCAGATGGGTTTTCAGAAACAAGCTGAACGAAAAGGGAGAAGTTGTCAAAAACAAAGCACGACTGGTAGCTCAAGGTTATAGTCAACAAGAAGGTATTGATTATAATGAAACTTTTGCTCCAGTCGCGAGGTTAGAATCTATTCGTCTTCTTGTATCTTTTGTTATTAATCATTCTATCAAATTATACCAAATGGATGTCAAGAGTGCATTTCTTAATGGTTATATTTCAGAAGAAGTGTATGTCAACCAACCTCCAGGTTTTGAAAATTCAAACTTTCCAGAACATGTTTTTAAACTTAAGAAATCCTTATATGGACTTAAACAAGCTCCCAGAGCTTGGTATGAACGCTTAAGCAATTTTCTTTTGGAACAAAATTTTATCAGAGGGAAAGTTGATTCTACACTCTTCTGTAAAAACCTTAATAATGATCTCATGATATGCCAAATTTATGTTGATGATATTATTTTTGGTTCTGCTAATATCTCTGTTTGCCAAGAATTTTCTAAGTTAATGCAGGCAGAATTCGAAATGAGTTTAATGCAAGAACTAAAGTTCTTTCTGGGAATTCAAATCAATCAAACTCCAGAAGTCACGTACGTCCATCAAAGTAAATACATTAAAGACGTTCTGAAGAAGTTTGACATGACTGAATGCAACTCTGCAAAAACTCCTATGCACCCAACTTGTATTCTGGAAAAGGAAGAGGTAAGCAACAAGGTTTGTCAGAAGCTCTATCGAGGTATGATAGGCTCTCTTCTCTATCTGACTGCTACTCGTCCTGATATTCTCTTTAGCGTCTGTCTTTGTGCCAGATTCCAATCAGATCCTAGAGAATCTCATTTAACAGCTGTTAAGAGAATTCTTAAGTATCTGAAAGGAACTCCTAACCTGGGCCTGATGTATGAGAAAACATCAGAGTATAGGCTTTCTGGTTATTGTGATGCAGATTATGCAGGAGATAGAATAGAACGAAAAAGCACATCTGGAAATTGCCAGCTTCTGGGAAACAATCTAATCTCCTGGGCTAGCAAAAGACAGTCAACTATCGCTCTATCAACTGCAGAAGCAGAATACATCTCAGCATCACTGTGCACAACTCAGATGCTCTGGATGAAGCATCAGCTAGAAGATCTTCAGATTTTTGAGAGTAACATTCCTATCTTTTGTGATAATACTGCTGCTATTTGTTTAAGTAAGAATCCTATTCTACATTCCAGAGCCAAACACATAGAAATAAAACATCATTTTATCAGAGACTATGTTCAGAAAGGGATAGTAACATTGAAGTTCATTGATACAGAACATCAATGGGCAGATATCTTTACTAAGCCTCTAGCTGAAGATAGATTTCTTTTTATATTAGAGAATCTGAACATTAAAAATTGTCCTGAGTAAAATTTGGCTCTGAACATGTAAAATGAGACTCTGATAAAAACAAATACACTTCTGCCTCTGACTCTGATACTTCTACAAGTTTAGAAGATATCTGAATCAGAAATCTTCAGAAACCAATCTCTTGGTATTCCTGAAGATCAGATACATTAAACACGTGGAGCTCTGAGCGTCAAACCTTAGAACTTCTAGACAGCTGTCAAGAAATTCAAAAGGCAGACGTTTGAGTTTTCCTCGAGCAGTGTGCAAACTGTGGGATTAGACATTCATTTATTAGCTGTAATCATTTTTCCCCCCAAGCGTGCTATTTTGAGTATTGTGTTTAACGCATTCTGAGGTGTCGTTTTGCATGTGTTTTACTTAGGGTATATAAACACTTTTCTCACATTTCACACACTTATCACTCTCACTCACTCTAAAACCCTAAACCCTTCTCTGCAAGTTCTCTGCAAGTTCTTCATCTTCTTCATCAATCTTCTTCATGGATGCTCAACAACAAGAAGTTTTTAACTTCTCCCAACAGATGGAATCCAGTTCTAATCCCCAAACCTCAAACACTCAAACACCAACTGTTACAGGCGTCACCATAACCCCTGTTTATCAAGAACCCCACATTCTTGACCGAGAAAGCCACATAAACCTTTCAACTCCCTTTGAAGGTTTGGATGTTTTGTGTGAATCTTTGGTTGATTTTGACAACCTAAGTAGAAATGGCGTTGATCTTACCAAGGAACTTCGTCAACAAGGATGGGAAACCTACTTCAACAGGCTTTATGGTCCAATCTACCCTCTTCTGGTCAAGGAATTCTGGAGACATGCTGATGCAGATGACCAATTCATTGTCTCTTTTGTTCTAGGAGTAAAAATTGTCATCACTGAAGCGTCAATAGCCTCCTTGCTGAATATGGAGGAAAGTGGAGGAAAAAGGATTTACAACATTCCTCCCAGGTCTAAGCGCATCACTGAAGTTATCAACCCAACTATCTTCAAACCTAATGTTGAAGGAAACCCCTCTAAGAACAAGGAGCTACATCAGAACCTCCGAGTGTGGCTGAAGATAATTCTGGGAACAATCCATCACCGTCCAGCCTCTAACTCTTCAGATTATATCAATGCAGACCAGAAATGCATTCTGTACTGCATTCAGAAGGGTATCAAGATCAACCTCCCTACTCTCCTGTTCAGATATCTGAGGGATTCGGTCAGAGAAACTAGGAATAACATGAAGCCCAGATCCTACATTCCTCTGGGCAGATTGCTCTCTGACATCTTCATTGAGCATGGACTGGTAGACGCTCTGGAAAAGACCAGATGTATGGATGATCTGGCAATTGATGTAGGGAAGCCTCTGAATGCCAAAAACCTCAAGAGCATGGGAATCATCAAAGACATTAGAGTCAAGCCCACTCTGGATGTTTCCTGGGAATCTCTAAAAGATCAGAGGAAGATGCCTCATGGCCTGGCCAGATTCTTCAAGAATGAGCCCAGAGACGCTGTTGCCCTCTATCTTCATCGTCTGCTGGAAGAAGGTGTTGATGTCTCTGATTTCAGCATCGATGACTGTCTGGATTCAGAAGAAGATCTAGTCAGATACAAGAGAGGTGTCTCTGAGAAACAGATAGCTGCTGAGGCAAGGAAAGCAAAGAAAGCCAGAATTGAAGGAGCTTCTGGAAGCGGATCTTCAGCTCCTCTGCAAATTTCAACTAGTAAGTCTATCCCTCCTGTTACTTCTGTACCTATGATGGCTTCTTCTCATCCTCTCACAACACCCCCCTTATATACTACCTCTGAAATCCCACCCTCAATCACCAGAACCTCCCAACCTACACCAGTTCTAAACATAGCTAGAACCTTCATTCCTCCCTCTATACCTGCACAAACTCACCAAAGCACTTCTTCTTCTTCATCATCCTCTATACCAGAATCACCACCTTATGTTACTGTTTCCTCTGACCCTGAACCTTCTGATCCTGACTCCCCAACAATAGCCACTCTATATGCTCATAGACTTGCCTCTCAACAACAAACTCTAACACAATCTGAAGTAACCTCACCACTCCAAACTTCACTTCCACCACAACAAACAACAACTCTCCCCTCTGAAACTCAACCATCTGATTCCTTCACCTCTAATATCACTCCACCAATTATTCCCGCTGTACCTGGACCAGACTCTGACCCATTAGACCTAAATCCACTTTATGCTTCATCCCCCAGTCTTCAACCAGAAGCAGATTCTGAACTTCAACCAGAAGCAGAATCTGAACCTCAAACTCTAAATCTTAGCCCTCCAAACTCTCCACCTCATTCACCTGAACCTGAACCTGAACTTACCATACCTACCCTTGAGGAAGCCATCAGGCAGGTAGCAGAAGCTTCAATCCAGAAGATCAAGTCTCTGGCTAACAACTCTGAAGTCAGTGATGATCCTAAATCTGTTAGGACACACTGGAACAGAGTCATTGGTTGGATGACCTCTGAGTCTTATAGGCTGAAGAGTGTCTCTGAACAAGTCAGAAATGGCTACATCAGAGATGCTGAGGAAAGACTCCAGGAGAGATTAGCTAGAGAGGCTGAAGCCAGAAGGCTTGAGGAAGAAAGGTTGGCTAAGGAAGCTGAAGAAGAAGCAAAGAGACTAGAGGAAGAAAGACTGGCAAAAGAAGCAGAAATCCTAAGGCAACAGGAAGCTGAAGCTAAGGCTCTGGCAGATGCAGAAGCTCAAGCTGCTGCAGAAGCTGAAGCCCAGCAGGCTCTGACTCAGGGGGAGTCTTCAACTGCTGTTCCCATGATTCTTCAGACTCTGAAGGACCTTAAGGAAGATCAGAATATCCTCCGAGACAGAATGGACAAGCAAGATACGGTCAATGAGAACATCCAGAAGATGCTTGCCATGATCTTGCAGAAATTGCCTCAGAACCCTTAGGCACTTAGGATTTTATGTTTTGCTTGCCTTTTGTTTTCTTTTTGCTTCTGTCCTCTTTTTGGATCTAATGTTTTGCTCTTGATCCTTTTGAATCTGATGTTTTATGTTTCTCTTTTAATGAAGTGTTTTTCTCTTTAATTCAATTTTTATTACTATGTCTTTTTGATTCTGACAAAAAGGGGGAGAAATCATTAAATAGCTCTGATGAAAATTGTCTAAAAACCTTAAGCACTCTGCAACAATTGATTAAATAGCTCTGATAAAAATAACTCTGTTTAAATAGCTCTAACATTAAATTTAAGAAATTGCAGAAAGTTTTCAGAAATCTCATTACTTGGAAAGCTCTGGTAAGAACTTCTGAACTCCCTAGCCCTAACTCAGGGGGAGCTTCTGTCTATCTGATCTTATTTATTTCATGTTTCATCTGCTATTTTAAGTTGTTTTGTCATCATCAAAAAGGGGGAGATTGTAAGAACAAAATTGTTCTACAACAGATTCCTTGATTTTGATGATAACAAAGGATGAAACCAAAAATGGCACCCTAACGAAAAGTTTCTAAGTGTGCAGGGTTCTAAAGAAAGAAGTAATAAATCTGATGATGTCATCAGATGCACAACAAGATCAGATACAAATTATCAAGTATCAGAAGCATCTAAAGTAGAATCTCGTTCAAGAAAGTCTAGAAGCTCTGACTCTGGACAAAACTGCAAGTATCAGAAGCATCTGAACATGAAGTAAAGTCTAGAAGCTCTGACTCTGAACAACGCCCTCTGAAGAATCTATTTGGATCAACATCAGAAGCAAGATTCCAAGTTTCTCCAGTTACACAAATACTCTGATTATGGATTTGCTAATCATGAAAGAGTAACGTTGAAGACAAGTAAAGATTTTCAATTGGATTTCCTGATTAAGAAAGAGACGTTAATCTCCGCTTCCAAGAGAAAAGATACTACTTGTGGTAAGTAGTCACTTCCAAGATGAAAAGTTAAACTGCAGAAGCTATTTAAGTGATGGAGTAAACTCAGTTTAATATCCACCAGATTCAACTCTACTCCAACTCTTATATAAATAGAGATGCAATCAACATTCAACAAAAAAGAGAGATCAACTAGCCAAAACTATACTGAATTATTTCACGCTCAAGAAAATCATCTTTGCTCTCAAAGAATTTCACTAAGCTTTTGCTTATTAAGTGAAAAATCTGTTCTTAAGTTTGTAATACTTGCTTTCTTAGAAGCACTCTAGATTACATATCTTGTATCTTTTATTTGTTTGATTTCCTCAAGTGACTCTGTGTAGTCTGTAGACTTGAGAAGACTAAGAGATTTTCTTCTCTCTTAGGTGTTGTTTGTAATCTTTCAAGATTAGTGGATTAAGTCCTTGTTGAAGGCGAAATCACCTTGGCCGGGTGGACTGGAGTAGCTTTGTGTTATAAGCGAACCAGTATAAAATCCTTGTGTGATTTTCTTTTTGGAAAAGCGCTTATTTTTTCAAACAATTCAAACCCCCCCTTTCTTGTTTTTCTCACCTTCAAGCTGTGATTGAATACCAAAGATAGACCGAAAATTTGCGCTCCGAGAACACCACAAAAACGCGGAAATACATCGCGCTGTTTATCTTTCTTCCGATCCTCTGGCTTAATCTGGAGTTTCGATCCTCTGGCTGAACCTATACTCAATTTAGTCCTCTAGTTGGATATTAATTTTGATCCTCGGGCTGGATACGAATTTGATCTTCTGGCTAGATCTTCTTCGATCTTCTGGCTAGATCTCCTCCGTTTTGATTCTCTGGCTGAATCTATTTCCTTTGATTCTCTGGCTGAATCTACTTCGATCTTCTGGCTAGATCTGAATTGTTTCGATTCTCTGGATGAATCTATTTCCGGTCTTTGGGCTAGACCTGACTTCGATCTTCTGGCTAGATCTTCTTCGATCTTCTGGCTAGATCTCCTTTGTTTCGATTCTCTGGCTGAATCTACTTCGATCTTCTGGCTAGATCTGGATTGTTTTGATGATAAATTCCCGTCATTAGGATCCCGCATCTGAGGCATGCGCTGGTTGACCTTCTTTTGAAATCTAAACCCAACCTTCATATTAGATATGCAGCTTCGAGAATATTCCACTTTTGGGCTTCGTACATATTCTTCGGGCTAGAACATGTTGTAACGACTCCTCAATTAGACTTAGGCTTGCTGGGGAAATAAAGCTTTTAGGCGACTTCACTGAGGAATCTTCAAATTGAGCCTTAGGCTGGCTTACTGGAACACGATTCTCAGGCTGAATCTTCGAAATGACCCTCAGGCTGGATCACTGGAACACGATTCTCAGGCTGAATCTTCAAAATGACCCTCAGGCTGGATCACTGGAAAACGATTCTCAGGCTGAATCTTCAAAATGACCCTCAGGCTGGATCACTCACGCTTGATCCTCTGGCTGGATCTCATGACCTTGGTTGTAAAGTAATTCTTCAGTCTGCTTGGAAGAACCTGTTTATCAGCTTATGTGTATGCTTGATATGATATGCATGCAAATGCAAATGTTATGCATGATGTAAATAGAAATCTGCTTGGGGAAGCAAACTCCGGTAGGGAACAGATCGCTGTATCAATCCTTGAATGCTCTGTGGGGAATGATCCGTCTGCCGGGACCAATGAGCCACCAAAAATAAATTGGCTGCTTGAAAAGTTGACCTTGCGGGGGGAGTATCAACTATGGAAACTTTGTTCGGCGAGGCTCTGTGAGGAGAGTCTGTGGGGAAAACACGTCTTGGGGAAATGTCGTAGGAAACGGCCTTTGCTGGGGATATGAACTTGCTAATCGCCCTCAAGCTGGGGATTAACAAATCTGTTAAAAATAATGTGCTGGGGATGAGATGAACACTGGGAACGACACCCTCTCATCTGTTGGGTATGCAACCACTCCGCTGTTGCTAGGAAGATACAGTCTGACATCGTCAACTCCGCTGGGGATATATAGTCTGGATACTGTCAACTCTACTGGGGATAGACAGTCTGGATACTGTCAACTCTGTTGGGGAACATGCTCTGCTGAGGAGAGACTTTCTCAACCGCTTGGGGATGAGGATTCATGACTTGGCATCCGGTTCCTGTGACCTGCAACCAAAAATACACGTATGCCTCGGGGGAATTACTCGGTTTGAATTCACCGTTCGGGATTAAGCACATTCAAAGCAATTTTAAATGTTTTCCTGTGCAAACCATCTGCAAAAGCCACCATTATGTTCATATGCAATATGTTTTATCAAAAATTCGGACATTTTTGCAAACAAACTGATAAATGAAAAATAAAGAGGCTCTTTAACTGAATTATTCGACTCTTACTGGGGAGAAAATTTGTGCCAGGAATAGGCGAGGGTATCAGGAAGCTGATCCCTGAAAAGAGGTGATCGCTATAAAAAGAGAACTATCCTAATGGCAAATGTGGAAACGGGGTCCCACTGAGTTTCGACTCTGCTATGGCTCGTATGTCCTCAAGACGCTCTGCTCATCTTGCTTTCTGAAGTGGATGATTAGTCGATCTTTAACCTTCGAAGATTGCCGGATTGAATGAAACGGTGATATAACACTGATGAACTCAAATCACAGTCATTCGCTTATTCCCTAACTTTTGCCTGGATCGCCCCCTTTTCGGGTTTTCAATCCACCGGGATACCCATTTTTGCCTGAGCCGCCCTTTTGGGTTTTCGACTCACCGGGTGTACTCTTTTTTTATATCCCTAATTTTTGCCCGAACCTCTTTATTCTTTTTTTTTTTGGTTCGTCGGGATGCCCTTTTTTTGCCTGGACTATTCTTTTTATCGTCCAGCGGGTCTATTTTATGCGAAGTATTTTTTAACTGCGTCTGAGTTGACAGGGGACGGGAATCCTTCGCCATCCATGGTTGTTAGCATCAAAGCTCCGCCATAGAAAATCCTTTTAACCACGTACGGACCCTCATAGTTCGGTGTCCATTTGCCCCTGTGATCTGTGTTGGGAGGAAGAATTCTTTTGAGTACCAATTCACCGACTTGATACTCCCGAGGGCGCACTTTCTGACCAAATGCTTTCTTCATTCGTCTCTGACCGAGATACGTCAATTATAGGTACGTAGTTCCAGCATAGCACCATTTCCCGTTGGTTTGATTGATGACCAAAGCTGAGTCCCCGTATACATCCAGGGATTTAATCTGTATTTTGACGGCTTCCTCAAGTCTTAGGATACAAGCTTCGTATTCGGCTTCATTGTTGGTGCAGGGAAAAGTTATTCTGGCACCAAATGGCATATGAACCCCCTTCCGGTGTGATCAACACTATACCAACTCCGCGATCATTGACGTGGACCGCCCCATCAAACATCATAACCCATTTGGATTCAGGGTCAGGCCCCTCCTCCGGGAGTGGTTCCTCTCAATCTTTCGATTTGAGAAACATGATGTCCTCATCAGGAAAGTCAAACCTCATAGGTTGGTAATCATCAACCGGTTGCTCTGCAAGATAGTCTGACAAGACACTTCCCTTGATGGCTTTTTGTGAAGTGTATTGGATGTCATACTCTGTCAGTATCATTTGTCACCTAGTAACTTTTCCGGTAAGTGCTGGCTTTTCAAAAATATACTTGACTGAATCCATTTTTGATATCAATAGAGTCGTGTGAGTCAACATATACTGTCTTAGTCGGCGAGCAGCCCATGCCAAAGCGCGGCAAGTTTTCTCGAGCAATGAGTATCTTTGTTCACAGTCGGTAAACTTTTGCTAAGGTAGTATATTGCATGCTCTTTTCGACCTGACTCGTCATGCTGACCGAGCACACAACCCATTGACCTTTCTAACACAGTCAAGTACATGATCAACGGTCTTTCCTCTCGGCCTGTAGACTGGCCCCGATCTTGATCTCTTTCTTGTCGTCTTCGGTACCGATGTTGACGGTCTCAATCACCTCCTGATAAGGTGTAATAGCTCGGTCCTCCTGTTTCAACAATCTGGCTAACCCTTCAGGCAATTCACAAACTTCCTCAGCCCCTTCTTCGGCTTGATAGATAGGATTGTCGAAGTCATACTTGGCCATAGCAGTGTCGTTAGCAGTGAGATCCGAGTGGTCGACTCTGCATGATGGAGGATCATGCTTTACCTTAGAATGAGAGATTTTTTTTGAAAGAAAGGAAAAACGAAAAAAGAAACATTGCCATTTTTTTTGTAAAAAGTAAAAAAACTGAAAGAAAGAGAACACAAAATTGTTTGCAAAAGCCGTCCTTTATTGATGATAAAAATAATTGCGAAACGTAACTAAATGGATGGCCCTACAAATGAGTCATTACACCTTGGGCAAAGTGTAAGACTTTATTATGCATGTAATAAAAGGAAAACAATAAAAATTACTCTTTCAGCAGAGTAACCCGGACGGTTTTTTCAGACGACCAATTGTTGAGCTTTTCTCCCGGGACACACGGGCGAATCCAGCTATCTAAGTCACAGTCGCTGTCAGCCTTGTCTTCATCTGCAGCATTGACGACGTGGGGAGAAACCAAACCCCCGCTGGAGAAAGTACCGGCTTCATTCTTCTGAGATCCCGGAGCATACCCCAATCCAAACTTGTCTTCTTTGATGACTGGCTCCACAAATTTGCCCCAGCCTAGGGCATTACCAGCTTCAACCACTTCGACAGCATTAATCCCCTGCCCGCCGTGAGCCGGCATCGGGTTCTGGATAACATTAGGCACCGGAGCAAAATTGATAGCCTGGGCATCTCTCAAATCTTGTACCTTTAACTAGAGAGCCTTGCAATTATCCGTAGTATGGCCAGGTGCGTTGGAGTGAAAAGCACATCTGGCGTTGACATCATAACCTCTAGGCAAATTATTGGGATTGATTGGTGGGGCCAGAGTTCTCAGCGTAACCAGATTCATGTCAATCAGCTTGGGAAGTAATACTGAATAAGGCATTGGGATTGGCTCGATGACCCGGTCCGTCTGCCTTGGACGTTGTTGATAGTGTCTCTGCTGACCCGGATTACCTCCTTGTTGTTGATTGTTGTACCTGGGTTGTTGTTGCGGATGATATTGCGGTTGAGGAACAGGTGTTGGAATAGTGACTGCGGCCACTTGATCTTGATAATAATTAGGGCGTCCTCTGCCCCTGCCTTTGCTGGCATACACAGCGCTTGTCTCGCCTTCTTTTCTTCGCTGACCGTTACCAGGAAACGGTCTCTTGGGACCTGATGAGTTGGGAGCACTATTGTCTTGAATTCAGCCCATCTTCAACAGACTCTCGATTCTTTCTCCAGCAATTACTATCTCTGCAAAGCTGATTGACGGGCAAGCAGCCAATCTCTCAATATAATTGCCTTGAAGAGTGTTCATGAACATGTCCGCCATCTCCCTTTCAGACATAGGGGGTTGGACGGACGCAGCAATCTGTCTCCAACGCTGAGCATACTCTCTAAAGGTTTCCTTGGCAGTCTGAGACATACCTTGCAACAAGGTCCGATTTGGAGCCATGTCCAAGTTGTATTGATATTGCTTGATAAAAGCCTCTGCCAAGTCTTTCCAGCTCTTGATGGTAGTACGAGACAAACGAGAATACCATTCACGAGAAGCTCCAGTTAGACTGTCTTCAAAATAGTACATCCACAGCTTTTCATCTTCTGTGTGAGCTCCCAACCTTCCCAGATAAGATTGGAGATGAGTGCGTGGGCAAGAAGCCCCGTTGTATTTCTCAAAAGTAGGGGGTTTGAACTTGTGAGGAATCCTTACTCCCTGAACCAGACCAAGATTTGTGACATCAAAGCCTAAGGAATTTTGAGACTCCAAAGATTTGAGCTTCTCAGCCAGCTCATCCATACGGCGAGTGGTCTCGAGGGCCTCGTCGTGCAAAGAAAATTGATCACACTGATAATCTTCAGTAACGGGGCGCCCGTTAATCCGAATTCCTTGATTCACATCGTACCTTCCGCCAATACCATTCCCAACATTCCCTGTGTTGCCAACATTACCCGGGTTTCCATCAGCATTTGCGTTACCCGCGTTACCAGTGTTCACAGGGTTATCAGCGTTCCCAGGGTTACCAGGGTTCCCAGGGTTACCAGGGTTCCCCTCAGCACTTGGTATCTCCAAATCTGGATTGGGCCTCGGTTGCTCAACCAATTCCCTCAGCTTTTCTTGGCCTGCTGCCATACCAGTCATCAATGTCATGAACTGATCCATCCTTTCACGCATATCAGCCAGCTCTTTCTGTACTTGGTCCATCGCTAGTTGTGGACGATTTTCCTTTGTCGGGTACCTGTGGACTCGCTTGGGACCAATAACTGCCTGATACAGGGAACAAACATTAGACACTGCGGTGACACCTGCAAAACAGACAAGGGTTAATATGCATGGTATGCGATGCACTGCTTGTTCAGTTTTAAGGCACCCCCGTTTTGAAAGGGAATACCCTGCAAATGAATAAGCATGAGATGTTGGATGCAAATATGCAGATGATGTTATGCAATGCAAAGGCATGTCAATCAGAATTGATGGATCCACTTGAACATCTGTCAGGTTGCACTGTCTGGAGAGAAATTAAGAGCACACCAAACAAAGGTCATGGGATGGATCATGTTATCCTTAATATCAACCACCCATTTTGGTGGATTATGGTTTACACCTTATCAACACCCGAGTTTCATTGATATTAAGGATACCTGATCGGATTAACCATGAATCAAGGGTTTGTTGCAAGTCACGAGCATGGAGTTTAGGTTAAGAACCACCCAAAAGGAGTGTACTAAGGTTTAAACCTGCCAAACATGTTCTACAAAAGGTTCCCATAGTCATAATCCCATCTTTCGGATATTATCAGAGGAACGACTACTCGTATTCCAACAATATTCTCAAGAGAGACTCTTATGAGTGTAGTATCGCGTAACAATCGTATCAAATCTCACACTTGAACGACTTTCGCATTACGTCCTACGAATAGGCCAAGATGGGTTTGGTAAACTAAGGTCCTTGGCTTCTTAGGTCTATATTGGAACAAGTAATGTCTAACCACAACTTACTTATGTGACATTATTGATCTCAACATGACCTCCACCAAGTGAATGGGCTTGCAAGTCAACTCGCTAAGGAATACTCCACACAAGTTGACAGGACTATGCCATTCTCCTATCTTAAGTGCACTCGAGTTTGGGTATAGAACTCATCTCACAAAGATCACCAAGCAGCCATAGCCAACCAACAGATACAACAATGATATGTACACAATGTAATAAGGTAAAGCAGGTAAATAAATAACTGTACAAAAGCATGAACACCCAATAAACAAACAAACTACAAAAGCTATGAGGGACTCGCTTAGGGAAGATGGACCAGCAAGAGGTCAACTTCTTAGTATCCCCAGCAGAGTCGCCAGCTGTCGCAACCTGAAAAATACAGTGCGCGAAAAAACAACCGGCGAAAGAAAAAGACAGAAGAGTCGCCACCGTGCGTTATTCATCCCAAATGAGGGAAAGGAAACGCTCGAAGTAAACCTGAAAAAAGGAAAGGACATGACAGGGTCTCGCAACCAAATCTTGGGTTCGGGAGTCGGTTATGCGAAGGGAAGGTATTAGCACCCCTACGCATTCGTAGTACTCTACGGGATCCACTTTTGTAGTTTTTGTCTAAAGGGTGTGGGTTTATCTTGTGCTGTTTGCCAAAAAAAAGGGTTAAATGAAAATGACTCGCGCGGATGTCGCATCCACTGCATACGTATCTCATCTGAATATGAGAATCAGAGTCTTCGTAGCTCGGCTGACCTATGGGTTGGGGGGATGTGTGCTCGCTAAGACATCGCGTCTTATGCCTACGTATCTCATCTGGCCTGAGAATCAGAGCAAAACGTAGTTCGGCTAACTACGGGGTTATGGATTGGGTTTTGGGCGAACGACGTCACTACGCAATCTACCGGATGCTCGACCTTTGGAGACTTACTCGCCTGTAGTAGAAGGAGTAAACACGTTGCTTTGGGTTTTAGGAGAAGAAAAATCAATGAAGGGTTAGGGTTTGGGATGCTCAAGGGCAAAAAGGCAGTCCTTGACGAAGGAATCGCGCTACCTGCAGGGATATGAATACAAAACACAAAACATGTATCTCAAAGTAAAATGCCACCAAGGGGCTCAAACGTTGCCTCATATCGAGGTCTTCCAGCTAGGAAAGCAGTAAAATGCGGGAAAAATGTAAAAGTACCACGCGGATAAAGATCCGAAGTAACAACAATTAGAGGAGTAAGAAACCCTGAGATCCTTCCAAGCTAATGCCATCAAAGAAAAGTGAGTCAGTACAGGTAATCGGAATGAATCTCCAGGGGTTATCCCACAAATAAAGTGGGAAACCACGCAAGTTATCCCTGCAAAAGTCATGTGAGCCCTCACAAAAACTCAACAAAAGGGTTAGTGAAACACCATAAGCATTTTTTTCATGAATAACAGTATGGTTTCAGAAACCTCAAACCCTGTGGCATACACTCAAAAATTAAAAGGTTAAACATTCAAGGCATTGTTTATACATTCATATACATATTAAACCCATGGGCAAAGGTAATGGGAATAATGGCAAACCTGATTGGAGAGCTTGATTGAAATTGAGTTGCACCCGTGAGGTTTACAAAACAATCTTCAGGGTTTATGTGAGGCAGAGGTGATTCTGTGTAGTTGAGTTCCCTTCGGGGTTTGGAGGCTGCTCTGAACTCCGTTAGGTCTTCTCTCACTATCTTTTTCCTCAGGGTTTTGTTCCAAGGAAACCTCAGAGTATTTTGCTTCTCTTCTTTCTTCTCCTCTTCTGTGTGGCCTTTGTTTCAATGAAACTCTAGTATTTATAGGCTAATATTGGTAGCTTAGTGGGCTTTTGAGAAAGGTCCAAGTCCAAAAAAAATTATTATATTTTATTTATTTAATTATTTATTTAATTAATTAATTAATTAATTAATTAAAAAAAATTTATTATTTTTTTTTTGTAAAAAATTATTTATTAATTTTTTTCGTTTTTTTTTTTTTTTTCGGATCTAATTCTGATTGACATAATGAAATGTAATATGAAATTCTAAATGAATGCATGAATGAGGAGGGCAAATTTTGGGGTGTTACAAGTGTCAACAGGGAGGCAGATGAGGCCTCATGTCAGAAGAAGTCTACAACCGCGTCAACATTATCATCATGTTTCATCCATTATTCCAGTATTTTCCAACAATCAACCTATTCCAGTTCAACAACAACAACGTCAACAACAGCCACAACAAAGAACAAACAACTACAACAACACTGATAATCAACAACAACAGAACTTTGAGAGGAAAAAGGTCTCTTTCGACCCTATTTCTATGTAATATGCTAAGTTATATCCGTCTTTGGTTCTCAATAACCTACTTCAACCAAGAAATCTTCCACAAATTCCAGAACTACTTCCATGGTGGTATAAGCCAGAACTCTGTTATGCCTTTCATCAAGGGGGTCCTGGCCATGATATCGAGAACTGCTACCCGTTGAAGTATGAGGTCCAGAAGCTAGTAAAGAGTGGAATGGTATCCTTTGAGGACCGTGCGTCGAATCTTAAAGCTAACCCATTGCCTGCTCATGGTAATTCCTATATTAACATGGTAGATGGTTGTCTAGGAAGTTTCCGAGTGTTTGATGCGTGACGTATCTGTCGATCCTTGGTTGAGATGCATAAGACCCTGTGTACGATTAGTGATTATAAGCACGACCATGACAGTTGTGCAATCTGCAGTGTGAACCCCTGTGGGTGCTCAATCGTCAAGAGGGATATCCAAAAGTTGATGTATGAGAATGTAATCCAGATTCAACAGTTGAGGGATATAAATGATGTCAATGTTATAGTACCTGTGTTTAAAACCCCAGAGCGGGTAGTGATTCAGTTTGATAGCAACAACAGTAACAGCATTAACAGATCGGTATCGCCGTCGGTAATACGGTTAGTGGTCCCCGTCCCATATGCATCTGATAGAGTTGTTCCCTATCAGTATAACGCAACAATGGTAGAGAATGGTCAGGAAGTCTCGTTGCCTACGACTAATTCTGTTGTGAACATTGTTGATATTGTGAAGGTGACCCCTAGTGGTCGTGTGTTTGGTCATGTTTTCCCAAAGGATGTAGAGGATGTTGGTAAGAAGGTTGAAGTGCCTGCAGCAAATCCGGTTAGTGCTCCAAAGTGTCAGTATGGTGAATCCAGCAGTTTGAAGCCTAACGATGATGATGAGGTGCTTCATTTGATAAAGAAGAGTGAATTTAATATGGTGGAGCAGTTGCTCCAAACTTCTTCCAAGATTTCAATTATGTCTCTGCTTATGAATTCTGAAGCATACAGAGAAGCATTGCAAAAAGTATTGGAGAAAGCATATGTAGAGCATGATGTAACAGTGGATCAGTTTGACCATATCGTGGATAACATCACTTCCTGCAACAACTTGAGCTTTTGTGATGAAGAACTCCCCGATGAGGGTAGGAATCACAATCTGGCACTGCATATATCGATGAATTGCAAGGAGGATGTATTATCCATTGTATTGGTTGATACCGAATCTTTGTTAAATGTACTCCCCAAGTCAACTCTGTCAAGATTATCCTACCAAGGAGCTCCAATGAGATACAGTGGCGTGATCGTTAAGGCTTTTGATGGTTCTCGCAAAACTGTTATTGGTGAGGTGGACCTTCCAGTAAAAATAGGTCCGAGTGATTTCCAAAATACTTTCCAGGTAATGGATATCCACCCGGCTTATAGTTGCTTGTTAGGAAGGTCATGGATACATGAGGCAGGAGCTGTGACATCCACTCTACATCAGAAGTTGAAATTTGTGAAGAATGGTAAGCTCGTCATTGTGGGCGGGGAGAAAGCTTTATTAGTGAGTCATGTGTCGTCTTTATCATATGTGCAAGTTGAGGATGAGATTGGAACTCCGTTCCAAGCTCTATCTATTGCTGAAGAGAAGAAAGACGGGGCACTTATGTCCTCTTTTAAAGACGCTTAGAAGATTATTGAGGGTGGTAGTTCTGATCAGTGGGGCCGGATGGTAGAGGTCGCCGAAAACAAGAACTGATCCGGTTTGGGCTTCCAACAAGGGTCGTCTGCAGCTAAAGTTGAAGGTGCGCAACCTAGTTTCCGTAGCGGAGGGTTCATCCATGGTAATGAACAACACTCAACTGCTTTAATCGAGGATGATGAAGATGAAGACTGCACCAATTTTGTGACGCATGGAAAAGCTTGCAACAATTGGAGCATTGTCGATGTTCCTATTATTGTTCATTGCTCTAAGTAAATGCTTTTATTTTGAAAATCCTTCCCCTATGCCTAAGGAAGAGGTGAACATTGTTAGGCATCTTTCAATTTGATCATTAATAAAATGCAATTCTATTCATCCACATCTATGATGTTTTTATTTTTACTTTTTGCTTTCCTGAAAACTGGTAATCACATAAAACATGATTAAATAAATAATTAATTGTCCATCTGCATAATATTTGGTCACAATTCAATTCTCTAAAATCAAAATATCAAATCACTATGCAGGTTGGATTCTAAACCCATTGAATACAATGATCCTACTCCTTCTCCAAACTTTAAATTCCTTGTGTTTGAGGCTGAGGAAGAAAGTGATGAAGAAGTGTCTGATGAATTATCTTGTCTACTTGAGCACGTGGAAAAAGTCATTCAGCCATTCAAATAGCAGATTGAGTTGGTCAACTTGGGTTCCGAGGATAATGTGAAAAAAGTCAAGGTTAGGTCTCAATTGTGTCCAGAAGCTAAGAAGGGGTTGATTGATCTTCTTAGAGAGTATTCAGATGTGTTTGCCTGGTCCTATCAAGACATGCCTGGTTTGGATTCTGATATTGTGGAGCATAAATTGCCATTGAAGCCAGAATGCCTTCCAGTCAAGCAGAAGTTAAGGAGAACTCATCCCGATATGGCAGTGAAGATCAAAGAGGAAGTACATAAGCAAATCGATGACGGTTTCCTTGTTACTGTTGAGTATCCATAATGGGTGGCCAATATTGTGCATGTTCCGAAGAAGGACGGAAAAGTTTGTATGTGCGTCGATTATAGAGATTTAAACAAAGCTAGTCCGAAAGATAATTTCCCTCTGCCACACATTGATATGTTGGTAGATAATACAGCTAAATTCAAAGTCTTTTAATTTATGGATGGATTTTCTGGTTATAATTAGATCAAAATGGCACCCGAGGATATGGAGAAGACCATATTCATTACACCCTGGGGAACATTTTGTTACAGAGTTATGCCTTCCGGTTTAAAGAATGATGGTGCAACTTACCAGAGAGCAATGACCACTCTATTTCACGATATGATGCATAAAAAGATCGAAGTTTATGCTGATGATATGATTGCTAAATCCAGTGATGAGGAAGAGCACGTTGAGCATTTGTTGAAGTTATTCCAACGTTTGAGGAAGTACAAACTCCTCTTGAATCCCAATAAATGTACTTTTGGTGTTCGTTCTGGAAAGTTGTTGGGCTTTATTGTCAGTGAGAAGGGTATTAAAGTTGATCCTACCAAGGTCAAAGCAATACAAGAAATGCATGCACCCAAAACTAAGAAGCAAGTCAGAGGTTTTCTTGGTCGCTTGAATTATATCTCAAGATTCATTTTGCATATGACTGCCATGTGTGGGCCTATATTCAAGCTTCTTCAGAAAGATCAGTCTTGTGATTGGACTGAAGATTTCCAAAAAGCTTTTAACGGTATCAAAGAGTATATGTTTACGCCTCTGATTCTGTCTCTGCCTGTTGAAGGAAGACCGTTGATCATGTATCTGACTGTGCTTGAGGAAAGTATGGGTTGTGTTCTTGGTCAGCAAGATGAAACTGGAAAGAAATAATATGTTATTAACTACCTGAGTAAGAAATTTACTGACTGTGAGACTCGGTATTTTATGCTAGAAAAGACTTGTTGCGCATTGGTTTGGGCTGCTAAGCGTCTGCATCAGTATATTTTAAATCATACTACTTGGTTGATATCCAAAATGGATCCAATCAAGTACATTTTTGAGAAGCCTGCTTTAACTAGGAGAATTGCTCGTTGGCAGATGTTGTTATCTGAGTAGGATATCAAATACCGGTCTCAAAAGGCTATAAAAGGTAGTGTCTTGGCTGACCACTTGGCTTACCAACCGATTGAAGATTATCAGTCAGTGCAGTATGATTTTCCTGATGAAGAGATTTTGTACCTGAAGATGAAAGATTGCGATGAACCATTGCTTGAAGAAGGGCCAGAACCTGGTTCCTGGTAGGGCATGGTATTTGATGGAGCTGTTAATCAGTATGGTAATGGCATTGGAGCAGTGATTATTACTCCTCAAGGCACTCATTTTCCGTTTACAGCTAGATTAAATTTCAAGTGTACAAACAATATGGCTGAGTATGAAGCTTGCATTATGGGGGCTTAAAGAGGCCATTGATCTCAGAATCAAGTATTTGGACGTCTATGGAGATTCAACTTTGGTTGTGAATCAAATCAAAGGTGAATGGGAAACAAATCAACCCGGTTTAATACCATATTGAGATTATGCGAGGAGGATTTCAACTTTCTTTACAAAGGTTGAATTTCATCATATCCCTCGAGATGAAAATCGGATGTAAGATGCTCTTGCAACGTTGGCTTCAATGATTGTAGTGAAGTATTGGAATGAAGTTCCTAATCTTACTGTGATGCGTCTTGATAGGCCAGCGCATGTGTATGATGTTGAAGAGATCAAAGATGGGAAGCCGTGATATTTTGATATCAAATATTTTCTCCAAAGTCAGATTTACCCGCCTGGAGCATCTCTGAAAGATAAGAAGACTTTGAGGAGATTAGCTGGCAACTTTTACCTGAATGGTGATGTGCTTTACAAGAGAAACTTTGATATGGTCCTGCTCAGATTCGTGGATAGACACGAAGCAGACTTATTGATGACTGAAGTACATGAAAGTTCCTTCGGTACTCACTCCAATGGACATGCAATGGCAAAGAAGATGTTGAGAGCAGGTTACTATTGGATGACAATGGAATCTGACTGTTGCAAGTCTGTGAAGAAATGACACAAGTGTCAAATCTATGCAGATAAGATTCATGTTCCTCCGACACTGTTGAATGTCATTTCCTTTCCATGGCCCTTCTCCATGTGGGGAATTGATATGATTGGCATGATTAAGCCCAAAGCATCGAATGGACATCGTTTCATTTTGGTGGCTATTGACTACTTCACAAAGTGGGTTGAAGTGGCATCGTATGCAAATGTGACCAAGCAAGTTATTGTGAGGTTTATCAAGAATCAGATTATATGCCGGTATGGTGTGCCAAGTAAGATCATTACTGATAATGGATCTAACTTGAATTAAAAATATGGTGGAAGCTCTTTGCAAAGACTTTAAGATTGCACATCATAATTATTCTCCCTACAGGAGCAAGATGAATGGGGTTGTTGAAGCTACTAACAAGAACATTAAGAAGATCATTCAGAAGATGGTTGTAACGTATAAAGGTTGGCATGAGATGCTCCCATTTTCTTTACATGGGTACCGTACATCCATCCACACTTCAACAGGGGAAACCCCTTTCTCACTTTTTTATGGCATGGAAGTTGTGCTCCCAGTAGAGGTTGACATCCCATCATTGTGCGTGCTGATGGAAGCCAAGTCGACTGAAGTTGAATGGTGTCAGACCAGATTTGATCAGTTGAATTTGATTAAAGAGAAGAGGTCAACTGCCATGTGTCATGGTCAGTTATACCAGCAGAGAATGAAGAAAGCTTTTGATAAGAAGGTCAGACCTCATGTATTTAGAGAAGGTGACCTTGTGCTCAAGAAGATTCTATCTTTCAAACCAGATTCTAGGGGAAAACGGACTCCTAATTATGAAGGCCCATATGTCGTTAAGAGACCCTTTTTAGGTGGTGCTTTGATTCTTACAACTGTGGATGGTGAAGATTTCACTCGTCCTGTGAATGCTGATGTAGTCAAGAAATACTTCGCCTAAAAAGAAAAGAACATCTCGCTAAGTTGAAAACCCGAAAGGGAGGCTTAGGCAAAAATGAGTGTCTCGGTGGATTGAAAACCCGAAAGGGCTATCCAGGCAAAAGTTAGAGACATAAAACAGAAGAATTATCCCGATAAATTAAGTACCCCACCTTGGGGCAATTTATGTAAAAAATTATGGATTATGGAAAGTAACTGCAAGCTGTTGATCTCCAGTCTTAAAGACTTTCTTGAGCGCAACGTTTGGTTCTAATTCATCTTCAACCAAAGCCAAGAGCACAGTGGATATCAAAATTGGTAGAAGGATTAGTGATCATTGTATTCAATGTAGCCCTTTTCCATGTAAATTACCTTTTTTCAACTTTTGTAAAGATCTATGGAGTCTTGTCATTTACAGACTACCATTCTATTAAATAAAGTTAAGCCTTTTATCCAATTATTTCTAATCTTATTTATTCAGCTAAATAGAATTAAATTTTATTGTGATCATTTTGAAATTAAAGTTTTAAAATAAAAATCATGTTTTCTTAAATAATAAGAGCAATTACTTTTTAAAGAGCAATTGATTTCAAGAATATCCACAGCGGTTTGAGAACAGGTAAGCCCTAAAATGTGAAGCATTGTTGGTTTTCCCCAAGCAGTTAGTGTGATCTATGTTTATTCCCCAGCATCATTTCAACATCTCCCACCGAATTTTATTGGTTTCCCTAGCTGAGTTTGTAATTTCCTCCCTCGAGTTGTAGGCGCATTATCGCAGCAGGTTACATAGATTCAGCAAATTTTGTTTCCCCTCAAGTCGCCAGCGGAGTTATCCCTGACCACTGTTAACCCGGATTCTTGAGCAGTATTTTGGATCCTCTGCAAGGTTGTCTCCCATTTGATATGGTGTTGACCTAAAATTTCCCGCAGAGATGATGGTGCAGATTTTCGGCAAATCTTTTCCTCTTCCCCAGCCAGGGTTGAGCCTTTGAGATAGGTGATTCCTGTTCGTCCTTTGCAACCCTTTCTCTCCAGCAGATGCTTCTCTCCTGTGAGGATAGGCTGAGTATTGTATTGGTGATGCAGACCAGTGACATTTGTATCATTTGTGATCGTTTTGTTAGTATAATCATCATATATACATATACATATACATATACATATACATTCATAGATTTCATCATTTCATTAATAATGCATTTTGCGTTTCATTGTTTCTCTGATCCTCTACTACGATGGTATCCTTTCCCCCTCATAGATTTGGTATGTTTGTCCTCTTTCAATTGTAGAGTGTCAGCCCCTTAAGCAGAAAGAATTTAACCTTTTTCATTCCCCACTGAGTTATTTCCTCGTGGATGATCATTATTTTAGCTTCCTCCCCAGTTGACTATCTGGATGAAATCACTCCCCCTGATTTATATCCTCATTGGATTGAGTCTTTGATTGACCGTTTCTTTCTAGATGTTACCTAGATAGATGCTTTTGATCCCCTGAGAGTCTATTACCCAGTAACTAGTAATATTCTTCTAAATTTGCAAGTATTTCACTTCTTCCCCAATACCCAGCAAAAGTAACCTTTTCCTCCCCAGCGGATTCGTTTTCACGTCTCCCAGGAAGTTTATCCTTGATATGTTCATCTTAATCGATGACGGATACTCTTTCCCTTCTGAGTTTATCCTTGATATGTTCATCTTAACCGATTACGGATATTCTCGTTTTGGTATTCTACCCAGTAAAAAGGTAGTTGTAATCCCTGTTTTGTTCCCCAGAAGGTTAATCCTTGATATGTTCATCCTAACTGGTGACAAATTTCCTCTTCTTTGCGGTCTTCTGCCCAGTAACCAGTAGTTGTAAATCTTGCTTCCCCTTTTTGCGGAGTCTATCCTTGATATGTTCATCTTAACCGATGACAGATATTCTATTTTCGGTATTCTATCCAGTAACTGATAGATGTAATTCCTATTTCTCCCCTTGGAGTCTATCCTTGATATGTTCATCCTAACCGGTGATGGATATTCTCTTTCTAGTATTCTATCCAGTAATCGATAGATATAATTCCTACTTTTTCAGGTTGTTTATCCTTGATATGTTTACCCTAACTAGTAATGGATATTCTTCCTAACGTCCCCAGGTGAGTCTATCCTTGATATGTTCATCTTAATCGATGACTGATATTCTTCCCTTTGAGTCTATCCTTGATATGTTCACTTTAATCGGTGACGGATATTCTCTTTCTTTGCGGTCTTCTACCCAGTAACCGGTAGTTGTAAATCTTATTTGATTTGGTTCCTTCCTCAACGATTCATACTTGATATGTTTACCCTAACCGATAATAAATGTCCTTTCTAACAGATTATGTTATCTTCTTACCCAGTAACCGATAATGGATAATATACTTCTATTACTCCTGTGTTGAAGAACATTTCTTCCCCAGTTGAGTTTGAGTGTGTATTTCCCCAGTGAAATCGGCGTTCCCTGTTTGGGTCGAGTATTTCAGTTTTGTCCTGATTTACCCATTTCCCCTGCATATTTTTCCTTTTCCCCTGGCTGAGTCTTTCCATTGATTCATTTTCATGGAATCCCCCGTGTCCCCCAACAGTCTTAAGTCGTAGCCTGGCCTACGCACAACCTTTTTATCCCCCTAGAGTCTTTGTCTCCCCAGTGAGTTTTCCATACGGAATGTATTATACTCCTGCGGACTTTCGGTCTCTCCGGATTCTTTTCCTTTGTGGAAACATTCTCCCCACATATATTATTTTAATATTCATATCCTACTCATCATGAGGTCTCTTAGGGACCAAAATTTGTTTCTATATGTTGTTATTTAAGTTCATTCTACAGAGTCGATGCGAAGATTTTAACTTTCATTTCCTCAGCTAGAACGTCCTTAAATAGGGGCAGCTGTAAGACCCCAATTTTGACCCTAAGATCCCTCATGTTATCTCATCATATGCATTAGCATTGGGATCACACCTTGGCATCCTCCTTACCCCTCATTCATTAGGTTTGCATTGGGAGAGATCACCAAGCATAATTTGATTGTATCATACTTTGTTTTTTATCATTTACTAACCAAAATACCAAAAATATGTCATTGTATAGTTTAACTCTTTTGTAGGTAGTGCATATGCTCACCTATGCTCTATCAAGCTCATATCTAGGGTTTGAGACCCTCAATGTAATGAGCTCAATTAAGAAATGGTTCACATTGGCTCTAGACATCATATATGAATCCCTATGATCTTCACATGTTATTTTGATCAAGAAATCATTAAGAGTTTGGAGTTTGTTTGCCTTGGAAACCCTAATTCATCTGGGTATCTTGTTTGACATCTTCAACAAGTTTCTTCAACAATTGATCAAATATTTCAAGGGATACTTAACATTGCATCACCTTATGCATATATTATCCTCCATGATTCCCAAAGGTCAAGAGAATAGCAAGCTAGCAAGTTGGTTCATGGTGGTTAACCAGAGAAAGTTAACTGGTCAAAACTGGGGTTCCCTAGATCCTATCTCCTACAAATTTTGTCATATGAAAATGATTAAAAGAGAAACGTTACTTTAAATTACATTCCAAACAACTTTCATGTTTATATCAAGAGCTAGTTTTGCATTTAAAGTCATTTTTTATGGTGAAAGATTATAGGTCATTTTGTCTAAACCCTAGTTTGGAAGTCAACTTACCAAGACCATAACTTGCTCAATTTTTATGAGATGAAATACATTCAAGTTACATGATCCAATTCAAGATGTATAATTCAACTTTTATGTTTGTAGGAAGTTCAAATTAAACTTGCAAATGCATGTGCCAAGAGGAAACATTATAGGTCATTTTGGGTCAATACCATTGAACAAGTGATTTTCCTCAACTTCTAAAATGCATAACTCCTTCATAATAAATCAAAATAAGGTCAAATTTATGACTAAATTGACGGTATTTTAAATATATACAACTTTGATGAAGGAACATTTCTCATTTGAAGTCCATAGGAAAACTTATTCAAGGTGGGAGAAGTGAACATATGGCTTGATACTTAGAATTTTTTTTGATATGTTTGATTTTCCAAACTTCCACTTCAAAATTCATCATGATCCAAGCTTCAAATTAAAAAGTTTTCAACATGAAAGTTGTTCCTCTTGATCTAACCTTTCCAAAAAATCCAAAATCATCTCATTTGGATAAATTGTAAGGCGCTTACACATGGGTGAAAGTTGAAGGACTATTTGGATGATTTCCACTTCCACTTTTCATACACGAATGCATGGCTTGGCAACATGATTTCATCATGGCTTACACTCAATTTTGGATCTAAGTGCATCATTTGATGGGCCTATCACACGCCCATACAAGCATGCAAGAGAGACTTTCAAACTTTTGCCAAAAATGGAAGTGTGCAATTATCAATCTCATGGCCTATAAATAAGACCTCTCTTGCTAAGAAATAAGGACATCATGCCCAAGCTTTGATTCAACAACCCCTAACCCTCACCATTAAAGGATAAACTTAAAGATTTTCTTTGAAAATCGAGTTTCAAATCTCCAACTATTTTGAGATTAAAACTCCAAGAGTTCATCCCTTTCCTTGATCCATTTCCATTCCATCAAGCATCTGAAGCATGGCCAAGTATAATTGAGAGCAAGATCAGGCCAGTCTGAAGCTCCATTGAAGGTGAATTTTCAGATTTTTCATCTCTTTGATTCTCACTCAATTCTCCATTATTCTTGTTGATTTTTGGTTGTCTGAAGTCGTACCAATGTAGGCAACAAGATTTAGTTGTTTTGAGGTCAAATCGAAGCAACTTAGTTCATGATTCTCAAAATTCAAATCCATGTATCTTTTTATATACTTGGAATTAGATAAAATTGAGGCCAAATTCGAGCTTCTGAGCATTTTTCCTTCAAAATAGTGTACTCATTTTCCATTTTTCTTTGAGTTTTGGTTGGACCAGTCCGGTGGCCATCACCAGAGAAGATGACCGGAGCTAGGGCTCCGGTGGTGCGTTGGATCAATCCAGGTCATCTGATCCTTTTAAAACATTTTAATCTTGAGCATTGCTTCTAATTACCATTCCTGCAGCGTGTTTGACTCATGACCACATGGAACGCGCGTTTTGGACCATTTGATCTATCACCCTAATTAATGAGGGAGATCAGATGGTCCATGTATTTTTTATTTTCTGATTTTTTTATTTTAATTACTTTATTTTCATTAATTCATATTAATTTCATTATTGATCCAAAAAATTTCAAATATTTTCCTCTTTCATTTTCTGAATTAAAATTATTTTTTGGATCAATATTGATATTTTTCATGATTTAATTGTTTTTGTACATATTTTTAATTGTTTAAAAATACTTTGACTTTCCAAAAATTATGAAATTTTTTGACCAAGGTCCTTTGACCTTCATTGACCTAGGATAAATCTCTTGGCCATTTATTTGGTGTTTTGAAGAGATTTTAGGTTTTTGATCAAACATAATTTAATTTAATGCATTTTTAATTGATTTTTTAATTGTTTAATTGTGAATAAATTGTGTTGAGCCATTTTTATTGACTTGTGAAGTTTGACTATTTTGTTTGGGTCTTGGTCAAGGTTGATTTGACTTTTGTTGGATTAAAATTATTGGATTTAGGGGATTGATGAAATGTACATTTCATCTCCCAAAATGAATGAATGATTTTAATTTGATAAAATTCCTCCCATGACCAATTTATGTTTATCTCATTTCCCCTACCTCTTCATCTTCAATATCATTATATCCCATCCATTCCATTGACCAATGATATCTCTATATCCTAAGGCTAATTGGCTCATAAACCAATACAAGTATGAATGAGATTAGGTCCACCCTTTTGCCATTTTCTTTTAAGTGTGGTATGTTTTTAGGAGTTTGGTTCATTATACCATATCTCTAACATGCATTAACACTAAAATTTATATTGCTCGGTCTCAGATAGTTGTGACTTTTACATAAGTCCAATTATGATTGCTTAACATAGCGCTAAATTTTGACCCAAAAGACATAGAATTCTAATAAGTGGGATTGTAAGTCTCCCCCTTTCATGGTATTATGTGGAAACTTGGCCTTTTTTCCTTCCTTTGGAAGATGTCTTGGTTCAAGGATCCATGTTTGTGAATAGAGGGTTGAGTGGTCTCCAAAGAATGACTTAATCAATTGAAAAGCAAAAACAATACTAACATCTAATCAACTAACATTTGACTAACCTTTGTTCTATTTGCTTTTAATTTCAAGTCATTTACTTTATGTCATTTACTTTATGTCATTTACTTTATGTCATTTAGAATTCAAGTCATTTATCATTTTTTCATTTACATATCATTTAACTTGTTTATGTTTATGCCATTTTTCACTTTGCTCACTTGAGTCATATATTGTGATTGTATATATTTGTTTGTGTATCTTGTTTGTGTTTGTGGTCTTAAGACCCCCAAAATACCTAATAAAAACAAAAACCCTAAAAAAATGTTTGTGTGGACTGTTGGATTTGATCTGAGCTTTAGACTTAAAATTAGGCAACACTCTCTATGCAAAAGGACTTGGCCAATATCAACTTTTCTGAAACCAAGTCATTGTGAATTGAACATTCATCTGATGCAAGTATTGGGATCCACTTGAGTTCTCTGCTACATGGTCTTGATATAAATGTTACTTTGAACCTGTGTCTAATGCCTTATTTTGAGCCATTCAAGGAGTATGTCATCTGATACATGGGAGATTAAGAAGAAGACTATGGAGTTGCTAGCTTGGATGTGGCTATCTTTATTTGATTCCTTGCTCTTCATCTTGCTATTTGTATAATGATATTGCTTGATTCCAAAGTCCAAAGGAAAAGTGGCTTTCTATATGACACTTTTGTCTATTGGATTGCATCCCACTGGTCAGATCTTTTCAACTCTTAACTTTTAAATTCCTGCTTAGGATTAGTCTCTTCATCTCCACCCACTTATTAAATTTCAAATCTCTCCCCTCTTTCAAAATCTTCTTTGCTTGTGATTTTTAAACTTAGACTTTATTGCAAATTAGAAACTTTGGCCTAATGCCATTACATTTTTAAACTTCTTTTCTTAATTCAAATTTGTAAATGAACTTAACCATACTTGACTTAAAATTTCAAAGGACAAAAATAACTAACACTCATTCAAAGTATTTTAGGCCTTTTGTGCCTCTTTTAAACTTAATTTTTTATTAAAAGCAATTCACTCACTTTGAAATTGATACCACGAACTACGAGGTTTTGATCCCTCATTTTTATGTTGGTACGTAGGCACAAGTCTGAAGGTCTTGTCAAACACAAAAATATAATCAATGAATTCTTTTACTCATCCTCACCCTCTATTTTTCTCAAACATCATTTTATACCAAAACACATACTCACATAGAAAAGGGATCCCTAGGAGTACCTAGAACACTTTGGGTGCTAACACCTTCCCTCTGTGTAACCAACCCCCTTACCTGTAATCTCTGGCATTTTATTAGTTTTGATTTGAAAACTTATTATATTTGGGTTTTGTTCGTACTTTTACCTTTTTCCTTTGGAAACAATAAAAGTGTGGTGGTGACTCTTGTTTTATTGACGTTAAGTTTATCCATAGCTTAATGGTCATGAATTTACCGCTACACTTAGGCTACCGAAAAGAAGATGCATCTTGTTGGTATAGGTAGTACCAATAAATCCTTATAAGTCTTCCTTCAACCATGCAGTCTTAGCCCTGCACAACCTCAGGATCCCTCTCATTCCAATGTGAATTCAACGACCACTCTCTACCCTCTTCAGCATCGAGTGTTATATCCAATCTCCACCCTCTTCGGCCTTGGGTGTTATATGAATGAATGAGATGGGCCATTTGGTAGTAAAGTGAGGGCTCAAGGAGTTTGAATAAAATGTCACGTACCAATTAATCCTTATAAGTCTTCCTTCAATCATGCAGTCTCGTCCCTGCATAACCTCGGAATCCCTCTCACTCCAATGTGAATTTGGGGACCACTTCTAGACCTCTTCTGCCTCGAGTGATACATCCACTCTCTGCCCTCTTCAGCCTTGGGTGTTACATGCCCATCATCTTTTGCTTGGTGCATCCCTGAACCACATCATATTGGGAGAGGTCTGGCTCTCAGGCCATTTATAACGCCTAAACTGCTTTCAGAATTATCGAATGACCCCACAAACCAACACTGGTCTTTTTAGCATGCTTTATCCCCACTTACACGTTTTCCGAGAAACTTCTCAGAAGGTCACCCATACCAATACTACTCCAAGGCAAACCTCCTTAATTGTGGAGTTCTTATTTGTTAGGCTACCGAAAAGAAGATGTATCTTGTTTGTATAGGTAGTATCAGTCAATCCTTATAATTCTTCCTTCAACCATGAAGTCTCATCCCTGCATAACCTCGGGATCCCTCTCATTTGGATGTGAATTTAGCGACCATTTTCCTCCTTCTTCGGCCTCGAGTGTTACATCCACTCTCCGTCCTCTTCGGCCTAGAGTGTTACATCCACTCTCCGTCCTCTTCGACCTTGGGTGTTACAATATACCTCCTCGTCGATGGAATCTCTCTTCTCCTCTTTAACTTTTCATTTTCTTTGTGATACTAGTCTTATAGAGGGGTTGACAGCGAGGCGATGACACACCACTTTAGTATCTATCCTTGGCATGTCATATGGGGCCCAGACGAACAATTTGATGTTTCTAATGAGTTGTTTAAATAGTTCACGCTCTTCTCCTTTAGAAACCGAGGTGCTTATCTTCGTCACCTCGTGAGCCAAAGGGCCTATCTGAACCTCCTTCGAATTCTCCGTGGACGTGAGCCTCTCATTTTCCACGCTCAATTTGGGGTCTTAACTCGTAGTGTATACGACATGCGCATCAAAAACTAGGGCAGCCTAATGGGCGAAATCTCCCCCCCCCCCCTTCATCTAGTAACATTCTTGGGCATTTTTTTGATCTCCTTGAATCGTCCTGACTCACCTGTTGGGTAATAAGTATTTCAAGACCAGGTACTGGGTGGATATAATTTCTCCTAACGAGTTAATAATTTTCCTGTCAAGGATGACACTCAGGGGCAGATCCAGACAGTATATATTGGTGTGGTTAAACATAAAACAAATTACAAACTAAATCATATTAAAAATGAATAATAATATTTTTAATGCAATACATTACAATGAAAATCGTCTATCATTCATTTCTTAAAAATGAGCTAAAATAACATCATTGTTAATTGTTTCAAGAACATCTTTTTCTATAAAAGTTACAAGACAATCATTTAACCAATGATTACTCATTTTTTTACATAGCTGACTCTTCACAAACTTTATAGCTGAAAAAACACGTTTCACGCTGCAAGACTAAAGCCAATTTCAGAAGCTTATAAACCATATCAAATATGTTGCACTTATTTATTTCCACAAGCTTTGTATAAAGATCGGAAAGTCCTTTTAACTTTACAAATTTTGGGTCACATCAAACATCTCTAAATGGCATGTCACACCTCAAAAGAAACTTAGTAGCTATAAGGGATGTGTTTACACAAAAACGATATTCAACATTCATTTTCTTAGTTTGATTAACAAGTGTGACCTTAATACTTTGGTTTGAATTCATGAGATCATAACCCATATGCATATAATCAACATGACTATGGGAAGAATTAGCATGATTATCCATTCTTTGAGCATTCTTCCAGTCACCAAAACCGTCTCCCACAAAGTTATATCCCCCATATTTAGAGACATTTTTAAACAAAAAACATGGCAAACAAAATTCTAGGTCCTTGGATTCACTATAATAATCAAATCATATAAATCAAACCATTTTTTTGCAAAATCGGCATTATTATTTACCTTGAACAGACCAAGGGTAAACGAAATTGTGAGGAGGTTGATGACAACCTATTTTTAAATAAGTTTTCCTTACCTCATTTTGGATTTCAGGATGATAACTTGAAATTGGAGGCCTAATTCCTGGACCTGTTTCCAACAATTCATAATCAAACAACTTTGATACTCTCACTTGGATGTTGAGTTTTCGATGCTTATAGATTAGTCGAAGAAGTAGCTTTGTCTCTAGAAAGTACCGGAAAAAATTTATTCATTCTAAAAAGAGAACAATGAAACCAATTGATTAGAAAGAAAATAATTTATTAGAAATTAAGAAAAATGATATTTTTAATAAAGTGGGGTTTTAGGGTTCAACTTAAAAAGGAGAAAAAAATGAGGGAAACTTGAAATACTCATTTTACCTTTGATTTTCAATCACCCACAAATAAATGCAACCAAGTCAAGTGAAAAAATTAGAGGAAAAAAATGAGGGATTATTGGATTAGGAAATGTGAAAGCAAGAGACAAATATGAGAGATGGTGGGGGTTTGAGAATAAAAGAAAATAAAATCACTGTATGAGAGAGAAAGAGAAAAATGAAAGAAAGAGACATTGAAAGAGAGAGAAAAAATAAGTTAGTGTTGGTTGTATTTTTTTCTTTTACTAATTAACTTAATAATAATAAAACTAAATACATATATATATATATATATATATATATATATATATATATATATATATATATATAAATTGAGAAATCTGGTGTGGCTATAGCCACACTCTGCCTTCAAGTGAGTATGCCCCTCATGACACTATATGGCGATAAAACGTCCACTATGAGATAGTTGACTTCAATCGTCTTGGAATTTTCTCCCATGCCGCATGTTGTCTATAGGGTTATGTGATCCCTTGTGCTCGTCTGAAAAACCTACTAGTGAACCCTTGAACACCTTTATGTTATTGGGGTCGAGCTGGAATTTTTGAAAGGTGTTCCAGAATAAGATGTCGGTTGAGCTTCCCGGGTCTATCAAGACTCGCTTGATATCCCACTTACTGTGTTGCACAGTGATAACCATGGGGTCATTGTCATGAGGAAGACTCTGATGGCATCACTACTAGAGAAACTTATGTTAGCCTCTGGTCCTCTCTGCTTGGTTTTTGAGGGTCCTGGGGGATATTACGTTTACACTCAGCACCTGCCTGGCGTATTTCCTTTTGGAGGAGGTGGAACTTCCTCCGCTTAAAAAACCTCCGACTATGATATTAACCACGAAATCTAAATCTTTCTTGGTCATTTGAGGAGAAGGCGGTGAAAATGGAAATGATGATGAAAGGTGTGTCCCGAGTTAGTTTTATCGGGGCTCCATGGTTGACACCATTACACTTGTCAAAAAGTACAGATGCATGGCCCCCCTATGCTTGTAGGGGTGGCTAGAGGATTTAAGGATTTTTTGTGGTTTAAGGCTTGCTCACAGTGGTGAGAAACCTTGTTCGATGGTGTTTTTAGATATGAAGAGAGCAAACTCGTGTGAGGTGAGAAGCTCTGTATTCTTAGGGTATTTCGTGTGTATTCTGAGTTCCCCCTCTCAACTCTAGAGTTGAGGTATATATAGAGGCTTATGTGCCTGCAATTAGGGTTTCTCGGGAATGACGACTACCCACCTAGTAATCATAATGAAGCATTGAATCTTTATTTCCTAAAAAGACATGGTTCTGCCTCTTGACTCTAAATCCTCTATGATCAAGACATGTCATTTCCCATATTTTCTCAAAACTGAACGAGTTAGGGAGTATTTAAGGCGAGGTTGTCCCAATTGCAAGCGGTATAAGGATGTCGCCCCTTACTTGCTGCAAAGTCCTCTTGCCCGGGTGGACGATCCTCTGCAAATATATTACTACATCTTATAACAACTTTTTATAATGGATTGTTCTTAGAGTATAAGTTGATTGCCATTGTTAGACTACAATAGTCTTTACTAATCAAATAAAGTGGAGGCAATTGGTGCTACAAAATACTCCCACCATATTTTGGATGATTTGAAACGTTTATTTTTTTTATAAGCAACGAACACATTGCAATAAAAAAGAGGCACAAAGGGTGCACCCTTTTATAAACAATGAAACCAAAGAAAAAAAACACGCAACACATCGACCTACAACACCCGACTAAGAAAAAAGGAACCACCACCTACTTCCAACACTTGTCAAGATTACAACACCAATCCGACCGAGAGATATCCCTACCTTTCCTAGAAAAAGCAATAAACCACTCCATGAAACGTTGATAAATAATATTATGAACAAAACAAAACAAAAGTTAATAAGAAAAAAGTGGAAGCAAAGCAACTGTACCCCTTCCATTATACTACATGTTCAACTTTATGAAAACACAGTGGCATAACATTGGTCCCTAATAAAGCATGCATGCACCTCAATTATATTCGGCAATCAATGAATTTAAAGTACAAACACTTAATCAAAACAAAACTACCAAATTACTCAAAAGAGTAGAGCATTTAAGAAGAAAAAACTGTCCCAGACAAGAAGGACACATAAAATGTTTCCATTAATGTAACAGCCAGAAGGGAAAACCCCGGTATCTTTGCTGAAGCATTCTGGTTTTAAAATCAACCATTACAACATGGACCACCACACTTTTGATTCCACACAAATAGTGTGATCATGTCCTCAACTTGTGCTATTGCAATCACACCAAGTAGACATTAAACAGTACTCTTCAATCTTTGTATCTTTCTGTAATGCCAGCAACAGTATCTTCAACATTTTAAATTCTAATGTTGTATATTTCTATGGTACAAATACAATTGAGTGATTTCAATATGTTTTTGTACTTTTTTTTTGTTGTTAGTCTTTTCAGTTCTTTTGTCATTGTCCTTTAAAAAAATTATTTTTTATTATTTTTTTAAAAAAGATATTCTGCATTATGAAATGAATGTCACTTTAATAAATTATAAAATATATTATTTTTCAATTTCTAAAATAAAATTATTTATTTTTTATAATTGTACTTTCAAGTAGGGTAACAAAAAGTACAGTAACTTAGCTAGACAAAGATATCTATTTTCTATATACAAAAAAAGCAGGACAGGGGCAATACACAAAACCTTTAAACAAACAAACAACCTTCCAATTCAGACCATGTTGTCTCTGATCTCAAACGCCATTGTCAGTAACAACACTTAATGAGATGAAGTAGCTTTTTTTTTTCCTAACATGATTATGACCATAAAATACAGTATTGTAACCAGATTGAACCGAACAGTGTTACCGGTTGAACTTGAACCAATTGAACCATGATATACAAGTCTTTCCATAGCTCTAAATATTTAACTTTACTATGTAATTTAGAATTGAATATATAATTCAAATAATAATTATTTACAAGTGAAGTTTCATTCAAGATTTTAACTCCATAAAAAAATTATACAACACTGAACTTTCGCTCAAGATTTTAAGATCTAGATCGTGATTTTCACAACCTTGCTTATGTTCACGCTTGAAACAATACAATGATATTTCCAGAATGTTTTGCATGGTTGCTCTATTCGTTTTGTAAAGAAGAGAGCATAATGTCTGTGTGTACAGAAAAAAGCTGTGTATCGACGAAGAGCTGTTTAGCACAAAGCAACAGAGTTTAATAAATCTGGATTAGTAATCTGAATACAACAACAGAACAGTAAAATTGTTTACATAGTTAGCATAAAGCATGATGTAAGGTAAAGAAATAAACCTTCATGAAAGGTTGATCACGATACGAGAATGAGCCGATGAAACTCTCCTTCAAAAGCAAAGATACCTAGAGGTACAAAAACTACAAATCATCAACACATATCTAACTTCATTTGCTGCTGAGAATGAAATACAGACCTTATCGTCGTTTGATTGTACATTGGTAATTGTGTGAGAACGGATGTTATAGCAAAGAGAATCCAGATAAGACCGCAACACCGAAAGGAACCCCTTGGCAGCTCCAATCTGTAGAGACACTAATGCTCATAAGAACAACTGTAAAAAATCAGATATCTACTTGAATCTTTCTGAGGATGCACTTGAATTTTTATTTAAGGGCACACCTGCGATTCTGTGCAATCATACACTGGCCTTCTCTTTCCCAAGTAACTTTCTCCTACAAGAGTGTCGTGATAAGGGCGTAAACACGATATTAGCTCTTTCTGTCTTGGCAGTTGTGGTAGTGTTGGTGACTTCACCTATTGCAACAAATTATAAGATAAGTACATGAAAAACATATTAACGAAGTAGCTTGGCTCCATTTCATTCCTAGGAAGGATTAATGTATTAAAAGAACATCTGATCAGACACGATTAATTACATTTAGTGGATGGTTCAATGAATATCATGTTTAATTGAACACTAGACAATCATGGCTAATAACGTTCACAATAGCGGCTAGTAGCATTCAAAATTGCAGTTAATTACGTTAGTGAATGGTTAATAAGTTGTGACACATGTTTCTACTTATTAATAAGTCGATTTTTACCATCATTGAAAAGCTACATTAAAAACACAAACCTGGTTTCTGTCGGCATCAACCACAATAACATTGGTAAACTTCGACTGGACTTCACTGATCTTGTTCTTGATACCAACCTAGAGGATGAATTTTTTAGGCAATCAGAGACACCAGCAATGGTATTATTAAATGGTGGTTAAGATGAACTTGAAACAAAATTTAAAACTCAAATTCGACTAGCAAATCTAATTTTATCTTCCAATGGATGATAATGTTAAATCAAGAAGATAAGAATACGCCATTCAGAAAAAGAAGAAAAGAAAACAGAAGATAAGAATACTCACTATGTAAGGAACAGGTGCATCTAAAAAATCAAGCATGTCATTTGGTAAAACCTGGTAGATCATGTTCTTATCAGACACCGTAAGGTGAAAAAAATATATTTTAATAACATGAGTAAACTTGTTCACTTTAATATAGAAAAAGAGAAAGAACTCAAACTGTCATTAGCAGGCTTTGCCATCGGTAGGGCTGGATTAGCGGAATAACTGATAAAACTGAAGCAGATAGGACTCCCTGGTCATGAAAGAAGGATTATAAACTTTAAAACATAAGTCAGAAAAATTATGTCTAACACGGACTATTAGCCGAATTTTCGTCCCAAGGATTGAGTGTGAAGCATAATCATCCATATAATTACACAGGATAATCATTTACATATACCAGAGTGAGACCGACTAACTTGTAAAACTAGAGGATAATAATGCAGTCGCACGCTACAGAGACCATGAACATGATAGCAAAATTACTGATGAGATGAAAAAGAAAAAAAAGAAAAATTCAATGCAACTTTTTTTATGCAAAATGCTTTTAGATTTGTAGATGATCGTTTATATATTCAATGCAACTTTTTTATTCAAAAATTGCAATAATGTATGAGTACTTGACAAAACAACGATGAGAAGAAATCAAAATCAAAATATAATTGTTATTGTTCCAAATAGTGTGTGGAGACCAATCAATAAGGGAACAAGAATGTTTTCAAAGGACAAAACAATATATAACCTTTTTACTCATATAACCCACAGCAACGCAGCAAGTTCAACATTAAAATATTACAAGTATTCATCGACACAATATTGTTACACTTAATCTGAGGTGCCAGACATACCAAATTAGAACAGGCAACAATTATCTGCTTTTCCAGGAGAACTCCTGCTAAGAATGTTAATACCTGCAGAATTCAAAACGGACAAACAATTGGTTAGCATGTTAATACCTCCAGTTCATAGTTATCAAACTCTAAAAGATGATAACAGAGCATAAAACATACATTTTCAAGTCTTAAGGTACCACATAAGCATGCTATAGTCCATACAGATAACGAAGTTGCCTCTTCTACCACGGGAGTGTTATGTGCCTGAGAGGAACAAACAACAATGTAATCTTAAGTTTGATGAGCATATGACTCCTAAACCGAATGATGCTTTAATACTCAAATCTTGAATCTGAACTAATATAAAAACAAGCTTATCCATTCAAAAGTTACTATGATAGCATACATCAGCTAACTCTGGACCGGTACTGCAACTTTTCAAATCAAATATTGAACCAGTACGACATGGTACTGTTCCGGCTGGTCTATGATATTCCAAGGGATGCAGGTGCTCCAAAGGATGAAATGTAAGTGCTGAACCCTTGGCAGGACAATTTAGCCGGTAATACTCGCATATAATTTGTAGTGGTCCATGGTCATTTTCCTGCAAATTGGTAAATACCACTAACTATAAAAATTGTCTCCATAGACAAGGAAAATAACAGATATAGATGCTTCTTAAACTACAAACCATGGCCCATTCAAGAATATCATTTAAGTCATTTAACTTCTCTTGGCAGGAAAAAGATGCATCTTCTGTCTCATTATCATCAATATCCCTCCTGAAATTTCTGTCTTCACAAGGTGAGCCTTGAAAACTGCATAAAGTATGTCGAAGATTCATCATTTAAATGAAAGGTAAAACAATTTGAGGACAAAATGTTTCCCTATAAGGATATATCAAAAAACATCATAAATTAGTTAAGATTGTAGATATTCTAATTTTGGTTAACTTCCATAAGACACATAAGAACCTCAAAAGAGAGTGCTATGAAAGCAATCATGGGATTCAAATATTTTGGTTTAAAAAAACTACGCACTTCACTCTATTCTTACTCCATCAAAAGAGAAAAACACTATCAACTAGGAAAAAAAAGATAGCAAATAGATCAAACTTAAAGCAGCATATATTTTTTTGTAACACATTTATGTTTAAGAGCCACGAACCTGCAGGATGATTCAGAGCTTTCGTACTGGCAAGAACGCAGGAGGGGCAAAATAGCATTGGGTAAATTACTATCTTCTAATTCCTTATTGGTTGCAAAAGCATCTCCATACTGATCACTGTCTTCAGTTATTGTAGGGCCAGATTCTTCTTTGGCTATTTTCCTATCAGTTTCATGTTCGGTAGGCACAGCACTGTCATAATCGATTCTCTCCTTATAAGACTGCAGCTCTCCATCAACCAATATCTCTGGGTGGCCATCACTATCTTCAAAAATTGTAGTGCCAGATTCTTCTTTGACTTCTGTCCTATCAATTTCATGCTCAGTAGGCACAACACTGTCATAACCAATTCTCTCCTTATAAGACTGCAGCTCTCCATCAACCATTAGGTTCTCCGGATTGTCATCATTGTCTTCACATATTATAGGGCCAGATTGTTCTTTGACTACTGTCATATCAGTTTCATGCTCCGTAGGCATAGCACTGTGTCGCAATCTGAAAAATACAGTGCGCGAAAAAAACAACCGGCGAAAGAAAATGACAGAAGAGTCGCCACCGTGCGTTATTCATCCCAAAGGAGGGAAAGGAAACGCTCGAAGTAAACCTGAAAAGAGGAAAGGAAAAGACAAGGTCTCGCAACCAAATCTTGGGTTCGGGAGTCGGTTATGCGAAGGGAAGGTATTAGCACCCCTACGCATCCGTAGTACTCTACGGGATCCACTTATGCGGTTTCTGTTTAAAGGGTATGGTTTTGCCTAATGTGCTATTTACTAAAAAGGTTAAGAGAAATGACTCGCGCGGATGTCGCATCCACTGCATACGTATCTCATCTGAATATGAGAATCAGAGTCTTCGTAGCTCGGCTGACCTATGGGTTGGGGGTAATTGTGCTCGCTAAGACGTCGCGTCTTATGCCTACGTATCTCATCTGGAATGAGAATCAGAGCAAGCCGTAGTTCGACTAACTACGGGGTTATGGATTATGTTACGGGGTGAACGACGTTACTACGCAATCTACCGGATGCTCGACCTTTGGAGACTTACTCGCCTGTAGTAGAAGGAGTAAACGTGTTGCTTTGGGTTTTAGGTTTTGTTTGCGTTGTAGGAACGCGCATGCAAAGAGGAAGTCCTAGGCGGAGGAACAGTGCTACCTAAATTGGCATGCAAACGGGAGGCTATGCGAAGCCTCGCATCCTATGGGGAAACAATCACATCACACAAAACATATATCTTGAAATAGAAAAAATGCCACCAAGGGGCTCAAACATTGCCTCCTATCGAGGTCTTCCAGCTAAGAAACCGTAGAAATAAAAGGGAAGAAGTAAAATACCACACGGATCAAGATCCGAAGTTACAGCAATTAAAGGATAAGCAACCCTGAGATTCTCCCAAGCTGATGCCATCAAAGAAAACCAATCAGTACGGGAAATCGGAATAAACCTCCGGAGGGTATCCCTGCGAGAATATGTGAGCCCTCACAAAAACTCAACAAAAGGGGTTAGGCAAACAGGATTGAAATCAAAAGATAACAAGGCCATGGCAACACAAAGAACAGGTTAGAACAAAACGGAATAAAGCAGATACTGTCACATTCGCGACTGCTTCGCCTAGCGAAAGCCTAGCGAAGCTTCGCTGCGTGCTCGCCTAGCGAAGCGGCTAGCGAGCACCTGCGGGATTTGGATTTCCCATTGGTACCTGCACGATGTTAAAGATTCCAGATCCTATGGCATTCACCTCATAAACGAAACTGTTAAACAGTCAAGGCATAAATCACATATTCATACACAAATATAACCCTGAGGGCCAAGCCTGAGGTTACCTCATATATTCAGTATTCAACCCGAGGCATAGAGTAATAGGAACAGAGGCATACCTGATGAGAGACCTGTTAAAATTGGAAGGCAAGGCCGGATTGGCGAAGTAACGTTTAGGGTTTGCGTGAGGCGGAATGAACTTCTCAGGGCTGCCCGAAGGTTGCTGCAGAGTAGTTCCTAGGTTTGAAACTCCACGTGAACTCCAAGTCTATTTCTCAGGGAATTTCCAAGTGTCTGAAACCCTACTGAAACTCTTATATTTATAGCTGATTTTCGTGGACTTGTGGGCTTGGAATGAGGGAGACCCAAAATTTGTTATATTTTAATTATTTATTTATTTTTTTCTTTTTTTCTTTTTTTTTTTTTTTTTTTTTGGAAAAACTGAAGGGTAAATTTTGGGGTATTACAGCTGCCCCTATTCAATCAACTGGAGACCCGGAAGGAAGATGACAGCTGCTTTCGTGCTTTCGAGGTATCAAGGGATTGAATACAATAAAAGCCCAAAAATTTGCACTGAAGTGAAGTGAAGTAACAATGTCTGTCAAAATCGGCAAAGAGGTGGTCTTGAAAGAAGAATCCGTCTGGTACGGTGAAAGTCAGTCTGAATATCGAAAAAAGAATGTTAAATTGGATACCAAAATAAATGGTAACACAGAAATAACCATGGCCTGAATGCCGCTCATCAGTCTGAATACTGGAAAGGATTTCGATCTGATCATTGGAACACTGGCCTGGACGCCACTTCGATCTGAATATCGGAAAACTGGCCTGAATGCCACTTCGGTCTGGATACCGGAAAACTGGCCTGAACGCCACTTCGGTCTGGACACCGGAAAACTGGCCTGAACGCCACTTCGGTCTGGATACCGGAAAACTGGCCTGAATGCCACTTCGGTCTGGACACCGGAAAACTGGCCTGAACGCCACTTCGGTCTGGATACCGGAAAACTGGCCTGAACGCCACTTCGGTCTGGATACCGGAAAACTGGCCTGAACGCCACTTCGGTCTGGATACCGGAAAACTGGCCTGAACGCCACTTCGGTCTGGATACCGGAAAACTGGCCTGAACGCCACTTCGGTCTGGACACCGGAAAACTGGCCTGAACGTCACTTCGGTCTGGATACCGGAAAACTTCATGCCTGTCAGCATCGGCAGAAATAGGGAACGATAATAGAGGCGGCGCCTGGGCCAATGACACAAAGTTAAGTCATGAACAATCTTCAGTCTGAGTACTGGAAACAACTTCTAGCTTATCACTTGGGATACCGAGAATGTTTTATGTTTACATGCATATGTTTGAATTTTTCAATGGCGTAATGCTCCATGAAAATGGAAATGCTACGCGATTTGGAAGGATGCAATGCAATATGATTCTACATGCAGGGATGCGAAATGCTGGGTAGAATGCCAAGCCGAGGCAAGGGGATCTGCTGGGGAAACGATCACCATCTTCTGGGCTCTGGCAAGGCTGTTGGAGATGCACAGCGCAAAGAACTCTGTGGGGAGATGACTAGCCATGCGGTGTTCTGGCCATACCGAGACTCTGATCGGGGAAAGAATGGCATTGGAAGCCTGCTGCTGAGGAAAGCTACAATGGTTTTGGCAACCACGATTTGCGAGAGATGACTCAGCAGGGGGAGCAAACACTGATACGGTACCGAGGTTCTGCTTCAAGAAAAGAACCCATGGATCTGGCATTGGGACTATCGATCTGGCATCGAACTCTAAGGAGCAGCCACTTCTGCTGGAAAGATACAGTCTGGCGCTGTCAACTCCGCTGGGGATATATAGTCTGGCACTGTCAACTCTACTGGGGAGTGTATGTCCTGAAACAACCGCTTGGGGAAGTACGGTGGTGAGAAACTGCTGGGGATTGAAGAATCCAACACTCTGATCAGCTCTGCAGGGATAAGACACCGAATTTGTCTGTTGGCGACTTCACTGGGGAAGATATTCACGATCATCTGCAAGGGGATTTTAAGGAAATGCCCCGAGGGTATCTGTTCTGAATAGACGATCCAAAGCACTTAAAATTTACAGCAATTTTAAATGTTTATTGAGCATGTACCTGTAAAGCCCTTATGTGTCATGATGCAATGTTTATCAAAAATTCGGACGTCATTTTTGCAAACAAAACAGTAAAATGAAAATGAAAACAGAGATATACTGAATAACATGATTTTATTGATTGAATGGCCTCTGAATAGGCATTTACATTAAGAGGCAATCCCTGGAAAGAGGTAATCGCACAATAGATAAAACAAAAATTAATCTAATGGCAATGTGAAGTGGATTTCTATTGGGTTCCAATTCGGCTATGACTTGCCCGTCTTCAAGATCCTCCAGATGATCAGCTTTCTGAAAGAGTGATTGGATTGTTTCCTATCCTTCAAAAATTTCCAGTCATTGGCACGAGATGAGATTCAGAGCTACTCAGAACGCAGTCATTCGCTTAATCCCTAACTTTTGCCTGGATCGCCCTTTTCGGGTTTTCGATCCACCGGGATACCCATTTTTGCCTAAGTTGCCTTTTCAGGTTTTCAACTTACCGGGTGTACAATCTTTTTTTATTTTTTGATCCCTAATTTTTGCCCGAACCTTTCCATTTTCTTGGTTCGCCGGGATGCCCATTTTTGCCTGGACTATTCTTTTTACTGTCCAGCGGGTCTATTTTATGCGAAGTATTTTTTAACTGCGTCTGAGTTCACAGGGGAAGCGAAGTCTTCGCCCTCCATAGTTGCAAGCATTAGGGCCCCACCATCAAAAACCTTGGTGACAATATACGGTCCATCATAGTTAGGAGTCCACTTGCCCCTGTGATCTGTCTGAGGAGGAAGGATCCTTTTCAACACTAAATCTCCGACTTGGAAACAACGAGGACGCACCTTCTGATCAAAAGCTCTCTTCATCCGACTCTGATACAACTGCCCATGACAAATGGCTGCCATTCGCTTCTCTTCGATAAGACTCAACTCATTGAACCTTGTCCGAATCCATTCAGCTTCGTCTAGCTTGACATCCAACAAGACTCTTAGGGAAGGAATCTCCACTTCAACAGGTAGGACTGCTTCCATACCATACACAAGGGAGTAGGGGGTTGCCCCGGTCGATGTACGTACTGAAGTACGGTACCCATGCAAGGCGAAAGGTAGCATCTCATGCCAATCTCTGTACGTGACGACCATCTTCTGCACAATCTTCTTTATGTTCTTATTTGCCGCCTCAACAGCGCCATTCATCTTAGGGCGGTAAGGGGAAGAATTGTGATGCTGAATGTTGAAGTTCTGACACAACTCCTTCATCATTTTGTTGTTGAGATTAGAACCATTATCAGTAATGATTCTTTCGGGAATCCCATAGCGACAAATAATTTCTTTCTTGATGAAACGGGCAACCACATGTCTGGTGACATTCGCGAACGACGCTGCCTCGACCCATTTGGTGAAATAGTCGATGGCAACAAGGATGAAGCGATGCCCATTGGAAGCAGTCGGCTCAATCTTTCCAATCATGTCAATACCCCACATGGCAAACGGCCACGGCGAAGACATCACATTCAGAGGATTCGGCGGTACATGCACCTTATCAGCATAAATCTGGCATTTATGACACTTCCGAGCATACTTGAAACAATCTGATTCCATGGTCATCCAATAATAACCCGCTCTCAACAATTTCTTAGCCATCGCATGTCCACCGGCATGAGTACCGAAGGAACCTTCATGAACTTCCTGCATTAACATGTCCGCCTCGTGTCTGTCCACACATCTGAGCAAAATCATGTCGAAGTTCCTCTTATACAACACATCGTCTTTGTTCAAGAAGAAACTGCCTGCCAATCTTCTCAAAGTCTTTCTGTCATTGTTGGATGCCCCTGCAGGGTACTCTTGATTCTTCAGAAAGCACTTGATATCGTGATACCAGGGCTTGTCATCGACTACCAGTTCAGCAGCAAACACATACGCGGCCCTGTCAAGGCGCATCACATCGATCCTGGGAGCATGGTTCCAACGAATTACCTTGATCATGGAGGATAGAGTAGCAAGTGCGTCTGCCATCTGGTTCTCATCACGAGGTATATGATACAATTTTACCGTTGTGAAGAAAGTCAACAGTCTTCTCGTGTAATCTCTGTAGGGGACCAGAGTGGGCTGGAGAGTATTCCAATCACCATTCACTTGATTAATCACCAGAGCTGAATCTCCGAAGATGTCCAGAGTCTTGATTCTCAGATCAATGGCTTGCTCAATGCCCAAGATACAGGCCTCGTACTCAGCTTCATTATTTGTGCACTCAAAAGTCAAACGAGCGGTGAAAGGTATGTGGGCACCTTTCGGAGTTGTAATGACAGCACCAATTCCATTTCCTCTAGTATTGACAGCCCCATCAAACAACAAAGTCCACTTTTCGTTTGGATCAGGTCCCTCCTCAACAACTGGCTCTTCACAGTCTTTCATCTTGAGGAACATGATGTCTTCATCAGGGAATTCAAACTTCATTGGCTCATAATCATCAATCGGTTGCTCGGCAAGGTAGTCTGACAGAATACTCCCTTTGATGGCCTTCTGTGACGTGTACTGAATATCATACTCTGTTAAAATCATTTGCCAACGAGCGACCCTTCCGGTGAGAGCTGGCTTCTCGAATATGTATTTCACTGGATCCATCTTAGAAATCAACAAGGTAGTATGGTTCAACATATACTGCCTCAGTCGGCGAGCAACCCAGGCCAAAGCACAGCAAGTTTTCTCAAGCTGCGAATATTTGATTTCACAGTCGGTAAACTTTTTGCTAAGGTAGTATATGGCATGCTCTTTTCGACCAGACTCGTCATGCTGTCCCAATACACACCCCATCGAGTTCTCAGTCACTGATAGGTACATTATCAGAGGTCTCCCAGGAACTGGAGGTATAAGGATCGGAGGTTTCTGTAGATACTCTTTTATCTTCTCGAAAGCCCTTTGACAATCTTCATTCCACCTGATAGCCTGATCTTTCCTCAGCAATTTGAAAATTGGCTCACACGTGGTTGTTAGGTGAGAGATGAACCTTGCAATGTAGTTCAACCTCCCTAAGAAACTACGGACTTGCTTCTCTGTTCTTGGCTCAGGCATTTCCTGTATTGCTTTTACTTTGTCGGGATCCACCTCAATCCCTTTTCCGCTAACAATAAAACCCAGCAATTTTCCCGATCTCACCCCGAAAGTGCACTTGTTCGGATTAAGCCTCAGCTTGAATTTCCTCAAACGCTCAAATAATTTCTGCAAATTCACCAAATGTTCTTCTTCTGTCTGAGATTTGGCAATCATATCATCCACATAAACCTCGATTTCATGATGAATCATATCATGGAACAGAGTTACCATAGCTCGTTGATATGTTGCTCCGGCATTTTTCAGACCAAACGGCATCACCTTGTAGCAGAAGGTGCCCCACGGGGTTATGAAAGTTGTCTTTTCCATGTCTTCTGGTGCCATCTTGATTTGGTTATAGCCAGAAAAGCCGTCCATGAAGGAGAATACCGAGAACTGAGCTGTATTATCCACCAAAACGTCGATGTGAGGTAATGGGAAATCATCTTTAGGGCTAGCTCTGTTCAGATCCCGATAGTCGACACACATCCGTACCTTTCCATCCTTCTTAGGTACTGGGACGATGTTTGCAACCCATGGCGGATAATTGGTGACTGCTAGAAACCCTGCATCCAACTGCTTTTGCACTTCTTCCTTTATCTTGACAGCCATCTCTGGTCTTGTTCTTCTGAGCTTCTGCTTGACCGGAGGACAACCTTCTTTGAGAGGCAAGCGGTGTACCACGATGTCTGTGTCCAGCCCAGGCATGTCCTGATAAGACCAGGCGAAGATGTCAATGTATTCTTGCAGCAATTTAATCAGCCCTTTCTTCACATTATCTTCCAAAGCAGCCCCTATTTTGATTTCTCTCTTGGCGTCTTCGGTGCCGAGATTAATCACTTCAACAAACTCTTGATGCGGTTGAATAACCCTTTCCTCTTGTTTCAACAACCTGGCAAGTTCTTCAGGGAGTTCACAATCTTCATCATCCTTTTCTTCAGCTTGAAAGATTGGATTTTCAAAGTCGAAGCGAGCCATAGCAGAACCGTTATCAATAGGATCCGGTGATGTGCATCTGCATGAGTGATGGTATGTGCTTATGAGTGTGAAAAAAAATATGGAAACTAAACAAAACATTGCCATTTTTTTTTATTATTATTTTTTTTTATTATATATTTTTCTTTGAAAAACTGCAAAAATAGAAAGACAAGGAACGAAATATTTGAATGCGAAAATACGTCCTTTATTTATGATAAAAATGCAAGTGTCACATAGATGGGCCCTACAATGAGTCATTACGCCCTGGGCGGAACGTAAGACTTGGATATGCATGAATAAACAAAGAAAATTACTCTTCGAGAAGAGTGACTTGAACAATCTCTTCAGAAGACCAATTGTTGATGACTTCACCCGGGATCCTCGGACGCACCCAGTTGTTGATGTCGCAGTCACTATCCCCATCTTCTTCGTTGACTGCAGAGACTTGACCATACTGAATGATGCCAGCACTAGAGAAAGTGATCGGCCCCTGAAGAGTCTGAAGTGCTGAAGTTGTAGAAGTCAGAGTTGGCTGGTACCCAATCCCGAACTTATCCTCTTTCACTGGTAATTCCAACAGACGCCCCCAACCAGAAGCAACACCTGAATCCACCACGGCCCGTGCCTGCTTAAAGGATGAGATAGAGGCACCCGCTTTAACCTCTTCCACCGGAGCTGCATCCTTGATTTGAACTGACTCAAAAGCCTGACATAGAGTCTCATGAATTTCACCTCCTACTTCTACATACTTGAATGTAGACAGGTTACTGACCAGGATGTCCTCCTCACCACAGACGGTGATAATTCGTCCGTTGACCGGAAACTTAACCTTCTGATGTAGAGTTGAAGAGACTGCCCCAGCATTATGGATCCAAGGCCGACCCAGCAGGCAACTGTAGGAAGGACTGATATCCATCACGTAGAAGACAGTGTTGAAGGTTTGTGATCCAATCAGAATTGGCAATTCCACCTCTCCAAACACCGATCTCTTAGAACCATCGAAGGCTCTCACCATAAGATCTGAAGGTTTCAAGACCAAACCCTCTACTTCTAACCTCGACAGGGCCCTCTTGGGTAGCACATTGAGAGAGGAACCTGTATCCACCAGAACATGAGATAACATGGTGTCTCTGCATTCCAATGAGATGTGCAGAGCCTTGTTATGATTGCGTCCAGCTGGTGTTAAGTCAGAATCAGTAAAACCCAACCCGTTGCTTGTATGGACATTGGCAACGATCCCTTCTAGTTGGTTCACTGAGATCTCCTGAGGTACATATGCAGCATTAAGAACCTTCAGAAGTGCCTCCCTGTGTGCCTCCGAACACAATAGGAGTGAGAGAATGGATATCTTGGACGGAGTCTGAATCAACTGATCGACTACCTTGTAATCGCTTTTCTTTATGATTCTTAGAAACTCGTCCACGTCCTTTGCAAAAGTGGGCTCAGAACCATCTTGGGGTGCAGAGGTACCCTCATTCACGACTTGCTTGCCTTTGGTTTTCGCCACAGCATCAGCATTATCAGCTTGGGTAACCGGTGGTGAGAGCAATCTACCACTCCTGGTGAATCGCCAGATTCCACCAACATTATCCACTGCGGGACCTTCAAGTTCAGGCTTCTGACCCTCTTCTACTTTTAGTGGCCGTTCCACCTTATGATCGTGCGTATACACGCTCCCCCCATAATGCCATGGAATGGCCCTTTCACTGGTGAAGGGTAAAGGACCAGGGGTTGTGATGGTCATAGTAGGTCGTCGCATTGGTGGCGCGGGTTGCGCTTCTGGCACACTGATCTGATTAGTTGGATAGAAAATAGTTATAGTTGCAATGTCACAGTCGTACTCAGAAACCTCATTTGTTGGAGCATGAACATCCGAAACATCGGAATCAAGTTCAAATACAAAAGAGTCAACCGTATTGGAAAGAGTAAATACATCATCATGGACTGCAGAATCAGCAGGAACAACATCTAGGAACTCTTCAGTAGCACCTTCAAACCCTTCTTCCTCAACCCCTTCCATAAACTCTCGGACAGACAAATCTTCAACCTGGAGGATACCCTTGTCGAGCAAGGCCTGGATACCTTGCTGTAGTTTCAAACAACCCTTCTCCTGTGCAGCACAATCCAAACAAACTTTCCCACAACCGGGGAAAACATCGGCCTTCAGCAAGCATCCTTTGATATCCGACACCGGAGTCTTCAACTTCAACACATCCTTAATGAACTTGGCTCTTCCCTCTACCATGTTAACATTCGCACCACCATGCTGGGGCATGGGATTGTTAACGACATTCGGAGCCGGTGCAAGGTCGATGGCCTTTGAATCTATGAGGTCCTGAACTACGTGCTTAAAAGCTTTGCAGTTCTCAATATTGTGGCCAGGTGCCCCAGAGTGGAAGCTACACCTAGCGTTGGCGTCGTAACCCACCGGAAGTCTACCAACAGGAGGAGCCAGAGTGCGCAGTTGCACAAGCTGTAGTTGTTGAAGACTAGAAAGTAACTGGGCGTACGACATTGGAATAGTGTCGAAACGCCGGTCCATCATCCTTTGTCTCTGTTGATAAGCGGGTCTGTTACCCGGTTGTTGCTGCTGTTGATACTGAGCTGGTTGACGCTGCGGTGGTTGTTGTTGTAGTGGCGCTGCAGCTGGAATGGTCACCGTCGCAACATACGGTTGTTGATGATAATTCTGAAAATTATTCCTTCTAACACCTCTGTTCTGATAGGAAGCCAAAGAATTCACTCCCCCCTCTCTTTGCTTATGCCCTCCAACGAACGGCTTTTTTACCCCTGACGAAGATCCTCCTCCACTTTGGATCTTGCAGGTCTTCAGGTAATTCTCCACCCTCTCTCCGGTAGAGACCACATCAGCAAAGTTGGAAGCATTGCACCCCACCAGGCGCTCCAGATAAGGTCCAGGCAACGTATTCATGAACATGTTGGCCATTTCTTTCTCCAGCATAGGGGGCTGAACACGGGAAGCTGTCTCCCTCCAGCGTTGAGCGTATTCCCTGAAGCACTCATTGCTTTTAAGAGACAGATTCTGAAGTTGAGTTCTGTCCGGAGCCATGTCTGCATTATACTGATACTGCTTCACGAAGGCCTCCGCCAAATCCCTCCAGCAACGGATGTGGGCTCTGTCCAGTCTCATATACCATTCCAAGGATGCCCCAGCTAGGCTGTCCTGGAAGAAGTACATAAGTAGTTTCTCGTCATCAGAGTATGCAACCATTTTACGGAAATAGGCTTGCACGTGAGTCTTGGGGCAAGAGTTGCCCTTGTACTTGTCAAAGACCGGGACTTTGAATTTCGGTGGCACTCTCACACCTGGGACCAGCCCTAAGTCAGCAACGTCTACTCCCAAAGGATTCTGTCCTTCCACTGCCTTCAACCTCTCTTCCAATCTCCTGAACATGGGGTCTACGCCATGACCCATGCCAAAGTCTTCCTGAAGTGGGGGAAACTGATCGTCCTGATCATCATGAACGGGCTGTTGACCGGGGTTGGCGTGCGGGATCGGGATAGGCCCTGGTCCACTGGGTCCGTTAACCTCTCCAGCCGGAGGATCAGTCACTGTCTCTGGTTGAGCAGGGGGATTCCCCTGTATTATCTGCCTGAGCTCTTGTTGTCCCTGAGCCACCCCTTCAACCACATCCATGAATTGGGTCATGCGGGCCCTCATCTCAGCGAGCTCTGCTTGTACACCTTCCATTGCTCTCTGTTGATTCCTCCGGGTACCGTATCGGTGAATGCCTGAGTCAGCTATCCTGCTAGTGGAACACCAAACAATATGAGAACACCGCAGCGGTACCTGTTATGCAAGATATGACAATGAATATGTAAATGTAATGACATGTTTATCAATTCCAAAAGGTATTCTACCCCCTTGATTCCAGTCTCACATCAGGTGGGTAGTGCAAGAAGGCCGAGTCATGGATAAACTTCTGAGATCAAGATGTAATAAAGGGAAACCATCATACAAATGAGTTCAAGGAAAGGGCCTTAGCCAAAAATACATCAAAGGAGGATCTCCACAACAAGCCTGTGGATCATCACTACATAACACCAAAGCAGTAAGTAAAGAGAGGAACAAGCAAATCAGAAATCAGCCTCCTGTATGCGACCCATAAGGACCGTTCCTCACTTCATCCAGTAGCGCCACCGTGTCAGGATGATCTGGAGATTCTGTCAAACGCCGGATGAGCAGATTCCTCTTGTGAATGATCCCATCCAGTTCGTTGATGTGTTCTCTGTAGTAATTCCCATCATCTTCTCCAAATACCTCTTCAAGTCTGGATTTCTTCAAACTTGCCAGCGTCTTGAGTTCTTCGATATATCCTTGAGCCTCATTGAGTTGATCTGTGATATAACCATTAGTTGATCGGGTACACAGCAGCTCATGGTTCTTCCCCTTCAGCAAAGTCTTCAATTTCTCTATCTGACCAGTCAGTTCAGCCACCGTCTCTTCCTCCTTTGTCTTCCGAGAAGTTGAAAATGCATCCCATCGCTCTTGCCACCCAGCTAATTTACCACGAGCATCCATTAACTGCTGCTTGACTCGCCTCAACTCAGAACTGGATGATCTCAAGGCTTCGTCTGTCTTCCTGAAGAAATTCACCTCCACAGCAAATTTCCTTTCAGCTTCCTCTCGCAATTTGACGGCTTCCTCCTTCTGATATTCTGACTCATGGAATCGATGCATACAGTCTTGCAATTTCTCCCTTAACTCCGAGTTCTCGATTTGAAGTCCTTCCGTGGTGTTCTTCAACTTGTCATACTCCTCTCGGCTCACCGTTGCTGACTGCTCGAGAGTAGGTGAATACAAGGGTTCTTCAATAGGAAACGGTAGACCAAACTCTTCGATTCTTCCTTGAAGCCATTCTCCATACTGAGGGTAAGCTCTACAATCTCCTTTCCCAAGAACAATTCTTCCTTTCTTGATCACCTTGAGCTAGGCCTCAGCTGCCTTACGGGATACCGTCAAATCAGGCGAAGAATGGAAAAACAGAGACTCTTCCACATCCTTTTCCACCGGCGGAGTTCTTAAGGCATATCCAAACTGTCTAACTGCCAGAGAAGGATTATAGTTGATTCCTCCTTTTCTTCCTACCAACGAAACATTCGGGAAGTTCCCACAACTGTGAATAATATCTGCCCGAAGCAAACTCCGGTCAGACCACCAAGAAATATCTTCAGCTCTCAACCCCATCAATCTCTTTGACCAACTCAACGAGTCCTTGACATCAATGAATGCTCCTGACTTGGGTAGGTGAGAACTGAACCACTTATAGAACAAAGGCGCACAACAATTCAACAATCCTCCTTTTCTATTCTTATTCTTGTGGTGCACTGAATGAAAGAAATCTCCCAGCAAGGTCGGCACTGGATTTCCCAACACGAAGAGGCGTACGGCATCTACGTCTATAAATTTGGCGACATTAGGGAACAAGACAATCCCATACACACAAAGAGCCAACACAGCATTGAAACCCCTCTGGTCACCATCTTCAAGCTTCTTCTTTGCTTCTCCCAATAAGAAACTCAGATGAAAACCGTTAACTTCTCCCTTTTGACACATATTAGCCTTCAAAACTGATTCCCTCAAATATGTGGTTGAAGCAACCATGCTGAGATCGGGCAGACACTCCGAGCTGTAGAATAGCAACTGTGACTTGATGGGAATTCTGAGAAAACTGGCAATCTCCTCCAAAGTAGGGACCAAAACATAATCCGGGAATGTGAAGCACCTCAATGGAGGGTCATAGAACTGCAGTAGTGTGAAGAGAGCATCATGTTGATCTTTGGAAAGAACCGCGACGAAACTTAGAATTAAACCGTAATCCTCTCGGAATCCTTCTAGAGAACCAGGATCCATTAACTTCATCAGTTGTTGGATGGGCTCCAAACAGACCACCGGAAACTTGTAGGCGACGAGTCTCTTTCTGCCAATATCCATCTTAAGAGAACCAGGAAAAACCCCGACCGGAATCAAGAAGAAGATGTAAACCCCCTAGAAATGGATAAACATGTGTTAAATGATATGAATGCAAATGATGTGATGATGTGAATGCAATGCAGCGGCGTGTCAATCAGGATTGCTGTATCTGCTTGAGCATTTGTCAGGTTGCACTGTCTGAAGAGAAAACCACTGAGGAATATAATACGAGATCAAAGCACTGCTCCAGAAAACCGGGTTGGTTGGCGGTTAAGGTTTCCTGAATTTAGCCCGCCCCTCACTGGTAGGTTCTAAGAACAGAAGTTCGTCAACTTCAGCCCTTCAGTCGCGAATAATACGTTTACCATTGAAGGTTTGGCATTATTACGGAATAAAAGACCTCCACTGACTCCCCTCAACAGGACATCCTAAAGCAAGTTCCCAGTCTCGGGGTCCTCGGATTGATCAGCGAGAATGTGCCCACCAGAGCTAACATAATCACGTCTCGGAGGAGAGGCCTCGACTGAGTTCTCGGGAAATGGTCACCAGAGTCGACAATTTCTAGGGGAATATTATGTCGTTACGGAACATCCGTAGGACATAGTATATCCAAGAGAAACCTCGTCTGGGTGTGGTTCTTCACGAACGACTTAACGCAGCAACATACCACGCAAGCCTCATGAACATCCACTCTAAAACCTGTGTGTACACTCAAGCCTGGGTAATGGGCTTATCTCTCGTAGAACATCCCATCCCAACAAACAAACAAACAGCAGCAGATACAGCAAACATATGTACATGAATGCAATTAGGCAAATAAGTAACTGCACAAAAGAATGAACACTCAATAAACAAGAAAACACACAAGCTAGGAAGGACTCGCTTAGGGAAGATGGACCAGCAAGAGGTCAACTTCTACACTCCCCAGCAGAGTCGCCAGCTGTCGCAATCTGAAAAATACAGTGCGCGAAAAAAACAACCGGCGAAAGAAAATGACAGAAGAGTCGCCACCGTGCGTTATTCATCCCAAAGGAGGGAAAGGAAACGCTCGAAGTAAACCTGAAAAGAGGAAAGGAAAAGACAAGGTCTCGCAACCAAATCTTGGGTTCGGGAGTCGGTTATGCGAAGGGAAGGTATTAGCACCCCTACGCATCCGTAGTACTCTACGGGATCCACTTATGCGGTTTCTGTTTAAAGGGTATGGTTTTGCCTAATGTGCTATTTACTAAAAAGGTTAAGAGAAATGACTCGCGCGGATGTCGCATCCACTGCATACGTATCTCATCTGAATATGAGAATCAGAGTCTTCGTAGCTCGGCTGACCTATGGGTTGGGGGTAATTGTGCTCGCTAAGACGTCGCGTCTTATGCCTACGTATCTCATCTGGAATGAGAATCAGAGCAAGCCGTAGTTCGACTAACTACGGGGTTATGGATTATGTTACGGGGTGAACGACGTTACTACGCAATCTACCGGATGCTCGACCTTTGGAGACTTACTCGCCTGTAGTAGAAGGAGTAAACGTGTTGCTTTGGGTTTTAGGTTTTGTTTGCGTTGTAGGAACGCGCATGCAAAGAGGAAGTCCTAGGCGGAGGAACAGTGCTACCTAAATTGGCATGCAAACGGGAGGCTATGCGAAGCCTCGCATCCTATGGGGAAACAATCACATCACACAAAACATATATCTTGAAATAGAAAAAATGCCACCAAGGGGCTCAAACATTGCCTCCTATCGAGGTCTTCCAGCTAAGAAACCGTAGAAATAAAAGGGAAGAAGTAAAATACCACACGGATCAAGATCCGAAGTTACAGCAATTAAAGGATAAGCAACCCTGAGATTCTCCCAAGCTGATGCCATCAAAGAAAACCAATCAGTACGGGAAATCGGAATAAACCTCCGGAGGGTATCCCTGCGAGAATATGTGAGCCCTCACAAAAACTCAACAAAAGGGGTTAGGCAAACAGGATTGAAATCAAAAGATAACAAGGCCATGGCAACACAAAGAACAGGTTAGAACAAAACGGAATAAAGCAGATACTGTCACATTCGCGACTGCTTCGCCTAGCGAAAGCCTAGCGAAGCTTCGCTGCGTGCTCGCCTAGCGAAGCGGCTAGCGAGCACCTGCGGGATTTGGATTTCCCATTGGTACCTGCACGATGTTAAAGATTCCAGATCCTATGGCATTCACCTCATAAACGAAACTGTTAAACAGTCAAGGCATAAATCACATATTCATACACAAATATAACCCTGAGGGCCAAGCCTGAGGTTACCTCATATATTCAGTATTCAACCCGAGGCATAGAGTAATAGGAACAGAGGCATACCTGATGAGAGACCTGTTAAAATTGGAAGGCAAGGCCGGATTGGCGAAGTAACGTTTAGGGTTTGCGTGAGGCGGAATGAACTTCTCAGGGCTGCCCGAAGGTTGCTGCAGAGTAGTTCCTAGGTTTGAAACTCCACGTGAACTCCAAGTCTATTTCTCAGGGAATTTCCAAGTGTCTGAAACCCTACTGAAACTCTTATATTTATAGCTGATTTTCGTGGACTTGTGGGCTTGGAATGAGGGAGACCCAAAATTTGTTATATTTTAATTATTTATTTATTTTTTTCTTTTTTTCTTTTCCTTTTTTTTTTTTTTTGGAAAAACTGAAGGGTAAATTTTGGGGTATTACACACTGTCATTATCGATTTTCCCCTGCAGCTCTCCATCAATTATTAGGTTCTCTGGGTGATCATCACTCTCTTCAGAAACTGTAGGGCCATATTCTTCATTGGCTGTTGTCCTATCAGTTTCATGCTCAGTAGATACAACACTGTCATAATCGATTTTCTCCTTGTATGACTGCAGCTCTCCATCAACCATTAGGCTCTCCGGGTGACCATCACCAACAATGTTTTCAGGTGTAGATGCTCTTACTCTTGATTGAGAAATCAATGAACTTTCATGAAACCCGTGTTCTATAATTTCATCGCTCACCAACACATTTTCTGAATTTCCCCCTGAGTTTTCTTCATCATAGCTACCTTCAACAAATTCTAAATTTGAATCTTCAACACTTTTCGTCAACTTCTCTAACCTTTCTTGAGTGAAGATGCTACAGAAATATCAGCACAATAAAATGAGAAAAAAATCATAAATCCATAACATAAACTAGCATGCCATAATGTAAACAGCTTTAAGTCCATGCATAAGAATATGGCGTGGCAGCATATATTATCTGTAACTCATTATTTCAGTCTAATAGATCTGCAGTGTGACGTCTACACACACATATACACAAAAGTCAGGATAAAAACTTTCAGTTTAAGTTCCACAATATATAGAACTTAATCTTCCAATCTAGAAACCTACTTCATCTGACAAATCCTACCAAAAGAGCTGATAATCTGGAGCATTTGAAATCTGACACGCACTACTTAAATCCACACACCAATCTCAATGGTGTTGGGCGTGAAGGGATGTGTTAAGAATCTCACATCAGACAGTATATGGCATGAATAACATGTGTTTATAAGCGGGAACAATCTTCACTTTACAAGTCAGTTAGGTAGGGATGAGTTAAGCCCAACCCAAATTCTAAGACTGACAATATATTATTTGTTTCTCCAAATCTTTGGACATCAATTCGGTTTATATATTTTCTGCAGCAACCTATTATGAGAAGTGTTTGTGGCACATGTGCATGTGTGTATTCTTCCAAGTAGACAAGTATTTAAGTTAACTTTCTATTGACCATTCTTCTCCACAAGCGCTTTTCAACCTATATTTATAATGCATGATTTGATAAAATGCGAAAATTCCTTCTATCTCCAATTGAAACAGAAATATCTCCAAATTAGTATGCTGAGCTTATTGACAATTCAATGTCACAATATTATACATATTTTACAATGTAGTAGAGATTAATCCCAGTGAATCCCCTGCACAACAGAAACTACTACTTAACAGTTAACACTATTTTGTTTGACACATACAAGGATAACAGGACAAACCTACTGTTCGCCGAGTCCTTTCAAAATTTAATGCAACTAGTGCACACAAATGTTGCAAATAACTTCGACGTCCCACTTACATCAGATGACTCCAGATTACAAATGCCTACCTATTTAATACACCAAAGTGCAGTTTGAAAAATGGAAGCCTTGAAAGGATGCAGTAACATCTCTGAGTGGTTAACACATAACGTCTTAAAGAAGAGTAAGATGGTTGCTTGTCAGAAATCAGAGACAGCAATCCAGAGGGCTTTTGCACTAGTTCTTCAACCAAAACACAACACCCATAAAGTGTTGAATTGTCAGAACCCTACAAAGTCAAACAAATGAACATTTGAGTCAGAAATCAGAGCAATCTAGAAGTTTTTAATAGTCCAAACACATAAACCATATTTTCCCTTTATTTCCAAATCTAATACGTCAGACATACATTATGGCAAATATTTAGATCTCCGTTCCTTAGATGAAAGAAAACCAGCAATTAAGTTACACTGGTAGCAAGAAAATTGCATTATCTTGCAAGAGATTTCAATGTCTCTATTTCTAGGATTGACATCAAAGTGCTTAGAATAACAATCAAAAGAAACAAAAATATAAGATAGTGGCCGCTAATTGACAATAATAATTGCTACAAATACCTGTAACCTAAATACAAATGACAGATCCATTTGTTTAAGGTGTTCCTGTAATATCAGACAGACATTTAGTCATCAGTATTTATCATTTTAGATTCTCCAACTGTATAAAAAGAAAAGGTAGTCAAGATTTAACAAAAACATAGCCAAAAATACCTGTCCGTAAAAAATTTCATTCAACGCACTCATAGAAGGGGTTCTCTCAACAGCTCGAACCTAAAAATATATCCGAAAAAAAATAAAATTAGAAGCTCCACAAAGTTACTCAGATATGAAAACAAAGAAATGTTAGACAGGTCAGACAAGTAGATGGCTGACCTTGCTGCTTATTTACCATATATCTACACATAAATTATACATACCTATATAAACTACTGCTAATTTCAAGAAATTAAATATGCTTAGAAGTTCATTAAACATACACCTAACCTCCAAGCCTCCAGGGAAACAGAAAGAAAGAAGATCCTTGCATTTAAGAGGCATAGGTTTTTCTGGAGGATAAACAAACAAGACCTGGAAAAAAAATGAAGAAACAGTGTTCATAATACAGATATTTTAAGAGAAACTAAATAAAAAAGACAGTAATCAAAAAACATTCTGGTCGCCATTGAAGTAAATTTGTAACAATTAGCAATACTTGTGCCATTGGCAGTAAGAAAAATATGTAAAATTGTTCAGTCTCTGCTACAAAAAATCACAACCTGAGGTTCAATATTGGGTTCTACAAGAGATTGATTCTGACAACCAAGTGCACTTCTCAATTTGGCAGATTCTTCAAATTTTCTATCAACAAATTGTCTATGTAGTGTCTGAACATCACAATTCGGGTGAAGTCCAACAACCACTATGCTTTCAAACAGTTGTGAGGGCTTCTTGAAAGACCTATGACCCTGTGAAACCAATAAGAGCGGATGTATCAAATCGAGATACGACTCGCATACGGATAAATGAAATTCACAGGAAAAGAACACTCAAAAGCAAGTGCTAAAAATCCTACAATTAACAAGCACATTAATCTTTCCTCACATTCCATACTCACAATACTATATAAAGAAAACATATAAATCTGGCAAATTATGCATCATACATACCATATACTTCAACTGAAAATTTGCAGCCCATTGACGCTTGAGACTAGTCAAAATCTCAGGATTGTAAGTTTTGTTTTCATTTTCAACTTCAGGTGGACTTGAAAAGCCCTTGAACAGTTTTGTAACTTGATATTGCAGCCTCTGAAATTGGCTACCATTGTTATCATATTTTGATGAATGCAAGTGAGAATTAACATCAGCTCTAGAAACATCTTGTTCTTTTTCCGTTCCAGTCATTTGATCCTTGTTAAAAATTGTATTTAGATGATAATTAGTTACCCTAATCTAACTATGATTAAAGCAACAGAAAAAAAAAAGAAGAAAAAAGGAAAGTGAAGTTACCTTTTAGAAAGAGCAAAATTGAAGAGAGGAAGAGGCAGTTTCTTATTTAGCACGCTTTCCTTTTGGCTACTAATACTAGCTGTCTGACTACACTGCTGCTGCAATTCTAAGATTCTTTTTTCTCATAGCTGTGTTTGGCTTGTGTTGTGTTGTGTTGTGTGGTAGTAGGAGTAATAACTATTCCATCAAATCAATTTCTCTTTATTAAACAAAGGGTCAATAGATTACCATATAACACAAAATACTCCACGTTGGCTTAGCCTCCAATAAGCATTGCTATTAGATTAGTCATAGATATAGATAAGGATTGGTATTATAATAGATGCCCATTTAGGGTCTGTTTGGTTTAAATAAGGAGAGGGAGAGGGAGAGGGTGAGGATAAATTTTAATAAAGGGATGGGGAGAAAAGAAGAGGAAAAAAAAAAAAAAAAAAAAAAAAAAAAAAAAAAAAATATATATATATATATATATATATATATATATATATATATATATATATATATATATATATATATATATATTCTAAGTTTTATAATAGTCATTTGTATCAATGAGATTTATTAGAGTGACTCATCCACCCTAGTGTATGGCGGCGAAAAAACCTTAGATTTGTTTCTTCCCCAGATTTTCTAATGTCTCTCTATGAAAATCTATGGATTTCAAAGATCTCTTCCCAGAAAGAAAATCAACCCCCACAATTCAGGAAAAGCCTCCCATTAGTGATGCTCTAACACCATCAAACATACCTTTTCAACAATCTTTTAAAGACACACTTCCTTGCATTCGAGTTCTTCACCTGTCTTGTGCATACTCGATTAAAAGGCTGAATTATCCTGGGTATTCTTGCTTTCCGACTCTAAGACATCAAAGAGAGTGCTTGAAATACTTTTAAGGAAAGTGACTTTGTTCACGATTCAACCTGGATCCATTTAATCTTGTTGAAATTTCTAACAGTCTTAAAAGTATTTACACAATGGCTTCCGACGCTGCAGTTTCAAGCATCAAAGTTATGAATCAGGATCTTGTCAAGTTGGATCACTTTGATGGAACCAACTACGCCAGATAGCAAGATAAGATAACATCCCTACTGACTACCTTGAAGGTTCATTACGTCTTAGATTCTAACTTAGCACCAATTCCTAAACCATCAGAAAATGACTTTGAAGAAGTCAAGAAGGAACGCAAGAAACGTAAGGAGGACGAAGTGTTATGTCGTGGACATATTCTGAATATACTGCTTGATCGTCTTTACGACCTCTATACGGATAATCTGTATGCAATAGAAATCTAGAAAGCACTCGAATCCAAGTTCAAGGTCGAAGAGGAAGGTACGAAGAAGTTTTTAATTTCTAAATATTTTGATTTTAAATTAATAGACTGCAAGCTCATTCTTCCCCAAGTGCATGAGTTGCAAGTCCCCGTGAATAAAATAAAAGCGGAAAAAATAGACATCCCTGAGACCTTTCAAGTCGGTGCAATCATTGCAAAATTGCCACCTTCGTGGAAAGGCTACATAAAGAAATTGTTGGACAGTTCTTAGGACTTCTCTTTGGAGAAAATCCAGAAACATATTTGAATCGAGGAGGAAACGAAGTAGAGGGAGAAATCAGAATCTACGGGTCTTTCTAAAGCCAATGTTGTGACCACCAAGGGAAAGAAGAAACATGATGGCATAAAGAGTCATCTTGGACCAAAAAAGGAACATAACAAATTCAAGAATTTTGGCGGTCATAAAGGTCTGAAAAACGGGTGTTTCTTTTGTGGAAAACCTGGACACTATGCTAGAGATTATATACCCAACAAGTCAAAAAACGAGATCAATGTAGTACATGCAAATGATGACATAATTGCTACAGTGAGAGGAATTATGGCAATCAAATGCAAAGTTTAAGGTTGGTGGTATGATACATGCGCTACGGTGCATGTCTCTTATGACAAGGTTGCTTTCAAAACCTATTCTGAGACAAATGATGGACAAGAAGTGCAGATGGGAAATGAAGTAAGATCTAAAGTTGTTGGAACCAGATCGGTCGAATTCAACTTCACTTCAGAAAAGAAAGTCACTTTCGTCAATGTACTCCATGTCCCTGACATGAATAGGAATCTTGTTAGTGGGGATTTATTGGGAAAATTGGGCATTAAATCTGTTTATGAATCGGGCAAATTTATTTTGACCCGTAATGGTGTATTTGTTAGAAAAGGATATTCCGCTGAGGGAATGATCAAACTATGTACTACCGACAATATTATTAATGAAATTTCTACTTCCGCTTACATGCTTGAATCTGTTTCTCTATGGCATAATAGACTAACACATTCTGGTATTAATTCTATGAAGAGACTAATTAAATCTGGATTGGTTTCATGTAATATAAATGATTTCAAAAAATGCGAATTATGTGTCAAATAAAAGATGATTAAGAAACTTTTCAAAAATGTTGAAAGAAATACAAATTTACTTGATCTTGTACACTCAGATTTGTGCGAATTTAATGGCATGTTAACCCGTGGAGAAAATAGATATTTTATTACATTCATCGATGATTCTTCTAGATACACACATGTATATCTCTTAAAGCATAAATATGATGCTTTTAATGCCTTTAAAATTTATAAAGCTGAAGTGAAAAATCAATTAAGTAGAAGTATCAAAGTCCTTAGGAGTGATAGGGGCGGTGAATACTTTTCTACTAAATTCGATGCATTTTGTGAAGAACACAACATAATACATGAATGTTTGGCACCTCTCACACCACAACAAAATGGCATGATCGAAAGAAAGAATCGAACATATCAAGAGATGATGAATGCCATGTTTATGCATTCTGAACTACCCCTCAATTTGTGGGGGTGAGGCCTTATTATCCACTTGCCATATAATTAATAGAATCCCTTTAAAGAAAATTGGTATTTCTCCATATGAGGCATGAAAAGGAAGAGCACCAAATATCGGTTACTTTAAAGTGTGGGTGTGTGTGGCTTACTACAAAAACATGGATTCTAAAAGAACGAAGTTGGGTCCTCGAGGGATAAGATGTGATTTTGTAGGATATGCACAAAATAGTAAAGCATATAGACTATTAAATTTAGAGACTAATGTAATTATAGAATCCTAGGATGTAGAATTCTTTGAAAATCTTATCACCAAGGATAAAGAATGAGAGTCGGCTGCAACTAAAGAATCCTGTGGAAAATATTCCTCTCGGATTGTAAAAATACAACCCGAAGGCACTTCTCGAATCATTGAGCCACAACCCGATCCTAGGATAAGCAAAAGAGTCCGAAAAACAAAGAATCTAGGACCAGACGAAATTGATCCTCAATTTATTTCCTTTTATCTAGTTGAAGTAAATTGTAAGAATTTCCTGCAAAGTATTCCGGTCATTCTTCAATTAGGAGATGATCCTAAAACTTACAAGGAAGCAATAACTTCAAGGGACTCCTCTTTTTGGAAGGACGATATCCAAGATGAAATGAATTCAATTGTTTCAAACTACACTTGGGAACTTGTTGACTTACCAAATGGATCAAGGCCCATTAGATGCAAGTGGATGTTTAAAAAGAAATATCATAGTGATGATACCTTAAACACTTATAAGGACAAATTAGCGACAAAAGGATTTAAACAAAAGGAAGGTATAAATTACTTTGACACATATGCACCGGTAGCAAGGATAGCCACAACTAGATTATTGTTTGCCTTAGCCTCTTTAAGTGACCTTATAGTTCATCAAATGGATGTTAAAGTAACATTCCCTAAATGGATATCTTGATGACAAAATCTACATGGAACAACCAGAAGGCTACGTGCTTCCTGGAGATGAACTAAAGGCGTGTAAGCTTGTCAAATCCTTATATGGCTTAAAATAAGCACCAAAATAATGACATCAAAATTTTGATTCCATGATACTTTCAAATGGATTTATTCTTAATTCTTGTGACAAGTCTTTATACACAAAAGTGTGCAAAACCACTATGATATTTCTTTGCCTCTATGTTGATGACATGCTAATAGTTAGCAACGATTTGAATGGAATTCTAGAGACAAAGAGGTTTCTAACTTCCACTTTCAAAATGAAAGATCTTGGACTTGTTGACACAATTCTAGGGATCCAAGTTAAGCGAAATAGTGGGGGTCATGAACTTAGTCAAACACACTATATTGAGAAAATATTTGATAAGTTCAAACACCTAAAATTCAAGGAAGTAACCACTCCATTTGATCATGTCGTCAAACTTCAAAAGAACAATGGAAGAGCAGTAGCTCAATTGGAATATGCAAGTGCAATAGGGTGTCTTATGAACTTAATGCAATGTACCAGGCCCGATATATCATATGCAGTTAGTAAAATGAATAGATTTACTAGTAATCCAAGTAATGAACACTAGAAGGCAATCATGAGGATTTTTGGCTATCTACTGAAAACCAAAAACCTTGGTCTTCATTATGGTAGGTTCCCTGCCATACTAGAAGGATATACTGATGCGAGTTGGATATCTAACGTTAAAGATCATAAATCTACAACTGAATTAATATTTACACTAGCTGGAGGAGCAATTTCTTGGAAGAGTAAGAAACAAACATGCATTACTCTTTCGACCATGGAATCAGAGTTTGTGGCTCTCGCTTCTGCTGGTCAAGAAGCAAAATGGTTTAGGGATCTTCTTTTGGAAGTTCCATTGGCTAAAGACAATGTTTCAAAGGTACACTGCGATAGCCAAGCCACTTTAGCAAGAGCATTCAACAAAGTGCACAATGGTAAGTCTAGGCACATAGGACTTAGACATTCGTTTTTGAGAAAAATGATTAAGGATGGAATCATTTCACTCACCTATATACTAACAAGCTATAATTTGGCCGATCCATTTACTAAGCCACTGGTAAGAGACTTAGTAAAAACAACCTCGAGAGGCATGTGGTTGAAACTCCTTGAATAAGAGTTTCAACGACAGCGACAATCCAATCTTATGTCAATAGAACATTAACTTCAAGATTCAATGGGTAATAAAAAGTCGTTGATTTAGATGTAAGTTAGGCATTGGGTAATAATGTTGACTATTTTAATAGAGGGTTGAGGTTTTTTAAACTTCTTAATGAAGTTCATAACCGAGGAAAAGTATCTCATGGAAAAGGATACAACATGAACTTCACCTATGTGAATTTTGAGATGGTGTCATCTCAAAGTGAGAGTTGAAGTTTCTCTCATGAAAAATTCATGAAACATGATAGCATATGTCCATAAATAAGTGCTAAGCAAGATATGTAGAGGAAGAACCTTTAAAGAGTGTGTGTAAGGTAACGCCGGTCTAACCATATGGATTAATGGTTTAAAAGCATTGTTATCTAATATTCAGATTAAACTTTGCGTTATCCTCACTAAGGTTAAGTTTTAAATCGAAAGATACTTACCTGTATTAATACTCTTTATATCTCATTTTCTGAAATTAGTTTTGTCAGTATTAGAACAAGAGGGGGGTTGTTGGAAATTTTTATAAACAATAATTGTCATGGGTATGTTCCAATATGATAAAAATGAGCAATTGAGTTAATGACAATAAATGCATTGCAAATAGTCCCACATAGAAAGTGGAGCTAACACTAAAAGCATTTATAAAGACCTTGAAACATTAAATTCACCAAAGGAGCCAAAGAGGATAAGGTGTCACATGGACATATGTGGTGGTCTCAAGCATTATGCCACATGTCACATCCAAACAACCTCTCGCCAGTGTATCGGCTCCGGTTCCGAGGGCGTGTGCGTAGAGACGCTAGCGGCGGCTAGTAGGCGGTACTTGAGCACTTAGGTGGTTGCCGGTCCCGAATCCATTTAAAATTGTCGACATTTCTAACATTAACAAGTTAGTTAGTTACCTTAGAACATTCTATCCCAAATTATAAATCATTTTATATAAAAGATTGTCGTAAATTATATGTCATTTTACAATTTCAAAATATTAATGATATTTTTTCAAATATATATTTTATTTATCATTTATTACTTTTTTATTTCAATTTTTTAAAATTTCTCTTTTATTAAATACAATAATGTAAAGTCATACATAATTTATCTTTTTCATAAAATTAATTATACCATCTCATGATTATTATAAACAATAAAAAATATTTAGATTTGAAGGGAAAAAGATTTTTTTTTCTTATAATAGGATGGTGTATGTTTTTTAATTTAAGTTAAATACTTTCTCTCTCTCATAAAAATGTCTCATTTGTATTTTTTATGTTTTAAAATAAATATTCTTTTAAATATCAATACAATATTTTTTATTTTTTTCATTAATATACATTTATTTATTAACTTTCATTTTTAATAAATAATAGTATTGATTTTATTATTAAAATTTGGGATGGAGGGTATAACTTGCAATTACATTGACCAATGATTTTTTTTTGTATTTACCACCCACCGTCCAAATCTCAAATCACGTTTCATCACAAGTCTCTAACATTAAATCACGTGTTTAAACCCACCCATTCAAACCATGAAAAGAAGAAAAAAAAGTACATATTCTAAGTTAACACTTTCTCAACATCTTCAATTGTCTTCATCATAATTCAGCAAGTTTAGAAGACGAAATTCATCCATGGCTGATAATTCAACTTCAACAACAACCCTCTTTTCTCCTTACAAGATTGCAAACTTCAACTTATCTCATAGGTACTCAACACTTTTTCATCTTTCAACGTTTCTTAGATTAGTAGTAGCTTGGTAATGTTTTGATTAATGATGAATTTGCGAGGTGATGCAGAGTAGTGTTGGCTCCGATGACAAGATGCAGAGCCTTCAATGAAACTCCAAACGATGCTCTTGCTGAATATTATCGTCAAAGATCAAGTTCAGAGGGACTTCTCATCACTGAAGGAACCAGCATCTCTCCCTCCGCTCCCGGGTACTTATTTTATATATATGTAGTGGTGTCTGTGTCCTATGATTTTTAGATTATCGGTGTCATGTCAGAGTGAGTGTCTGTATCGTATCGCTGTGTCCGTTCAGATTCCGTATTTTTTAGATGAGGATTATTTTGGTTTGTTGCAGGTTTCCCCATGTACCTGGAATATATTCAGAGGAGCAAGTTGAGGCATGGAGAAATGTTGTGGAGGCTGTTCATGCCAAAGGCGGCATTATCTTCTGTCAGCTATGGCATGTTGGCCGAGCTTCTCATTCCGGTAACATCTTTCACTATCCTAAATGCATCACAATTTCGTTCTTCATGAACTGGATTTAGAATTTAGTAGTATTTGTTGTTTGTTGGATTTACTTGTTTTGCAATTATTTTCACTGATTGGTTATGTTGGGAGGCAGTGTATCAGCCTGGTGGTGCTGCGCCCGTTTCGTCCACGGCCAAACCCTTTTCGAAGAGGTGGACAATTCTCAAGCCAGATGGCTCCTTTGGCCCGTACTCAGATCCTCGCGCACTTACCACTTCTGAGATACTAGAAATCGTTGAACATTATCGCCAGTCAGCTATTAATGCAGTTCGAGCAGGTTCTATATATGTTTACTTCTCTTCGATGAACCCGTTTAGCTTATTGATTTATGATTGTGAGTTGTTCAATAATGAAATTGATCCGTACCCGTGCAGATGCAGCACGGGTATGGATTAATTTCATGTTTCCGTGCTTTTAAAGATGAAATATGCATATGAATACAGGTTTTGATGGAATTGAAATTCACGGGGCACACGGTTATCTGATAGACCAATTCTTGAAAGACGGGATCAATGATCGAACAGATAAGTATGGCGGATCACTTGAGAATCGATGCAGATTCTTAATTCAGGTGGTTCGAGCCGTTGTTTCTGCTATAGGAGCAGAAAGAGTTGGTGTAAGAATTTCACCAGCAATTGATCATCTTGATGCTACTGATTCTGATCCACTCGGATTAGGCTTAGCAGTGATTGAAAGACTAAACAGTCTCCAGAAAGAGCTTGGTAGAAAACTCGCATATCTCCATGTCACTCAACCTCGATACACAGCTTATGGCAAAACTGAGCATGGTAGTAAAAAAGACCAAGACGGAGTTCATTTGACAAGGAAACTGAGAATAGCTTATGATGGAACATTCATGTGCAGTGGCGGATTCAATAGGAAGTTAGGAATGGAAGCTGTAGCCCGAGGCGACGCGGATTTGATATCGTTTGGTCGTCTTTTCATCTCTAATCCAGATTTGGTCTTAAGGTTTAAGCTTAATGCACCTCTAAATAAGTATAACAGGAAGACATTTTACACGCAGGATCCTGTTAGAGGTTACACAGATTATCCTTTTCTCAGCAAAGGAAGCGGGACGGAGCTAAATGCGCGTCTGTGATTGTTCTTTTTGCTTTATCATTTTGAGTTTGTTACATGAACAATTAGAGTCTCAAAATCTTAAGTAAATGGTGTTATTATGAATGCAATCTCACCTATGATGGATACTAAATATGTACTGTATAATTTGTACCTAGGTGAAATTATAGCTATAGAAATTAAGAATAATTACAGTAAAATTTTGACAGGACGATCCAAATTAGATTGCAGATTCTGGTCCTTTCTGTATTAGTTTGGTTTAATTGGAGGGAATTTTCAGAACCATGATTTTAAGAGTATAATTCTAATCTTTCATAAAAGCTACCTTCAGCAGTGCATTTCCTTGTCATATAAAGCAAACCACACACTGCCTTGTCATAAATTAATGACAAATGTTAGTTTGGGATCAATTTTTTAAAAGTCAATTATGTTGTCTTTTGATTGTTATGTATATATATTCTAATATACATATAAATTGTATAAAAAGTAAGAGAAAAATAAATATTGGAAACTCAGTGGTTGTGGTTAGAGGGATGAAACTTTCTAAATTGTATTATTGGACAAAAGTTTTGGTGGTAAGAGAGACACTGTGAATGCTATCGATATGGAAGTGTTTTTGTGGCAATGAAAATTTAGTCAAATCAGTGAAAAAGTGTTCTCATTATATGGTTGGTAAATAAGCTAGAGTGTCCTTCAAAAGATATTCTCTTTTAAGAAAGTCAAAGTTATTTTAATTGATACATTTTTTATGTTTGCGGTCGTTAAATGTAAAATTATTTAGTGGTGCATTTTATTTTATTATCTTTTTGATAATTGTTTCGAGAAACTGAGTAAATACCTTGGAGACAAAATACCAAGTGCGGGAGAAGTTTAAAGAATTCTATGTTTTGCTTGAGAGGCAGACAAACGATAAACTAAAATGTGCTCGTTCTGGCAATGGTGGTGAGTATTGTGGACTTTTTTATGTCTATTGCAAGTAGCATGGTATTGCACATGAAAAGACTCCTCCTAAAATTCCTCTGATGAATGGTTTATCAGTGAGGATAAATCAAACAGAAAGTGAGGTGTATGCTCTATGAAGTTAAGTTGCCTAATCATTATTAGGATTATGCACTTTATACGGTGGTGCATGTTCTTAATCTTACTCCTACTGTTGTTTTGAATAGTGACATTTGAAATAAAATTTGGTTTGAAAAGAATGTCAAGCATGATCATATGGGGTTTTTTTGACTATAAGGCATTTGTGCATATCCCAAAGAATGAAAGATCTAAGTCGGATACAAAGTCAAAACAACGTATCTTTATTGGCTATGAGTAAGATGAGTTTGGTTACAGGTTATATGATCCTGTAGAGAAAAAGCTTATCAAAAGTCGCGATGTTTTGAATCAAAATTCGAGGTGTTACAACATGGTATGAGAGCATATCTCTCCCAGCACGATGTGGTTCGGGGACGAAGCAAACGGAAGTTGGTGGACATGTAACACCCGAGACCGACGAAGGCGGAGAGTGATTGGCGGTGCACAAGACATGTAACTCTATTATTGAAGCAAAGAGATCCAATAGCTTATGTCTTTTTCCTGTTTGTGACAGAGAGGCTTAGTGGCTTAGTTACAAGTAGGGTGAAAAAAACCATTGGATCATCTTGCTTTAAATCCCTTTGCAGGTTAATCTTTTGAACAAAGGCAAGATACATATAAATCGAGTGTTTCCCTTGGTTCTGAGATAGATTAGGATTTTTTCTTGTTGGTTTTTTTATTTATATCCACCAGAAGGAGTGTATCATCCGCATACTAAAGATGAAATACCACCGAATTAGACACTAAAGATGAGATACCTATGAATTGATCTTTAGTTGTCCAGATATTTTTCCTTCTCTATTCTATTTGATTTGTTGTTCGGATTGGAGTTTTTTTCTTGTTGATTTTTTATTTACATTCTCCATAGTCCTCGAAAAATTTCTTGTGCTTTAAAATTATTTGTATTTTATAAATTTTCACCTTTCATATTAATATATATTATTTTGCCATTAAAAAAATCATTCAAAAGTATTTTAGGTGATACTCAAACTTATAAAGCTGATATAAATAATACTAATAATGATTTTTAAAAAATTATAAATAACCTATTATTATTATTATTATTATTATTATTATTATTATTATTATTATTATTATTATTATTATTATTATTATTATTATATATTATTATTATTATTATTATTATTATTATTATTATTATTATTATTATTATATATTATTATTATTATTATTATTATTATTATATTATTATTATTATTATTATTATTATTATTATTATTATTATTATTATTATTATTATTATTATTATTATTATTATTATTATTATTATTATTATTATTATTATTATTATTATTATTATTATTATTATTATTATTATTATTATTATTATTATTATTATTATTATTATTATTATTATTATTATTATTATTATTATTATTATTATTATTATTATTATTATTATTATTATATTATTATTATTATTATTATTATTATTATTATTATTATTATTATTATTATTATTATTATTATTATATTATTATTATTATTATTATTATTATTATTATTATTATTATTATTATTATTATTATTATTATTATTATTATTATTTATTATTATTATTATTATTATTATTATTATTATTATTATTATTATTATTATTATTATTATTATTATTATTATTATTATTATTATTATTATTATTATTATTATTATTATTATATTATTATTATTATTATTATTATTTTATATTATTATTATTATTATTATTATTATTATTATTATTTATTATTATTATTATTATTATTATTTATTATATTATTATTATTATTATTATTATTATTATTATTATTATTATTATTATTATTATTATTATTATTATTATTATTATATTATTATTATTATTATTATTATTATTATTATTATTATATTATTATATTATTATTATTATTATTATTATTATTATTATTATTATATTATTATTATTATTATTATTATTATTATTATTATTATTATTATTATTATTATTATTATTATTATTATTATTATTATTATTATTATTATTATTATTATTATTATTATTATTATTATTATTATTATTATTATATTATTATTATTATTATTATTATTATTATTATTATTATTATTATTATTATATAATTACAGAAGCAAAGAAACTTGAAATAATTCTTTTCATATATTATTTAGTACAACAAGAATACAGCTTATTCAGACCCAACCCTTTTTCTTGAAACTAATACAAGTATTGAATAAAATAATGACAAAGAAAAAATATTAAAAAGTGTGGTTAGAATGAGGTTTGCTTAATAAGGTATATTGCATGTATTGACAGTAGTATACTTTGGCCAGCCCAAACTTGATCCTTTAAAACTGCATCTGGGTAGTTTAGTTTCTTACCAAATCATGGCCACTTGTAATCTTATCCAACCATCCAAACAATATATGGCAATGGCATCAGATAATCCAGCCTTTGGACAATCATCACATTGCCATCTCCAGAAGAAAGATTGTCGAACGCGATATGATTGCAACTCTTATAAGGCACCGAGACCGAGTATCTGCTCTTTTCTTGTTTCACAAATACATCCTGGCAGAGGATTTGCGTAAAAGCTTTCCTCCAGCTTTGGGAATTCTCCCGGCTCTCTTAGATATGGAGCACCGATAGAGTCTTTATGAAGTTTTTTTACTTTGGAGCTGAACTTTTTCCAGGAAATGTTTCCTTCGTCCAACTGATCGACAAGTTTAACAAAATTCATCCTGTGTAAACCATTGAAATCACAATCAGTTTATATACCGAGAATGAACAAAAAAGAGTTTCACAATGAATTGAAATTGCGTGTATCGTGAAACCAGCAGAGTAGAAGCGATATAGAAGATATAGAGGATGAATTATTACTTGTCAGGATTGATTGTCTTCTTGAAATTTTCAAACCGCCTATGACCTTGTACAGCTTTCGCCATATTTCCATCGTAAGTGTAAAGAAATATGTCACTTTGAAGGGCAACAACATAGTCAATACCGGCTAACATGTTTTGGTGATTCTTGAAATGATTCAACTCTTCTTCGGAAGACAGGGAAGAATGAGAGAAAATATTGGGGAAATCATCCTCGAGATATTTCATACTTCCTTTTCCATATGCTTCTCCAGCTACAAGGTAAATCCTGGTGTGTGATGGAAAATCAAGTGCTCTAAGTAGTAGGGAGGTTTCTCTCGGAGTTAACGGACAACCTCCAAGCAACCTCCTTTCAGTCCCATTAATCTCTTTTTCCTTCCAGTGACCGACTTCATATCGCATCTGTCTCAGTTCTTCACCTTCTTCGGAAGTCAAATTATGACTGCAGCCGGTAAACGCAAGCATATCCTTCTCATATCTGTCAAAGACGAGAATAGAATAAGGTGATTAGAAGTGGAAAGTTACTTAAAATACTTGTTACTCTCATTATAAATCCATATAGATTCAATTGTATTACAAATTGCAATTGCAACTTGCCTTAAATGAAGGGCAAGATAAGGATTTCCATTCTGCTGCATTCTAGATACCAATTTGTTTCCGAATTCTTCAACTGGAGCTGAATATCTCAATGCTCTGTAATTTACACGACATCTTAGTTTCTGTATGGATCTTGGAATGCCGTTGTTAGCAAGCCGGGAATCAGTATGAGTGAAATAGATCACTTTGTGCTGCTTTAAGAGGGGAAGTACTTCGGTCTTGTAATAAGGAACCTGTGAATAAGCATTATGTACATTCATTGACTGTAATCTGAAGAATTGTTAAAAGGGGATGCAATTATATGATGTGCAGAATATTTTGGCATTAACATAAGGCGACTAAATGAACTAATGTGACAAATTGTCAAGATCTCGATCTAGGTCTTAAAATTTTAGATTATACGATCTCACTAATCCCAACGATCCATATGTAAAATCATGTACTGCAGTAAGATCACTGCAAGTAATGGGTCAACTTTGTCCCTAATGTCTAACATATGTTTTCTACGGAAAATGGTAATAAAGTATAAAACACAATCTTACATGTCTAAAGAATATGACAGAGGGTCATTTCCTCATAACACACTTGCCTACCAAAATATTATGTAAAAAAAACACCTCAAATATATAGTATTATTTTTTGTTTCATTAGGATCTTGCGATTTTTGTTACGGTCATATGTTTTACGATCTTGTCACCCCCTTTCGATCTTACAAAAAAAAATTGGGTAGTAGGATCTTTCGATCTTAGTTACGTTTTTATGTTTTATGATCTTTCTACCTTCTTCCGATCTTATGCAAGATCTCGATCTTGACAACTATAAAACCATTATATGATAGTGATACTTTTGTTTTCTTAACAACTAACTGGTTACCTAAAGATGAGATGGATGGATGGCTGACCTCAACAAGAATGTGGTAAACCACTAATCAAGCATATTTTGAGTATATAAGTTATGTTTACCTTAGACCAAGATATTGGAGTTTTAGAGAAAGGCTGAATTCCGGTATAAGCTTGTGGTAATGTCTCAACTATATGGATATCATCCTTCAGTGTATCAATAAAATGCTTCCAGTCAAACAAATCCTTAAAGCCACTGCAAATATATTGAAACAAAAGTCATATACATGCTACAAGAAGTTATGTACTATGCCATGCTTTGAACAAGTCTATCACTAAAAATCTTATGTCAACTAATGTGGATAATCGGTCGGCTGAAACTGAATGAATTTCATGCTTGCAGAAAACGTTAACTAATAAGAGATCCAAAATCCAATTTTCCAAATCTAAAGTAGATGGTAAAATAGTTGTAAACCAACCTCTGATCAGCCCAGTACGAGGTATGATCAAGAGAAGGAAGAACGAGTGTTGCCTTCATAATCCTAGCAACAGCAACCATATCACATATCTGCAATCAAAATATATTTAGACATTAGATTATGCATTTTGGCTTCTTTTTAACATAGCATTAGAAATCAACACAGCATACCCCAAATCTCATCTGATTCAGGCCACCGTTAGCATTTACAAGAATATATCCATTGGTCTTAGCATCTAGCTCTGTCAAAGAATATATTGAAAATGAGAGGAGGGAAATTATGGAGTAATCAACTGCATAACAGGAAAAGGAGTAAACTTCATACAAGTTCTCATACTTTTATGATTTTTAGACAGATCAATACATTGCGTGAAGTTTTCACTGTTGGGTTTAGACCAGACATCCGATTCCTGAATGAAATGAAAAACAAACTTTGATTAATGAAAAGGCAAATATATTTCTGAATATAGGCATGTATTGAGAACCAAACAACATTACGTCCACAAACTCGAGATATAGATTTGAGTTTTCTCACTTTAGCAGTCTGGCTTCCTACTCCTCTTGTTTCTACCGTCTTCAGAGTTCGTTCAACATCTCCTTCTTGACTCCTATATGCATAACCAACAGATCTTTGGTCCATTAGATTCAGATTATCTATACCATTGGAGTCAGATAGTTCCTGATAAAAAGGTAAAATGATTTACTTAGTAGGTTAAGAGATGCAAACACCCCTTTCCAATCCCCAAACAAAAGAAAGTAATACGGAAACCAAATGCAAATAGTTGTCAAATTACATAATCATCGATCTAATTCTTAATCAACTCCAACTCCCTGCCGTTGGGTATTTTTCACAATTTGGTGTAATATGATTGTCTTTGGTAAACATCAATACATAAAGATCGAGAAACAAAACCTCTTGATTGAATTGTCCACCATATTAAAGTTGGTAAAGTTGCTATCAGCTAAAAATTACAGGTTGAGACGTAGTAATAGTTGTCAATCCATCTACTTCTTAATCCACCCCAGCTCACTACTACCATATGGGATTTTTCACATTTTGATGCAATAAGGCGGCTGTTTTATGTAAACATCAGCAGCACATAAGAAATTTCGTAGTTGATCCAACTGATAGAGATTCAATAAAGTTTTACATTGACTGTCGACTGCCTAAAACAACTCTCTCTTTTTATCCGGGCTAGGGACTGGCTATGCATAGCAAAGCTATAGGCCGGTAGCAGCGCATAAGAAAATGAAAACAAAAAGGCTTGATCAAGTTCTTCACTCCATAATAGTTCATAAAGGTGGCTACGGTACAGCATACAAATGATACAATATACTGCAAGAGATGAGAAATTTAAGTAATTCCTACATTGCTCCAAACAACCTAGTTGATTGCATAAAAGCATATACTAAAAAATGTTACAAATTAAAAGCTTAGCACTAGCACTGGCATTGGTTCTAGCATGTTGACTCACAGATTAATAACTGGATAATAAATTTTACATTTCTCAAATTAAGACATGGAAAATTTTCTAAGTTCAAAATAGAAAAGATTGTTTATTCAGAATACCCAAAAATCCAAAACAAGAAAACAGCAACCAGATGACAAAAATCAAATAAAATTTATAAAAATAGATCCACAGAAAGCATGATGTTATGGTGGATAAAGGTTCCACTTTGGTCAAACTTCCACACACTAATTACAAAACTTAACTTTCCTAAAAGATTAAATTAAGTTATATTAAATTAAATATTTCCAAAACCTAATTAACACTTGGCAGTGTAAGATAAGATTCAAACAAACCTGATGAGATTGAGCTTTTTCAATGGCAGATCCAAGCCAACCAGTAGCACAAATCTTAACAACCCCCATAAACAAACAAACCCCACAAAAAACCAAGAACATCCAATGCCCAATCTTTTTCCTTTCCCTAAACCCCAAATCCGCAGCAATAGATTCAAGCGGCCTCTTAAGAAAACCCTTAACAACTCCACCATGAACTCTCTGCGAAACATAATTCTGATGATTATGATGATGATGATGATGACCGCCGTGTTTCCTCTCCAAAACCGCCTCCGAAACTTCCTCCGATCTCGGAGAATTAGAATTAATCTGAAGCTCAACCTCATTATGTGTAGTGAGAGAACCACCGCTGACGGCGGTGGTATTGGTATTATTCCGTTTGAAAGAGTGAGCACGGCGAGTCATCGGACCGGAGAAACGCGGACTGTTGACTCGCTGAGAAACGCCATCGGAATTGGATTCGAATGTAGACATTAGTTTTACAGAATAGATACAGATGCAGAAGAATACTACTTTTTTTTATCTTGTTACTGTACTTGTAGTATTCTTCTACTATTTTTCTATTTCTCTCTTGAAGTCAATGATTTTCTTCTATTGTATCATGTATATATAACTTTCAATCAAATTTGATATAATAATTTAAAAAATTAAAAATTAAATATAATTATAATTATCAGTGTCAATTTTAAATATCAATATTGACATAAACATATATTTTTTCAGTTTCCTATTGATTTCTTCTTTTAATTTTGATTATAATGATGAGCGGTGTTAAAGGTAAGAATTTATGAGAGCTTTGATTAGCTGGCGAAGTTGTAAAATTTTGAGTCAAAAAAGACGACGCTGTAAAATTAGAGTCCGCGTTATCTGGTGTTGGTTTATAGTAATTCAGTTGATTGGATAAACGAGTCAACTTTATCGACCGTTGGTTTATACTCCTTTGGAGGTTATATAAGGTTTTGGATATTTCATACGGTTTATGAATTTAAGAAAGATAGTTTATTTTTGGATGATATTTATTATTAATATTAGAAAGAGAAATTTAAATAATAGAAAGAAAATAGAATAATGAATGGTAGTACGATGAAAGATTAATCATTAGTATTCTATTAAAATTATAAGATGGAGGTAGTAATACTTGGAAATGAGAATAAAGTCCGGTCATAATATATTTTAAAGTTTATTAAATATATCTAAATTAAATATGACTTAAATAGTTTATTTTTTTTAAATGTTAAACTTTTTTATTATTTTTAGAGTTAAAATTCACAGGAAAAAAGATTTTCATGCAAATGTTAATTTTAAGGATGAATACAAAAAAAAATTTAACTGTTATTTTAAAATATATATATATAATGATGAAAACAAAAATTCGCTAATTTACAAGGACGATTTAATTATTTAAGTCATTTAATATTATTTCGGATTAGTTAAAAATTCATTAAGGCACACTCAATTACAATGATCCAATCAAAGCAATGTGGAAGGCTAGTGAACAAGTAAAACCTCGTTAAAAAGATTTTACATTTGATATGAGTTGCAAATCCACTATCCACCATCAAATTTGATTACACGACTCTCCGCAACGCATGTCTGATCATACAGAGACAATTTTAATTGTATACATTACATAAGTCTTGCCACAGGTTATAACAAGGATAATCTCAATCTCATTCTTGTAAGTTACACATATATGACTTCATTGACTTTAGTGTTAGAGTGTCAACCTTGCAGATTCACCGCACTAGAATGACTCATTCATTACATATCATTGATCTCTCGTTCTGTGACCAGAACAATTTAATGCTATATGTGAAAATCAACGTCTAATTCTCAGGAATTTCTAAATAGATTGATAAAAAATTACATGTGTGCATGTTACCCCATGCAAGGGCAGGGGTAATCAAGTGTCTTAGTAGGTTTATAACAACATATAAAGGTTATGGTTTGCCCACAATGGCGAGAAGGTCTATGTTGTGGTTTTACAATGGATTTAGAGGTCTTGCTCACGTGAGGTGGGAGACCTTGTTATGCAAGTGTGTTGCTTTAGGTGTTATGTGTGTCAGTTAGAGATTTATCATTTCTCATGTTAGATGAGAAGTATTTATATAAGCATTTCAGCCTAGGGTTTCTTGGAAAGGAGAATCACCCATCCAGTTAATGGTAAGCCATTGAATCCCTATTTTCTAGGAGGACGTGGTCCAACTACTAACCCTGACTTCTCTTTGACCAAAAGATATTTTTCCCAAGTTTTCCCATAACTAGACGAGTGTAGGATACTTGGGGGCGATATGATACCTCTTGGAGGGAAACACATGGTTGTCTCCTTTCCTGGGGGCTCCCAAGGTCTCACCCTTGTTAGGGCCTTTACAAATATAACATTACACAATCCCTTAAGCACAATGATTTTTTATGAAGGGCAAGGTGTTTTTTAGACTATAGAGCGTTGAAGTATCCCGAAGCCTTAAGTTTCTTGGTGATATGTTTGACGAACCATTCCGATTAGGCTTTTACGTCCTTAGGTTGAGCTACGTTGAGCCTGACTGATGAGACTATGAGTCCCTCAGGTAAGGCGTTGAATCTCTCGGGCAGGACTTCAATCAAGCCCTTAAACAAGACTTTAGACTAAGTCTCTTAGGCTAGACTTCGGTCGCGCCCCCTGGACGAGATATATATGTTTAGACCCCTCCCAAGGAACATCTAAGCCCCTCAGGCGAGGAGTTAGATAACATGTTAGATTGGAACCATTAGTCCCACAGTAAAAGTTACATTAAGCTTGTCCGAGAAAACAATGAGTCCTTCAGACGAGGCGTTGAACCTCTTGGGTAGGACTTTTATCATGCCTTCATACAAGACCCTAAACTAAGTCTCTTATGCTAGACTTCCATCGCATCCCCTGGGCGAGATATATGTTTGTGCCCCGTCCGAGGAAACTCTAAGTCTTCTCAACATATACTCTAGGAAAGACTAGCTAACTAAGTCATAAGCCTTCTCAAAATCCATTTTAAACACAAAACACTCTCATTTAGACACTTTAGCCAGGTCTAAAACTTCATTCAGAGTATGGGTGGTGAACATGTATCCCGCCCAATTTAGACTTGTCCTACAAAAGTCTGCAAAAAATAGGGTGAGGCGGGACATGCATATTTGAGGATGCAGATCTAAAATTTTGGTTTGTCCTGCAAAAAAAATAAGGATGAGATGGGGAGGGTCCGTAAGCACTTAACCTTTTAAGCCTAAAAATGAACGAAAAATTATGTTAATGCTCGCTTCTGTAAAAGACCGCAAAAAAACAAGGTGGGCGAGCTGTTACCTTGGATTTTTCGACCTGACTATAAATGGCAAGTAAGAATAAGTGTGCCATGACGAAAGCTATTAAACATGTTGAAACGATGTGTGTGGCAGGTGTGGTCAAAGCATCTGAAGGTCGATGAGCGTTGGTAGCATCTGTGGACTTAGTGAAAAAGTCAAATACTCTAAGTTGGTTATTTGGTTTGATTGAAAGAGCGGCAATTGGATTAGAACATGTGGTTACTCGAAATCACGTGGAGACTCGTCGAAGATAACGGCTGCATGGAAGTAAAACGTGTCGTGATTTGTTTGGTCGACCGTTTGTATGTGGTTATTTTAGATTAGTATGTAAGAGGACACATGTTTACATTATAGGGGTTCACAATTGTATTCATATTTCTACATACTCAAAGTATCTACGTAATTGAGAAACAAGTGAAGAAAATGTACGTATACGTTCCATATTTATAAATTCCAAGCACTTTCACATTCAAGCCTTTTTCTGCATTCATTTACATTTCGATCATTTATCATTTTATCTTCATTTTTACATTTCGATTTCAGTTATCTTTGTCTTCAAAATCTTTTACATTCCAAGTCTTGTCAAAATTTCACATTATTATCTTCACATTGTGTTTTCGATTTCAATCATAACATGGTGTTCAAAGGTTTAAATTCACACAAATATATTCTAGGAGATTTTCGAGTTTGATCCCTTAAGTATTAATAGAAACTTATTTTGCTTACCAAATTTACTAGTAAACACGGGTACATTAAAGGGTGCGAGTCTAAAACCTCGACATGTCCTAAAAAAATGTGCGGACAAAACAGGCATGTCGGGACCTTCTTGCCACCCCTAATTCATAGCAACCACTCCATCCACCAAATGCTTCCCCTCGACAAAGGTCGATTACTTTGGGGAAATCAACTTCCCCATAAATCGTGACTTCGTAGCCGCTAATACCTTCACCATTAAACTCATACAAGGAACCAAGAAGAGAAATAGGTCTAAAATCTCTCAACTTTAACGAAGACTCGACCTTCGGGATAAGAGAGACGAAAAAAGACGCCAGAATCTTAGCCAACACAACATTCTAAAAGAAATAGTCAAACATCACATACAACTCTCCCTTGACTAACCCCCAAAATTTCTTAAAGAAAGAGAAATTAAAACCATCAGGGTCCAGACTCTTAGAACCATTCATCTTAACAACCATTACATCCACTTCTGAATGCAAAAACATAGAAGAAAGAGACTATGCATCGACTAAAGAGAGACATGGGAGAGATACCCTCTCTAGGTTTGGCTTAGAAGCCTCAGAGTAATAAAATTTCTCCTTGAAGTGATGTAATTTCAGGTGATTATACTCTTTTGGTGAAGTATTTCAGTTCTCTTTAAGATATTGATCGTTGGTGAATACAATGTAAAAATTATTCGAGTGACTTAGATTTTAATGAAACATACTCTTTATAATGGAGCATGATAGTTCTTTTGAACTATAATTGTTGGTGAAGATAATGTGAAAATATGAATGTGGTTTATCTTCAAGTGAAGTAAACTTTTTATGATGGAATATGTTATTTCTTTGAACTCACCTTGTCAATGATGCAATGAAATAGAATGCATGATTTTCAATCAAACTGAATATTATTGATGTTAATTAAAAGGATACATGATGAAGAAATCTCACATTACTTAATATTGTCTCACATGAGTAACCATGACCACCACCCATGAACTGGTCTTTCAGTCCTCAACAAAATTCCATTAATTTATTTTTAAATTGGAGTAGTTTGAAATTTTAGACTACCACCTTCATGTATTGTGTTCAACAAACTTGAACTCCTTAAAAAAAATCAAATATCAGGTGTTCCTCATCGCAAATTCTTTCTACTATATTAATTTTTCTTGTTTGATAGACACTTTCACATACACTCATGCACAAGAGAGTTTCTGATCACCAATTTTCAATTCAAATCAATTTAAAATTGAAGGATTGATCATAAATAAAAACAAGGGTACATCAACATAACTACTTGAATTTTGAAGCAATACGAACTAGAAAAAGTTTATGATTATTCAACTATCTTATAATTCAGGGCAACTATTTATTCGATTAATATCTATACATTAACAATGTAAAATTTTTACATATATATTCAATCAAATTATCTCAAATAGATATTTATTGAGATAATTTTAAATATAATCTAAACAGGGATTAATATTCATACATTCATTCACTATGTCAAATAGATATTTATTATGATATTTTTTAAATTAACATAAATATTAATTAAGAAATATTTATTGAGATATTTTTATAATAATCTAAAAAGAAGTAGTATCATTGAGTGATTTGATGAGATGAATATAAATGCATATAATAAAAAAAATTATAAAATACTTAAGAAGTTTCTGTTATAAGCAACCTTTTTTCTTTCTTTTTTGCTACGATTCCAAATTCTCAAGCTAGTTTGTAGCAAAATCCTTTATATTATTCTTTCTTTCCTCAACAAAACCACTGAATATTTTAACGTTCTAGTCTTTGATCAATCAATCAGAATGGACCAAGAACAAGAACATGAACAACCATCTTCTTCTTCTTCTGCTTTTCGCAAGAGAATACTTGAACATGATGATGATACTGATGCGTATCATCTCGGTCTTTTGCCTCCAGAAGCTTATGATACTTCCAAACGCATCAAAACGTACGATTTCTTAGCCACTTTCGACCAACCAAAGCGCGAAACCATTGTTATCTCTAACAGTGATGGTGAAGAAGTTCAAGATGACAGTGAAAGTGATGATGATGAGAGAAGCAATGCCGCGCGGACTCTCGCATTATTTCCTAGAAACCAGCAAGAGGAGCGTCACAAGAATATCGCAAGGAGATATGCAGCACGCATTCACAATGCTTCTGAGAATAAAAACAACGATGTTGTGATTGTGAGCAGTGCGGATGATAAAATCAATGATGCTGATGTGGAAGATGAAGTTGATGATGATTCTCCAACTCCATTCTCTGAAGCAATCAAAGCTATTCAAGAACGCGCCGAGAGAAACCAGAAAAGAGGGATTGTTGAAGAACCTCCTGTATGGATTTCAAAAAGGAATGAAAAGGATTCAGTTAGAAGAAGGTCGTGTGTTCCGTCATTGCAAGAACTTTCTCTTAACATTCTTGCTCAGCATTCTGATGCAGTTGTTTCGCTCGACTGTGTCAACGACGACTTCAGACAAAGGCTTAGTAATCTGCTGTGTGATTCAAGAAAAATGAACTGTTACTTTCTTGAACTACTTCTTATTGGTGTTCCGACTCAAATTCGGCTTAAAGACTGTTCCTGGTTGACAGAAGAAGAATTTACTAATTATTTTCAAACACTCGACACTTCCGAATTAGAGGTACGTTCATTAATTTTGCTACAATTCAACATGTTTCTTTCCTATTTGAATTTGTGTTTATACGTTTATTTTTCGAATAGGTGCTACAACTTGACAAATGTGGAAGAATTGTGACTGAACATACATTGCCTGCTACATTGGCAAAGTCACCAAACTCCTTGTCTAAATTAACCATTCTATCGCTCACTGGTGCATGTCGTCTTACGAATGAAGGATTGCGGTTACTAATTTCGTCAGCAACAGAACTTAGATCCATAAACCTAAGCCAATGTTCCCTTCTCACTTGGGATAGTCTTGACATTTTGGCTGATTCATTTGGATCAGTTTTGAAAGAGTTGCGTATTGATGATTGCATACTCATTGATGTTGCGTGTATTTTACCAGCCTTGAAGCGATTCAAACAATTACAAGTGTTGTCACTAGCTGGTGTTCCAACTGTTTCTGATAAATTTATCAAGAGTTATTTCATCGCGTGTGGTTACAATATTAAGGATCTTGTTTTAAAGGACTGCGTGTAAGACAGTTTATTAGTAAGATTCGTTATTCTTGTATGCTAAAAGGACTGTGTAAGTACATTTATATTTCTTCTTGTGCAGAAATTTGACAGATGCGTCGATGAGAGTCATTTCTAAACATTGTCCTGGTTTGCGCGTGCTTGATATTATGAACTTGGGAAAATTGACAGATTTATCTATTGGTTATCTTGCGAATAGTTGTCGCGGATTGCGTACATTGAAGCTATGCCGCAATCCATTCAGGTGGAATTTTTGTACTTTTTGATGTATTGCTTTTGCTATCCTAAACTCCTTTTGCTTAATAATAATTTAACTTTTTCCCGTTATAGCGATGAAGCAATTTCGGTATTTTTGGAGTTAGCTGGCAAAACCTTGGAAGAACTTTCACTTAATAGCATTAAAAAGGTAATGCATTACACATTTTCTTACCTAATATCTCTTTCTGCTAAGTTAAATTTTGATTTGATTAAATTTTTGAGTGTCTGTCACATTTTGGTTTAATCCAGGTTGGCCTATTGACAGCCTCATCACTTGCAAAGAATGGCCAAAATTTGCATACCTTGGATCTATCATGGTGTCGAAATCTGTCTGACAACGAGCTCGGTTTAATTGTCGATAGCTGCTTGTCACTGAGGTCACTTAAGCTTTTCGGATGCTCGCAGGTATATAACTCTCTCAAAGGTATTTTTAGCAATCAATTTTACGTAGTCATGAAGAATATATAAACATGATTTCATCGAGTCTTTAGCTGTTTTGTTAGGGGAAGATTTTGAATGTTATGTACTTTTCTTTTGCAGTTAACAGATATGTTTTTCAAAGGACACTCAAACATAGGGACTCGGATCATTGGGCTAAAGTTGAGTCTTTTATTTCAGCAATTTGAATCGATCACGCTGTGATATAAATTAGAACTAGATACAGAAATAAAATATATAGATGGTGATATTTGGCATAACTTGTTGGTAGTAGGCTGTTCTATGAAGAGATGTGAAAATGACTCTTTTGTCAGTTTTCGACTTTTGTTTCAGTGATATGTTTATAGACCGTAGTCGAGTTGTAACAGGAAAAGATGACCTTTTTCCTTTCTGGAAACATTCAGACAAATAGTTTGAAATTAGTTCTTTTTTCTGGTTTGAAACACAGAGAGAACAACCGCCAAAATTATTACCGTCCACCGAAATTAGAGAACAAAACCTTCTATTTCATTCAAATACATATCTATTTATGATCAAATATTTAAGGAATTGCTTTGAGTCAGAGTCATATAGTTGTGATCTTCTTGATCAACATGCATAAACTCATTGGAATAATTTACTTTTAAGTAGTAACAAAAACATATATTAGAATAAAATCCAGCTACATCCATTTAGGATCAACCTGCCTTGTTAAATTATGAACTATGCTTTAGTTCAATATAAATAGCAAGAAAATAATGAATTCAAACCTCATTCTTCTTAATCTGGCTTGTTGTCACCATCACCGGGGAGTAAAAGCAGAGAATCTATATACATAGTCACTTTGGATCTAAGATCAAGAGGAAGAACAAGAGTCATAGTCCAAGACGTTTTCACTTTGTACTCTTTCATCACCCATATTTCAAAGGTATCATTTCTATAATTCTTAGTATATATGCTGAGAAATTCTCCATATACCCACAAACCACCCCATTGCAAAGGATTCCCATAGGAATCATGTGGCAGATGCATATATGAAAGTTTCCTTTCCATTAAATCAAATGAAACAATAACATGTAAATGTAAATCATAACGATAAGCCAACCAATGAATAGCTCCGTTATAGAGACACCCGCGTTTAGGCCCATACGCGAAGATATAACAGAAGTGAGGAGCCTCAACTTCTTTCCATGTATTAGATTTCAATGAGAAGTACTCCAAGTGTAATTGAGTATCATCTGAATCATGATAAGACATTGAAACAACCAAATAATCATCAGTTGAATGGTCATACCCAAAACCGTAGAAAAAAGTTGCATCTATATTAGAACCAAAAGGAGAAAAAGGTATTTGTTTGTGAAGTCCAGTGGATGGATTCCATAGGTAGATATTTAAGGAACGGCAGAAAAGTATGAAGCCTCTACATGACCCTTTAATTTCAAAATCTGTAAAATACTCTGGAAGGTTGAGTGAAACAGAAGCACTGTCATCTGTAAAATGACCCTTTAGCTTGGCACGCATCTAACGACGCCGCAATGTACTTGGCCTCACAAGAAGAGAGTACTACAACCGGTTCCTTTTTCGAACACCAAGAGATTGGTGTACTACCAAACATAAAGATGTACCCCGTCGTCGATTTTCGGTCATCTTTATCTCCGCATCAATTAGAATCGGTGTTGTAACAACCCAATTTTAGTAATTATTTCTTATATTATTACTATTATTATATTTTATTTTATTTATTTGGAGTGTTAAGTAATTGATTGGTTGTTAGGTAGTATAATAATTGATTTGGTGTGTTAATTAATTATTTAGTTGATATGAGATATAATTGAATAATTGATTATATTAATTAACTTGGTGTGTATATTGTGTTGGTTTAATTTATTTGAATTAAATAGAGATATTATAATACTAGGTATTATTGGGCCTAATAATTAAATTAGAGGTATCATTCTTTAAGCCCAAATATAATACTAGGATATAAGAGGTGAGGAGAGAGAGGAGTAAGATTATTTGGATAATTTGACGGCAACAGAGAAAGAAAAGAGGAAAAGTAAGGAGAAGAGGGGAAGAACAAGAGAGAAGCTAAGGTTTCCAGAAAATTGAAGAGGTAGGGGGAGAATCCTTATTATTATGGGTTAGTATAATTGGGACAATGGGTAGAAGTATGTTTAGGTTGAAATCCCTAAATTTCATGGTTTTGGAATTGTTAGGTTTTGATGAGTATTCTTGATTGTGGTGATTTAATTGTGTTAAAACTGAAAATTAACGTTATATACTTGGAGTATTGTGTGAATTATAATTTTCTGAACGTTTGACTTTTTACGGAATCGAAATCGGAGGTCCGAAAGTCCTCCAACGATGAAAAACGCAGAAAATTCTACATTCTGTTTTATGTTAATCGGTTACCCACCGAGCGTTAACCGGTTACTTGCTTAAAAATCTGCGCAGGAAGCTGATTCTGTTTTATGTTAACCGGTTACTCACCGAGCGTTAACCGGTTACTTGGTTAAAAATCTGCGCAGGAAGTTGATTCTGTTTTATGTTAACCGGTTACCCACCGAGCGTTAACCAATTACTTGCTTAAAAATCTGCGCAGGAAATTGATTCTGTTTTGTGTTAACCGGTTACCCTCCGAGCGTTAACCGGTTACCACTGTTGAAAAATAAAAAATTGAGATTTTAAAAGTTGTATTCGTTTTGAAATGCACTATAAGTGTGCGTAGTTGATAATTAGCTTATATTTGTGAATGATATATTGTTATGAATGTGTATATGTACCATTGGTGGATAATTCATAGAGTTGAATTATAGTGATATGTGGAATATTAAGATGGTAGAGATGATCTTAATTGTATATGTGTTGGTATTTGTACATTCATTCATGGCATGGTCGGCTTCATGGTGGAAGCGGTGAACTGTGGGTTCACATGGTATTAGACGTTGATCCTTGAATGGAAATAGGCGTAGCAGACGTTGATCCTTAATTGGAAATAGACGTAGTGGCTTTGATCTTGTCCGGATCGGAAGCGTGGTTTGGATTCTAGATATTGAATCGGAAAGCGGTGAAACGTTGGGTTCACATTGAGGTACCACATGCATAGGGTCACATGTCTTGCATCGAGTCACATTAGAGTTATGTGATAATTGAATGTATGCATTGATGTGATTGTGAGGTGTGTATGAGATATGGTAATTGAATTTGGTGATGTTTGGATACATAATTTGGCAAAATATGTGATTATGTGATAATTTTAGTTATGTGTATATTTGGGAATATAGTATTGGATTTTAATATTGTGCTCCTTGAGTTTTGATGGATGTTTGAAACATGTGAAATAAATGTTTGTTAATATTATTTACATGGTTATAAGAGGCGTGATGAATTCCGTTAATTGTTGATTTAATCATTGTGCCTTATTATACTTCTTCATAATGATTTGAATTCTCACCCTTCTGTTTGAATGTTGCTTTACATGGCATCGTGCAGATACTCCAGAGTAGTATTGCTGAAGTAAGTGGACGGTAGCTCACTCAAGATTAGCTGGAGAATTTCGGTGCTTTGTTTTAGAGACTAGGTAGTGAGTCAATGCTCTGGTCATGTAACACGGGGTAGATTGGTAGTATTGAACTCATATCTGATTTGGATACGTATTATGTTATTACTTGTGAACATGTTTATTTGAAATTTGCTGTTTGATAGGCCACAGTGCCAAATATTCTGGATATGATTTCAGTTTATCTTGAAGAGATTATTGAGAGATGATCATGGTATGGGACATGAATCATTTTATGAAATGCTTGGATATTCATTATTTTCCGCTGCGAACGCATATTCTTGAATATTCATGATAATTGAAATGTGTTATTTTAAATGACCAGGTGTATTGTATATTGATGATGAATGATGTTTGGTTTTTGAAGGCTTTTAGTTTTTGAAAACGTCGATGTGACGCCCTTTTGTTTATATGCGTGCTTATTTACTCTGATTAAATGTTAAGTATTTTGGGATAGAAAAAGGGGTGTTACAGGTGTAGCCAAGTAAATTGCACTTACGCCCCGTGTCCGATTATACTAGCAAACATAAAGATGTACCCCACCGTTGATTTAATGTGATTATGGTTGTGGTGGATAAATTATCTAAATATGCACACTTTATAGCTATGAAGACTGATTATACTAGCAAGAGTGTGGCTGAAGCTTTCATGACTTATATTGTGAAACTCCATGGTATTCCTAAGTCTATTGTATTGGATAGGGACAAAGTCTTCACCAGTGCTTTTTGGAAGCATTTGTTCAAATTACAGACCACCACACTAGCCATGTCTTCTTCATATCTCCCTAAGTTCGAAGAACAAACAAAGATATTGAATAGATGTTTGGAAATGTATCTGAGATGCTTTACTTTTGAAAATCCTAAGAATTTGGGGTCAGAGATATTATTCCAGGTGGGAGATACAATGTTACTTAAGCTACAACCGTATAGACAACATTTTGTTGCCTTGAGGAAGAATCACAAGCTGGCTATGAGATACTTTGGGCCTTTTGTAATCACACAAAAGGTGGTGTCGCATCCGCGAAAAACAACCGGCGGGCTGAAACAAAACAACACAGAGCCGCCACCGTGCGTTATTTATCCCAAAAGAGGGAAAGGAAATGCTCGAAGTAAACCTGGAAAATACATGGTCTCGCGACCAAAGAGAATGGGATCGGGAGTCGGTTATGCGAAGGGAAGGTATTAGCACCCCTACGCATCTGTCGTACTCGACGGGATCCACGCTCAGACAGATAGAACAAGGTTGCTAAAACAAACATCACACACACACAACACAGGTGGGAGAAGAGGGGAAAGGGCTCGCTAGGACATCACATCCTATGCCTACGTATCTCGTCTGGAACGAGAATCAGAGCTACCGTAGTTCGGCTCACGCACGCCAAACAAAACAAACACACAAGCAGGCAAACATGGAACCCGAATGCCAATCGCTGGACTTACATCAGCTTCCGAACCAAACAAACCCACACTGGAAACCAAATGCCACTTGATGGACTTATATCGGGCTCCAAGCACACAACAATAGGATACGGAATGCCAATCGCTGAGCTTACATCCATCTCCTAACCCACACAAGAAGGATAACACACAAACAAGTTAATAGGGAGTCGGGAACTCGAGCCTAATAACTGTCAAGCAAACACACAAAAAAAGGGTGCCCGGAGAGATCTCGTACGACCTCCTGCCTACGTACCTCATCTGGTATGAGGATCAGGGCAACGTAGTTCCCCTGAACAGGGGAGAAACTTACTCCTAACCAGAGACTGGGAAATGACCAACTAGAAGGGAGACTGACTCGAGCCTAATAGTTATCATGTATTCCACAATGGTCCTAGGTTGAGTTTTCTACCTACTTGCACAGACTGCAAGCTAATCCTAAACAGGCAAAGCAAAGCATGCAAGCATAATCAAAACAAAGCAAACATACACAATTAGCACACACTATATACAAACAAAGTGGGCTCACGCAAGGGTTAGGCTGCAAAAGCAAGCCAACTGTATCAGGGTGATGTTAGCTCTTAACCCTAACATTGAGAGTTAGGGTGAAGCAGATGAAATAGGAAGTGAGGGGTGTGCCTCACAGCTCTTATCCCTGGCCTGGGAGAGCTTTAGACAAATGAAGTGTGGGTTCAGAAAGTGGGAACCCTTCTACACTTATGACTGACTCAACATAGATCTTGGGTTAATATCCATAATGCATCAACACCAGTTGTGTGAGCAGAGGGATGACTCAATTGAATAGCAGGAGATGGATTGCACATCTCTTGTATCTGCCAATTGCCTTAACAAAGATCTTTTCCTGCTTGGCACAAAGATAAACAAACACAAGCATTGCCTCTTAAGGAGGACTTCAGACAGGTTCCTGACCAAGTAACAGGCCAGGTCTTCCAGACTACATGGAGTCAGTGAGTTATACCTCAATTGGTTAAGCAACCAAGCAACAACAAATACAAGTTCACAATGAACTATAGCAACTAATGTACATAAACAGACAAACAAGCAAAGCAATGCACAAAGGTGCAATCCACAATGCCTAAGTACAAGTCTCAAAGCCTACAAAACAAACTCAAGGTTAGTCATAAACAAGCAATGGACCAACTCCAATTGAGTGCACATCATCAAGTATAAGCAATTGTGCTCTTTGACCTGAAACAAAGCTCAAACATTAAGCACTAACCACTAGGACATGGCCTAGGGTCAAAATGGGAGCAATAAACCAAAACAGAACATGAAAATTATCAAAAATCAAGTTCAATCAAATAAGAAACAAATCCAAGTGGTCTCATATCCATATCATCAACCAATTTCATTTCATAAAGCATTTAGTGCAAAGCATGCAATTTGAAGCTCATAGAAGCAAACAGAATGATTCAATCCACATCAACTCAAAAACAATTCATTAAATCCCAAGAAAAACCATGTCTAAACAGCATCCATCAATTGATCATCATACCAAAATTCAGGTCATTTGGACAAGTGGAAGCATGTCAAATAAAATCCATAAGACAAGGCAAGGCAAAACAAGCTCATACAAGGCACAAAATCATGCACCAACTTCAAGCAAGCACAAAACAGAATTGGCACAAGATAAATGCATCAAACCAAAGCCATGGAAAACTTCAAGGTGTCTAGAATCACTCCACAAAATTTCAAGTTCATGTGATACATATCAAGAATTTCACAAATCATCTAAGATCATGACTCTCAAAAAGTCCACAAATGACAAGCCAGAAGAGAAAATCTCAAACAAATTGGAAATGCATTAAAAAAATCCACAAAAATTCATGAGCAAACTTAACATCCATAAGAGTCAACATGCAAAACTTCACATCAATTCAAGTTCATATGGCATGGTAATGAAAATCCACAGGTTGGACAAGAAATGGTGTGACACACATTGTCACACCTATATTGATCAGATTATATCTCACAAACCAGGAATGCAAAAATAGCAAACTCTAAACCAAAATATCCATCAAAGGGTATAGATTACACATGTAAAATTTCAGCTCTATTGGATCAAGCATCATGATTTCATAAAAGAAATGGCAAGCAATGTGCCATGAATGACATGCAAGAACAAACCCTAGGAAATTTTTAAATCCAACCGAGCACAAAATCTGGAAAAATATCCATAAAAAAGTAGACATGGTGATGAACATTTCACAAAAAATTTCATGTGATTTGGATTATTATTTTGAGAGTTATGAATTTTTTAGTGGTGTGAAAAAATAAAAATGCATAAAACAAGTGGTATGAACATGGAAGATGATAATGGAAATAAATGCAAGGCAACATGTGAATGTGCTTTGGAGCGGGATCGAACCGCTGAAGAATTCAAATCCAGCGCTCACTTAATGAAACGTGCCGTTTCATTAAGTGAGGTGGCACGGTACTATTGGTTGCATGGGGCAAAAACAATGAAAAGCATGCAAAACAAGCTGAACAAGATCAAAATGCTTCTGGAAACGCTAAACCTAGACATTCATCAAGTTCATCACGTGTTCATCATGATCAAGATCCAATCATTCCAGAAATTCATAAAAATATACATCAATCGAATCATCATTCAACACACATCAATAATCCAGCATCCATTTCATCTAATTCTAACCATATCAAAAGCATCGAGCAAAATAAGTTTTAACATCCAAACTTCAAATCGTGATAACTCTTTTAATATTGCATGAAATCAAGAAATTCAAAGCTCAGCATAACCTATGTCCCACGATCTACCAGATGCACATGATAATTGGAAGAATTGGAGCATTCAAATTTTTACCTCAATGAAGATGCAGAAGTTGATTTGCTTGTTTCAAGGCCTGGAAATGCAAAACAGATGCTCTACAACACTTGAATGGATGAAGGATCTTAGCTCAACAATGCTTGATCTTGATGAAATCTCCAACTGCCATGGAAGTGTGCAATCTTCAACAGTCACGATTCAGCTTGAATTCTGCTAGTTCTTGCTTCAATCCACTTCAATTATGCATGTAGATGATGAATAGATCAAAGGCAAAGCAAAAAATATGAAGAAAATTGATGAAGAAAGTTGAGAGAATTTTGAGATGAAAAGCTTAGATCTGAAAATGTGAAGTTGTTTTTTGATTTTCTGTTATGATTAGCACTATATAGCATCTGTTAATCAAGCTCACTAATCATGTTTAGCCTAAAACCCAAGGATTAGTGAAATGGAATGGTTTATGCATTTTGGCCAAAACACCCTTATCCTCACATGGCCAATGGAACAGTGCAAATTTCACTTGAAACAAGTTGCAAAATCTGTTTGGAGGCAAATGGAATTGGTTGGAAGTGAATAAAATGCATAATTTTCAAATTCACTTTTTCCCTCCAAAATTCAAATTAATTCAAGTGAAAAAAATGAAATATTTTTGTGATGAGATTTGATGAAATGTGATGCATGAATATGATAGTGCACATCAATAGAAAATTGCTCCAAAAAGAACCACATGAATTGGCCTTTTGGTGCAAAAGTTATGCCTTGTTGAAGTTCAAATTCCATGGATAATAATTTGATCATATCTTGCCAACCACAAATGAGAAATTCATGTTCTTTGACATTTTAGAAAGGTGAGAGCAAGATCTTCAACTATCATGTTGGACAAAATTTCATTTGAAGCATTTTTGGACACGTAATTTTAAGGAGAAAACCTTTCCATTTTTTGGCAATTTTGAATTACAAGTCACTTTCTATTTTTGGAAAGTTTTCATCTGACTTTATTTTCTTCATTGTTGATGTTTGAAATGTCAAATGAAACTTGTTTGGACATGAATGAAGTGTCTCTAACCCTCTCCCACCTCCAAATCCATCAGTTGACCTTTGGTTGACTTTTCCAGATGATAGATGAATTGGCTATGCACAGATGAACTTGAGCTTCAATCCCCTGATGAAATGGCTCAAACATGAAACCCTAGCTTCCATAAACTCAATGCAACCATAGAATTATCTCTCATCTAAATGAAGACCTCATCTCCTTGACAAGCCCTGATTGGCATAATGCAGATGATTAGGGTTGACCAGAGGTCAAAACCCTAATCCCAAGGCATCTGATCAAGCACAATGAACCTCTTGGTGATGACAAGACCATGATGATGATGATGTACCATTTCAACCAAGATAATGATCTATCTCCTTGAGGAACCAAGAAACCCTAATTTGAAGCACAAACCCTCAGATGGCTAGTGATCAATTGATGAAACCCTCAGCTTGCATCTTAACCTCTTTATCTTCTGATCAAGACCTAGGAGTATGACTTGCTTGATGTTGCCACATGATATGCAAAGATGCAAGGACTAATGTCCTAAAAATGAGATGCAGTATGCTAAGCTAGTCCCAAGAGAGGAGGGCAAATTTTGAGGTGTTACAGCTGCCCCTATTCAATCCACTATGAACCTGTCGATATGAATAGCCTCAGCTTTTAGATGATCAGGGTGAAGAGTGATTGAATACCAAGAACAGACGAACAATTTGCACTCTGATGGGAAAATAATTCACAATGCCTGTCAGAATTGGCAAAGAAACAATCTTGAAAGAAAAACCCGTCTGGTACGGAGAAAATCGGCCTGAGCACCGAACAAAAATACGTCTGGATAAATGGTAACACAGGGATAACCATGGCCTGAATACCGCTCGTCAGTCTGCTTACTGAACATCGGAATATAAGAGTATTGATATTGGTCTGAATACCGGGGAATTAGCCTGAACGCCACTTTGGTCTGAACACCACCTTGGTCGGAACACCACTTTGGTCTGAACACCACTTCGGTCTGGATACCGGAAAACTGGCCTGACTGCCGCAAGCTGCATCGATCTGAACTTCGGAAGCTTCTTCGATCTGGAAATCGGAAACTGGCCGGAATGCCACCTCGGTCTGGACACCGGAAAACTGGCCTGAATACCACAAGTTCTTCGTCCTGATTGTTGAGAACTTCTTCGATCTGGAAATCGAAAACTGGTTTGGATACCATCAACTGGCCCGAACGCCACCTCGGTCTGGACACCGGAAAACTGGCCTGAATACCACAAGTTCTTCGTCCTGATTGTTGAGAACTTCTTCGATCTGGAAATCGGAAACTGGTCTGGATACCATCAACTGGCCCGAACGCCACCTCGGTCTGGATACTGGAAACTCTTCATGCCTATCAGCATCGACAGAGATAACAAAACAGTGATACATGAGACGGCACGCATGCCAACGACCCATGCTGGGGATAACAAGCCCTGATCCGGCTACTCTCTATTCAACCCTAGCCAACGAACACTTCGTGTTTAGCTGGGGATTATCTCTTTCTTGTCTTTCTTTTTGAACCCCGAAAATTCTTGTATTATCATTTCCATCTCTGCTCGACAGAAACTCTTCCTCCAATATCGCACTACTGGGGAATACCTTTGGTTCACAATCATGATGCTAAACTCCTCGGAGTAACACCTTCACCTTCGGGCAAAACCACCTCTCAAACGGTAACCACGGTTTGAGACTAGCTTATGCTTGCAATAATGATGCATGATATTTTTTCAGTGTAATGCTCCATAGTCATGGAAATGCTACGCGATTTATTATGCAATATGCTATGCCTATCTACATGATGAATGTATAAAAAAGGCATCCCCCTCAAGGGACTCTTCTGGGGAGCTCGAGGCACTCCGTTGAGGAACTCGCCATTGCTCCGATCCCCACCCTACTGGGGAATAACACCGCTGCTGGGAAGAAGGTAACCCTCGCTGGAGATGACCTCCTTTGCACCCGATCCGCTTGGGGACCTCGCTGGGGTAAGAACCACCAACGCACTCTGTGGGGAAACAACAGTCTCTGACCTGCTGGGGATAACAATCCCGACTCTGCTTGGGAAACCACCACCCACAGATACCTCCGCTGGGAAATAACAACCTTCGGGCCTGGCTGCTGAGGACACACCAATCTCAAACCTGTTGGGGATAACCATCCTGACCCTGCTAGGGAAGCCACAGACCTTGAATCCGCTGGGGAATTAGTCATTCTAACTCTGCTTGGGACAACACGGACCTTGAATCTGCCGGGGAATCAGTCATCCTGACTCCACTTGGGGAGATGAGGAAAGTCTGGTACCGAACACCCGTCGACTCGTCGAACCTTGATATTCATCACCCAAATCCATTGTCAGCTTTCCAATTTTGAGAACTCCCAGACTCGTCTGGACTTTTCTGATTCATCACCTTGTATTCCCAACTGCTCCGCACTCGTCGGAGAGCGAACTCCTGGGATTTATACAGACTTTTCAATATTCAGACTTTGAAGAGTCTTCTTGATTAATTCTCAAGGATCGTCGTACGTCTCGCCGTCGTCTTTCACCATTCTTATATTCATTCGTCCCTGATCGGACTCCTCGAGGATCTTTCGTCAAAAGGCTTCCACATCACAACCTGCAAGTGAGTGAAAATATCTAACAGTACCTGCAAACGAGATCGTTAGATAAAACCGTGCCCCAGGCATGTCAAGATTTCAGCACTTGGGTCACTCAACCTTCCGAATAAGATTTCAAACTTTCAATCTTATAAATATGCATTGGAAGGGACCTGTATGTCTTAAAATGCAAAGATTCTTTATCAAAATAATTGGATGTTTTCGCAATCAAAGCGGTAATGAAAAACAAAAACAAAATTATTTGACTGAATATGCATTTTATTGATTGAAAAAGTGTGGCTCATATGGAGCAATACAAAGGAAGCAATTCCTGAAAAGAGGTAATTGCGCACAAAAGGAAAAAATCTATCCTAATGGCAATGTGGAACTCGTGATCTCATCGAGTTCCAACTCGGTTACACCCCATATGTCCTCAGACTCTCCTTGCTTTCTGCCTTCTGAACAAGACACTTCTGATTGATCCCTACCGGGTATTATCAATGTGTCTTAACCATAGTGTAAACGATCATGCCAGACGCAGTTGTTCGTTTCAATCCCTCTTTTGCCTGGACCGCCCTTTCGGGTTTTCAGTCCATCGGGATACCCTTTTTTGCCCAAGTCGCCTTTTCAGGTTTTCGACTTGCCGAGTGTACATTTTTCTTTTTATCCCTAATTTTTGCCCGAACCTTTCCTTTTTGTTTTTTGGTTCGCCGGGATGCCCATTTTTGCCTGGACTATTTTATTCTTTCGTCCAGCGGGTCTCTTTATACGAAGTATTTTTTAACTGCGTCTGCATTCACAGGGGATGGAAAATCTTCGCCATCCATGGTCGTTAACAACAAGGCTCCGCCAGAGAAAACCTTCCTGACCACAAATGGACCTTCATAATTGGGTGTCCATTTGCCCCTACGATCGTTTTGAGGAGGAAGGATCCTTTTCAGCACCATATCACCCACGTGATACACACGAGGTCGTACTTTTCTGTCAAAAGCACGCTTCATCCGTTGCTGTACAACTGCCCGTGACAGATGGCTGCCAACCTCTTTTCTTCAATCAGGCTTAACTCTTCGTACCGGGTCCTTACCCATTCCGCCTCTTGCAATTTCACGTCCATCAGGACTCTCAAAGAGGGAATTTGAACCTCAACCGGTAACACGGCTTCCATCCCATACACCAACGAGAAAGGCGTTGCCCCAGTAGATGTGCGCACCGAAGTTCGGTACCCATGCAATGCAAACGGCAACATCTCATGCCAGTCTTTATAGGTCACCACCATTTTCTGCACAATCTTCTTTATATTCTTATTGTCTGCCTCAACCGCCCCATTCATCTTCGGACGATAGGGAGAAGAATTGTGATGTTCGATCTTGAATTCCCGGCACAGCTCTGCCATCATCTTGTTGTTCAAATTAGAACCATTATCAGTAATGATTCTCTCGGGAACCCCATATCTGCAAATGATGTCTCTCTTGAGAAATCGGGCAACGACCTGCTTTGTCACATTCGTATAAGAGGTTACTTCCACCCACTTGGTGAAGTAATCAATAGCCACCAATATGAACCAATGCCCATTCGAAGCCGTAGGTTCAATCTTCCCAATCATATCAATGCCCCACATAGCGAACGGCCATGGGGACGACATCAAACTCAATGGATTTGGAGGCACGTGCACCTTATCAGCATAAATCTGGCATTTATGACACTTCCGCACGAAATTGAAACATTGGGCCTCCATTGTCATCCAATAATAACCTGCCCTCAGCAGCTTCTTTACCATTGCATTCCCACTGGCATGGGTACCGAACGACCCCTCATGAACCTCTTTCATCAATTGGCTTGCTTCTTTATCATCAACACATCTGAGCAAGATCCAATCAAAATTTCTCTTATACAAAACCCCATCCTTATTCAAGTAGAACACCATGGCCAACCTCCGCAGAGTCTTTCGGTCCTTCTTAGATGCTCCCTCAGGATACTCTTGAGTCTCTAGATAGCGCTTGATATCGTAATACCACGGCTTCTCATCATCATGCGCTGTGTCAACAGCAAACACATAAGCCGGTCTATCCAGACGTCCCACTTCAACACTGGGGAACTGATTCCACCATTGCACCTTAATCAAGGCAGCCAGGGTAGCCAAAGCATCTGCCAAAGGATTCTCCTCTCTAGGCACATGATGCATCTTCACCTTGGTGAAAAACGTCAACAATCTCCTCGTATAATCCCGGTATGGAATTAAATGAGATTGATGCGTATACCATTTTCCGTTAACCTGATTTACAACCAGAGCTGAATATCCATATATGACAAGGTTCTTGATTCTCAAATCAATCGCCTCTTCAATCCCCAGAATGCAGGCTTCGTATTCAGCCACGTTGTTAGTGCACTCAAATGTTAGTCGGGCAGCAAAAGGAATGTGGGATCCTTTCGGCGTAACCAAAACAGCACCAACACCGCTACCATTCACGTTAACGGCCCCATCAAACATCAAAATCCATTCGGATTCAGGGTCAGGCCCCTCCTCCGGGATCGGTTCCTCGCAATCTTTCGATTTGAGAAACATGATGTCCTCATCAGGGAATTCAAACTTCATTGGTTGATAATCCTCAATGGGTTGTTGGGCGAGGTAATCAGACAATACACTCCTCTTGATTGCTTTCTGAGAGGTATACTGTATATCATATTCTGTCAAAATCATTTTCCATCTCGCAACCCGTCCGGTCAATGCTGGCTTCTCAAAAATGTACTTGATTGGATCCATCTTGGAAATCAATAAAGTGGTATGAACCAGCATATACTGTCTCAGTCGGCGAGCAGCCCAGACCAAAGCACAGCAAGTTTTCTCGAGCAGTGAATATCTTGTTTCACAGTCGGTAAACTTTTTGCTAAGGTAGTATATGGCATGCTCTTTTCGACCAGACTCGTCATGCTGCCCCAATACACATCCCATAGACCCCTCGAGGACCGTCAAGTACAGGATTAACGGTCGTCCCTCCACAGGAGGCATCAGAATCGGAGGCTCCTGCAAATATTCTTTTATCTTTTCAAATGCCGCTTGGCAATCATTATTCCACCTGACCATTTGATCTTTTCTTAACAATTTGAATATAGGTTCACACGTGGTTGTTAGATGAGATATGAACTGTGAAATGTAGTTCAATCTACCTAAGAAACCACGAACCTCCTTCTCTGTTCTCGGTGCAGGCATTTCTCTTATTGCTTTTACTTTAGCAGGATCAACCTCGATTCCCTTCTCACTTACAATGAACCCCATCAATTTACCGGACCGCACTCCGAAAGTGCACTTGTTCGGATTCAACCTCAGTCTGAACTGTCTCAGCCGGTCGAACAACTTGGCCAGATCTACCAAATGTCCCTCTTCTGTTTGGGACTTTGCTATCATGTCATCAACATAGCATTCAATTTCATGATGAATCATATCATGAAACAAAGTCACCATGGCCCTCTGATAAGTAGCACCGGAATTCTTGAGACCGAATGGCATCACCTTATAACAGAAAGTGCCCCACGGTGTAATGAACGTTGTTTTCTCCATATCATCTGGCGACATTTTGATTTGATTATAGCCAGAAAAGCCATCCATGAAGGAAAACACCGAGAATTGAGCTGTATTATCTACCAACACATCAATGTGAGGTAATGGAAAATCATCCTTCGGGCTAGCTCTATTCAGATCCCGGTAGTCCACACACATTCTCACCTTCCCATCCTTCTTCGAGACTGGCACAATGTTCGCGACCCAAGGCGGATAATTAGTGACAGCAAGGAAACCAGCATCCCATTGCTTCTGCACTTCCTCTTTAATTTTCATTGCCATCTCAGGTCGAGTTCTGCGCAACTTCTGCTTCACTGGAGGACAATCTGCTCTCAACGGTAGCTTGTGCACAACGATATCGGTATCCAACCCTGGCATATCTTGATAAGACCAGGCAAAGATGTCGACATACTCTTTCAACAGTGCTACCATTCTACTCTTGACACTTTCCTCCAAAGCAGCCCCGATTTTCACCTCTTTCTTGACCTCGTCGGTACCCAAATTCACAATTTCAACTTGCTCTTCATGCGGCTGAATCACCTTCTCCTCTTGTTTCAACAACCTGGCTAATTCCCCTGGAAGTTCACAATCTTCTTCGCCTTCCTCTTCGGCATGATAAATTGGATTGTCGAAGTCATATGAGGGTGTAACAGGATTGTTATCAATGAGATCCGGAGAAAAATCGCATCTGCATGAATGTGGATTCATGCATTGCTTTAGAACCGGAGCGAGACAAATCGAAAAAGAAAATGAAACATTGCCATTTTTATTTTGTTTTTATTTTTAAACTGCAAAAATAAATGAAAAACAGGGAACACCGCTTTTAACAGGGAGCACCATATCACCCACGTGATACACACGAGGTCGTACTTTTCTGTCAAAAGCACGCTTCATCCATTGCTGTACAACTGCCCGTGACAGATGGCTGCCAGCCTCTTTTCTTCAATCAGGCTTAACTCTTCGTACCGGGTCCTTACCCATTCCGCCTCTTGCAATTTCACGTCCATCAGGACTCTCAAAGAGGGAATTTGAACCTCAACCGGTAACACGGCTTCCATCCCATACACCAACGAGAAAGGCGTTGCCCCAGTAGATGTGCGCACCGAAGTTCGGTACCCATGCAATGCAAACGGCAACATCTCATGCCAGTCTTTATAGGTCACCACCATTTTCTGCACAATCTTCTTTATATTCTTATTGTCTGCCTCAACCGCCCCATTCATCTTCGGACGATAGGGAGAAGAATTGTGATATTCGATCTTGAATTCCCGGCACAGCTCTGCCATCATCTTGTTGTTCAAATTAGAACCATTATCAGTAATGATTCTCTCGGGAACCCCATATCTGCAAATGATGTCTCTCTTGAGAAATCGGGCAACGACCTGCTTTGTCACATTCGTATAAGAGGTTGCTTCCACCCACTTGGTGAAGTAATCAATAGCCACCAATATGAACCGATGCCCATTCGAAGCCGTAGGTTCAATCTTCCCAATCATATCAATGCCCCACATAGCGAACGGCCATGGGGACGACATCAAACTCAATGGATTTGGAGGCACGTGCACCTTATCAGCATAAATCTGGCATTTATGACACTTCCGCACGAAATTGAAACATTGGGCCTCCATTGTCATCCAATAATAACCTGCCCTCAGCAGCTTCTTTACCATTGCATTCCCACTGGCATGGGTACCGAACGACCCCTCATGAACCTCTTTCATCAATTGGCTTGCTTCTTTATCATCAACACATCTGAGCAAGATCCAATCAAAATTTCTCTTATACAAAACCCCATCCTTATTCAAGTAGAACACCATGGCCAACCTCCGCAGAGTCTTTCGGTCCTTCTTAGATGCTCCCTCAGGATACTCTTGAGTCTCTAGATAGCGCTTGATATCGTAATACCACGGCTTCTCATCATCATGCGCTGTGTCAACAGCAAACACATAAGCCGGTCTATCCAGACGTCCCACTTCAACACTGGGGAACTGATTCCACCATTGCACCTTAATCAAGGCAGCCAGGGTAGCCAAAGCATCTGCCAAAGGATTCTCCTCTCTAGGCACATGATGCATCTTCACCTTGGTGAAAAACGTCAACAATCTCCTCGTATAATCCCGGTATGGAATTAAATGAGATTGATGCGTATACCATTTTCCGTTAACCTGATTTACAACCAGAGCTGAATCTCCATATATGACAAGGTTCTTGATTCTCAAATCAATCGCCTCTTCAATCCCCAGAATGCAGGCTTCGTATTCAGCCACGTTGTTAGTGCACTCAAATGTTAGCCGGGCAGCAAAAGGAATGTGGGATCCTTTCGGCGTAACCAAAACAGCACCAACACCGCTACCATTCACGTTAACGGCCCCATCAAACATCAAAATCCATTCGGATTCAGGGTCAGACCCCTCCTCCGGGATCGGTTCCTCGCAATCTTTCGATTTGAGAAACATGATGTCCTCATCAGGGAATTCAAACTTCATTGGTTGATAATCCTCAATGGGTTGTTGGGCGAGGTAATCAGACAATACACTCCTCTTGATTGCTTTCTGAGAGGTATACTGTATATCATATTCTGTCAAAATCATTTGCCATCTCGCAACCCGTCCGGTCAATGCTGGCTTTTCAAAAATGTACTTGATTGGATCCATCTTGGAAATCAATAAAGTGGTATGAACCAGCATATACTGTCTCAGTCGGCGAGCAGCCCAGACCAAAGCACAGCAAGTTTTCTCGAGCAGTGAATATCTTGTTTCACAGTCGGTAAACTTTTTGCTAAGGTAGTATATGGCATGCTCTTTTCGACCAGACTCGTCATGCTGCCCCAATACACACCCCATAGACCCCTCGAGGACCGTCAAGTACAGGATTAACGGTCGTCCCTCCACAGGAGGCATCAGAATCGGAGGCTCCTGCAAATATTCTTTTATCTTTTCAAATGCCGCTAGGTAATCATTATTCCACTTGACCGTTTGATCTTTTCTTAACAATTTGAATATAGGTTCACACGTGGTTGTTAGATGAGATATGAACTGTGAAATGTAGTTCAATCTACCTAAGAAACCACGAACCTCCTTCTCTGTTCTCGGTGCAGGCATTTCTCTTATTGCTTTTACTTTAGCAGGATCAACCTCGATTCCCTTCTCACTTACAATGAACCCCAGCAATTTACCGGACCGCACTCCGAAAGTGCACTTGTTCGGATTCAACCTCAGTCTGAACTGTCTCAGCCGGTCGAACAACTTGGCCAGATCTACCAAATGTCCCTCTTCTGTTTGGGACTTTGCTATCATGTCATCAACATAGCATTCAATTTCATGATGAATCATATCATGAAACAAAGTCACCATGGCCCTCTGATAAGTAGCACCGGCATTCTTGAGACTGAATGGCATCACCTTATAACAGAAAGTGCCCCACGGTGTAATGAACGTTGTTTTCTCCATATCATCTGGCGACATTTTGATTTGATTATAGCCAGAAAAGCCATCCATGAAGGAAAACACCGAGAATTGAGCTGTATTATCTACCAACACATCAATGTGAGGTAATGGAAAATCATCCTTCGGGCTAGCTCTATTCAGATCCCGGTAGTCCACACACATTCTCACCTTCCCATCTTTCTTCGGGACTAGCACAATGTTCGTGACCCAAGGCGGATAATTAGTGACAGCAAGGAAACCAGCATCCCATTGCTTCTGCACTTCCTCTTTAATTTTCATTGTCATCTCAGGTCGAGTTCTGCGCAACTTCTGCTTCACTGGAGGACAATCTGCTCTCAACGGTAGCTTGTGCACAACGATATCGGTATCCAACCCTGGCATATCTTGATAAGACCAGGCAAAGATGTCGACATACTCTTTCAAAAGTGCTACCATTCTACTCTTGACACTTTCCTCCAAAGCAGCCCCGATTTTCACCTCTTTCTTGACCTCGTCGGTACCCAAATTCACAATTTCAACTTGCTCTTCATGCGGCTGAATCACCTTCTCCTCTTGTTTCAACAACCTGGCTAATTCCCCTGGCAGTTCACAATCTTCTTCGCCTTCCTCTTCGGCATGATAGATTGGATTGTCGAAGTCATATGAGGGTGTAACAGGATTGTTATCAATGAGATCCGGAGAAAAATCGCATCTGCATGAATGTGGATTCATGCATTGCTTTAGAACCGGAGCGAGACAAATCGAAAAAGAAAATGAAACATTCCCATTTTTATTTTGTTTTTATTTTTAAACTGCAAAAATAAATGAAAAACAGGGAACACCGCTTTTAACTGAAAAACATCCGTTTATTAATGATGCAAAAAATTTACAAACTTTAAACATGAGGTGGCCCTTACAATGAACCATTACGTGTCGAGAAACACGCAAGGTTTTCATGCAAATAAAATTGAAAACAGGAAAATATTACTCTTCGAGCAGAGTGACCGTGATGATCTTTTCAGCCTTCCAGTTCTGGATTCCCATCCCTGGTGCGCACGGCTTTATCCATCGGTCAATTTCGCAGTCGCTATCAGCTTCATCACCCACCATACAAATGTGATCCGGATCCAGCATTCCAGCACTGGTGAATGTGACTGGCGTACGGCGTCCTCTGCCTTGTCCTGAGCCTCGGCTCGGCTGATACCCCACTCCAAAGCGGTCTTTCTTGGCGGAGATGTCCATCATCCTCCCCCAACCAGGAGCCTCTCCACTCTTCACCACCTCAGCGGCCTGTTTATATGAAGATATGGAAGGTTTCTCTTCTTCTTTTGCAAAAAGAGCATTCTCCACCTTAACGGTTTCGAACGCTTGACTTGGCGTCTCCCATATCTCACCGTCCATTTCAACGTATTTGAAAGATGAAAGGTGGCTGACAAAGATGTCTTCCTCCCTACAGACGGTGACGACTTGCCCTTCCCAAATATACTTCAGCTTTTGGTGCAAAGTTGACGTTACTGCCCCAGCAGCGTGTATCCACGGCCGACCCAACAAGCAACTGTATGCCGGCTGAATGTCCATGACATAGAACACAAACTTAAATACCTCAGGGCCTATCTTCACCGGGAGCTCCACCTCTCCGAACACAGCCCGTTTCGACCCATCAAAAGCCCTCACGATCAGATCAGTAGGCGTCAGGATCAACCCTTCACAGTTCAGCTTTGCCAAGGCTTTCTTTGGCAACACATTCAAAGAGGAGTCGGTATCAACCAGCACATGCGAAAGCATGGCTCCTTTACATTCCATTGCAATGTGTAAAGCCCGATTATGATTTCTTCCATCTACAGTCAAATCCATGTCGGTGAAACCCAGCCCATGACTGGCATGAACATTAGACACTACCGTCTCCAACTGGTTGATTGTGATCTCTTGAGGAACATAGGCTTTCTTCAAAATTTTCAACAAAGCCTCTCTATGCCCCTCAGAGCTTAACAGCAAAGATAGAATCGATATTTTGGATGGGGTCTGCTGCATATGGTCCACAAGCTTGTACTCAGACTTCTTGATGATTCTTAAGAATTCTTCTGCTTCATCATCAAGTTTTTCCTCCGACCCACCAGGCGTCGGTGTCACCACAGGAGTACCATCATTCACCACCGCTTGTTTTCCTTTCGCCCTGGCTAAAGCCTCGGCCTTTTCTTTTTTCTCTTTTTCTCCTTCTCCTCCCCTCAACACATCAGGAGCAAACAGTCTTCCACTGCGAGTGAAACCACTGGGACCGGCATTATCCACCTTTGAAACGGTGGTTTCACCTGCAGCTGGGTCTTCTACCTTCTCTCCATTGCAATAAACTTCCCCACCATAATGGCACGACACGACATCATCTTTGTCATAGGGAATCGGTCCAGGTACCGTGATAGTAACTGGAGCCGCTTCAGCTAGAGTTGACAAATCAACCGGGTCGAAGTAAATTGTTATGGTGGAGACATCATCTTTCCCCAAATCCACCTTTTCAACCCGAATACTTCCTTCGTCCATCAACCTTTGAACAACCTCTCTCAACAGTACACACCCCTCAGGAGTAACAATGCACGCAACACAATCATCACCACAGCCCGGATAGACCCCATTCAACAACAACTGCCTCTTGACCTCAGCCAAAGGAGTCTTCATTTGATCAACAGACAACAGCCCGATTCTATTCTCCTCAGAGATAGCATTCACCCCCTTTGACCATGCGCGGGCATGGGATTTGCATTGACATTCGGGGACGGTGCAAAGTTGATAGCTTTTGAATCCACCAGGTCTTGGACTACGTGCTTAAAAGCTTTGCAGTCCTCTACATTATGCCCTGGAGCACCTGAATGGAATTCACATTTAGCATTTTCATCAAAATTGGTTGGCCTTTGATCAGGTCTCAAAGATGCCAGAGTTCTCAGCTGTACCAACCCCAGATCCTTCAGCTTCTTCAATAGGAAAGAATATGTCACAGGCGGCCTATCAAACTGTCTATCATTCATTCTCCCCCGGACCTGGTATCCAGCCCTCTGAGGCCTCTGCTGAAATGGTTGTCTTTGTTGTTGTGGTTGTTGCTGTTGCGTAGGCTGGTTATCAGCATGAATAGTTACCGCAGCAGTGTGCTGGAAGTAACGATCCCTACTTTGTCCTCTTTGAGTGTATACCGCACTTGTATCACCCTCTTTCTTCCTTTGGCCATTTCCAAAAGGCTTCTTCGATTCTGAAGACGAAGCATTGCCACCCTAAATCTTTCCGAGCTTCAGCCAACTCTCAATTCTTTCACCGGCCACAACAATGTCTGCGAAGTTTGTCACTGGACAACCCACCATTCTCTCAGCGAATGCCCCCTGAAGGGTACCCATGAACAAATCAGACATCTCCCGGTCAACCAATGGAGGTTGCACTCTAGCAGCCAACTCCGTCCACCTTTGAGCGTATTCTTTAAACCCCTCACTTGACTTCTGAGACATACCCTGCAGCTGGGTACGGCTAGGAGCCATGTCAGCGTTGAATTGATACTGTTTAAAGAAGGCATCCCCAAGATCCTGCCAGCTCTTAATATCAGAAGACTTCAGCTTGGTGTACCACTCCAGGGATCCTCCAGACAGGCTGTCCTGGAAAAAGTACATCCAAAGCTTTTGGTCCATTATGTATGCAGAGATCTTGCGGACGAAAGCCTGGAGGTGAGTCTCCGGGCAAGAACTCCCATTGTACTTATCAAATGCGGGCGCTTTAAACTTCTGTGGGATCACAATCCCCTCGACCAGCCCCATATTTGACATGTTTACGACCCCGGGAGTGGCATAGCTTTCAAGAGCTCTAATCTTTTCTGCTAGCAGTTGGATCTCCTTGTTGGGTGGTTGGATGCCATATTGCCCAAACGGCTCGTTGTGCATGGAGAACTGATCAGCTTCTCGGTCTTCCTCTCTGTCATCATCAACCCCAAAGAATGGAGGGAACAGACTATATTTCATGTTATTGCCCATCTGAACAGGTTGACCACCTGTAGCAGCATTATTATTCACTATACCCACAATCGTTCTCTTTCCACCATCTCTGGAACCACCCAGCCCCTGGTTGGAGACACCATCCAGGTTGACACCATTGTTAGCAGCTGAGCCCGCTCGAGCTTCTCAACTTTGTCAGCCAAAGCTTTCTAACCAACTGCAAAACCCTGCATGATGTTGATCAGCTCGTTCATTTTATCTTTCAGCTCGAGAACATCTGAATTAGGGAGATCCATCAGTCTGGGAGTGTTGCGTCTAGTGAAATATCTGTGAGGGCGTGTTGAGTGCAAAGGTACAACTCTACGAGCGCGAGCAATGATTCCTGAAACAATCACGCACGTTAGAACTGATACCTGCAAAATAAAAAACAATTTATTATGATAATGCATGAATGCAGTGTTTATCCATATGAGGAACACTTTATCTCTCGATCCTGGCTTCATCGAGACAGATAATAATCCGGCAGCAATATTCTGATATTCAACATTTGATTTCCTCATACAGATCAGAGATATATGACTTAGCAAAATACCATCGAACCACGTGTGTGCTGTGTGAGTGCATACGGGAAAGCAAATAAAGCTTGAAGATCAATCATTGAATGAAAAATAACCATCGCATAGCAAAATGCACAATAAGTGCAATAGTCATACATCAAAGCTGATATAAATCAAATACAATTCTCCAGAATCAGAAAGGAAATACAAGCAAGTGAATTCCGTCAACAGGCCTGACGGTAATCCACGCAAATAAGAAAGGTCTAGCCTGACGAAGGTCCCACAGAAGGCCCTACATCATCAACCATCCTAGCAAACTCTGCGGCGAACCTGCGCTCGGTGTTCTCCTGCTGCAATCTCCCCACTTCCTTCTGGTGAATTTTCATCTGCCTAAAGTAATGATCTCTCTCAGCCTGATAATGATCTCTCTCGGCGATATAATAACCTCTCTCAGTAATGATCTTTACCTTCTCTGCTTCCTTAATCTTCAGCTTTGCCTCCCACTCAGCGATAAGGGTTCTGACTCTGTCTTCCCTCTGATCTTTCACAAGGATTTGCCTCCTCTTCTCCTCTTCAATGACCTTTGAAGCTCTGACAAATCTCTCTTTGGTGATGTCGTGCTCCCTTGTGGATGACGCTAAAGCTTGACTGACCTTGCCATAGTAAGCGGTATCCATCTCAAAGCGTTTCACTTCCAGGGCATGTCGCTTATCCTGATCTTCTATCCTCCCTTTGATCTCCTGATTAGCCATCCAAACTCGGGCAACACTCATCTCCAATTCCGTTTTCTCTGCAAGCAATTGATCTCTCTCCCGCTTCATCTCTAGGAACTCTTCCATACTAACAGAAGAAGGAGATTCCTCAATCAACGGATACCAAGGATCAACCATAGGAAACGGTAGACAAGTAAGCTCCACTCTCTTGCTGAGCCAGTCATCAAACGGAGGAAAGGACCTGTTATTGGCTCTACCCCAAGAAAACTTGCCTTTCCTTTGAATGCTGCGCCATGCATCAGATACCTGCCTTAACCTGGCCTGATTACCCTCAACCGGGAAGTACAAAGTTTCCTGAATCTCACTCTTGAGAGGAGGAACCTCCATAGCGAATCCGATTTGTCTCTTAAGAAGCGTAGGGTTATAATTAATGCAACCCTGAACTCCTATAAGTGGCACATTGGGAAAACTCCCACAACTGCAAATGAAGTCTTGTCCAACCCCACTACTGTGAGTCCAAGCTATGTCTTTGGCCCGCAAACCCATCAACTTGGTCACCCAATCGACAGTATGGTCAAGAAGAACAAAAGCACCCCTGGAAGGCAAATACCCCATAAACCACTTGTATAACAGCTGAGTGCAACATCGAATCAATCCCCCACGCCTCTTCTCATTCCTGTTATGGACCGAGTAATAGACATCTCCAATCAAGGTAGGGATAGGATTCCTCTGAACAAACAAGCGGATGGCATTAATATCCACGAAGCTCTTCTGATTAGGAAACAGAATGGTCCCATATATGCTCACAGCCATCAAAGCACAAACAGCTTTCCAGTTACCCAACTCAGCATGCTCCTTGGCCTTAGCTTCTAGGAAACTCAGATGAAAACCAGGCAACTTTCCCTTCTCTTTCAGACTCCCCTTAACCATCTCTGGACTCAAATAAAGAGCACGGGAAATCCCAACAATATCAGGTTCTTCCTTAGTAGCATAGAAAGGAACCTGATTTCTGATCTGAATGCCCAAGATATCAGCATAGTCCTCCATCAAAGGCCCCAACAAGTAATCTGGGAAGACGAAACACCTCAAACCAGGATCATAGAACTGGAGAAGAGTATGGATGGCACTCCTATCTCTGTCAATGAGTCTGAACACCATCTTCAGAATACCCCCATACATCTCACGAAACATCCCCACATGGTCGGGCGTGATCAATGCTATCATATCCTTCAGGATACTGATCTCTGGATCAAAGAAACTGTAGACAACATCGTCCTTCAAACCGGGCCTCATATCTGAGCAGAGAAGTCTCTCAACCAGAATCTCGATCAAGAATGTCCCTGCATATGGATAAACATGTGTTAGATGCAGGTAAATGCAAAATGTTAATGATGCTGATGAATGAATGCAATGCATTGTGCCATCCTCCAAGTCATCTGAACATTTGTTGCACTGAGTTACGGCCTTTGAACTGATCACAACCATCTGAGGTACTGAGCAATCATAAGTCCGACCCAAGGGTTCCGAAATAAACGGAACTGAAAGACACATCACCATCATCATCAAACAATCTCTGAGCAGATAACCATAAGATCTCTGAATCGGCCCGGGGAATCCTGAAATAAACGGATCCCCACTGATAAATAACACGGACAACACTCCGGCGCCTCAGAAATAAATGCCCATAAATCCGACTTATAAATAGGACTCTGATCAACAGAACCATTAGTCACCATCAAAGTCACCATCTGAACATGCATCTGTAAGAATCACCCTCCCCTCACAGGTAAATTCTAATCAGGTCATCCTAAGGCGGATAATAGTCTCGACAATCGGGCAAAGATACTCAATGGGTTTGCCCTTTCGGGTGTGCCATTGTAGCTCTTCTGAGATCGTCTAAACCAAAGATCCGGGAAAGATCGGTCACCGAAGTCAATAGCTCAAAAGAGGTAACCCAACCAAAGTGGAAAACCCCACAAAGGAAGAGCACTCTCCAATGAACCTCGTCCGGCTTGTGGTATGTTACGTCGCAACAACATGCCCAACCAGCATGTGAGGAACGTGAGACCACACTAATCCTAGGTGTATACTCGGGCCTGGGTTTTAGCCCCACTCAGAACACCCACCAAAAACAGAGGAACCACCTGTACAGAGGACAACAACATGATAGTATGATGCATGCAAATATTTATGCAAATATATATACAACAGAATAATAAATGCAATAAATAAAGCCACACAAGCAACCTAAACTATCCTAGAACGCTAGGAGAGACTCGCTTAGGGAAGATGGACCAGCAATAGGTCAACTTCTATTTTCCCCAGCAGAGTCGCCAGCTGTCGCATCCGCGAAAAACAACCGGCGGGCTGAAACAAAACAACACAGAGCCGCCACCGTGCGTTATTTATCCCAAAAGAGGGAAAGGAAACGCTCGAAGTAAACCTGGAAAAGACATGGTCTCGCGACCAAAGAGAATGGGATCGGGAGTCGGTTATGCGAAGGGAAGGTATTAGCACCCCTACGCATCCGTCGTACTCGACGGGATCCACGCTCAGACAGATAGAACAAGGTTGCTAAAACAAACATCACACACACACACAACACAGGTGGGAGAAGAGGGGAAAGGGCTTGCTAGGACATCGCATCCTATGCCTACGTATCTCGTCTAGAACGAGAATCAGAGCTATCATAGTTCGGCTCACGCACGCCAAACAAAACAAACACACAAGCAGGCAAACATGGAACCCAAATGCCAATCGCTGGACTTACATCAGCTTCCAAACCAAACAAACCCACACTGGAAACCAAATGCCACTTGATGGACTTATATCGGGCTCCAAGCACACAACAATAGGATACGGAATGCCAATCGCTGGGCTTACATCCATCTCCTAACCCACACAAGAAGGATAACACACAAACAAATTAATAGGGAGTCGGGAACTCGAGCCTAATAACTGTCAAGCAAACACAAAAAAAAAAGGGTGCCCGGAGAGATCTCGTACGACCTCCTGCCTACGTACCTCATCTGGTATGAGGATCAGGGCAACGTAGTTCCCCTGAACAGGGGAGAAACTTACTCCTAACCAGAGACTGGGAAATGACCAACTAGAAGGGAGACTGACTCGAGCCTAATAGTTATCATGTATTCCACAATGGTCCTAGGTTGAGTTTTCTACCTACTTGCACAGACTGCAAGCTAATCCTAAACAGGCAAAGCAAAGCATGCAAGCATAATCAAAACAAAGCAAACATACACAATTAGCACACACTATATATAGACAAAGTGGGCTCACGCAAGGGTTAGGCTGCAAAAGCAAGCCAACTGTATCAGGGTGATGTTAGCTCTTAACCCTAACATTGAGAGTTAGGGTGAAGCAGATGAAATAGGAAGTGAGGGGTGTGCCTCACAGCTCTTATCCCTGGCCTGGGAGAGCTTTAGACAAATGAAGTGTGGGTTCAGAAAGTGGGAACCCTTCTACACTTATGACTGACTCAACATAGATCTTGGGTTAATATCCATAATGCATCAACACCAGTTGTGTGAGCAGAGGGATGACTCAACTGAATAGCAGGAGATGGATTGCACATCTCTTGTATCTGCCAATTGCCTTAACAAAGGTCTTTTCCTGCTTAGCACAAAGATAAACAAACACAAGCATTGCCTCTTAAGGAGGACTTCAGACAGGTTCCTGACCAAGTAACAGGCCAGGTCTTCCAGACTACATGGAGTCAGTGAGTTATACCTCAATTGGTTAAGCAACCAAGCAACAGCAAATACAAGTTCACAATGAACTATAGCAACTAATGTACATAAACAGACAAACAAGCAAAGCAATGCACAAAGGTGCAATCCACAATGCCTAAGTACAAGTCTCAAAGCCTACAAAACAAACTCAAGGTTAGTCATAAACAAGCAATGGACTAACTCCAATTGAGTGCACATCATCAAGTATAAGCAATTGTGCTCTTTGACCTGAAACAAAGCTCAAACATTAAGCACTAACCACTAGGACATGGCCTAGGGTCAAAATGGGAGCAATAAACCAAAACAGAACATGAAAATTATCAAAAATCAAGTTCAATCAAATAAGAAACAAATCCAAGTGGTCTCATATCCATATCATCAACCAATTTCATTTCATAAAGCATTTAGTGCAAAGCATGCAATTTGAAGCTCATAGAAGCAAACAGAATGATTCAATCCACATCAACTCAAAAACAATTCATTAAATCCCAAGAAAAACCATGTCTAAACAGCATCCATCAATTGATCATCATACCAAAATTCAGGTCATTTGGACAAGTGGAAGCATGTCAAATAAAATCCATAAGACAAGGCAAGGCAAAACAAGCTCATACAAGGCACAAAATCATGCATCAACTTCAAGCAAGCACAAAACAGAATTGGCACAAGATAAATGCATCAAACCAAAGCCATGGCAAACTTCAAGGTGTCTAGAATCACTCCACAAAATTTCAAGTTCATGTGATACATATCAAGAATTTCACAAATCATCTAAGATCATGACTCTCAAAAAGTCCACAAATGACAAGCCAGAAGAGAAAATCTCAAACAAATTGGAAATGCATTAAAAAAATCCACAAATATTCATGAGCAAACTTATCATCCAGAAGAGTCAACATGCAAAACTTCACATCAATTCAAGTTCATATGGCATGATAATGAAAATCCACAGGTTGGACAAGAAATGGTGTGACACACATTGTCACACCTATATTGATCAGATCATATCTCACAAACCAGGAATGAAAAAATAGCAAACTCTAAGCCAAAATATCCATCAAAGTGTATAGATTACACATGTAAAATTTCAGCTCTATTGGATCAAGCATCATGATTTCATAAAAGAAATGGCAAGCAATGTGCCATGAATGACATGCAAGAACAAACCCTAGGCAATTTTTAAATCCAACCGAGCACAAAATCTGGAAAAATATCCATAAAAAAGTAGACATGGTGATGAACATTTCACAAAAAATTTCATGTGATTTAGATTATTATTTTGAGAGTTATGAATTTTTTAATGGTGTGAAAAAATAAAAATGCATAAAACAAGTGGTATGAACATGGAAGATGATAATGGAAATAAATGCAAGGCAACATGTGAATGTGCTTTGGAGCGGGATCGAACCGCTGAAGAATTCAAATCCAGCGCTCACTTAATGAAACGCGCCGTTTCATTAAGTGAGGTGGCACGGTACTATTGGTTGCATGGGGCAAAAACAATGAAAAGCATGCAAAACAAGCTGAACAAGATCAAAATGCTTCTGGAAACGCTAAACCTAGACATTTATCAAGTTCATCACGTGTTCATCATGATCAAGATCCAATCATTCCAGAAATTCATAAAATATACATCAATCGAATCATCATTCAACACACATCAATAATCCAACATCCATTTCATCTAATTCTAACCATATCAAAAGCATCGAGCAAAATAAGTTTTAACATCCAAACTTCAAATCGTGATAACTCTTTTAATATTGCATGAAATCAAGAAATTCAAAGCTCAGCATAACCTATGTCCCACGATCTACCAGATGCACATGATAATTGGAAGAATTGGAGCATTCAAATTTTTACCTCAATGAAGATGCAGAAGTTGATTTGCTTGTTTCAAGGCCTGGAAATGCAAAACAGATGCTCTACAACACTTGAATGGATGAAGGATCTTAGCTCAACAATGCTTGATCTTGATGAAATCTCCAACTGCCATGGAAGTGTGAAATCTTCAACAGTCACGATTCAGCTTGAATTCTGCTAGTTCTTGCTTCAATCCACTTCAATTATGCATGTAGATGATGAATAGATCAAAGGCAAAGCAAAAAATATGAAGAAAATTGATGAAGAAAGTTGAGAGAATTTTGAGATGAAAAGCTTAGATCTGAAAATGTGAAGTTGTTTTTTGATTTTCTGTTATGATTAGCACTATATAGCATCTGTTAATCAAGCTCACTAATCATGTTTAGCCTAAAACCCAAGGATTAGTGAAATGGAATGGTTTATGCATTTTGGCCAAAACACCCTTATCCTCACATGGCCAATGGAACAGTGCAAATTTCACTTGAAACAAGTTGCAAAATCTGTTTGGAGGCAAATGGAATTGGTTGGAAGTGAATAAAATGCATAATTTTCAAATTCACTTTTTCCCTCCAAAATTCAAATTAATTCAAGTGAAAAAAATGAAATATTTTTGTGATGAGATTTGATGAAATGTGATGCATGAATATGATAGTGCACATCAAGATAAAATTGCTCCAAAAAGAACCACATGAATTGGCCTTTTGGTGCAAAAGTTATGCCTTGTTGAAGTTCAAATTCCATGGACAATGATTTGATCATATCTTGCCAACCACAAATGAGTAATTCATGTTCTTGGACTTTTTAGAAAGGTGAGAGCAATATCTTCAACTCTCATGTTGGACAAAATTTCATTTGAAGCATTTTTGGACACGTAATTTTAAGGAGAAAACCTTTCCATTTTTGGCAATTTTGAATTACAAGTCACTTTCTATTTTTGGAAAGTTTTCATCTGACTTTATTTTCTTCATTGTTGATGTTTGAAATGTCAAATGAAACTTGTTTGGACATGAATGAAGTGTCTCTAACCCTCTCCCACCTCCAAATCCATCAGTTGACCTTTGGTTGACTTTTCCAGATGATAGATGAATTGGCTATGCACAGATGAACTTGAGCTTCAATCCCCTGATGAAATGGCTCAAACATGAAACCCTAGCTTCCATAAACTCAATGCAACCATAGAATTATCTCTCATCTCAATGAAGACCTCATCTCCTTGACAAGCCCTGATTGGCATAATGCAGATGATTAGGGTTGACCAGAGGTCAAAACCCTAATCCCAAGGCATCTGATCAAGCACAATGAACCTCTTGGTGATGACAAGACCATGATGATGATGATGTAACATTTCAACCAAGATAATGATCTATCTCCTTGAGTAACCAAGAAACCCTAATTTGAAGCACAAACCCTCAGATGGCTAGTGATCAATTGATGAAACCCTCAGCTTGCATCTTAACCTCTTTATCTTCTGATCAAGACCTAGGAGTATGACTTGCTTGATGTTGCCACATGATATGCAAAGATGCAAGGACTAATGTCCTAAAAATGAGATGCAATATGCTAAGCTAGTCCCAAGAGAGGAGGGCAAATTTGGAGGTGTTACAGGTGGGTGCAGTAGCTTAGAAAGTGCAACTGCCTACTGAAGCAAACTTTCACCGTGTATTCTATGTTTCACTGTTGAAGGCATTTCATGGAATTGTATCAGCATCTTACTTGCCATTACCTTTGACTACTAATGAGTTAGGACAAATGTTGAGTCCTAAGAGTGTGTTGCAGACCAGGACATTACTGAAAGATGGTGAACAAGTTCAACAGGCCTTGATCCTATGGGATGATGATGATCAGAGTGCTGCCACGTGGGAGAATGTTGAGGAATTCAAGAAGCACTATCCTCTCTTTAATCTTGAGGACAGGGTTCCTTTTAGATCTCAACATTTTCAAAAACCACAATTCACACAAATATGTTTCAGGAGATTTTCGAGTTTAAGTTAACACGATTTACATCTGTTGCTGAGTATTATACTGAATTTAATGCTTTGGCAAATGGCACTAAATGTGTGTCGAATGATGCCTTGCTAGACTGTTTTATTGGTGGGCTGAATACAGATATTCGTAGAGATGTGAAAGCAATGGCTCCAGTTACTATGACTAGAGTTGTTGCCTTGGCAAAACTGTATGAAGAAAAATACACAACTCAACCCAGGTATGATGTTAGTGTGCCCCCTATAATGACTATATAGATATCCACATAATGCAGAGTACAAGCAACCCATGCTCAATTTCATCAGTTGAAAATAATGCAGAGTACATATGCAATTTCAGAATGTTTTTCAATACAACAAATTAGCCCAATGACACCTAATGATGAACTCTTAGAGCTACCTACTGATATTGAACCAGAATTGGCTTCATTACTGCATACATACATAGTGGTTTTTCCCACTCCTACGGGGTTGCCTCCTGACAGACCTCAGAATCATGCAATTCCACTAATTGATGGTACCAAACCAGTGAAAATAAGACCATATAGATAACCATATAGCCAAAAGGAACAAACTGAGATTATGGAACAAGAAATGCTTGATGAGGGCATTATTCAACCAAGTAATAGTCCATTTTCTTCCCCTATTGTCTTGGTAAAGAAGAAGGATGGTAAATGGCACTTTTACACCGATTATAGGACCCTGAAAGCCATGACAATGAAACATTCTTTTCCCATGCCAATAGTAGATGAGTTGTTAGATGAATTATATGGAGCTAAATTCTTTTCATAGCTTGATCTCAGGGCTGGCTATCATCAGATATTGGTGCAACCAGAAGATAGGCACAAGTCTGCCTTTAGAACACAACATGGTCAATATGAATGGCTAGTAATGCCATTTGGTCTTACAAACGCCTCAACTACTTTTCAAAAAGAACTTAGGAAATTTGTTCTAGTTTTTTTTATGATATCTTAGTCTATAGTCCATCTTGGCATACTAATTTATTCCATCTTGAGTTAGTGTTGCATACATTGAAGAAACACCAGATTTATGCACGTTTATCCAAATGTTCTTTTGGATTATTGAAGGTGGAATATTTAGGGAACAAAGTCTCTGGACCAGGTGTTGCTATGGATGCCTTGAAAGTGCAGGCAGTCATAGAGTGGTCTACACCAAGCAACATTAAGCAACTGAGAGGTTTTATTGTTCTCACTGGATATTATATGAGATTCATTAAAGGATATGGAAATGTGGCAGGGCCTTTGATTGATCTGGTGAAGAAAGATGCTTTTAAGTGGTCCGATGAAGCTGAACAAGCATTCAAGAAATTGAAACTGGCTATTACATCAGCTCCAATACTTGCCTTGCCTAATTTCAAAGAACCCTTCACTCTAGAGGAACAAAATGTGAATGAAGAATATTTGGCTTATCATCTTTTTCAGATTCAGATTCGTCATCAGAATCATAATTAATATCCCTTGTCCTATTTCTGCTAACGCTATAAATCATGGAAGTCGTCAGGCTTCTAAAAAGAAATTTTTGAAAAGATTTATCATATTTCTTTATGATATCTCTAAAACCTGTAGAAACTTTAGAAATAATTTTCTTTTCAGATTTGGAACTCTTGCATTGAAGCACAAAGTTATTATTTTTCAAAAAGAGTTTTTCTTCACTCAAATTTGAAAAATCTTTCTAAAGCTTATAATAAGCTTCTGATTTAGATACATGAATCTTTTTCAGATCCTTGTATTTGTCTAGAAGATTCTGATACTTTTCCAGAACTTTTGATAAACTAAATTCAAGTTCAGAATGAGATACTTCAGAAAATACCTCTTCAGAATCTGACTCAGATTGAATCGTTTATGTGGGAGCTTCTATGCAAGCCATTTGTGCCATATTAGCCTTCTCTTCTTCAGAATCATCTTCTGAAGACTCTGAATCATCCCATGTAGCCATTAGACCCTTCTTATTTCCTCTAAAGTTCTTCCTTGGCCTTTCTTTTTTTAACTTGGGATATTCATTCTTAAAGTGGTCAGGATCCTTGCACTCAAAGCACGTGAGTTATTTTCCAACTCCAGCCTTCTTGGATCCAGAAGTGGACTCAGAACGACCACCTTTACTTCTTTGTCCTCTGAAATTTCCTTGCCTTTTCTTCTAGAGTTGATTAACGCATCTGGACAAAAGAGACAATTCATCTTCCTCTTTTGATTCGTCTTCAGACTCTTCATCAGTTTCAGCTTGAAGAGCTTTTGTCTTCTCAGATCTTCTTGAAAACTTCAGAGCAATAAACTTTCTCTTTTATCTTGGGCTCATCTTCCTTGAACTCAATCTCATGACTTCTTAAAGAACTAACCAGTTCTTCAAGAGAAGTGTTGTTAAGATCCTTTGATAACTTCAGAGTTGTCACCATAGGTCTCCAAAACTTAGGTAGACTTCTGATGATCTTTTTAACATGATCAACAATAGAATACCCTTTGTCCAGGACCTTGAGTCCTGTAACAAGAGTCTGAAACCTTGAGAACATGTTCTCAACACTTTCTTTATCCTCCATCTTGAATGCTTCATATTTTTGAATCAAGGCAAGAGTCTTGGTTTCTTTAACTTGTGCATTCCCTTCATGTGTCATCCTCAGAGAATCAAATATAGATTTAGCAGTATCTTTGTTGGTGATTTTCTCATACTCAATGTATGAAATAGCATTTAGCAAGATGGTTCTTTCTTTGTGATGATTCTTGTAGTCTTTCTTTTGTTAATCAATCATCACTCTTCTTTCCACTTTATTGCCACTTGCATCTACAGGGTGTACATAGCCATCAACTACCATATCCCATAGATCAACATCGTGACCTACAAAGAAACTCTCTATTCTATCCTTCCAATAGTCATTGTCTTTCACGCTGGATCTTTGTTTGATACTGTTAAGTGTTTGATATCTTATCAAGACTAGAACCAGATTCTGATACCAATTGAAGGTGGCAAGAAACAAAAGAAATGAGGGGTTTGAATTGAGTTTCTAAAAACAAAAGTTTTTTCAAAATCAATTCAACAGAGCAACAATACGAACAAGAAAAATAACAGTTATTTTTATACTGGTTCACTGTTAACGATGTTACCTCCAGTCCACCCTACCAAGGTGATTTCTCCTTCTAAAAAAGGACTTAATCCACTATAATCAAAACCTGATTACATACGCCACAAAGACAAACCATCCTTGTCTTCTTGAGTCTATCTGACTAAAACCTAGTCACTTAAGGAAACCACTCAAACAAATTTAAGATTTATAAGTTGTGTTTACAAAGAATATACATATAATATATTTACTTTAGCAAGAATGTGTGTATGTTCAGTAGTGCGAGCGTTATCAAAGCATTAACAGCTTCTTCCAATCTCCAAGTCTTCTTTATATGGCATATAAAAGAACCGTTGGAGGATAAAATTGGAATACTGAAATGAAGCTGTCTTTTTCATAACGGTTTACATATAGGAGGCAAAATGGTACAATAGTATTGTCCTTAGCGCACAAAGTCAGGGTAGTGGAGGAAATGGTGATCTTGTACTGTGTACTATTTTTCTGACGTAAAACCTTTTGATCTTATATTCTAATCATTAGAGGCTTCTGATGAAATGATGTTGAAGCATGTTTAGAAGGATCAAGAGACAAGTTATCAGAATCTTTAAAACCTTTGTCTTCAGAGTCTTGACACAGTTCCTCAGAACCCGGTCTTTAGAGTCTTCAGATCTTGTTATTCAGAATCTTCAAAACTTGAGCGCAAAATCTTGAAGGCAGATAAACCTTCAAAGGCTCTTCAATCAGAGCCACAGTCAGAAGCTTTAACATAAACATTCCTCAAAACCGTTGTTTAAGAGCTTTCTAGAACTTGACAACATCTTGTAAAGCATTTGAATCTCCTCAGAGTTAGAGTGTGTTGATTCCAGAATTTGATGACGTTATACGTTATTGCTTCAGAGTCAAAACCTATTAGAAAAAGCTACACACTAGATAAAAACCATTAGTGTATAAAATTATTCTCTAAGAAACAATGCATTGTTATCATCAAAACTAAAGGTCAGATGCATAACCAAATCTTATTTTAATAAGATACAATCAATTATGTAGAGGCAGGAACCAAATTTTGAATATATTGTGAGGGATGCTTTATTGTATTGGAAAGCTAAATTGGCCATTCCTAATGATCAAACACTTGATCCAACAAATTTTGCGTGAGTACCATAGCTCCCCTATTATTGGAGGTCATGCAGGAGTTACTAGAAAAATTGCAAGAGTCCCTGCTCAATTTTATTGGCCCAATTTGAAATAAGATGTGAAGATATTTGTGAAAAATTGCGTTGTATGTCAACAATAAAAAATAATAAACTCTCTGCCTGCTGGATTATTGAACCCTTTGCCGGTTCCGAAGTAAGTATGGGAAGACATAACTATGGATTGCATCACATGATTGCCTATATCCTTTGGATTTAATGTGATTATGGTTGTGGTGGATAATTTATCTAATTATGCACACTTTGTAGCTATGAAGACTGATTATTCTAGCAAGAGTGTGGTTGAAGCTTTCATGACTTATATTGTGAAACTCCATGCTATTCTTAAGTCTATTATATCGGATAGGGAAAAATTCTTCACCAGTGCTTTTTGGCAGCATTTATTCAAATAACACGCCACCATATTAGACATTTCTTATGCATATCACCCATAGTCCGATGGACAAACAAAGATATTGAATAGATGTTTGGAAATGTATTTGAGATGCTTTACTTTTGAGAATCCTAAGTCATGGTTCAAGGCTTTAGCTTGGGAAAATTATTGGTACAATTCGGCCTTACACACAAGTTTTGGAATGACTCCCTTTAAAGCATTATATGCCAGAGATCCTCCTAGTTTGTTTAAGCCTATTTATGCACCATCAGACTCAGCTGAAGTAGTGACACGGTTGGGGGATAGAGATATTATTCTGCAACAACTCAAGAATAATCTGAACAAGGCTCAATAGAGGATGAAATTACAGGCGGATAAGAAAGAAATTCATGTGCAATTCCAGTTGGGAGATGCAATGTTAGTCAAGCTACAACCATATAGACAACATTCTGTTACCTTGAGGAAGAATCACAAGTTGACTATGAGATACTTTGGGCCTTTTTTAATCACACAAAAAGTGGGTGCAGTGGCTTATAAAGTGCAACTTCCCACTGAAGCAAAATTTCATCCTGTATTCCATGTTTCATAGTTGAAGGCATTTCATGGAACTGTATCAACACCTTACTTGCAATTACCTTTGACTACTAATGAGTTAGGACGAATGCTGAGTCTTAAGAGTGTGTTACAGACCAGGATATTACTGAAAGATGGTGAACAAGTTCAACAACTCTTGATCCTATAGGATGATGAAGATCAGAGTGCTGCGACATAGAAGAATGTTGAGGAATTCAAGAACCACTATCCTCTTGTCATACCCCAAAATTTACCCTATCATTCACAATGATCATCTAGGTGACTAACCCTATTTATTTTCATATCCGGATAAACATTCATCTCATCTACATATCCATAGTATCATAGTACATTCCACTTGCATTGAAAAGCTCAAAATCATAGATTCAAGGGTCTCGATCACACAAGGCATGGAAGGAAGGTTGAGTCCCCAAGCTAGGTTTCATGTGATGACCATGCTGGTATTGGAACTCTTCATCTTGTAGGTATTCATCATGGAACATAGGGGAAACCCTAATTCATTGATATTGGATTCAGTCCCTGAAACCCTAATTTCCAATGGTGGCCCTATCATACCCCTATGTATGCATTCAAGATTGAGATTCATCTGGTCATCCATTGAGCTTCATTGACTAAACATTTAAACGTTGAGTGCCTCTACTTCATAACTGTAAGCATGACGAGACTTTGGAATTTCTATAGACTCTGCTTCCGACAAATAGTTTGTACAAAACTCAACAGCTTCTTCTGTGATGCACCTTTCAACAATCGAAGCTTCCAGTCGGTGATAATTCTTCGTATATCCTTTAAAGATCTTCATGTATCGCTCTATTGGATGCATCCACCTTAAATAAACTAGACCATGAAATCTGATTTCTATGGCTAGATGAACAAGCAAGTGAATCATAATGTCAAAAAATGATAGAGGAAAATACATCTCAAATTGACACAAGATTATGACAACCTCATCTTCTAATTCATCTATTTTTTTGAAATAAAAAACTTTATTACATATAGCATTTAAGAATAAGCACAATCTAGTTATAGTTACTCTCACATTTTTTGGTAGGATGCCATAGATAGCCATTGGTAAAAGTTGTTGCATCAAGACATGACAATCATGAGATTTTAAACCAAATAACTTGATATCTTTCATTGGTACAAGTTTCTTGATGTTTGATGAGTAACCTTGGGAAACTTTGATACCATGCAAACACTCACAAAGAATTTTCTTTTCTTTTTTAGATAGAGTGTGACATGCCAGAGCAGATAAGCTCTTTTTCCTGCTTCTATTGAAGCCAACTGTTTTCGTATACTCATCGCCTCCATATCGAGACATGAATTCTTACTATCTTTAATATTTCATGTAATGTTTAGAAGTGTTATAATCAAACTATCACACACATTTTTCTCCACATGCATCACATCAAGATAGTATCTTACATCGAGACTTGACCAATATGGAATATCAAAGAATACATACCTCTTTTTTCATATATTTTTCTCAATTGACCCTTTTTCTTTTTCTCTGTTTCCAAAGACAATATTAATGTGTTTCTGTCATTGATAAAATTCATCCATAGTTAAAGGTTTAGGAGTCATATCAAACTCCCGCTCTCCATTAAAAACCTTCCACAATCTACGATAAGGATGATCAGATATAAGAAATTTCGAATGCCCAAGGTAAACGGTCTTTTTTCCAAACTCAAGTTGGTGATAACAAATATTAGATTCACATATAGGACACACTTTATGTCCTTTGACACTATATCCAACCAAATTACCATATGTAAGAAATTTGTTGATTGTGCAAAATAACATTTCACGCATCTTAAAATTTTCACTAGAATATGCACCGTCAACTTCAATGCCTTCCTCCCACAAAAGTTTTAAATCTTCAATTAACGGACTTAGATAAACATCTATGTCGTTTCTAGGTTATCGTGGTCTAGAAATTATCATACTTAACAACAAATACTTGTGCTTCATATACAACCAAGGAGATATGTTGTAAACCGTGAGAAGTACTCAGATTATGAAAGAGGTTTATTCCATCAGTGACAAGCCTAAGCCTAAGGTTTCTTGCCTCAATACCAAAATTCGAAAACAACGAATCAATTTTCTTCCATTGCAAAGAATTATCTACATGGTGAATGTTTCCATCATATTTTGTTTCATCTGCATGCCATCTAATATTCTCTGCATCATTCACATTATCAAAAAGTCCCTTGAATATTAAAATTATTGGCAAGTACCATAGCACTTTAGCAGGAGGACGCTTCCTACTGACATTGTCATTGTCATCATTGTTGTTGTCCTTCAACTTGTAACGCAACACACCATATTCCGGACATTGATCCAAATATTTATACTCTTTCCTATATAATATGCAATTATTAACACATGCATGTATTTTGATATACTTCAAACCCATTGGACACAATATCTTCTTGGAATCATAACAACGGTCCGACAAATTGTTATCTTCTGGTATCATTTGTTTCAGCAAATCAAGCAATTTCATGAAACTTTTATCCATCCACCAATTTTTTGCCTTCAAATTAATTTAACACCGCAGACAATCGCGTAAAACTTTTGCGCCCCTTATATAAAGGTTTGTCCTTATCACCACATAAAATATCATAAATATGAGTTTTCCTAAAATAAGATTCTCCAATATCACGAAACATATTTTCTAGTCGATCATACATATCTTCATATATATATCAACTTTGTGAGTTTGCGATGCCTTGTTTCGCTTTTTATCAACTTAACCATGCCACATCCATATAAATATGATTTTTACATATACCATCACAAAATAGGTGATGGAATATTTTTTCCTTTGTACCTTTATTGACATTCCCGCATATAACATAAGAACAATAAAAGATACCATCATTTTCGGGAAGACTTTGTTCCACGTATTCAAGGAATTCAAGAACTCTTTTCTCATACACCGAATCTAATCTACTAGCTTTTATCCAACTATGATCCATGATGAATTCTAAAATTTATATCAAAATAATAATGTGAATGACACACCAAAACCTAAACCTAAAGCATATCCAAACCTAAAACATATTCATAACAATAATATAACATTAAACCTAAAACATATGCATATCCATCACAATAATATAATATCTAACAACAAAAAACATAATGAACTATGAACCAGGAACAATATGAACATTGCAATATATATGTCCCTTATGACTATATTGTTCTAATAGAGTTTCAAAAATGCAATGAAATAAATGAAAATCAACCATGAAAAGTAACGATAAAATTAACAGAAAAAAGGAATAAAAGCAATGAACATCAATCATGAAAAATAATGTACCATACTTCGAAGAGGAGGAAGAGATCAAATGAATGATGATGGTGAAGATTTTCGTTCCAAATGAATGAAGATGGTGAAGGTGAAGAGTTCACTTTCGCCATCGTCTGGTTCACTTAGGGCATGTTATGAAGGAAATAAAGAATTTGTTTTGTTTTAATTGATTGTAAAGTCTTTCACCACGATGGATAAGAACAATCATAATGAAATACAGAATATGTTACCACGGTGGATAAATAAACCGTAGTTAAGCATTTTTCAATTTTTGTTTAACTTAAGAATTTAATGGACACATGCTTTTTTAATAGGAAAAATAAAAAGATGCTGTTGTTGCTGGGATTCAAAACTTGTACCACATAACTTATCACCATAATGAAATGTCTTCTAATAAAAAAAAAAATATCAGACACTTCTAAATTGAGATATTACAACGATGGAATGAATGACCGTAGTAAAATAATGTTATCAAAGATATATTTTGTATTAGTGAAACAATTTTTAATCTCTTAATAAAAGTGATAATATTATCACAACTTAAATTGCTCAAAAAAAAAGAAAGGTAGTCGATTATGTAAAAACAATTATAAAATACAACTTATTATATTTTTCATATATTAATCATTATTTTAATTTTTTGTATCTATATTTTTTTGGCCTATCAATATTTAAAAAAAAAATATTCTTTTTAAAATATAATTCTTAATTATAATGCGGTTATATGTTCCAAAATGTTAACTTCAAATATTAAATATCATATCAATGTTAAAAGAGCTATTAAACAAATTTTCAAATAGACACATAAATGCCTTAAATTGTTTCTAAAATATTATTTCGAATTATAATTGCAGATATGAGATTAAAGGTAGTGCACTGTCAGTATAAACTAGTTTTACATTATCATCCAATAAAATTATAATATTCTACCATGTCATTTCAGTATTTTAAAATTAAATGTGTGATTTGGCGGGATACACGTTCGTGATTGGTTGACAGTGTAAAAATATTTTACATTGTCAATGTATATTCTTTTTTCTCTTGCAGGAGATTAAAGATAGTGCACTGTCAGTGTAAACTAGTTTTACACTATCATTCAATAGAATTATAACATTCTACCATGTCATATCAGTATTTTAAAATTAAATATTTGATTTGGCGGGATACATGTCCGTGATTGGTTGACAATATAAAAATATTTTACACTATCAAGTTGACAGTATAAAAATATTTTATACTAACAAGGTATAAAAATATTTTACACTATCAAGGTATATTCTTTTTTCTATTACAGGTATATATTACAAAATTATATAATAAATTTTCAGCAATCATTTATAATTCATTACATAAAAATAATTGAAATTGTAAATAATTGAAATTGATGGACTAATTCATTTGAATTAAATAGTAATTGTTGCAAATGAATGGTATAGTAAAAAACAATAACAAGTCATACTCAATTATTTTCTAGACTACAAATTAAATATAAAATAGAGAATTTTAGCTGGAATTTGAATGTCGAATGTTTTTCATCCACGAAATAATAAAGAATAAACATTCTTAGAAATAATATATATTATTTGTAATACTAGCCTAGTGTATACATTCATTGCAACAGTAACCGAAACGACCCTATTTTCTTTCTTTTTGCTACCACTCCAAATTCTCAAGCTAGTTTGTAGCAAATTCCTTTATATTATTCTTCCTTTCCGCAACAAAACCACTGAATATTTTAACATTCTAGTCTTTGATCAATCAATCAGAATGGATCAAGAACAAGAACAAGAACATCAACAACCATCTTCTTCTTCTCGCAAGAGAATACTTGAACAGGATGATGATACTGATGCATATTATCTCGGTCTTTTGCCTCCAGAAGCTTATGATACTTCCAAACGCATCAAAACGTATGATTTCTTAGCTGCTTTTGACGAACCAAAGCGCGAAACCATCGTTATCTCTGACAGTGATGATGAAGAAGTTCAAGATGAGACTGAAAGTGATGATGATGATAGAAGCAATGCCGCACGTGCTCTCGCATTATTTCCAAGAAACCAGCAAGAGGAGCATCACAATGCTTCTGAGAATAAAAACAACGATGTTGTGATTGAGAGCAATGCGGCTGATAAAATCGATGATGATGATGTGGAAGATGAAGTTGATGATGATTCTTCAACTCCATTCTCTGAAGCAATCAAAGCTATTCAAGAACGCGCCGAGAGAAACCAGGAAAGAGGGATTGTTGAAGAACCTCCTGTATGGATTCCAAAAAGGAATGAAAAAGATTCGGTTAGAAGAAGGTCGTGTGTTCCGTCATTGCAAGAACTGTCTCTTAACATTCTTGCTCAGCATTCTGATGCAGTTGTTTCGCTCGACTGTGTCGTCGACGAGTTCAGACAAAGGCTTAGTAATCTGCTGTGTGATTCAAGGAAAATGAACTGTTACTTTCTTAAACTACTTCTTACTGGTGTTCCGACTCAAATTCGGCTTAAAGACTGTTCCTGGTTGACAGAAGAAGAATTTACTAATTATTTTCAAACACTCGACACTTCCGAATTAGAGGTACGTTCATTAATTTTGCTACAATTCAACATGTTTCTTTCCTATTCGAGTTCGTGTTTATAAGTTTATTTGTCGAATAGGTGATACAACTTGACAAGTGTGGAAAAATTGTGACTGAACATACATTACCTGCTACATTGGCAAAGTCACCAAACTCATTGTCTAAATTAACCATTCTATCGCTCACGGGTGCATGCCGTCTTACGAATGAAGGATTGCGGTTACTAGTTTCGTCTGCAACAGAACTTAGATCCATAAACCTAAGCCAATGTTCCCTTCTCACTTGTGATAGTCTTGGAATTTTGGCTGATTCATTCGGATCTGTTTTGAAAGAGCTGCATATTGATGAATGCATACTCATTGATGTTGCGCGGATTTTACCGGCCTTGAAGCGATTCAAACAATTACAAGTGTTGTCACTAGCTGGTGTTCCATCTGTTTCTGATGAATTTATTAAGAGTTACTTCATCGCTTGCGGTCACAACATTAAGGAACTTGTTTTAAAGGACTGCTTGTAAGACGGTTTATTATTAGCAAGATTCATTATTCTTTCGTATAATGCTAAAAGGACTGTGTGTAAGTACATTTATATTTCTTCTTGTGCAGAAATTTGACAGATGCGTCGGTGAGAATCATTGCTAAACATTGTCCTGGTTTGCGTGTGCTTGATATTATGAACTTGGGAAAATTGACTGATTTATCCGTTGGATATCTTGCGAATGGTTGTCAAAGATTGCGTACATTGAAGCTATACGGCAATCCATTCAGGTGGAATTTTTGTACTTTTTGATGTATTGCTTTTGCTTAATAATAATTTTAACTTTTTTCCGTTATAGCGATGAAGCAATTTCGGTATTTTTGGAGTTAGCTGGCAAAACCTTGGAAGAACTTTCACTTAATAGCATTACAAAGGTAATGCGTTACACATTTTCTTACCTAATATCTCTTTCTGCTAAGTTAAATTTTGATTTGATTAATTTTTTGAGTGTCTGTCACATTTTGGTTTAATCCAGGTTGGCCTATTGACAGCCACATCACTTGCAAAGAATGGCCAAAATTTACATACCTTGGATCTATCATGGTGTCGAAATCTGTCTGACAATGAGCTCGGTTTAATTGTCGATAGCTGCTTGTCGCTGAGGTCACTTAAGCTTTTCGGATGCTCGCAGGTATATAACTCTCTCAAAGGTGTTTTTAGTGATGAAGAAATATATAAACATGATTTCGTCGAGTCTTTAGCTGATTTGTTAGGGGAAGATTTTGAATGTTATGTACTTTTCTTTTGCAGTTAACAGATATGTTTTTCAAAGGACACTCAAACTCAGGGGCTCGGATCATTGGGTTGAAGTTGAGTCCTTTATTTCAGCGTTTCGAAGAGCCTAATCTTAACGAAGGCAGTTTGCGTTAGTCATCAGTCTCGCAGAAAACTTTGATATAAATTAGAACTAGAAACAGAAATGAAATACGTAGAAGGTGATATTTGGCATAACTTGTTTTCTGAAGAGATGTGAAAATTACTCTATTGTCCGTTTTCGAATTTTGTTTCAGTGATATGCTTATAGACCGTAGTCGAGTTGTAGCTGGAAAAGATCACCTTTTTCCTTTCTGGAAACATTCAGACAAATACTTTAGCAGACTTTTCTTGAATTGGGATGCATTATACAGTTGCTTGTTCTTCAAGAAAGAAAACAAAGTTCTACTTAGGTATATATATAGTAGCAAGTCACAAACTTTTACTATGGTATTATTAATATAGAAAAACGAGGATTAGCTTCAAGTGATATCTAACATTGTGGTTAAGAATCAATGTACTACAAAACAATTGAATATATTCTTAATATTTACAAAGATGCATTTTCAGAGTTTTCTAACATTAAGTCAAAATTATGTTTATTCACGGTGCGTTTGGAGATGTAGGTCTGAAAATTGGAAGATTTTTTGTATTTTCACATAAGGTGCATTAAGAAATTCTCTTAAGGGACTTGTTGGGAAAACCGATTCTGCCCCAGGCCCTTGCACTATAGGTTTGGAGAAGAGAGTCACGTGACTTCTCAATTTATAACTACCAAACCAAACCCGATTAAGCTGCTGCGAATGAAGCTTGTTAATGTTCTTGACATCAATATCTCATGAAACCAAAACACGACGATGAAGGCTTGCAACCGAAACATGATCCGGGAAATTTGAAAAATAAAACGAGAGAACATCACTTGACTGAGCCAATACAAATAAGAAAACCAGATGCTAAAAAAAGGATGACTGAAAGGCTAAGATGTAAAAGAAAAGGAATGCAAGGCCAGATGCAGTGTAGGATGAATGCATGGAAGAAATAAACTCAATCTTTCTCATATTTTAATTTGTTCTTGACGACATCAATTCACAACAATGATGAAAGAGAAAATGTGAAACAAAGAAATGATGATGAAAGATAGAAGCAGTGTAGGATGAATGCATGGAAGAAAACATGCCTCAAGTCTAGAGAGTAACTACTTCTTTCAGGTTGTAACTTTTTGCATTTGTGTTTTTGTTAGATTTTTAAAATTGTGGAGAACTGCCGAAATCTCACTGACCTTGATTTAGGTCTCATTGTCCATCAAGTGTCCTCAGAGACAAGCAGTGATAGACAATGAGACCTAAATCAAGGTCAGTGAGATTTCGGCAGTGTGATACATCCAATGTATGCAGATTTTTGGCATTCCTTGCAAGTGACAAGGCTGTCAAACGGCCAACCTGGATTAAGCAAAAATGTCAGAGACGCTCGAAAAACAAATTGATATAACCTTAATTCAAAAATCGGTTAAATCGATATTGTAAAACATTACCTTGTCAATGCTAGTAAGTGAAAGTTCTTCCAAGGTTTTGCCAGCAATCTTCAAAAAAGCAGCAATCTTCAAAAAAGCAGCAATTGCCTCATCACTGAGTTAAGATCAAGATTACATGCAGTAAGCACTCTGAAACATCATCCAAAGAAACCTCAAAAAGTATAACTGAAACCACCTAAATGGACTGCGACCGAGCTTCAAAGTACTCAATTGTCGAAATCTATTCTTAAAATATACTAGAGATGAATCTGTCAATTTGCACAAATTCGTAATATCAAGCACATTCAACGTACGAGAAAAATTAGCAATGAATCTCATCGACGGATCCGTCAAATTTCTGCACAAGAACAAATTTAAAACATTAAGCCTAACCGCGAAGTAACTTTTCGCAATATAATGAAAGAATAATGAATCACACCACACTTACACGCAGTCCTTTAAAACAAGAACCTTAATGTTGCAACCGCATGCCATGATGTAATCCTTGATAAACTGGTGAGAAAGATCTCGAATACCAGCTAGTGACAGCACTTGTAACTGTTTGAATCGCTTCAAGGCTTGCAAAATCCCTTTCGTATTAAAGAAATTGAAGCCATCAATATACAACTCTCTCAGAGTTGATCCAAATGAATCAGCCAAATTGTCAAGACCAGCGGCAGTCAGACTGACACATTTGGTTAGATTTACATATGTAAGTGCTTTTACAGAAGAAACAAGTAACTCCAATCCTCTATTATTAAGCTGGTATGCACCGATGATGGATAGGCTCGTTAGTTTCGACAAGGAGTTTTGTGGTTTTGCTAATGTTTCTGATACTGTTTCATCAGTTATAATGGAACCACACTTGTCAAGCTGTAGAACCTATTTCATAAAATAAGAATGTTGTAAAGAAAGAAACACGTTGAATTGTGACAAGAATGGAAGAGATGAATTGAATGAACGTGCCTCTAATTCAGAAGTGACCAAAGTTCGAAAATATTTGAGAAATTCTAGTCTTGTGAACCGGGAACAATCTCTGAGCTGAATATGAGTAGGAGAGCCAGTAAGAAGTAGTTCAAGAAAGCGACCATCGATTTCTCTTGAATAACGCAGCAAATTGCTAAGCTTTTGTTTCTGTTTGTTACTAACAGCGGAGAAAAAAGCAAATGGATTAGAATGGTTATCAAGAACTTTAAGAGTGAGTTGTTGCAACGATGGAGCACGTGGCTCTGGTGGAATTGTAGGGATATGGACATTGGTACGAGTATCAGGGTCTGCAAAATTGTACAAGTGTATGCCTATCAAAGTATGATGAGGAGGTTTTTGATGCAAAAGAGGCTGGTTCAGAAGTTGAGTGAATGTATCATCTTGTTGATGCAGAAGTTGAGTGTATGCATCATCTTGTGGATGCAGAAGTTGAGTGAATGTATCATCTTGTTGATTCAGACATAGAAGTTCAGTGAATGTTCCTTGGTCGCTTGGATTTTGAAAGCGAAGGATGGAAGAAATTTCATTGTCAGAAGAATAAGAAGAACTAGGTTGTTGTTGTTGTTGTTGTTGGGTGGGACTGGTTGGTTCCATTTTGTGTTTTGTGTTTTGTGTTATGTTCTTGTTTTAGGAACTGAAACTAATGGATTGATCAAAAACTATGATGTCAATATATATTCAAATGGCTTTGTTGTTGGAAAACTATAACGGCTTTTGGGTTTCTTTTCTTGTTTAAGTCTGTTAGGTTAGTTATATTTTCTTTTATTGTTTTTCTTTTCTCGTATTTTACCTTCCCACACTTTCCATACTTTCCATAATATATATAAATGTAAAGCTGTATGAAAATATGCAAAGAACATTGGTCTTAAATTTTTTTGAGACACTTATTGATCAATCATGACAAAAAAAAATTAGACACTATATTTATTTACATCTATAGGTGATAAAGATTTATAAGATTATATTTAGTCATGATTTAATGTGAATTTTTTTAAAATTTACTTATACATGATTTATATATATTTTTAAAATTAAAAGAAAATATATAATTAATAATATAAATTTGAGTTAAATATGTTTGTAGTACTCATAAATATTTTAGATTTATTTTTTATCTCTCAAAATATTTATTTTTATTTTTTTTTAAAATATGGATCGGTGTCAACTCGAGAGTTGGTACTTAGGCCAAAAGAATAATGATCAGCGTCAACTCGAGGGTTGATGCTTAGATCAAAATATAAAGACAAGATCATTGTCAATTCGGGGGTTGATACTTGGAACAAAAGAACAATGATTGACGCCAACTCAGGGGTTGATGCTTATATTAAAAGAACAATGATCGCCGTTAACTCGGGAGTTAATGCTTAGATCAAAATATAAAGACAATCGTTGTCAACTCAGGGGTTGACTGGTATCGCAAAATACGATCGTTGGCTGGGAAAATATTCTAGAAAGGACTCCATATGGATAAGATTTACTGGGGAAAGCTCTACAGAGGAAAAGCTCTAAGGGAGATTTTTTAGGGTAACCTCGACTTGGGGAGGAAATTTAGCAGACTCACTAGGGATGCACAATGAGAATACCTGTGGGGTAAAAATTCACTTGGAGAAATACCACTGGCTTGGTTGAGGATTGATCTGGGCTTTCTTGGAAGGTCCTGGATCCTGACCCGTGCTCTGTATGCATGTTTTGATTATATGGCGTAATGATCCACCTCGGTGAATATGATACGTGTGAAATGATGCACGAAATGCTATGATTAATGCATGTAGGTATGCCAAGGGGTGATTGGACTTTCGCAAGGCTCAATTTTATTTTATTGAAAAAGGTCACGCAAAGATAGGCTTTTGAGTACCAATGTTAATTGGTTTTTATGTGCTAATGAGATTGGGACTTTTGGGTACCAATGATGCTTGAATTTTGGTTTCATTGCATGAAACTGGATTTGGAGTTGCCAATGAACACCGGATTTTGAAAAAATGGTGCCAATGAAGACTGGACTTTGTTTTCTTGAAAATGTCAATGAATATTTAACTTTTGAGTACCAATTACGCTTGGATTTTGGTTTATTCATCGATATTGGTTATCGAATTATCGATGAACATCGAATTTTGAAAAATGGTGCCAATGAAGATTGGACTTTAGTTTTGAAGGTGTCAATAAAGATTAGAATTTGGTTACGAAGGTGTCAATGAAGATTTGACTATGGACTTTTTCTAGTTGTCAATAAAGATTGGACTTTGGTAGGTGGAAAAGGTTGACTTCTCGACACTCTAAATTTTGACAATGTTGCGATCGGAAGGCAGACATGGGTGCTCTTGATTCCCCAAGTTTGATCTGTTGCTGGAAAGATGCACATTCGTTCATGGGAGAACTTTGACTTTGATGTTTACTAGGCCATGGTTACCTGTGGATGATATCATGTCTTGGGCATCGAGCGCATCATTGGGAATTGTTGATCTCCTTCAGACATTTCATAATCAAAACAATTTACTGTCTTTTTCAATGTTTTTTTTATTATTGCCCAAAGTTTTAATGCAATGTTTATCCAAAATAGTTGACATTTCGTAAACAAGCAGAAACACAAAAATAGAGAAAGCTTAGATGAAGAAATCATTTTTATTCAAATGAAGAATTGACCCATAAATGGGTGATAATGCATAATGATGAAATTCTTATAAGAGGTAATTTTTGAGATAGAAGAAAGTAAAATGGAAATGGGAACTGTTTTAAGTTTCCATCGAATTACAACATTGTTATCTTCCTTATGTCTTCAAGAATCACAACACTCTGCTTCTGAGGAGAGCGACTGGATTGATTCTTCCTGATTTGAGTTTTCCATTGTAGCGTAGGTTCATGGACCGTAGTCTCTTACCTTTGGAAAATCCCTAACTTTTTCCTGGACAATCCTTTTGGGTTTTCAGTCCATCGGGATACCCTTTTTACCCTAAGTCGCTCTTTCAGGTTTTCCGAGTTTTATTATTTTTCTTTTTATACCTAATTTTTTTCTGGACGATTATATTATTTTTTGTCCACCGGGATACCCTCTTTTACCTAAGTCGCCCTTTTGGTTTTCGACTTAGGTGGCTTTGTATTTCTCTTTTTAGGAAAAATATTTTTTGACTGCGTCCGAATTCAATTGAAGTGGAAATTATTCAGATGAAATTCCTCCCATGATCAATTTGGGTTTCTATTTACCCTTCCCTCTTCATCTCCATCCCTCTTCTTCCCCAATCCATCATTGACCAATGAAATCTCTTCATGTCTAATGCTAGTTGATTCATCAATGACCTTGTGTCAGATGAATCAACATGAGTCAGACTGAGATAGGTTCCCCCCATTTCTTTAAGTGTGTGGTATGTTTTAGGAGTTTGGTTCTTTGTACCAAATCTCTAACATGCATTAACACCTATATTTTTATTGCCCGACCTCAGATAGTTGTGACTTCTACATAAGTCCAATTACGATTGCTTAACATAGAGCTAAAATTGATCAAGAAGGCATAACATTCTAGTAAGTGAGATTGTAAGTCTCCCATTCTTCATGTCATTGTGTGAAGACTTGACCTTTTTTTCTTTCATGAGAGCTAGTGGCATACTTGTTAATGGATGATATCTTGGTTCAAGGATTAATACTTGTAAATGAATGATTGAGTGTTATCCAAAGAATGACTTAACAATTAAAATTCTTCACTAACATTTAACTAACACTTTATTATTTTGATTTACTTTCAAATAATTTACTTAATGCAATTTAAATTTCAGTATATTTATCATTCATCTGCCATTTACATTTCACACAACTTGTTTATGTTTTAATTCTTTTCACTTTGCTCATTTGAGCCATATCTTGTGATTGTATATGTTGTTTTCTTGTGATTTTGTTTTGTTTGTGGTCTTAGGATCTTAAAGTACCTAATAACGACAAAAACCCTAAAAACATACTGGTGGGCTGTTGGACTTGATTTGAACTTTTGGACTTAGGATAGGCAACTTCCCTATGCTTTGAGGACTTAGCTAATTCCACTATCTAAGACTGAGTTATCCTTACCTATACCTTTCATCTGATGCAAGAGCCTTGAATGAATTTGACTCATCTGTCACTTTGACTTTATGCCTACTTGTTATACTATTATTATTATTATTGATGTATGATAATTGTCCTGAGTTGACCAAGGGATCTTTTTATCTGATGTATTGAAAGAAATTGAAGACTACTAGCTATTGGATTGCTTGCTTGGATATTCTGGCTATCTTTATTTGATGCCTTTCATCTTCATATGGTTTGCTTGGATAATTGCTTATGCTTGTTGTTTGCTAAAGTCCAAAGGGAAAATAGGTTTCTATATGATATTCTTGTCTGTTGGATTGCATCCCATTGGTCAGATCTTTTCAACCCTTAACTTTTAACTTTTAACTTTTGTCAAGGATAGTCCCTTCATCTTCTCCCACTTCTTAAATTTCAAAATCTCTCTCTCTTTTCAAAAATCTTATTTATTTTTGTTTTTTTAACTTATACATGTTTTAATGATTAGAAACTTTGGTCTTATGTCAATGAATTTTCAAACTTTTTCTTAATTAAACTTGCGAATGAATGTAACCATATTGACTTCAAATTTCAAAAAGACAAAAAAAACTAACAACCCCATTCAAATCTTTGGCCCTTTGGTGTCTTTTTCTGTTGAACCTTTGATTAAAATCAATTCACCAACTTCTTTGAAATTTTTACCATTAACTACGGGATTTTGATCCTTTGTTTTTATGTTGGTACGTAGGCATAAGACCGAAGGTCTTGTCAAACACAAAAATATAATAAATGAATTATTTTATCATCTCCCCGCTCTATATTTTATCAAACATCATTTTGACCAAAACACTTGCACACAAAAAAGGGCTCCATAGGAATACCTAGGACACTTTGGGTGCTAATACCTTCCCTTTGTGTAACCAACTCCTTACCTGAAATCTCTGACATTTTATTAGTTTTGATTTGAAAACTTTTTATCTTTGAGTTTTGTTCGTACTTTTACATTTTCTTTTGGAAACAATAAAAGCGCGGTGGCGACTCTGATTTTATCGACGTCAAGTTTATCCATAGTTTGATGGTCATGAATTTACCGCTACACATCTCACATTCATTTTTATGAGGATGATATGTATAATTGGATAAAAATTAATGTGATTACCAATAATGGCCATTTGTTTTTATTTTGTTGTTGGATGATTTGAAAACCTCGTAACGAAGAATCTTTCAAAGACAACAATCGCTCTCTGGAATATTCTTTGTCAAATAACTAATCATTTATATTTTACACTCTACCAGCATTGTTTTAGTGGTTCTAATAAGATATCATCCATTAGACTTGTGCCTTGGCACCCCCTCCCTGGAGAATGTGATAAATGTAAATGTAGATGGTAATTCAATTGGTAATCTAGGGTCATCCAACTTTGATGGTCTTTTGAGAAACTTTTCCGAAGGTTGGATCAAAGATTTTGCATGAAGTTGTGGTTTCACCTCTAATATTTAATTTTGAGAAACTTAAAAATCTAAAATTTCTCTAATTTATAACAACTAAAAAGTTGTATTTAATTGGTTTGGAGGATTTTGGAGGATTTAAACAAATTATTCAAAAATAACTATGGTTGTAATAATATTTTAAAAGGGTTTAATAGTTTTACACTATCATCCAATAAAAATATATCATTTCGCCATGTCATACCAGTATTTTAAAATTTTCAGTCTGACTTGACGGGATGCATGGTCGTCATTAATTGACCGTGTAAAATAAATTTACACTGTCAATGCATCATCCCTTTTCTCATTTTAAAAATAAAGAAATATACTTTAAAAAATGTAAAATATTTCTCCATAGTTTTTTAAAACTTCTTTTTTGAAGCTCTTCCTTACCCTTCTCTCCAAACTTTAAAAAAAAATCTTTTTGAATTATCCTTCTCCTCTTTAGATCAATTGGTCATGGAATATAAATTCTAGTCTGTTTAAACTTTTTTCCTAAAGACTTGAACCCTAACTTGTAAAAATAATCAACGGCTCAAATTTGGATTTTTGACCGTTATAAATAGCATTGATAGTCCCATCTAACAAAATAAGGATGTCCTTCCGGAATCACAAGCATTTAAATTAGTGGTTTCCAAATCTACTAAAAAGAACTAGATCTGACATAAACTTAAGAGACTGAGAGTAGATGAAGATATGGAGTAAGGAAGTTTTTAGGAATGTGCACTCTTGAGTAAAAAATGTTGAAACCAACTTAAACAATCTCCAACTTCAACTTGATGTGGAAGGATATCCTGATCATTTAATCTCCAACTTCAACTTCACCTACTACAGTTTTCTCATGTTGTCGCCGTTTCATCTTGCCGCCACCACCATGATTGCCGTCTTCGTCTTCATTTTTTATGAGATTTTTAATTGATTGTATGGTGGTGTTTGGGTGAAAGTCATGCTGACTTTGGCTGTTTAAAGTCAAGTATGATCCAATATTATCTTCATTTTGTTGCTAGTCATGTTTGTTTTTTTAGGACAACTTTATTATTTTTTATAATGATTCAATTATTTTTTCATGTGTTTTATTTTCTCTCTTTCAATTATTATTTGTTTAAATAGCTATTATTATTTATTTCTATAACTTAATGTTTTATAAATTGTTGTGTTGTATAGTATTATGAATTAAATATTATAGAAATTTTAATTTTATAAATATTTTATATGATTAAATGAACCATCAAGATCAAAATATAGTTTATTTGATCAATAATAATATAACTATTTTTGGATATTTATTAATATTTTATTTGTAATTTAATATATTTTAGAATATTTAAAAAATTGAAAATTTTGTGTTTGATTATTTGTGTTATTTATGAATGGACAAATTATTTTTTTGGTGAATTTTACTTAAAGTTGTTTTTATTTTATTTAACTTGTATTTAATTAAAATTTGTGTCTCCCTTATCAAATATATATATATATATATATATATATATATATATATATATATATATATATATATATATATATATATATATATATATATATATATAATTTGTCAATTTTCAGTGTCTCTTTTTTGAATCAAATTTATATTTTATTAAAATATCTCCTTTTGGTATCTTTTTATTAAAATCTCTTTCTTCTCCTTCCATCGGTTCAACCGAAAGGACCATTAGCTGAGAGGGTCTGATTTGGTCCTTCCTATTTCCAGAATATCTTTCTTTTTATTTATATTATTTACTGTTTATAAAAAAAATTGGCTAGAATAATGCATTGTTAAGAAAAATTAAAATACTCATCAAAATTTATTATAAACATTATAATGATATAAAATAAAATAAATAAAAATACGGAAATAATTTTTTTAAGTTATGGTGTATTGAAAAATTATATCGCTTGAAAAAATTAAATAATTTAGTTTTTATGATAATAAATTAACTTTATTAGAATAAGTAAGGGGTTAAAATGTGTCTTATAGATACATGATTTACAAATGGTTGTATGGAAAAAAAATTATATAATTTTAATGATAAAAAAATTCTCCATTTAATTTTTAACTTGTACTCTTAAATACAAATTAGCATTACCATTAAAAAAATTAAAAATACTCAAAACAATTTATTTAAAAATTATCTATAATTTTTATTTTTTTGTTTGATATTAAAAATTTAATTCATATTTATATTTGAAACAGATTTCTAAATATAAAAAACTTATTTTTAGTTTTTTATACATATTTATTTTTAAAAGTATTTCCCACGATGATCTAGGGTTCAATCCCCTAACAAAAATATTTATTTATATTTATAAACTAGTATAAAAAGTTATTTATTTATAAATCAATAATTTAAAAAAAAAAATATTTTTATTTAACTTATATTTTGACAATTACATAAAAGTTTAACAAACATAATAAATTATATTTCTATTGCAATTACAAATTTATGTCATTTACTAATAATAGATTTCTATTTTTTTAAGACAATACGTTTTGTCACTCCTAGTTTTTATGATAATAAATTAACTCGGCTTGAAGAATGTAATGTTAAAGAAACTAAAATATTCACATCAAATAATTTACTTTAAACATAATGTATAATTTTTATTTATTGTTTGATATTAAAAAAAAACTCATATTATTCAATCTTACAAATGGTATTTTTTTTAAATCAATAAAAAACTTATTTTTACATTCTTTTTAAGTCCAAATTTTTGGATATTCCTTATTTGTCTAAATTTCACATTCATATTTGTCAATTAATAATCATAAATTATCACTTACATTTTGACATTGTTGTCCAAGTTTTATAAACACGTAGTAAATGATATTAAAGTTATAAAATCGCATTAATTTACTAACTATACAAGATAATAGTAGAAGGAAAAAATTAATATCTCACTATTCATTATAACTTCTCACTTAATATCCGAAAATAATGTTACACTTACGCAGATTTCCATCTAGTATTAATTTATTCATATCATTTCGTATTCTATATTTAGAAAATATCTTACACATTTATTTCTATTACGCACGCTTATATTATTATGAATATTTATTTCTTGGTATTTTCTTTATTTCCTTTCTTTTTGCTATTATTCCAAATCCTCAAGCTGGTTTTGTAGCAAAACTGTTTATATTATTCTCTATCTTCTTTCTTTCCAGCAACGAAACTTTTTATGAATCAATGAGTTTCATGCAGAGAATGTACGCAACTAATCAAAATACTCAAAATGAGCAACAACAACGACACTGTTTTTCTTACGGTCTTCCTTCAAACTCTGATGTAGCTTCTATCATGCAACAACTCCACGGTCACGGTTTTACCAACCATGAAATTTCTATCATCCTTGCCAATTACATTCTAAGAGACCAAACAACATATAATGTTGTTCCCCTTCGCAAGAGAGAAACTGAAGATTGTTATTACCCAGGTCTTGTTCCTAGAGAACCTTGTGATTCTTCTAAACCTATAATATGGTACAATTTTTTAGATCACACAGTGGTTTTTATCTCTGACAGAGATCAAGTCAAGAAGATTATTAGAGGAAAGAAATAGACAAATGTTTCTCTTGCACTTAATTATACATTTATACCGTATTTTATAGAAATATACATATACTCCTCATGTTATCACACCTTGGAACAATGGACAACTAAATTAAAGGATATTTTTTTAAAAATAATCATGTTTTTTAAAAATAATATCAAAATAATCATTAATTAATCAATGCGTTATTTGCATTGGCGCGGTGCAGCCTCTTAATGTTATTTTTATTAGGCTTGATCCAACACCCGAACACTTTGTATGATTATGATATGAATTATATAATCTAATCATTTTGTTTACTGTATCCATTTCGATTCATTGACAGCTTCCTCTTTAATAAATTTCATGGACGCATCAGATTTAGGACTTTCTAATATAGTTTATATGGTTAAATATAAATATTTTAAATTTTATTTTAAATTTTTTAAAATATTTTTATTAAAGAATGATTTTTCTAAATTTTTTATCCCGTCTTTATATTTTTAATCTAAGCATCAACGCCGAAGTTAACATCGATCATTTTTCTTTTGATCTAAGCATTAACCCTCGAATTGACGTCAATCATTATCATTTTAATCTAAGCACCAACCCCTAAGTTGAAGTCGATCATTGTTTTTGTTATCTAAGCATTAACCATTGAGTTGACGTTGATCAATGTTCTTTTGATATAAGCATCAACCCCCGAGTTGACGCCTATCATTGATATTTTGATTTAAACATCAACCCCCGAGTTGATGCTGATAATTGTTATATTAATCTAAGCATCAACCCTTGATTTGACGCCAATGGTTGTTGCTTTGATCTAAGTATCAACCGTTAAGGTGATGTCGATCATTATTCTTTTGATCTAAGCATCAGCCCCCGAGTTGACGACGATCATTATTATTTTGATATAAGCATCAACCCTCGAGTTGACATTGATCATTGTTCTTTTGATCTAAGCATCAACCCCCGAGTTGACGACGATCATTATTATTTTGATATAAGCATCAACCGTTAAGGTGATGTCGATCATTATTCTTTGATCTAAGCATCAGCCCCCGAGTTGACGACGATCATTATTATTTTGATATAAGCATCAACCCTCGAGTTGACACTGATCATTGTTCTTTTGATCTAAGTATCAACCCCCGAGTTGACGACGATCATTATTATTTTGATATAAGCATCAACCCTCGAGTTGACATTGATCATTGTTCTTTTGATCTAAGTATCAACCCCCAAGTTGATGTTGATCATTATTCTTTTGATCTAATCATCAACCCCCCGATTTGGCGTCGATCATTGTTCTTTTGATCTAAGCATCAACCCCGAGTTGACGCTGATAATTATACTTTTGATCTAAGCATCAACCCCCAAGTTGATGTCGATCATTTTTTCTTTTGATCTAAGCATGAACCCCTGAGTTGACACGAATCTTGTCTTTATATATTTTAATCTAAGCATCAACCCCCGAGTTGACCCTGATCATTGTTATTTTGATCTAAACATTAACCCCTGAGTTAAAGTCGATCGTTGTTATTTTAATTTATGCATCAAACCCCCGAGTTGACGCTGATCACTGTTATTTTGATCTAAGCATCAATCCCTGAGTTTATGCCAATCATTGTTATTTTTATCCTAGCATCAACCCCTGAGTTGATGTCGATATTGTCTTTATGTTTTAATCTAAGAATCAACCCCCGAGTTAATGTCGATCTTGTCTTTATGATTTGATCTAACCATAATCCCCCGAATTGACATTGATCTTGCCTTTATATTTTGATTTAAAATCAACGCCCGAGTTGATGATGGTCTTTCATCCTATCCTAGTTTATTTGTTTTCCTAACCTTGCTACATTTCATTTCCACATTTCAGAAGATAAAATTTGGATCTTTTCGTATTTAATCATCTTCCACTCTGAAGGTATGAAAACCGTTGGTATTCATACTCCCGAATTCAAGGAAATTAAATAGGGGCAACTGTCATACCCTAATTTTACTCCACCAAATTTATCTATTTATTTACAATTCATTTTTGTTGCGCACATTGCATTTTTCAAGCATAATTCATCAATGTCAAACTAAAAGTAAATAAGGAGGACTTGTGCATTTTGAGTACAAGGTCCATTTTATTAATTTCCATTCCCTCTCTTTACTCAATTGCATTTTAGTTTGATTATCATTTAGAAGTCATCTTAAAAGAATAAATAGATAGATGTCCATAGTTTATTTTGTTAATTTTTATATGTCATTGTTCAAATGCACTTTCTTACACCATGAAAACCGTATTAATAAGTCATTTTGAGTAATGGACCATAATCAATTCATCACATAAAGCCAAAGTCAAAAAGCCATGTTCATTAGATTACACTTGATCATATTATTGCCATTTCAATTTGAAAAGAAACTAAATTATGTTAAATTTAAATTTCATTCATAACCACATTATTACATCACCTTTATCATCTCATTTATTATAGTATTACCATCGTCATCATGCCCAATTTTCTTTACATACCATTTATCTAAATGAGAAATCAAAAGCAAAATTGAATTTAAAGAGAAAACAAACAAAAATAAAAATATCATCATCCACGTTATCACGGCTGGAAAAATGACAGAGTCGTCATCATCATTTATTCGTTCCTAATGAACAAAGAAATAATGATAACATCTAATGGTTAAGAGTGAGAGACTAGGTTCAGGAATCACTTAAATGGGGGAAGGTGTTAGGCATCCCTTACCTCCATTGTATTCAATGGGATCCTCATTTCATTTTAGGGTTAATGTGTTTCTAAGGAATGTTTGCTTTAATATTTATTAATTGTTTAATTAATTATTTATTTACAAAAAAAATGTTTTATTATTAACACAAAAAAATTTATTAAGAGGAAAAGACCTAAAAAAGTTTTTGATTATTGTACTCGCTAGAGTTTACAACTATACTACGTACCCCTATGCTGGATGAAGGATCAGAATGCCCTAGTTTTTGTAAAAAATATTGGTTTGTTTGTTATTTTTAGCTCTTGAAAAGTTCTCACGCATCGGGGGAAGAGAAATAATTGATTTTAGAAAAATGTCCCAATGCACTAGGATATATGACTTATGATTTGAGGTGTGTTAGATTAATTTTATCCCATTTGATAGATTGCAAAAATATAATAGTTAATTTATTTAAGAAAATAAATTAATAATGATATTATATATTTATTTAATAAAAATTATAAAAAGATAATTATATAAACTAAAGTATTATATCCTTTATCCCTAATTTTTTTTATCCTGAAATTCTAAAAATTTTCTTAGAGATTTATCTCATGATTATCCCATTATTGATTACAAAAAAATATAATACTTAACTTATTTATGAAAATAAATATTATATATTTATATGACATATCCTTATCCTGATTTTTATCCCCAATTTATATTCCTTGATTTATCCCCTATTTTTATCCCTGAATTATTTTGCAAAAATATAATATTTGATTTATTTAAAAAATAAATTAGTGATTATATTCGAATATTAGACATAACCCTTATCCACGATTTTATCCCTCGGACAACCCTAGAATTTTATCTCACGTTTTATCCCATGTTCTTATCCCTTGATTATTATCCCATTTGATTGCAAAAATATAATGATTAATTTATTTAACAAAATAAATAAATAATAATATTAAATATTAAATGATAATGATAGATCTCTTTCCTTGATTTTATCCATGATTTATATTCCTTTATTTATCCATTGTTTTTATCCCTTAAAATCCTAGAATTTATCCCATATTTAATCTTAATTTTTGTATCCCAAATTTCTATCCATAATTATTCTGAAAAATCTCAATCAATTAACTATAACTTCATTATATTAATCCCTAATCAATTAAATATTTTTTCCTTAATTATTTGAATAATAGAAAATAAAAAATAAAAAATCAAACTATAAAAATAAATAAAATATTGAAATATTAAAAATCCTAATTAAGACTTATTTGATCATCAATTTTAACTAGTTAATTTCTAATTATCTCGATAAAATTACCTTAGTTAATCCCTAATCAATCATAAAATATAAAATATTAATTATATTTGCTTTAGAGTTTTTATATTCGATTATCAAAGAAATGTTTTTTATTATTGGGATTTGGATTCAAATTGTTTTTTTAAACAAAAAAATGTTACAGATTTCTTTTTAATTTGAAATAGTTTAGGAATAGTTTATTTTTTTTAAGAAACAATTTATTAGTTTTTTTATGATATGTTTAATTTTAATTATGATACTAAAAAGATTTGCTCACAATATTTGATTTTAAAAAAATAGATTTATAATATTATCTTATAAAAAAGGGGATTTATGATATTTAGTTTTTTTTTAAGTTTTATTATATTAGTCTTAAAAGAATATTTATGATATGCGTTTCATAATGTTAGTTAAAAATTTAACCTTAAAAAAAGAAGAAATTTTTTTTCATAGGATTGCCTCATGACATTAGAAAAAGTTGTTTAAAAAATATTTTTTTTTTTATAAATTGCTTGAAAAAAAAACATAAAAGATTGATATATGATTTTTTTTAATATGAAATAAGAACATAATTATATGTTTCAAAATAAATCATTATATAGTACTAATATATATCCAAAAGCACACAAGTATCATATAAATAAATTAAGACAACCAAGCACAACAACAACCAAATCCTATTACAAATGTATAAACAAGAATAGGAGACCAACATATAGAGAGGAGGATTTCCCTGATTTTGCCTTGATATATTTAATGGAACATGAATTGCAGGAATGACGGGAGCTTAAAGCTTTGTAAATTTAGATGAAAAAATAATTTTAAATAAATAAAAATAATCTAATAATGATAAAAAAAATTGATTTTTTTTATTCTTTTGATTTTTTGAGATTTTATGTATGAAATAATGATTTAATGAAAATATAATATTTTAAAAAATACATTAATAACAAATACGAAAATAATAATTAAATGATAAAAAATGATATTTTGGATTCGAACTCATAACATTACCCTTTGTAACTCTTTGTAATCCTTTTAAAACCAACTATATCATTCTATTTATTAAAAATAAAATAGCATTAGCGAGCATATAATAATAATCTTAATAATAATACTAATAACCTCATTATGATCCTAATTAAATAATATATTAATTAATGATAATTTGATTAATAAAAAAATAATTTAACCCTAATTAATCCCAATATTAATCTAGTCCTAAATAACAATAATTCAACTTAATATCAATATGTAAAAAATAAAATAAAAATAATACTAATATTAATTTATGTCCATTTAACTAAAAACGTTATTATAATTTATTCTATCTCTGTTATTAAAACAAATAATTTCCCTAATTATTATTTTTTACTAATGTGTTTTTATAAGACAAAATTTCCTAGTTACAAATGGTAACATCCCTCTAGCATAACTCCCTAAATTATTAGGTTCCAATCAACATCCATGAATTAAAACAAATCCCTTAGAGGGATTAAAAAGTCAAAATGGCCCCCCTTTGACTTTTTAGGTCATTGGGGTTGACCAGATGCCTCATAAAGGGCATCGAGCATGTCAATGACCTAGATTCTAAGTCAATAATAAGAAAGAAAGAAGGGTCAAAATTTGGGGTATGACAGTTGTCCCTATTTAATCAGCTTCAAACTGAGATGATGATGATAACGAGTTTTCATCTTCTCAGGGAGGAGATGGTTAAAGATAAAGAGGAACCCTAATTTTGAACCCAGGGTTAATAGACTCTAGAGCCGAGCCAGGATTGACCAATCCTTGGTGCTCTGTTGGCATCCCACTTTGATGTATCCCTGATAATATCTCCTTGCATACGATTCCCATAATTACATAAATCGGGCAGGACTCGAATGATCCTCCTGTCGTTGTTTGATAACCCTAGTAGAACCCCAGGATGGGAAAATTCCATCTAGGTCACTCATGTCCCTCAGCATGCTTCAAGGAGTACCCATTAACTGCCTTTATGGTCATCCAGTTACGGACAATGTTTGATTAGCAATAAGACACTCGACTCTACATCTAGGGTCCATAGTGGTTTCAGGTCGAAGGGTGGTATACACCACTATCACCATGAGAATAACTTATGACACTTTGCATAACATTCTATATAGTATTCTCATAGCGGGTCAATCCAGTATAAATATTACTCTTAATATTCATACCTATGTTTAAGACTTGATAACTCCTTATCCATGATCCATGAGATGTGATCATCAATCTATATACATAATAGTCTTAATGCTTTAATGTTATCCCACGTTACAACAAAGCTCGACTACGAATACTTTAAGAATAATGTCTTTATGTTTAATGGGATCTCATGATTAAGTCACACTTGATACATTAAACGGACTAGCTATTCTAGGGACTTTACTAAACAAACATAATAAAGAAAAAGCCTTTTATTATTAATAAATAATTCGATACAAGTACCAAAAGTATTGGCCTCTAGGGCACACTAACAATCTCCCACTAGCACTAAAGTCAATCAGGCATACCCCTAATGCCCATAGATCTAGTATGACCATCATACTTCTGCTGCACAAGAGGCTTTGTTAGTGGGTCAACAATATTGTCAAGTATAGGCACTCTGCATATTTTCACATCTCCTCTATCTATTATCTCTCGAATGAGGTGATAACGCCTAAGTATGTGTTTGGATTGTTGGTGAGATATAGGCTCCTTAGCTTGTACGATAGCACCGTTGTTATCACAATAGAGATCAATGGGATCCAAATGCTATGAACTATGCCAAGTTCACTAATGAACTTTTTGATCCAAATAACTTCCTTTGCTGCACTTGAGGCAACAATATACTCGACCTCGATTGTAGAATTAACAATTGTATCTTGCTTTGAACTTTTCCAGCTCACAGCGCCACCGTTTAAGCAAAACACATAACCAAATTGCAATCTAAAGTCATCCTTATATGTCTGGAAGCTAGCATCGGGGTATCCAATTACAGCAAGCTCTTCCTGACCTCCATATATCAAGAATGAGTCCTTAGTCCTTCTCAAATACTTAAGGATATTCTTGATAGCTACCCAATGAGCATCACCGAGATCAGATTGGTACCTACTCGTTGCACTTAAAACATACGGGACATCTGGTCAAGTACGTAACATGGCATACATGATAGATCCTATTGTAGATGCATATGGAATCTTATTCATGCGATCCCTTTCTTCCTTAGTTGAAGGGGATTGTGTTTTTGATAGACACATGCCATGTTGCATAGGTATGAATCATTTCTTAGAATCATGCATATTAAAGCATCTTGTCACTTTGTCTATGTATGTACTCTGACTTAGGCCAAGCAATTTTTGTGATCTCTCTCTATAGATCCTGATTCCTAATATATAGGCTGCTTCATCTAGGTCCTTTATAGAAAAACATTTCCCCAACCAAGAATTTACTTGTTGCAGGGTAGGAACATCGTTTCCAATGAGTAATATGTCATCTACATATAATACTAGGAAAACGATCATGCTCCCACTAACCTTCTTGTAGACACAAGGATCATATTCATTCTTGATGAATCCATATTGTTTTACTGTTTCATCAAAACAAGGATTCCAACTTCTGGAAGCTTGCTTCAATTCCTAGATTGATCTTTGTAACTTACATATCTTTTCGGCTTCTTCTGGTATGTCAAATCCTTCAGGATGTGTCATGTACACATCCTCAAGAAGATTCCCATTAAGGAAAGCAGTTTTGACATCCATCTGTCATATTTCATAATCATGATATGCAACGATAGCAAGTAAAATTCGAACAGATTTAAGCATTGCAAATGGTGAAAAGGTTTCATCATAGTCAACCCCATGAATTTGTTTATTTCCTTTTGCAACCAGTCTTGCCTTATAGGTATGTACTTACCATCCATGTCAGTCTTCTTTTTGAAGACCCGTTTGCATCCTATAGGGTTACTCCTACATGAGGCTCTACCAAGGTCCAAACCTGGTTTGTGTACATGGAATACATTTCAGATTTCATGGCTTCTAGCCACTTCTCAGACTCGAGACCAATTATGGCATCTTGGTGGGTCACAGGCTCATCTTGATCCATGAGTAATACATCACCTTGATCAGTTATGAGATATCCATATCTCTCAGGTAGGTGAGGTATCCTGCTTGACCTACGTTGGTCTTGTTCTACTTGAGCATGTTTCTCTTCCACAACTACTTGTGTTTCCTACTCTAAGTCCTCCATAGGTGTATCAATGCTTTGTGATTCTTGAATTTCTTCAAGCTCTACTTTCCTCCCACTGATTCCTTTGGAAATAAAATCCCTTTCTAGGAAAACTCTAGTTCGAGCGACAAACACTTTTCCCTCAGAAGGATTGTAGAAGTAATACCCTCTTGTTTCTTTAGGATACCCCACAAATAAGCATTTGTCATATTTGGGCTCAAGCTTAGTTGAAATTTGTCGTTTCACATAAACTTCGCAACCCCAAATCTTCATGTAAGACATATGTGTTTTCTTACCACTCCATATCTCATATGGTGTCTTCTCAACCTTTTTGGATGGAACATAGTTAAGTGTGTAAGCTATTGTCAATATTGCATGTCCCCAAAAGGAGTTTGGAAGATCGGCGTGACTCATCATGGATTGGACCATGTCTAACAAGGTTCGATTTCTTCCCTCAGATACACCGTTCCATTGAGGTGTTCCAGGAGGAGTAAGTTGGGATAGAATCCCACACTCTTTCAGATGGTCATCAAACTCTAGGCTTAAATATTCACCACCTCGATCTGATCGAAGAGTTTTAATATTCTTACCTATTTGGTTCTGTACTTCATTCTTGAATTCCTTGAACTTTTCAAAGGATTCTGATTTGTGTTTCACTAAATACACATAACCATATCTATTGAAATCATCAGTAAATATGATGAAGTACTGAAAACCTCCTCTGGCAGGTATGTTCAATGGTCCACATACATCAGTATGTATGAGGGCCAAAAGATCATTAGCTCTTTCACCTTTTCCTGTGAATGGAGACTTTGTCATCTTTCCAATTAAACAAGATTTGTGTGTCTCATATGATTCATAATCAAAAGAGTCAAAGAGTCCATCTTTATGGAGTTTGGAAATGTGTTTCTCATTTATGTGGCCTAATCGACAATGCCAAATGTATGTTGGATTTAACTCATTAGGTTTCATCCTTTTAGTATTAATGTTATAAATATGCATTTCAAGATCAAGGGCATATAACCCATTGTTCATTTTTGTAGTAGCATAGAATATATCATTCAAATAAATGGAGCAACAATGGTTCTTTATTATAAATGAAAAACCAAACTTGTCCAAACAAGAAACGTAAATAATATTCCTGCTAATTGCAGGTACATAATAACAATTCTCTAACTGAATTATTAAACCACTAGGTAAAGTCAATATATAAGTTCCTACGGCTAAAACAACAACCTTTGCTCCATTGCCAACTCGTAGGTCAACTTCACCTTTTTCCAAATCTCTACTCCTTTTTAGCCCCTGCACATTGGTACAAATGTGAGAACCGCATCTAGTATCTAATACCCATGATGCAGAAGTAGATAAATTAATTTCAATAACAAAAATACCTGAAGTTGAAGTCTCTACTCCATTCTTCTTATCTTCCAGGTACTTTGGGCAGTTTCTCTTCTAGTGTCCGGTCTTACCGCAATGGAAGCAAGTGCCTTCCTTTGCTATGCCTCCACTAGGCTTCAAAGAAGGAGCAATGGGTTTGGGTTTGGCAACTTCCTTGCCTTTCCCCTTATCACCCTGCTTGGTGGGTCTTTTATTCTTTCTTTTTCCATTTCCGATCATCAGAATGGACTTCCCTTTTGACTTCAGATTCTGCTCAGTAGTTCTTAACATGGCTAGCAGTTCAGGAAAAGATTTGTACATATCATTCATATTGAAATTAAGGACAAATTGACTGAATCTATCTGGCAACGATTGCAAGATCAAATCAGTCGCAAGTTCCTTTCCGAGGGGAAACCCCAACCTCTCAAGGTTCTTCACATACCCAATCATCTTGAGCACACAGGGACCTACAAGGGCTCCCTCATCTAACTTTCCTTGAAAAAGGGCTTTTGACACTTCAAACTTTTCATGCCTCGCATGCTCTTGATAGAGCATCTTCAGGTGTTCGATCACATCGAACGCTGCCATGTTCTTATGTTGCTTTTGCAACTCTGAGTTCATGGTAGCTAGCATGAGGTAAGCAGTTTCATTGGCATCATCGACATGCTTCTTATAAGCATCTCTTTCTGCCTTAGGTGCAGAACTAGGAGGTTCCTCTTCAGGAACAGGTTTTTCCAAGACATACATCTTTCTATCATGTTTGAGGACAATCCTCAGATTTCAGTGCCAATCCAGACAATTTTTCCTTATCAAGGATTGATCGCAAAATGTTGTTAGAGGTGTTTGTTGTCATGGTAACCTACATGAAAATAATGAAAATATAAGTATCAATAACATATTTAATTAGGCCTTTAATTAAATATGCTCCCACTATTTTACTCAAAACAAATGACCCTCACCATTTGATTTGGAAAATCTCGTTGGAAGATTTTCTAGTGGATCGAGATCCACATTTCACTTTGTTTTAAGTCCGCGTAGGCAGATCACACAAAACTAGGTTATTTAGGTAGGAACTCCTTCCAATTGTATCTAATACAACTCTCGAATATTTTAGTTAGATGAATAACTCCTTATTCCAATCCATCACATGGATCATTTCCAACTTTTGCTTCTAAACGTATATAATCTTATTATAATTTGTTTAGTTAAGTTAGACCCATTGTTTTAGCAACTGGATATTACAATTATCCCATCATACCTTACTAATATAGAATATGTACCTCGCGTAGGCGAAACCTACATTATTCGATACTAGTCTTGATGAGTGCTAAAACTTGGAAAGCATAAACTTAATATTTAATTTGAGGGAATTTACAATTATTTTGATCTCATCGGCTTATTTCTCATATAAATCATCTCTCACATGTATCAACATACATTCACATACAAAATGAAACAGTTATGGCCCCTAGCGCAATTGTTCTCCCAAGCCAATGAGAGAACCTAAGTTAACCTAATAACGATCTAATCTTCTCCAAGCAAGGTCTTCAAGGTTGTCCTCCTTTGATATTGTATTCTTCTCTTTCTTCATAACATTACATTACATAAAAGAAACTCGTTTTACATACGAGGGAGTGAGATGAGAAAAGAAGTTACAATTAAGAGATTAAAAGAGAGACACGACACGTAGGTCGTATTTTAAAATCCCAAAATAAAATAAAGGAAAACTAAGGCCATGACCGATCATCACAAGACAATAATAATAAATACATTATTTTTATTAATTTAAATTCTGTTGATTAAATAAACCAAATTAAATTTCGGCGACCGATCACACTACGCAGAGTTAGTCGGGGGTTCCGCTGCCCGGTCAACGGACAATTTTCACATCAACACTTGATACTTTAAAGCACAACTCTTGCGCAGTCACAACCCTAATCACATAACTCTTTGACAGCATAACCCTTGTACCGTCATGAACCCTAATGCACCAATTTCAGACCGGCAAACACACCCCGATTGTTAATTCAGTATGATTGATCAACACGTCATTGTTTCACCATACTAATATCGGATCAAGAAGCAAATGACCATTGATCGCTCAAAGGAAAACAACCATTAAGTGTTTGAATGAACGAAACAGAAACAGTATATCATATATACCGTATTTTGCATCAGGATTACTTATATCATATATATAACTTGATCGATCTCAATTGCGTAACATATGGACGATCGATGTATCGCTGCTTCACCATACTAACGTCGGATTCCGAAGCATAGTCAACATCAATCATCCAAATCATACACACATGATGCCAAATTTAATTACTCATTTATTCTTTGATTCATTCCGTCTTTTAATAGTATTAATACAGAAAATACAGAAAATAAACAGCTATCAGATGCATGGTTTCGTAAGTGGCTCTGATACTACTGAAGGAGAATAACGATCCAAAATACAACGAAATTTAAAAATTTCTCCTTTAGTGATCCTTACGAATGGGCATGATCAGTGAAAGAATTGTTACCTCTTGTGACGATTGAAACTTTTGATGCAGATCTAAGGAGCGATCACGAATGTTGAATGGTGACAACGCCTCTACTCAGTCCACACGAACGAATTCCTTCAATCTCAGTGCTAGCTGCTACGAATGAAGGCTTTGAGTGAGAGAGAGAGAGAGAAACGAAATTTCAACTACCCAAATGCTTCTGCACAAGGGTTCTATTTATAGAACCACTTGTGTGGGCTGTAAGCTAAAAAGCCCACTTAAGTGTATGCGGCCCATATCTTATGATATACCAAAATCACTTAAGCGCGTGGTACCTTACCATATTTTGTATTCTACTTAAGTGCACCGTACCTTACAATGTCCTACAATTCACTTAAGTGCACCGTACCTTACGATGTTCCTTACATACTCTATCTCTCATCAATCTATCCTTTTGTGTGTGACCCTGTAGGTTTTCGCGGCATTGACAATTATATTAAATCACGTATTTAACATAATAAACATTGAACGGTATCTAGAAACACATCACCGCTACCCAAGACATGAAAATGTCATGTGATCTGACAAATACTTTTATGATAATACTTATGTGTACAATTACCCTTTTGCCCTTATGTCCATATTGAACACAAGGCATATACCGTGTCATCCTTATCCAGTTCAATATTGGGCTCGTAGACATTTATCATGTTACGTAGGATGGGAAAATTCCATCTAGGTCACTCATGTCCCTCAACATGCTTCATGGAGTACTCATCAACTGCCTTTATGGTCATCCAGTTACAGACAATGTTTGATCAACAATAAGGCGCTCGACTCTATATCTAGGGTCCATAGTGGTTTCAGGTTGAAGGGTGGTATACACCACTATCACCATGAGAATAACTTATGACACTTTGCATAACATTCTATATAGTATTCTCATAGCGGGTCAATCCAGTATAAATATTACTCTTAACAGTCATACCTATGTTTAAGACTTGATAACTCCTTATCCATGATCCATGAGATGTGATCATCAGTCTATATACATAATAGTCTTAATGCTTTAATGTTATCCCACTTTACAACAAAGCTCGACTGCGGATACTTGAAGAATAATGTCCTTATGTTTAATGTGATCTCATGATTAAGTCACACTTGATACATTAAACGGACTAGCTATTCTAGGGACTTTATTAAACAAACATAATAAAGAAAAAACCTTTTACTATTAATAAATATTTAAATACAAGTACCAAAAGTATTGGCCTCTAGGGCTTACACCAACACAAACTTCATACAAACTCAATGCTCTTTGGTGCTATAACCCCTCAATGTGATGAGTTATAACTTTAATCGGTAATTCTAGTGCTTAAGACTATGCTAAGCTTGGATGCCCTGGGGAATGAATCTTATCACATATTTATAACATTCCAAGGTCCAAAATATCAAGTGGGAAGTTTCTTCATTCGTGGGAGAGAATCTAGGAGTGCATGGAGTGAGTGGGAGACCAAGCAAGCCCACTTTCCAACCGCCTGGCCCTCACAAAGGATGGCGAACGCCATGCCAAGCTAGAGAACGCCACCTTCCCAAAGTGTGGAAGAGTTGGTCAATTGGCCATTGGTGAGTGGGATACGTCATTCTTCTTATGGCATTCTCCGTGGCGAACGACACGTAGGTCGCCATATGTGTAATTTCCCATTTTTTCTTCGTTTTGCATTTGAATTGCTTCGTTTCTTCGCATATGGCACCTATATGGTCAAATACCTGAAATTCGGACAAAATACCCACATAACACTGGAAATAGAGGTAAAACGATAGTAAAACGTGTATAATATGAGTCAAAATAACAGTGTAATTTGGTGTTATTAGTTAGCCAACCTTTTGAGTTAGGATCGTCACCATTTCAAAATAAGAAAACAAACCCTTGATCCAACGTCAAATAGCCTTTTTTCAATCAAACTCAAAAAGTAATAAAATACGATTAGGATTGCGCACTTCGTCTTGTCGTGCAATTCGAATTAAAAAACAACATCAACTCATCAAACTATATTTTGCGCCTTAGGGAATCACTCCGTAAAATCCTTTTTCAACGTATAAAAATAACCAACAAACAATCATTTTTTACCACGAACTATGAGGCTCTGATTTCACACTTCAACAAGTGAGCATACGTAGGCACGAGGAACCAAATCCTTAGCGAGCACACTAATAAAAAATTAACTTCCACTCTGTAAACTATTAGCAAATAAGCATTAAGATGATGACACCCATTCAAGTGAGAGACAGTATAGATGCTTCCCATCGAGTATGATGGATGCGAGGGGTGCTAATACCCTCCCCTTGCATAACCGAATTCTGAATCCATTCATGGTTGCGATGACCATTCTTTGGGGGTTTTCTCGATATTTTCCCTTTCCTTTGGAATAAATAAAATTCGATGGTGACTATGTATTTTTCGTGTAGCGACAATGAGGAAGATATGATTTTCATTTTGCACTCACAATTCTTTTTATAAAATTATGAAGGAGGATGTCCTTGTTTGCTATCACGACTTTTTTAATGAAACAAAACATAGAGATACGAGTGTATTTAAGGTTTTGCAATGTGATGTAGATTTTGTAGTGCAAATATTACTAAAGTTATTACTATTTGTCTTGGGTTCATAGCCAAGACCAAATTTATCGTAGGAAGCTCTTTGGTTTCGTAACAAAATATTTAGGTTTTCTCTTCATTTAATAAACTTGCAAAGTTTTTTTAAATATCACAAATTCATTTATCAAAATATCACATTTATTGCACTTGTCAAGTTCATCTAATTATCGTTAGAATGGGAAGATTTTTGAACTAGATCATTTTGTCTCTCTCTAATATTTTCTATTTCTTCCAACAAGTTTTTATTTTCTAATTTCATAGAAGAAATAATATCATTGGAGCTAGAGACATTTTGTTCTAATTTACTTTTTTCTTTTCTTTTCTAAGCTTCTTATAAATGCGCAATAAATCTCGATAAGAAAATTAAGAGGTTACCTCATCGTCTTGACGATCTACCATGAAACAGATGTTGGATTGTTAATCTTTTAAGAACTTTATATCATTTTTATCCCAATAGATTTAAGCCTTCTTGCCATCTTTTATATGGTTTCTTGGATTTCTTCTTATTCTGATTTTCCTTTTTGCCTAAAGGGTAGTTTGGTCTGATATACCATTTCTTTCCACACTAGCGGAATATAAGAGTGAATTAAGATTTTCCTCTATTTTAATTTAGCTTCTATTGTTTTTTTCTCATGTTTAAATAAGTTTCTAAAGTTGTGCATCATGAGTGACAGGTCACCATCAGAGTCAGAACCTTGTCTTTAAAAGCTAGACTATTGTTCTTATTTTCTTCTTTCTCATCCATGACAAGTATTTTTAGTTCCATCTCATTTTCCTCTAATTTATCAATAATATATATATATATATATATATATATATATATATATATATATATATATATATATATGTGTGTGTGTGTGTGTGTGTGTGTGTGTATGTATGTGTGTGTGTGTGTGTGTGTGTGTGTGTGTGTGTGTGTTCCATGCTTGCAAAATCCCTAAATTCACAAATCACAGTAACTTTAAGTTGTCAACTGCGATTTAGACATCTAAGAATTTTCACAACCAATTCCTCATTTGAAAATGTTTTTCCTAGAGTTTTCATATGACTCATGATATGTGTAAAATGTGTTTGTATTTGATTGATGTTGTCTTTAAGTTTCGTTCTGAACATTTCATACTCATCGCTTAATGTGTCCAACCTTACCCTCTTTACCCCAGTAGTTCCTGAATGAGTAATTTGGAGGATGTTCCACATATCTTTTGGTAATGATAACGGTTTTCGCTTATGTTGCACATTTTCATTATCATCTTTGGTAAAATAATTTTCAGGTTTGTTAACTATAACACCATAAAATTTATGTCTAGGATGAAATGGATCTTCCTTCACCGCCTTCCAAATACCATGATACATCCGTTTAATGAAGAACTACATATTCTCTTTCTATAAACTATACCCTTCTTCACTAAAGGATGATGGTTTATTAAGTAAATAGATCTAAGTCATTTACTACCTCCTTGGACGGTTAATCTTTAACAGGAGTTAGACTCGGCTGCCACTTGTTGGACAAGTAACTTCAAGCACAAGGGGGTGAGGGGGGATGAGTTGTGGTATTTAAAAATCGCGATTAACTAAAAAAATTATTTACTTAAAACAACTATTTGTGTTAGTGTAGCGGTAAACTTTTTGAGATTAAGTTATTGATTAACTTAACTCATAAAGCAAGAGTCACCACCATGCTTTTATTTTTTCCAAAGGAAAGGGAAAAAGAATGAACAAAACCCAAATAAGTTTTAAAATAAAACTAATAAAAAGAGATAAGGATTCGGGGATTAGTTATGCAAAGGGAAGGTATTAGCATCCTAAACATCTATAGTACTCTATAGAAACCTCTTTGAAAATCTGTGCATTTTGACTTTAAAATGGTGTTGCTTGTAAAAGATTGGGGAGATAAGAAGACAAATATTTTTTTTTATAATTTTTGTGTTTGCCAAGACTTTCTAAGTCTTATACCTACGTATCAACAAAGTGCAATGGAGGATCAAAATCTTGTAGTTCGTGGTAAAAATAACAAATATGTTTGTTTGGATTTTTTTTTATGAAAAGACATTTTGTCATTTTAAGGAGAATACTAAACTAATCACTCACAGGTGTGAGAACTTTGCATCACCACGAACAAGGGCTCCAACTTGGATAAAGATCAATAAGTACGCCACTAGCTCTCTTAGGTGGAAAAGAATTATCATCATGATGATGGGGATAGGAGAATTATATCTCAACTATGAAAATGAATCATGTCTAAACTTTGAGAAAAGTTTTAAAAGAAAAAAATGCACAAAATGGTTTGAATAAGTTATGCATTTTTAGTCTTTTGAAGTTTGTATGCAAGGATGCTTAAAATGTTTTAGAATTTATTGAGAAAGTAGTTCAAGTTTAAAAATAAGAAGGTTTTGAAAAGAAGAGAGAAGATTTTTAAAATTAAAGAAAGGGAGGAGATGGAGAGACTATCCTAGAACATAAAGTAAAAGCTATGAAGGAAAGATCTAACCAAGAAATAGAAAGCTTTATGACATAAGTCAAGCAAGAATTCCCTCATTTGGATTAAGCCTAAATCAAGCCAAATAAGTAGAGAATAATCCATGTATCAGATGAAACCAAAGTAACCAAGCCAGGTCTTCAAAAAAAGTCCAAAGTCAAAGGTACCAGATGAATCCCAATGTCTCAAATCACAAACTCCCAAAGCAAGGGTCAAGGTTCTAGTTCTAAGTCCATAAATCCACAACAATGTTAATGATAGTAGCCACAAGTCCATGAATCAAGAGAACCATTTTTTTTAGAGTTTTTTCCTTTATTAATGTCTTTAAAAGAAAGAGAAGTCCAAATGGACAAAGAGAAAATAACATAAGCATAAAATTATGATATGAGATGCTAAAATAAAAGCATAAAGTAAATAGAAAAAATAAAAAGCATAAGATAAATGACATGAAAGTAAAGTTAATACAATAAAATGTTAGTAAGTGGTGTTAGCGACCAAACAGAGAAAGATAATTTGTCATTTTTTGGAGAACACTCAACTATTCACCCATAAGTATGAAAATATGGACCTCTATGTCACCTATGAGAAGGACTTCAACTTGGATAAAATCAACAAGTATGCCACTAGCTCTCTTAGGTAAAAAGAAAATAATATTTTTCACACAATACCATGGGGAGTAGGAGACTTACAATCCCACTTATGAAAATGACTTGCTTTTGGGACAAATTTAGCATTATGTTAAGAAATCATAATTGGACTTATATAGAAGTCACAACTATTTGAGATTGATCAATAATAATTTTTGTGTTAATAAATGCTAGAGAAATGATATGTAAATCATTCTCCTAAAGCTATACCACACAAAAAAGAAAAGAGGATTGATCACGCACAAAGGCTAGGAGAGTGGTCAATTACATCTATCAATACTTCATAGTACTTAGGACAGACTTATGCATCAATCCAAAGTACCTTAAATGATTCATGATCAATTAAGAGGTATATTTGAAATGATGAAAGTTCATCAAGCACCAATCCACACATCATGAACAAGATGGACACAAACCATCCAATTGATCAAAAGAAAAAGAAAGAGAATAAGATGATGAAGAAGAAGAGGACAAGAGAAAACAAATCCAAATTGGATCAAATGCTTGATCAAGTCATCATCAAAATCAATCAACCATTTTGGTGGATTAGGATTTTCACCCCATCAACATCCAAGATCCATTGAGTTTGTTGAGACCTATGATCAAAATAACTAAGATCCAAGGCCAACAGAAGTCAACAAAGGTCAAACAAATATAAAATGCAATAAAATAAAATAAAATGCATTAAACACATTTTTAAAATGAATTTAAAAAGGGAAATAAAAGAGGAAATCCATAAAGCCCTTCAAAACACCAAATAAATGGCCAAGAAAATTATGGAAGGTTGAAAATAAAATAACAAACATAAAATAAATTTTTTCAGAAATTTTAAATGTCTAAAAGTATTTTAAAACCAATTTCAACAAAGGAGAAAAGAGAAAATTCAAGAAAAATAGAAAATCAAGAAAATAAAATGTGTAAGAATAAAAGTCAGATGAAGAAAAATAAAAGAAAACTTTAGAAATTATTTCGGGAATTTTTGGATGAAAACTGAATTTACTATGAATTTTAAAAAAAAAATTGCAATTTAAAACAAAAAAGAAAAAGAAATAAAATCAGAAAAAACACGGAGCGTTGGATCTGACCTCATTAATTGACGTGGCGGATCCAACAATCCTCAAGCTAGGGCGCACGATGAAAATTAGAAAAATTGAAACACGGGATCCAATTTAAAATAGACCAATCAAAACATTTCAACTAGCCAACGTGGATACAAACTCAGATGACCTGAGATAACTCCGTTCATCTTCCCTGATGATCCCTCACCGGAGTTTCATCGCAGGGTAAATTCAGAACACGAGACTGCCACCAATGTGATCACCTCCTCATCACGAATTCAACCTCATGCTCAAAATTTATTTATCTAAACCGAGCATGGAGAATTTCAGAGAAGTTTCAGAAACAAGCAAGCCATGAAAAGTAAAAATAAACGATGAACACGATCAATCAACACCATATAAGTTAGGGGGAAACATCAGAGATTGAAGGACTACATTGTGGTAAGTTGTTTGAGTTCAAATGATGCTCAGAACTACCTTGTCCAAATGGTGATTAGAAGTTGATGAAGCTCGATCTGGTTAAGGCACTTCAGAAGGTCTTTGAGCTTGGGAATTGTTGTAAAAGCTTCAGAGAAGACCGAAGGTGCTAATGGAATCCAGAAATTGGATCAAAACAAGCTGAAATTCAAAACACGATAGCTCAATTTTCTGGAAAAATATCAGAATGAAGCATGGGTCTCTTGGCTCTCAAAAGCTTGGAAATGAATGCAGTAGATTCCCCTAATTATAGGGAATAAATTGGTGATCTCATACGTGCCAAATGATCTTCCATTCGTGCAAAACGAATTTGATGAAAATGTGTAGAAAGTGTGACCTGCAATCTAAAACTCAGTCAAATCATGTATTTTAAGAGTCAATTAACTTCTAGATACTTGATTAAACATGTTTAGGTCCAAAACGCATGGTAATTTGGCTTGCAATTAAGATTAGTGAAGTTCAAATTTCGGATCATGGTGATTTCTTCAATTCCAAGTCACTATGTTCAACTCAATGGGGCATCTTGCAATTGAGGCTTTTTGATCCCATTCTTCTTGCAATTGGTTGACATCATATCAAAGATCACAATGTGCAAAGAAAGGTTGCAGTTGGATGCTTGAGCACAAATTTGTGACATGTTGAAGTTAGAACGAAAATTTGGTCATGTAACTTAGAAAACTCTAAGTCCCAAATTGCTGAAAATGATTTGTAATGTCTCAAAGAATTCCATGGCTTTCCAAGCATAATTTGACTTTGGTACTTGAAGAAAACTTGTAGAGGGCACCATAAATGATATTGTGCAAAAATAACCATCCTTAAATGTTGAAAATTTAAGATGTTATGAATCTTGAAAGTTAAGAAAAAGTCACTTGAAAATAGATAAAATTTCACTAAGTCCACAAATGGCCTATAATGTCTTCAAATTTTTGATGATCCTCCTAGTATAATTGGCTCTTGTCATGTAAAGATAAGTTGCAGAGGATAATGAGAGGAGTTACATGCAAAAAGAAGCATTAAAAAATGTGTAGAATTTAAGGAGTTGTGATCCTTTGAACCTTGACTTCAAATGTTGACTTTTTTGGTCAAACCTCTTGGAATAAACTTGTGTACTTGGACTTTTATTGTATTTCAAGGTACATGGATGATCATATGAACTCAAAGTAAGGTATCCTTCAATGTCTCTTAATTGAATTGCTCAAAGTTTGAGGTAACTTGTTGAAGAAGACATGGAAATAAACACATGAACCTTTGACTTATCTTGAGAAATAAGCAACAAAACTTTGAGATTCTCTTGATCAAAATGAGATTGAAAGATGCTTGAGATCCTTAGAGATCATGCCTTGAGTGATGGCCTATTTAGACTTAAAGAAAACAAAACATGTTTTTGTTATCTTGATTAGTGGTTAGATAAGTAATGAACATATAAATATAAAGTTAAAACACTAAAAAATAGGTGCTTAATGATCCCTGCAAAAGGAAAACCCAAAAATGAGATGGAGAGGACCAATACCTTGTTTGTATGCAATGATAAAAATTACATATGGGATCTTAGGGTCAAAAATTAGGGTATGATAGATGCCCTTATTTAAGTTTCTTCGATTCAGAGATATAAAGATTGAAATCTACGTCTCGACGAGATTGGAGAGACTTAAATACAAAAAACCCAATTTTTGGCCCTAAGATACCGCAAAAATGCTTATGATATGGTATGAATGCAGACAAAGAGCTATGGGGGGAATATAGCGCCACGAGAGACAAAGAACTGCTGGAGAAAAGAGGAGACTAAGATTCTGTAGGGGAATAATAAATTCCAAAGAGGGACCCAGCTGGGGAAAAACAAAGTTCCACAGGGGAAACAACTCGACTCGGGAATAACTATTGTATTCGAAAGAAATTAATGCACAGTTAGAAAACATACAAACCAAAGGCCCAACGGGGGAAGACTTATCAAAGCAAGAATTTGTCGGGGAAAATATCAATCAAAATGGATGCCTAACTCTACTAGGGGGAAATTACCTTACTATCAGCCAAGTGATAACTTAATAAAGGTAATAAGGCCAAAATGAAAGATTACCTAGTACCAGCAAAGTGATAGCTTAACAAATGTAATAAGCCCAAAAGGTAAGAGGAATTATTACCTAACTATCACCCAAGTGATAACTTAACAAAGGTAATAAGAATTATTACCTAATTATTAGCCAAGTGATAACTTAACAAAGGTAATAAGGCCAAAAGGAAAAGTCACCAACTACCAGCCAAGTGATAGCTTAACAAAGGTAATAAGCTAAAGGTAAAGGAATTATTACCTAACTATCAGCCAAGTGATATATTAACTAAGATCGAAAGGAATGATTACCAACTACCAGCCAAGTGATAGCTTAACAAGGTAACCAACCGAAGGTAAAAAAGGAATATTATCTAACTATCAGTCAAGTGATAACTTAACAAAGGTAATAAGCTCCAGGGACCAAAGTTCAACCGATGAATAAACTGGAGAAAAACGGTCAAAGAAGACTCAATCCAATGAGGAGATAAACTCAAATGAGGATTAACTCCATCCAGATAATGAATTAGAAAGGAAAACTTAAACAAAACCTTCCACGAGGATCAAACTCCATGGGGAATTAGAAAGGATAAGCACTTTCTGCCTAAGGTAGACACTCTATTGGAGAGATGACGCACACACTCTACGGGGAGAAAAAGACCATAGAGCGGGGAATGCACCAAGAAATGCAAGATGTACAAATAAACACCATGATACTATGCATATGTGCATGAATATGTGTATGAATATGCTGACGAAGCAGACACAAAAGGGTTAGATCAATAACACAACACAACTGGAAACTCGACTAATCTCAACAAGGTGGAGATACTACTAGAGATTTTTCTAGGGATTCAGCTGAAGAAAACCCTGTAATGAATGACCATAAGTCGTTAAAGGAGCTAAATCCTGATACAGGGATTTATCCTTTTGGAGAGAGAAAAAAGATATTTCTTGGAAACCCAAAGCTAATATTCTAAAAGCATGGACTCTGTTCTGAGAGAGGGGAAGGTTTGTCTGGGATAAGAAACATCAGAACAAACTCTGTTATGAAGACCAGTTGGCAACTTCACTAGGGATCCTACCATTCACGCAATCTCTACTGTGGGAACTGATGAATATGGATACATTCTTAAGGAAAATCATGTCTCAGGAGGACACTGAGCTCCGCTCTTCAAGATCTTACCATCCTTGAGATCACTATTGAAATTTCTCTTTTATACTCGCAAATGAGGAAAATATATTTGTAAATTTCAAAAACATGATGGTTTATATATCTTTTGTTTAAAAAATTATTATAAAAAATAAAAGAAATTTCATAAACTGAAACAAGATAAGAACGGCAAACAAATGGGCAAATGGCTCAAATTTTATTAATAGAATGGTAGCCCACAAATGGCGTGACTCCATGGATCATTACAAAGTTGAAAAATGGTTAGTACACGGAAAGGGATACATTGAAATACAATGACCACTATTCTCCCTAACAACTTTGAATTCCACTATGCTTAAAACTTCGGTCGAGGATGACTAAATGAGAGTCTTTGATATGCATTGTTGCTTCAAATGATCAAGTCTAGCCTGATGCAGTTGCTTGCCATAATCCCTAACTTTTTCCTAGGTTGCCCTTTTGGATTCAATCTATCGGGATGATTATTTTCTATTTATGTCTCTAATTTTTTCCTGGACCACCCTTTCGGGTTTTCAATCCACCGAGACACTCATTTTTGCCTAAGTCGCCCTTTCAGGTTTTCAACTTACCGAACTATTCTTTTATTTTTCTAGGAGAAGTATTTCTTGACTGCATCGACATTTACAAGATGAGGGAGCTTCTCACCATCCATAATCGTAAGAGTTATTGCACCACTAGAGAAGACTCTCTTAACAACATATGAGCCTTCATAATTAGGAGTCCACTTTCTCCTAGAATCAGTGTTGAAAGACAAGATCTTTTTTAGCATGAGGTTTCCTTCTCTAAATACGCGGGGTCGAACCTTCTTGTCAAATTATTTCTTCATTTTATTTTGATATAATTGGCCATGACACAAAGTTTTCATCCTCTTATTTTTAATCAAATTCAACTGATCATATTTGCTTTGACACCATTCAACCTCAAACGATTTGGCTTCCATCAAGACCCATATTGATGGGATCTCAACCTCCATAGGAAACACTATTTCCACGCCATACACAAGAGAAAAAGGGGTTGCCCATGTTGAAGTGCGGACGAATGTTCCATACCCATGCAAAGCAAAATAGAGCATCTCATGCCAATCCTTATATGTCATAACCATATTCTGGATAATCTTTTTAATATTCTTATTTGCAGCTTCAACAACCCCATTCATCTTAGGTCTATAAGGAGAAGAGTTATGATGTTCAATCTTGAAGTCATCACAAAGCTCTCTCATCATCTTATTATTCAAGTTTGACCCATTATTAGTGATGATCTTACTTGGAACACCATATCGGCAAATAATCTGGTTCTTGATAAATCTGACCACAACCTTCTTGGTCACATTAGCATAAGATGTTGATTCAACCTATTTGGTGAAGTAATCAATAGCCACCAGAATTAAACGATGTTCGTTCGAAGCTTTGAGTATAATCATGTCAATTCACCACATAGAGAAAGGCCACGGGGATGAAATAATATTGAGAAGAGTCGGAGTCACATGAATCTTATTAGCATAAATCTGACATTTATGACACTTCTTCACATATTTACATCAATCAGATTCCATTGTCAGCTAATAGTAACCTGCGCTTAACATCTTTTTAGCCATTGCATGTCCATTGGCATGAGTACCAAAAGACCCTTCATGAACTTTTTGCATTAACATGTCTGATTTGTGTCTATCCACACATCTGAGCAAGACCATGTCAAAGTTTCTCCTGTACAACACATCTTCATTCAGAAAGAAATTGCCAGCTTGTCTTCTCAAAGTCTTCTTATCTTTGCTGGATGTCCCAAATGGATATTCCTGACTTTGGAGGAAACATTTGATATCGTGATACCAAGGCTTATCATCTGTGACTTCTTCTGCTGCAAACACATGAGCAGGCCTATCAAGGTGCATAATTCTGATATTGGGCATATTATTCCAACTATTTAATTTATACATAGAAGACAAAGTAGCCAAAGTGTCCGCCATCTGATTCTCTTCACGAGGTATATGATAAAACTCAACTTTGTTGAAGAAAGTCAACAACCTCCTTGCATAATATTTGTAAGGAATCAAGCCAGGATGACGAGTCTCTCATTCTCCTTTAATCTGATTAACCACCAATGTTGAATCTCCATATATATCAAGGATCTTAATCCTCAAATCAATGGCTTCTTCAAGACCCATGATACAAGCTTCATATTCTGCCATGTTATTCGTATAATAAAACATCATACTTGCAGTGAAAGGGATATGAGAACCCTGAGGAGTAATGATGATTGCACCAATTCCATTACCATAAAGATTAACAGCTCCATCAAACACTAAACTCCAACGTGATCTAGGCTATGGTCCTTCTTCAAGAAATGGTTCGTCACAATCTTTAGCATTTCAGTATATAACATCTTCATCAGAGAAGTAAAACCTGATGGATTAATAATCACCATATGGTTGGTGAGCCAAATGATCTGCAAGGATACTTCCTTTAATTTACTTTTGATTATGGTACTCAATATCATATTAAGACAATATCATCTGCCAACGAGCAATCCTCGCAGTCAAAACAGACTTTTCAAAAATATACTTGATTGGATCCATTTTGGATATCAACCAAGTGGTATGATTAATCATATATCGGCGTAGACGCTTGGCAGTCCAGGCTAAATCACAACAAGTCTTCTCAATCATGGAGTATCGAGATTCACAATCTGTAAACTTCTTACTCAGATAGTAGATGACATGCTCCTTTTTACCAATTTCATTTTGTTGTCCAAGTAGACAACCCATGGACTCTTCTAACACAATTAAGTACATGATCAAGAGTCTTCCTTACACTTGAGGAGACAAGATATGAGGTTCAAGCAGATACTCCTTAATGTTGTCAAAAGGTTTCTAGCAGTCTTCTGTCCAAACACAACCTTGATTTTTACAGAGAAGCTTGAAGATTGGCCCATATGTGGTAGTTATGTGAGATATAAACCTAGCGATGTAATTCAGACGCACGAGGAATCCACTGACTTGCTTTTTTTTGTATTTAGTGTAGGAATCTCTTGAATAACTTTGACTTTACCAAGATCTAGTTCAATACCTTTCTGGCTAACGATGAAGCCCAACAGTTTTCCTGAATGAACACCAAAAGTACACTTATTAGGATTCAAGCGGAGTTTAAACTTTCTCAAACGCTGAAACAACTTCAACAAATACTCAAAATGGTCTTCTTTAGTCTTCGACTTAGCAATCATATCATCGACATAAAATTCTATCTCTTTGTGCATAATGTCACGGAAAAGAGTAGTCATGGCTCTATATCAGAATGTTCCCTATGGTGTAATAAATGTTGTCTTTTCCGTGCCTTCAGATGCCATCTTGATCTGATTATAACTGGAGAAACCATCCATAAAGGAGAAGACATTGAACTTAGTTGTATTATCTACCAGCATCTCAATGTGTGGCAAAGGAAAATCATCCTTTGGGCTAGTTTTGTTCAAATTTCTATAATCAATGCACATCCAAACTTTTCCATCCTTCTTCAGAACAGGCACAATGTTGGCCACCCATTGAGGATATTGAAGTAACAAGGAAACTAGCATCAATCTTCTTCTGAACCTCCTCTTTGATCTTAACAGCCATATCAGGATGAGTTCTTCTTAACTTCTGTTTAATTGGCAAACAATCTGGCTTCAATGGTAATATATGCTCCACAATATCAGTATCAAGACCTGTCATATCTTGATAAGACCAAGCAAACACATCCACATATTCTCGAAGCTCTACCATCCTCTTCTTAACATCTGAGCAAAGCAGCGCCCCAATCTTGACTTCTTTTTTGTTCTCTTCAGAACCCAAATTAATCAGTTCCCATGGCTCTTTATGAGGCTGAATGGTCTTCATCTCGTGCTCAAAAAAACATGAAATCTCGTCAGGAATCTCTTCAACATCCTCTTCTTCCATTTCAAACACAGGGAATTAAAAGTTCGGAGAGGGCATAAAGTCATTATTTTCAATGGATTTAACAATTAATATGCACAATGATTTTATGCTTGAGTTTAGAATATGAACAAATAAAGGCACAAATATGATGCAAATATAAAAAAACTGATTATTATCTTGGTTTTTTATGTTACCATTTTTCAGAAAAATAAAAAAGAGAAAACATAATATGGATAAATGAAATAACATTTTATTAATGATGATAAAATTTGAAACAAAGCCCACATAGATTCACTTTCACCTTGGGCATGGTGAAAGGATTTTTGAAAATAACAAAAACATATTATTAATAAGTGAAAAATAGAGGGAATGTCAATAGCAGTTCAATTTTGGCACATCAATCCATGCGTCACAAAGTTTGGCGCTTCTTATTATTGATCATCTTTTAGGATCATAGCAGCAGACTGATCTTTGGAATGGATGAAATCAACACTGTGAAAAACTTCTTGAATATGCTTCAAATCTCTACGGGTTGGACCGGACGAGAAACCTAAACCATCTATGTTCTTGTTTTCAGCAAGTTCAACAACTTGACCCCATCCATCAGACTGACTATTCTCTATAACTTGTTGGGTGTCCTTCAAATAAGTCATGGATGCCCCATTATTATTAACACCATTATCAACAACAGAAAAAGCTTGGAACGGAGTCCCCATAGCCTCGTCAGCATCAATGTACAAGAATGAAGAGAGATAACTTACCCACATGGCATGCTCCCCACCCATAATCACTAACTTTCCATTCTTCACAAATTTCAACTTCTGATGGAGGGTTGACGTCACTGCCCCAGCTTCATGAATCCACAGACGACTAGGAGACAACTATAGTCAGGATGGATATCCATCACTTGAAACGTAATCTGAAATAAGCACATACCTATCTTTAACGGGAGGTCAACTTCTCCAATCATAATTTTCTTTGAGTCGTCAAATGCTTTCACAACAACCCCACTAAACCTCATCGGAGCACCTTGATAAGAGAGCTTAGACAAAGTAGACTTTGGAATAACATTCAGAGAAGAGCCAATGTCAACTAACATATTGGGTAGAGCATCTGATAAGTGGTTTTTGCACTGTCTTTTACTGTTAATGTCATTTAATCTTTTCACTGTTTTTCATCAAATTGTTTCCATTTTCTATATTTTATGCTTGGGTTGTGTGTTTTTACTGTTTTCAGGATCGAATAAATATTCAAGAAGGATTTCGGCTAAAAACTATGAAGAATCGAAAGTATGGCCCAAGGAACAGTGGGTTGCTATGGCCACCCATAACACCTGTTACGGACCATAGCAGAGGGGAAGTTGAAACCCCTGTTTAAAAGGAAAAGGCACAGAAAACAATGTTCTACTATGGCCACCTGTAGCACCTGCTACAGGCCATAACAGCCATAACCTCATAGCTTTAGTTGGCAACCCAGAACTAGTGGCCTGCTACGGCCACCCGTAGCATCGGCTACGGGCCATAGCAGGCAGACGTGTGATTTTCAAAAACTTTCCTTTTTTAGGCCAAATTTGGAAATTATTGGCGATTGGGCTATTTTCAGACCTAATCTTATTGTCCAAAAAAATCTGATTGACTAGGGGAATCTACAAAAGGGGTATTTCTCTATTTAAGTGAGATTACTATCACATTGGAAAAGACTTCTTCTTGTATGGAAAAAATACAGAGAGAAAGATTGGAGAACGCAGAAGCTTTGGTGGAAGGAGGATTTTCATGAACGGAAGCGATTGAAGATTCAATTTCATCTTAATACCCGTAATGTCTTGACTTTGTATTTTATTTTCATTGAATATTATGAGTAGCTAAACCCTCTAATTCTATGGGGTGTCCCTGATTTGGATCTGCAATGACTATGATTATCTATTTGCAATAACAATGTGTTTTTCATAATTAAACTATTCTCTTGATGTTTGTAATGCTTTCTCTTTCGAAAAAAACTGAGATTGATGTATGATTAACAACTAGGTTAGACCGCTGGTGGTAATGCTTTCATGAGAATATGTTATGGTAGATATCTCCTAGGACTAGGGTTACCCTATATTAACCAGATAATTCTTGATATAATAATGCTTAATTCCATCGGTAATTATCTATGGACATAGTAATTTGGTATGAATGATTAAAGGTTTTCTCACTAAGGATTTAAGAGAAAATAACTTTAAGAACTGGTATTGATTACGTAAAATATGTTGTTGCAATGATGATTCATAGTTGTTACAAGAAAGAACCATACACTCTCCCTAGCATGATGCTCATATTTGTCAAAACCATTTAAATCATTTATTTATTTTATCCGCAATTATTTATAAATTCGCACAACAAATCCAAACTTTAGTTTTTGTTCGATTGAATGAAAATTAGAACTCATTATTGATACACAGTCCTTGAGATCGACATTCGCAGAAATATCCTCATTATTACTACAGATGCTAAAATATTACACTTGCTATTTTACTGATCAACATCTTCTTGGCAATTCATGGAAATGTGCAAAGCCAAATTATATGAATGATAACCTGGATGAAGAACTTGTGACACTTTTTTATAAAACTCAAGTGCAAGAAGAATTTGTGAGCTCCAATAGACCTAAACGCTAAAGAATAAACATAGAAAAAAATTGTGAAGTATGACATGCATGAATATTAAATGATGATTTTTCTAATCTCTAGTATACATAGACGAACAATTTTGTTGAAGGTACCAAATGTATAAAAATGTCTTCCTTCGTATTGTTCAAAATCTTGGTCAACATGATGAGTATTTCCTAACGAGGTTTGATGTAAATGGTTGATAAAGTTTTTCATTGCTACAAAATTAACTACTGTTATTCAAATATTGCCATATAAAACATCCAATGATAGTGTGGACAAATATTTGAGAATCAGAAGAACAACCACACTAAAATTCATTTATATAGTTTACAGGGGTGTGATCAACATATTTGGGGTACAATATTTGTGAAGGCCAACTATGTCGAACATGTGACTCCATACACAAGAGGGGATGTTGGTGGAGGATATAGGGGTCGAAACAGTTTATAGGGGGTGGTGAGTAGAACATTCCCCAAAAAACTATTTTAAAAAACATTTCCTTTTATAAAATCAAATTTTTACAAACGAATGCACATATTACATGCTCTGAGGCCAATTGTTGATACCATGAGAACAGATAACAAATGGAATCAAAACATAGCGGCAGTTTTATAAAACATAAGATTAAATGGACATTATAGTTAACTCGAATTATCAATAATCACAATAATTGAGAAATATAAATTTGTTTAAACAAGAAATTACACAATTATCATAATTCAATTTTCACACACAACTCAAATTGAATTTGGTTAATCGAGTGATCAATCTAACGACAAGAGTTCATACACCAATAATCGCAAGAGAGAATGTTCTAATGACTAGATCTATCACATACCTAAACTTTAATCACGAAATCTCTATAAGCAGATAAATCCTAACAAAATGTTATTCTACAAAAGAAATATAAACCTAAGCATGCAAAAATATGCAGAAATATAAAGAGGTGAGGGAAAGAAGAACAGTACACCGAATATATAATGGTTCAACTCTATCATCCTCCCAGGAGCTTAATCCACTCATCAATGGTTTCGCATTGAAAATTGCTTATAGAATTTATATAACTACTTGATACAAGATACTCTTGAAAATAGCTAGTCTTCTTATCTTAATCCTCTCTTGTTGCATACAGAGTCTGCTTCACTGATCTTGCAAGATCCGTCTGATCACAAATTAACTCTTCCATAATCAATAACTATGTCAAGCCTCCTTTATGCAACAACCTTTCCTCAGTCCCTTGGACAATGATCTGTCTGAAGAGTACAAATCTGGCTTTGTTTGTTAGATTCCCGACATCACTACCGAAGTAACATTGAGAAAATACTTCTTATTTTTCTTGCTGGATTGCCAAACTTAAGCACCACCGCACAAACTGAATCTTAACTTGAAACTCAAGAACTTAATAAACATTAACAAAGAATGAACCTCCTCTACAATAGATCTCACATTCTCTAATAATTGAGAAGAAAATGATCTTAATCTTGCTAGAGGTTAAGGATGAGTTTAGATGCAAACAATAGATGTGAAAAAAGTGTTCTTTGAAAGTGGGTTTTCAATTTTTTAGAAAGACTTTCAAAGATATGATTATCATCACAATAATCACTCTCAATAATGATTCATTAGTGGTGAGGGAGAGTGGAAAATGATTTATATAGATGCTTAAGATTATGCATAAAAATGATTAAAATGATGTTTGATTCGAGTCATAAGCACATGTATTTTTTAAGTCAAGTGGTAAAGTAATTTGGAACAAGACCTAAATTTATGAGGGACATATTTCAACCACGGTTTGAGTAATAAATAAAGTGATTCGAGTCAAGACTGAAGTACGATTCAAGTCATGAAAGCTTTAAGTGGAATAAAACAAGACAAAAGGCAAAACATGGGATTACATCACTTTATGATTCGAGTCATGAAACTGTGAACCAAATCAATGTGATTCGAATCAGGTGTAAAGCGTGATTCGAACAATGACAACTTTAAAACCTTCATGAAATCCTCTGCTTAATTTGATTTGAATCATAGGATACGTGATGCAAATCACACAACTAAGATCTCAATTTTTTGCAATCTTAAAGATGTGTTGATATTCTAATAATGTCATGACTGGAACCAATCTTAAATATGATTCTTGATTCAAAAACTCGACTAATTGACTTAAAGCATATTACTTACACTAAAAAAACATTTTGACTTATGCATGCAAAAACACGATTTTATGCAAAACACAATTTTAAAAAGCATTACACTCAATTCTAAGATATTTGCAAAGATCTAACTTAGAGGAAAGTCAATTACAAAAGAGATAAGTGATAAATGATAATAAATTAGACAAGTAGTAAAATCGAAGCCCTAGAGGGCAAAGCAACTTCACTTTCACCCTTTTTTATGCTTGGCAAACTTGCATCATAATTGAGTCCACATGAGCATCAAGTAAATCGTGATGAAGGGTTTCCTTCGCGTTGCCCCTAAAATATTGCACAATATTAAATTTTCATAACACATAAATCAAATTTAGACTCACATTACAACTTCTTCCCCTTTGACAAGATTAAAAAGAGATTCATCTAAATGTAAAATAACCATCAACAAAATAAATAATCATAAGAAAATAAAGCTAAACATATCTAAAGAAGAATATACAACAAAGAGAATAATACATCATAGATACACGAAAGCTAACACATACCGAATGCAAAAGATATGCATAATAACGATATGAAATATTCAGCAGCAAAACACAATGGTTAATTCATATACAAAATCAAATTGGAAGAGAGATCAATAATACATGAAATATGAATATACAATGGTTAAACCTATTTTTAATGTTCATGCACATAATCAAAGGATGCTCTTAACAATATTTTAGATGCAAAAATATGGAGTCAAAAATGCAAAAACAAGATGTAGAAAATAATTTTGATGCAGATGAAAAGAAGTAATGAATGATCAAAATGAAAAAAATATGATATGCACATGTAACACAATCAAATGATATGGATGAAAGAAAATGATACTTAAAAAAAAGGTTTAACGATGAAATAAAATGATTGAATGAAAACTTAAGAGACACACACTAAATATTCAAATTCAAAGCTATGATTCAAATCATGTATTCCTATGATTAGAATCAAGGCCAAAATATTAAGAATTTAAATGCATGAAAAATAGCTTTTATGAAATTACAAAAATGGTAACTGAGGTTTTTAAATGCCAAAGTATTTTAATGAATATTCCAAAAGGTTTAATGTCATATGAAAAAAAATTGAATGATGCATGAATGAATGAAGAGTGTTATGCACTGATGAATAACAACAACTCGATACAAGAAATTAATGAAATGTTTGATGCAAGATATTTTAATGAAAAAAAACATTAATGTCAATGAATGTCATAATGCAGAAGAATGAGATGATCTATATGACAATACAATGCACAAATGAATGCAATGCTCAGATGAATGAGAAATATCAAGCACACATAACAAACATATACTGTAACACCCTTCTAAATACCCCCAAATTATTTAATTTAAAATAATAACATATCAATCAGAGTAATTATGCCCCGAAGGGTGTCACACAATCATTTCACAACAATTATCAAAATATCCTGTCATGCTCATTTATTAAATCAAAATAAGACTCTTTTGCATAATTCGCAGCGGATACAAAACATCGACATTCAAATCATGTGCTACATTACATGTAAAGTTGATCAACAACTAAATTAAAACATAGTCAAACATCCCCTCCCGATGTTACATCTACCAGAGCATGACCCACTAAGGACGACACTAGACTCCATAGCACTAGCATCTACTCAACTCACTGCTCGTTACCTGAAAAATAGTTGTAAGGGTGAGTTCCTCAATCAATATAATGAGTATTATAAAATATCACGTTATGTTAAGTGATTCAACACACTTCATCACCCTAATCAAAACACACATTCAGGAACAGCCATATCAACTCAACATCATACATTATAACAACACAACCATACCAACACAAACACACATGTAATATTGGAATACATCCATTCATATTACACGCCATACATATATTATGCAATGAGACTCCATGCATGCGGTACCGACTATTTTGTGAACATATAGTTCAACCTCACCGTCCAAATCCAGGCACGGCTACCAAGCTCACTAGTCCCACTCATTTGAGACATAGTGACTCCCTCACTAATTCCTCACCATGGGAATTAGCTACCACCCCAAATGGGCCATGATATGCACGCTAATCACCTAGCATGCAAACATCAACAACAGCAATCAAAATGATTTACTCACTAATTCCTCACCATGGGAATTAGCTACCACCCCAAATGGGCCACAATATGCATGCTAATCACCTAGCAATGCAACATCAACAACAATTTAAGAATAGACACATGCTCACACTCTAAGCCATAAAATAGTCTATTCACAAACGCATACATTCACATCATCATGTATACCTTCACATATCATCAACAAAAGCATATCATATCATGCCACATAATCAATCATAGTATTAGCACACTCTACTAATACCTATACTACTCAAAACAACGGAAAAGATCCCTACAATATCATACCTCAGCTAAGTGCATCACTCAGCCTAAACAACCAAAAACTGCACAACCACTGTTCAGGAAAATCACAAATCTGCCCATACGCGTATTGCCTATGCCCATACGCGTATTGCCCAAACCTGACCAAGTCCATACGCGTAATGCCCACTCTCATACGCGTATTGCTCACGCTTGACCATTTCCATACGCGTATTGCCCATCCCCATACGCGTATGCTACGCGTACTACATCCCCATACGCGTACCAACAGAGACAATTTCACGTTCAAAACATCATCTTTTTCACTCATACGCGTAAGACCTCATCCATACGCGTACCAGCCATCTCATACGCGTATTGCCTAGTGCCATACGCGTATGACCAGAAACCAGAACTCTCAGATCTGCAATGGCTTTCTCTGCTACGAGATCTATCCAATTCACCTTCCACAGTCCAAATTTTACACACAATTCATTCATATCATCTAACACGAATCATACATTTTCGATTTCACAAATTGTTAACCTTTCTACCTCTAATTCCTACGAATTTCTCATCAATCATCACCCAAATTCGTTCATCAATAATTCACAAGTTCATCACATATATCATTCAATCAGAGGCAAATCAATGGTTTCTCACTACCCATCACATATTATCCCATAATACCCATTAATCGATGATAAACCCCCCTTACCTGAGTTAATCCGGCAAATTCCGTTAGCTTCAAGCTTTTCCTCTTCTCTTGCTCTGCTTCTTTGCCCTTTCTCTTTCAGCCGCTTCTCTTTTCCTTTTTCACGTGAAAAACCCTTTTCCAAAAAAATTAGGACTTTTTATTATTCCAACTTATATACTCCAATAATAAAACCCAAATGATGATTATTCCAAAATAATAATAATAATCCAAACTTCCAATTATTCAATTAAATTAATAAATAAAATATTAATTTAAATTAAATAATTATCTTATTTTAATTGGGGTGTTACAACTCTCCCCCACTAAAAGAGTTTTCGTCCTCGAAAACATACCTCAAGCGAACAACTCCGGATAAGACTCCTTCATCTGGCTCTCAAGTTCCCAAGTCACATTGCCACCTGCTGGTCCTCCCCAAGCTACCTTCACCAAGGCGATCTCTTTACCCCGCAACTGCTTCAACTCTCGATCCTCGATCCTCATAGGTGATGTTTCAACAGTCAGGTTATCTCTCACCTGTACATCATCTACTTGGACTACATGCGACGGATCATGAATGTACCTCCTCAACTGAGACACATGAAAAACCTCATGCAAATTCGCAAGCGACGGCGGTAAAGCGACACGATAGGCTACTTCCCCTATCCTCCCCAAAATCTGATAAGGACCAATAAATCGAGGTGTCAACTTCTTCGACTTCAAAGCTCGACCAACACCAGTTATCGGAGTGACACGAAGAAACACATGATCTCCCCCTTGGAACTCAAGTGACTTCCTCCTCTTGTCATGATAACTCTTCTGACGACTCTGAGCAATTCTCATCTTCTCCTGAATCATCTTAATCTTTTCTGTAGTCTGTTGAACAATCTCCGGTCCAACCACAGCACTCTCACCGGACTCATACCAACATAACGGTGTCCGACATCTCCTACCATACAAAGCTTCAAACGGCGCCATACCAATGCTCGAATGAAAACTATTGTTGTAGGTAAACTCAATCAAAGGCAAATAACAATCCCAAGCACCTCCTTTTTCCAAAACACAAGCTCTCAAAAGATCCTCTAATGACTGAATCGTCCTCTCAGTCTGACCATCAGTCTGCGGATGGTATGCAGAACTCAATCTCAGCTTAGTTCCCAAAGCTCTCTGCAAACCTTCCCAAAATTTCGATGTAAATCTAGGATCTCTGTCCGAAACAATACTCGACGGAATACCATGCAAACTTACAATCTTCTCAATATACAACTCAGCTAGCCTCTCTAACGGATAATCCATTCTGATCGGAATGAAATGAGCCGATTTCGTCAATCTATCAACAATCACCCAAATAGCCTCAAAATTCTTACTTGTCCTCGGCAAACCAGAGACAAAATCCATACTGATACTATCCCACTTCCACTCTGGAATAGCCAACGGTTGCATTAGCCCAGACGACTTCTGATGCTCAATCTTTGACTTCTGACAAGTCAAACAGGAATAAACAAAACTCGCAATTTCTCTCTTCATTCCCGGCCACCAAAATAACTTCTTCAAATCATGATACATCTTCGTAGCTCCAGGATGAATACTCAAGCCACTACGATGTCCTTCCTCAAGGATACTCTTCTTAAGCTCGGTAACATCCGGAATACACACCCGATTACCAAATTTCAAAATACCATTCTCATCAACTCTGAATTCACCACCTTGACCTTGATTCACTAAAGTCAACTTATCAACCAAAAGCATATCGGATTTCTGACCCTCTCTGATCTCATCCAGAATATTACTCGTTAACTTCAACATTCCCAATCTAACACTATTGTGAGTACTCTCACACACCAAACTCAAATCTCTAAACTGCTCAATTAAATCCAATTCTTTAACCATTAACATAGACATATGCAATGATTTCCGACTCAGCGCATCAGCCACTACGTTTGCTTTACCCGGATGGTAATTCAAACCAAAATCATAATCCTTCAGAAACTCTAACCATCTCCTCTGTCTCATATTCAGCTCTTTCTGATCAAACAAATACTTTAAACTTTTATGGTCACTGAAAACCTCAAATCTTGACCCGTACAAATAATGCCTCCATAACTTCAGAACAAATACCACAGCTGCCAACTCTAAATCGTGTGTCGGATAGTTCCTCTCATGAATTCTTAGTTGTCTCGAAGCATAAGCTATAACCTGCTTGTTCTGCATCAACACACCACCCAAACCCAACAATGAAGCATCGCAGTAAACCTCAAACGATTCCGACGAACTCGGTAATACCAGAATAGGAGCAGTAGTCAACCTTCTCTTTAATTCTTGAAAACCTTCTTCACATTTCGAATCCCAAACAAACGCTTGCCCCTTTCTAGTCAACATAGTCAACGGTAACGCCAACTTAGAAAATCCCTCAATGAACTTCCTATAATAACCAGCCAAACCAAGGAAACTTCGAATCTCAGCAACAGACTTCGGAGCTTCCCACTTAGATACCGCTTCTATCTTAGAAGGATCAACAGCAACACCTCCTCTTGAAATCACATGACCAAGAAAACTAACCTCTTCTAACCAAAATTCACACTTAGACAGTTTAGCAAATAACTTCTTTTCTCGGAGAACTTCTAAAACCACTCTCAAATGCTCAGCATGCTCTTCTTCAGATTTCGAATACACCAAAATGTCATCAATAAACACCACAACAAACTGATCTAGATACGGATGGAAAATCCTATTCATATACTCCATAAATACACCAGGCGCATTAGTCACACCAAAAGGCATCACAGAATACTCATAATGTCCATACCTTGTTCTGAAAGCAGTCTTCTGAATATCCTCAATTTTCACACGTATCTGATGATACCCAGATCTCAAATCTATCTTGCTGAACACACTCGCACCAACCAATTGATCCATCAAATCATCAATCCTCGGCAAAGGATACCGATTCTTGATCGTCACTTTATTCAGTTGCCTGTAGTCCACACACAACCTCATAGTACCTTCTTTCTTCTTAACCAACAACACTGGTGCACCCCACGGTGACACACTCGGACGAATAAATTTCTTATCCAACAGATCTTCCAACTGACTCTTCAATTCAGTTAACTCAACAGCAGACATACGGTACGGAGCCATCGATATCGGTCTAGTACCAGGTACCAAATCAATCGAGAACTTAACTTCACGCTCTGGCGGTAATTCATTCACTTCTTCCGGAAACACATCGGGAAAATCACACACCACAGCGAGATCGCCAATCACCAGTTTATCTTTAGCTTCCAAAGTCGCTAACAGCATAAACAGCTCTGCCCCATCTACTACTGCCTCATTCACCTGCCTTGCAGATAGGAACAAATTCTTTCCTTCCTCAATCTCAGGAAAAGTCACAGTCTTATCAAAACAGTTGATATAGACTCGGTTAAACACCAACCAGTTCATACCCAGGATAACATCAACCTGTACTAGTGGAAGACACACAAGGTCTATCCCAAAGTCTCTACCAAAAATACTCAAAGGACAATCCAAACAAACTGAAGTAGTAGTCACTGAACCCTTCGCAGGAGTATCAATCACCATACTTCCAAGCATCTCAGATATCTCTAACTTAAGTTCCACAGCACAATCCAAAGATATAAAGGAATGAGTTGCACCTGTGTCAATAATAGCTACAAGAGGAAAGCCATTAATATAACACGTACCTCGGATCAAACGATCATCTGCAAAAGTCTCGGAACCTGATAAAGCAAAGACCTTGCCTCCTGACTGATTCTCTTTCTTCGGCTTAGGACACTGTGGACTGATATGACCCAACTCTCCACAGTTGAAACAAGTCACAGTCTTCAACCGGCAGTCTGCAGCCAAGTGACCACCTTTTCCACACTTGAAACACTTCTTCTCAGCACTGGTACACTCATGGATACGATGTCCAGCCTGACCACATCTGTAACACTTAGCAGGAGCACTAGAGTCTCCCCCACTAGGCCTCTTCATCCCACTCTGTCTCTGAAAACCTTTGCCAGCTGCATACGGTTTTCCACGGTCATTCTGACTCTTGCCTTTCCTATCAACCCTTTGCTGATAACTCTCTGCTCTGGCTTTGGAATCCTGCTCAAAAATCCTGCAACAGTCAACCAAGTCAGAAAACACTCTGATCCGCTGATATCCAATAGCTTGTTTGATCTCGGGACGCAGCCCGTTCTCAAACTTCACACACTTAGAAAATTCTCCAGCAGCCTCATTATAGGGAGTATAATACTTTGACAGCTCTGTGAACTTAGCAGCATACTCAGTAACAGACTTGTTACCCTGCTTCAATTCCAAGAATTCTATCTCTTTCTTTCCTCTGACATCCTCTGGAAAGTACTTCCTCAGAAATCTCTCTCTGAACACAGCCCAAGTGATCTCAGCATTCCCAGCAGTTTCCAACTCAGTGCGGGTAGCAACCCACCAATCATCAGCTTCTTCTGATAGCATATGCGTACCGAACCTGACCTTCTGGTTATCGGCATACTCAGTTACTCGGAAGATTCTCTCTATCTCCTTCAACCACTTCTGAGCGCCATCTGGATCGTATGCTCCCTTAAACATTGGAGGATTGTTCTTCTGGAACTCACTCAACTGACGGGCAGCTCCCATTCCCACAACATTCGGATTCCCTCCAAGTACTCCAGCTAGCATACCCAGAGCCTCAGCAATCGCAACATCATCTCTACCTCTTCCAGCCATCTTATTCTGAAAACCCAAACAAACTAAAACAATAAGTACTGATAGGGTTACACAACACCTATCCCGTACAGGGGAAACAGAATAATTACGACTCGACTCGACCGACTATGCTCTGATACCACTAATGTAACACCCTTCTAAATACCCCCAAATTATTTAATTTAAAATAATAACATATCAATCAGAGTAATTATGCCCCGAAGGGTGTCACACAATCATTTCACAACAATTATCAAAATATCCTGTCATGCTCATTTATTAAATCAAAATAAGACTCTTTTGCATAATTCGCAGCGGATACAAAACATCGACATTCAAATCATGTGCTACATTACATGTAAAGTTGATCAACAACTAAATTAAAACATAGTCAAACATCCCCTCCCGATGTTACATCTACCAGAGCATGACCCACTAAGGACGACACTAGACTCCATAGCACTAGCATCTACTCAACTCACTGCTCGTTACCTGAAAAATAGTTGTAAGGGTGAGTTCCTCAATCAATATAATGAGTATTATAAAATATCACGTTATGTTAAGTGATTCAACACACTTCATCACCCTAATCAAAACACACATTCAGGAACAGCCATATCAACTCAACATCATACATTATAACAACACAACCATACCAACACAAACACACATGTAATATTGGAATACATCCATTCATATTACACGCCATACATATATTATGCAATGAGACTCCATGCATGCGGTACCGACTATTTTGTGAACATATAGTTCAACCTCACCGTCCAAATCCAGGCACGGCTACCAAGCTCACTAGTCCCACTCATTTGAGACATAGTGACTCCCTCACTAATTCCTCACCATGGGAATTAGCTACCACCCCAAATGGGCCATGATATGCACGCTAATCACCTAGCATGCAAACATCAACAACAGCAATCAAAATGATTTACTCACTAATTCCTCACCATGGGAATTAGCTACCACCCCAAATGGGCCACAATATGCATGCTAATCACCTAGCAATGCAACATCAACAACAATTTAAGAATAGACACATGCTCACACTCTAAGCCATAAAATAGTCTATTCACAAACGCATACATTCACATCATCATGTATACCTTCACATATCATCAACAAAAGCATATCATATCATGCCACATAATCAATCATAGTATTAGCACACTCTACTAATACCTATACTACTCAAAACAACGGAAAAGATCCCTACAATATCATACCTCAGCTAAGTGCATCACTCAGCCTAAACAACCAAAAACTGCACAACCACTGTTCAGGAAAATCACAAATCTGCCCATACGCGTATTGCCTATGCCCATACGCGTATTGCCCAAACCTGACCAAGTCCATACGCGTAATGCCCACTCTCATACGCGTATTGCTCACGCTTGACCATTTCCATACGCGTATTGCCCATCCCCATACGCGTATGCTACGCGTACTACATCCCCATACGCGTACCAACAGAGACAATTTCACGTTCAAAACATCATCTTTTTCACTCATACGCGTAAGACCTCATCCATACGCGTACCAGCCATCTCATACGCGTATTGCCTAGTGCCATACGCGTATGACCAGAAACCAGAACTCTCAGATCTGCAATGGCTTTCTCTGCTACGAGATCTATCCAATTCACCTTCCACAGTCCAAATTTTACACACAATTCATTCATATCATCTAACACGAATCATACATTTTCGATTTCACAAATTGTTAACCTTTCTACCTCTAATTCCTACGAATTTCTCATCAATCATCACCCAAATTCGTTCATCAATAATTCACAAGTTCATCACATATATCATTCAATCAGAGGCAAATCAATGGTTTCTCACTACCCATCACATATTATCCCATAATACCCATTAATCGATGATAAACCCCCCTTACCTGAGTTAATCCGGCAAATTCCGTTAGCTTCAAGCTTTTCCTCTTCTCTTGCTCTGCCTCTTTGCCCTTTCTCTTTCAGCCGCTTCTCTTTTCCTTTTTCACGTGAAAAACCCTTTTCCAAAAAAATTAGGACTTTTTATTATTCCAACTTATATACTCCAATAATAAAACCCAAATGATGATTATTCCAAAATAATAATAATAATCCAAACTTCCAATTATTCAATTAAATTAATAAATAAAATATTAATTTAAATTAAATAATTATCTTATTTTAATTGGGGTGTTACATATACTATATACGTAATATACATCAAACAAAAAAATATCAACAAATAATTAAAGGTACACTAATAGAAGGCGAAGGAGAGTGGGACATTCATACCAATTTGATGATGTAGGCTCTAACTTGTTGTACAAGTAATGGTTAGTACATAAAACATTAGCCAAAACACAATATAGTCAAAACCAAATACAATTGGATATGTCTTCCTTTGTTATGTTGGGAGAGAAATCATCAGACACTCCTTAACAAGATATCAAATGAAGTGAAATGACACATGTTCTGATTGTCTTTGCTTGTGTCTTCTAATCCATCAATGATTGATTACTTTGTTGCGTGAACTTTGCTTTGACAAACTTGGATAAATTAATCTAAATTTGACAGTACTTTGACTCACTAAAAAACATATTACTTTGAGTCTTCTCATATGCTTGTTGAACAATTAACAAACACACCAACATATTCATAGAAACTATACTCATCTTCCTTCACGATGACCTTGGAAGAGTAGGTCTTCAAGGAGAGATTTTACTTTATTATAAAACCCTTTTCTAATATTTTGATTAGATTTAGATGCTTTAATATTCATGATAAATAAATTTTTCAAACAAAAATAAATAAATTTAAAGTCTTCAAGTCATGTGGCTAGGTGGCCATTCCTGCACATAAACCTTAGCACTTTGTCAACCCAATTCTGGTTAGGTATAGTCACATTGAAACTCTAACTTATGATTATATAAGCTATTAACATAATAATATTAAATTGCTTCACATAACTCAAAGTCATTTAATCAACTAGTGTTAATTAAGAAACATGATATATATTTAATCGTATAAATTCCGCTATTTGAATATGGGAGCTCTATTGAACACACCGTTTAGATTTTTCTAGCTCGTACCATCAAATTTTGAGTCGCTTATACCTAATCAAAAGACTAGCTCCAATACCACTTGTTGGTGGAGGATATATGAATCAGAACGTCTAGAGGGGGGGGGGGGTGAATAGACCATTCCCCTAAAAACCATTTTAAAAAACATTTCCTTTTATAGAATCAGAGTTTTACAAACGGGTATGTATATTACATGCTCTGAGGCTAATTGTTGATGCCATGAAACCATACAATAAAAGAAAGCAAAAGATAGCGGTGATTTTATAAAAACACACGATTAAATGGAAATTATAGTTAACTCATAATATCAATAATAACTACAATTGAGAAATATGAATTTTCTTTAACAAGAAATTCATCACTTATCATAATTTAATTTTTACACACAACTCAAATTGAATTTGACTAATCGAGTGATCAATCTAACAAACAAGAGTTCATACAACAATAATCACAATAGAGAATATTCTGATGACTAGATATATCACAGACTTAAACTTTAATCATGAAATCGCTATAAGCAGATAAATCCTAATAACACGTTATTCAACAAAAGCGATACAAACCTAAGTATGCAAAACTATGGAGAAATATAAAGAGGTAAGGGAAAGAAGAAGACTACACCGGGTATATAGTGGTTCAGCTCTATAATCCTCCCAAAAGCTTAATCCACTCTTCAATGGTTTCCTATTGAAAATTGTTTTCTTCCACTATAAAATAATATGACAATTGCTTATAGAAATTATACAACCACTTGATACAAGATACTCATGAAAATGTCTAGTCTTTTATCTTGATACTCTCTTGTTGCATACGGCGTATGTTGTGTCTATATTTCAAGATCTGAATAATCTTAAATTAATTCTTCCATAATCAATAATTTTGTCAAGCCTCCGTTCTACATCAACCTTTCCTTAATCATATTGGTCCCTTGATCATTGAGTTGTCTGAAGAACATGGAAACTCTGACTTTGTCTGTAGGATTCCACACATCACTACCGAAGTAACCTGGAGAAAAGACTTCTTATCTTGTTTGTTGGACTGCCAAACTCCAGCATCACCATACAAACCGAATTTTGACCTACAACTCAAGAACTTCATAAAGATAACAGAGAATAAATCTCCTCTACAATATATCTCACATTCTCTATGAATTTAGAAGCAAATGATGTCAATCATGTTGAGGTTAAGGAAGAGTTCATATTCAAAAGATATATGTGAAATGGTGTTATTTGAAAGTGGGTTTCCAAGTTTTTAGAAAGACTTTGAAAGATATGATTATCATCGTAATAATCACTCTCAATAATGATTCATTAATGGTGAGGGAGATAGGAAAATGATTTATATAGGTACTTAAAATTATTCACAAAAATGAGTAAAAATGATGTTTGATTCAATTCATCAGCACATTTATGTTTTGAGTCAAGTGGCAAAGTAATTTAGAACAACATTTACATTTATGAGATATCCATTCCAGCCATGATTTGAGTCATAAACATTGTGGTTCGAGTCAAGACTGAAGTATGATTCGAGTCATGAAAACTTTGAATCGAATAAAACAAGACATAAGGAAAGCATGGGACTGCATCATTTCATGATTTCAGTCATGAAACTGTGAATCAAATCATTGTTATTCGAATCAAATATGAAGTGTTATTCGAATCGGTGACAGCTTCACAACCTTCCTAAAAGCCTTTGTTTTATTTGATTCGAGTCATAGGATGTGTGACTCAAATCACACACCTAAAATCTCAATATTTTGCAATATCAAAGATGCTTTGAGATTCTTATAATGTCATGACTTGGACCAATCTAAAATATAGTTCTTGATCCAAAAACTCAACTAATTGACTTAAAGCATGTTCCTTAAACTTAAAAACAAACATTTTGATTTATGCATACAAAAACACGACTTTATACAAAACACTATTTTTAAAAATCATTTCACTCAATTATAAGATATTTACAAAGAAATAACTTAGAGGAGACTCAATTGCAAAAGCAATAAATGATAAACAATAATAAACGAGACAAACAACAGAACTGAAGCCCTAGAGGGAAGAGCAACTTTAGGGGGTGAATTGTGGAGGTTTGAAAATGATAGTTTGAAACAAAATTATCTTCTAAAATAATGTTTAAACACATATAAATAAAAGCATTTGAGAATTCAACAAAAATAAAGTGGAATATAAAAGAGTTAATGGTAGAGAGGTAACATCAGAGATTTATAGAGGTTCGGTCTAAAAGAAGTGACCTACTCCTCACCCTAAGAACTGATCTTGAGAGTATCAAATATTTCTTAAAGGCTTTCATAAGTTTAATCCCATAAACCCCCTTATAAAAGGAAAATGATTTTTCAGGTTAACTTCCAATCAAACATCAAACTCAAGAATGATGGTATTAGTCTTCACCCCAAAGAACGAGTAAAGCTTTGAGCAGACAGTCTCTAAACCAAATTAAGATTTTGCATATGCTTATCTCGAACCAAGTTGGAGTTTTTAATTGGCTATCCTCTAAACCAAACCATAATTTTACAAATGTAACCACGAACAAAGCGATATTTTTACCAGGATGATCTTGAACCTAGTTGGAGATTTTAATTGGCAATCCTTCGAATTGGACCATAATTTTATACAGGTTGGCCACAAACGGAACCGAGATTCTTACCAGGCTAACCTCGAACCTACTGATCTTTTGTATGGTGTCAAGATCAACAATTGATGTAAATATTTTTCACTTGTTATTCTTCATGAATCCAAAAGGAGAGCTTTTCTTCAAGTGGCAGAGCTCTTGAACAAAACTTAGACTAATTATCCAAAGAGATTTTATACTAGTTTAGCTCCAAACCAAAACAAAAAATTCTTAAGGAGAATATTATACTAAATAGGAAAAATAAATCATGGTAAATTTATAACAATTCACTTCCTGAGAATAATTTTCTTACTAAACTCAAGAACACTCTCAAAGCATTATGCCTAAAAAAAGTGAGAGAAAAGAAATTATTCTAGAGAGATTATGAGAAAGAGGAAAAGTGAGATATTCACGTTTTAATCCTATGTGTGTGTGTGTATATGTGTGTGTGTGTGTGTGTGTGTGTGTGTGTGTGTCTTTTAGTCATAATACTTCCAAAAATGCCTTTGTGTCCTTACAATACTCTGATAACTCTAGCGGACACGATCAAACGATCTTTTACACTTCCTCTCTTTCATACTCTAAAGCTTCAAGTTCTTTTGATGGATATACCAATCAAATAAGTGTTTCACTTGACTCTTCTTGAGGCTTAAGATATATTTAAGTTAGTCATCACCAACAGAGAGAAAATATATTACTGGTGATCATAAACCCTAATTCTTTATATAGATTTTGAGGAATAGCTTGATCAACCACTTTGTGCATCTTTAACCGCTTGAAGAAGCTTTAGTACTTTCTTGTCTTCATGCATTATTGTCATCATTTAAAAAATTGATACAACTTCAGGTGTTCTCAATTCTTGGTTATACCTGAAGCACATAGTTCCACAAACTAGTGAAGACGTATAACACTTGTAATAGATGGAGGAGGCATGTGGATTTCTATGTATGATAGGGAGCATTAATTGTATTCATGGGAAATCGAAAAGTTGTCATTAAGTTTTGAAATGATAGTATGTTCGAGGTGATCATGGCAACCCTATTATTATGCTCAAACCATTTTCTTCACATGAATTATAGTTTTGACACTTAATTTGAGTGGTGTGTTTAAACAATTATATAAATCTGTTGAACTAATTCAATGTCTTAAATGATGTTATGCAAAGGCAAGCTCTTGAAGTCTATTATATAGTCAATCACACTGAATGCAACCTTCATTATTATCTGTCAGATAACATTTATCTTAAATGAGCCACATTTGTTAAAAGCATCTTAATATCACAAGGAGATAAGAGAAAATTATCAAACTCGGAGTTCTCCAATTTTTATTTGCAATCATAGATAATTCAACTTAATCATGATTTTCGGATGCACAGGGACACATATAATATTACGTCATATTGCGCAACATGATTGTTGAAGATGAATGTGCCATATATGATGACAATTTTGACTATATTAGGTAATGATGACAACACTACCAAATGATTCTAATCTTAATTTTTAAGAGTTTCTAGATAAAAGATTTGATGTTTCATGACAACAATTCATCAATGCTTTTAACAAAACTTGATAAAACATATATGTGAAAATCTTGGACGAGTATAATGACAATTGAAAACGGTTTAAATTTTTATATTTTTCATGCATATTACGAAAATAGTTTATTTTAACATGTACGGAGTTTTAATATATTTTTTAATGATTTATTTATGTTATGAAATGCGTGATATAAAATATTTTAGTTTATTTTTAATTATTTTTTTGATAATTTAATCTATTTTTAAAACATGTTCTTTTTTTAATGCATTTCGATAAATTCAAATTATATTATTTCAATTATAAAATTTATATATTAATGCAAAAAATTTAATTTAGATTTTTATTGTGAGGAAGGTTACTTAAACTTTGTTCAATCTAAATTAAGTTTTGCTCAATCACATTGGTCACTTTTTGCTATAATTGAGTTGTTTAAACTGAATCTCGACCTATAACTCAAGAACTTCATAAACATAACAAAGAATGAATCTCATATACAATATATCTCACATTCTCTATGAATTGAGAAGCAAATGATGTCAATCGTGTTGAGGTTAAACAAGAGTTCATATGCAAAAGATATATGTGAAATAGTATTATTTGAAAGTAGATTTCCAAGTTTTTAGAAAGAATTTGAAAGATATGATTATCATCACAATAATCACTCTCAATAATGATTCATTAATGATGAGGGAGAGAGGAAAATAATTTATATAGGTACTTGAGATTATGCATAAAAATGAGTAAAAATGATGTTTGATTCGAGTCATTAGCACATGTATGTTATGAGTCAAGTGGAAAGTTAATTTGAAGCAACATCTACATTTACGAGAGATCCATTTCAGCCATGATTCGAGTCATAAATATTGTGATTCGAGTCAAGATTGAAGTATGATTCGAGTCATGAAAGCTTTGAATCGAATAAAATAAGACATAAGGAAAATATGGGACTGCATCACTTCATGATTCAGGTCATGAAACTGTGAATTAAATCACTGTGATTTGAATCAAATATAAAGTGTTATTCAAATAGTGACAGCTTCACAACTTTCCTAAAAGCCTCTATTTCATTTGATTCGAGCCATAGGATGTGTGACTCAAATCACACACCTAAAATCTCAATTTTTTTCAATCTTAAATATGCTTTTAGATTCTTATAATGTCATGATTGAGTATGGTTCTTGATCCAAAAACTTGAATAATTGACTTAAAGCATATTCCTTACACTCAAAAACAAAGGTTTTGATTTATGCATGCAAAAACACGATTTTATGCAAAACACTATTTAAAAAAATCATTTCACTCAATTCTAAAATATTTGCAAAGGTCTAAATTAGAGGAGACTCAATTACAAAAGCGATAAATGATAAACGATAATAAACGAGACAAGCAACAGAACTGAAGCCCTAGAGGGCAGAGCAACTTCAGGGGTTGAATTGTGGAGGTTTGAAAAATGATAGTTTGAAATAAAATTATCTTCTAAAATAGTGTTTAAAGACTTTTAAATAAAAGCGTTTGAGAATGCAACAGATATAAAGTGGGAGATAAAAGATTTAAGGGTAGAGAAATAACAACAGAGATTTATAGATGTTCGGTCTAAAAGAAGTGACATACTCATCACCCTAAGAATTGATCTTGAAAGTATAAAATATTGCTTTAGAGCTTTCATAAGGTTAATCCCACAAACCCCCTTATAAAAGGAAAGTAAAGTTTCCAGTTAACTTCCAATCAAACATTGAACTCGTGAATGATGTGGTTAGTCTTCACCCCAAACAACGAGTAAAGCTTTGAGCGGATAGTCTCTAAACTAAATTAAGATTTGGAATATTTTTATCTCGAACCAAGTTGGAGTTTTTAATTGGCTATCCTCTGAACCAAACCATAATTTTACAAATTCTGACCACGAACCGAACCGATATTTTTACCAGGATGATATCGAACCTAGTTGGATTTTTTAATTGGTTATCCTCCAAATTGGATCGCGGTTTTACACAGGTTGACCACAAACGGAACCGAGATTTTTATCAGGATAATCTCGAACCTACTGATCTTTTATACAATGTTTAGATCAAGAATCGATGAGAATATTTTTCACTTGTTAGTCTTCACGGATCCAGAAGGAGGGTTTTTCTTCAAGTGGCGGAGCTCATGAACAAAACTGATACTAATTCCCCAAAGAGATTTTATACTAGTTTAGCTCCAAACCAAAACAAAAACTTCTTAAGGAAGAATATTATACTCAAGAGGAAAAATAAATCTTGGTAAATTTATAACAATTCACTTTCCGAGAACAATTTTCTCACTAATCTCAAGAACGCTCTCAAAGCAATATGGTTAAAAAAAGTGAGAGAAAATAAATTATTTTAGAGAGATTAAGAGAAAGAGGAAAAGTGAGATATTCACGTTTTTCTGGGATGATTTGAAATGAAATAGAAACCATTCATGTATAGGCCAAGAGATGGTTCATTTTAGGAAACAATCCATGGGCAATAAATGACTGAATTGATTAGGTACTTGCAATAATCGATTATTGATGTCCAAATTGGAAAGTTTTGTTAGACATCCATTATCATTCATCATGACAATATTATAATCGATTATGGACTTAATTTTCCTTCATCTAATCGATTAGGTATTTGCTTTATTCAATTAGACAATTCAAAATATGTCTTTAATTAATTTGGCAGTTTCTGAAACAACCGACTAAGCTCTAAAAACATTTTTGGTGATTTTATTTGAAAAAGAGAGGATTAAAAATACTTTTAAGTGTGTGTGTGTGTGTGTGTGTGTGTGTGTGTTTCTTTTAGTCATAATACTTTCGAAAATTCTTTTGTGTCTTTACAATACTCTGACCATACTGGCGGACATGATCGGACGAGCTTTTACACTTTCTCTCTTTCACACTCTGAAGCTTCAAGTCCTTTTGTCGGATATACCAATGAAATAAGTGCTTCACTGGACTCTTCTTGAGGATTAAGATATATTTAGGTTACTCATCAACAACAGAGAGCAAAGATATAACTGGTGATCATAAATCCTAATTCTTTATCTGGATTTTGAGGAATAAATTCATCAACCACCTTGTGCATCTTTAACCGCTTAAAGCAACTTTAGTAATTTCTTGTATTCATGCGTTGTTGTCACCACTTTAAAAACTGATACAACTTTAGGTGTTCTCATAATCAAAACTATGACATTATCAAGGCCAAGCATATCTTGCTTATCTATGACCTCTGATCACTTCTTGATTATACCTGGGGCACATAGTTCCACAAACTAGTGAAGACATAGAACACTTGTTAGAGACGGGGGAGGCATATGGATTTCTATGTATGATAGGGAGTATTAACTGTATTCCTTGGAAATCGAAATGTTGGCATTAAGTTTCGAAATGATAGTATGTTCGAGGTGATCATTGTAACCTTACTATTATGCTCAAAGCATTTTCTTCGCATGACTTATAGTTTTGACACTTATTGTTTGAGTGGCGTGTTTAAACAATGATATCAATGTGTTGAACTAATCCAATGTCTTTAATGATGTTATGCAAAGGCGAGCTCTTGAAGTCTATGATAACACCAAATTACACAATTATTTTGACTCGTTTTGTACTTGTTTTATTATCGTTTTACCTCCATTCCCAGTGTTATGTGAGTATTTTGTCTGTATTTTAGGTATTTGACCATATAGGAGCCATGTGCGAAGAAACGAAGCAATTCAGATGCAAAACAAAGAAAAAATGGGAAATTACACACAAGGAGACCTACATGGCGTTCACCATGGAGAATTCCATATTAAGAATGACGCGTCCCACTCACCAACGGACGGATTGACCCACTCTTCCACATGTTGGAAGGTAGCTTTTTCCATCTTGGCATGGTGTTCGCCATCCTTTGAGAAGGCCAGGCGGTTATAAAATGGACTTGTTTGGTCTCCCACTCAATCCATGCACTCCTACAATCTCTCCCACGAATCAAGAAGCTTCCCGCTTAATATTTTGGACTTTGGAACATTATAAATAAGCGATAATATTTATTTTCCAAGGTATCCAAGCTTAGCACAATCTTAAGCCCTAGAATTACCGATTAAAGTTATAACTCGTCACATCGAAGGGTTATGGCACCAGAGAGCATTGAGTTTGTACGAAGTTTAGAGCATTTTATTTTCCCGGATTTTAATCTTGCAGCCATTTATATTTCTTTATAAGTCTTCAACAATTTATTCTGTACCAGATTCAAGCCTCTGTTTGGAGCAGATTCTTATTATATTTCACATTTTATTACCGCTTTATTTATTTACTCGCACTACTTCTTTTATTTCCAAGTCTTATTTCTCGCACCGTATTGTTTTCAATTATCTTTCTGAATTGTTTACTTCTAAGTTTCCAACTTATGTTTTCATGTTTATCATAAGCATGTCCAGCTAATTTATTGATGTTGGGATGTGAGGACTGTCATTTGACGGTACTCTAACTGTTGTTTCTTTAGGATTTCAATTATGGATTATTTTGGTTTTAATATAATTTTTCTGAACTCAATTTAATCGGTCACTACGAAAGTAGAGCCGTGAAAACCTCGGGTAAGATCGAAAGTCGTCCGACATTAAAGAATAAGATTGGTTTGTTTTTGATTAATGAATACCGCGAAAGCACTTTATTAATTAACTAGGAAAGTCTAATATTTCTAGAAGAAGGTTTTAAAACTATTTACAGACGCGTTTATAGGTTTAGGATCCGGTTATCAGAGCGAAAGCTTGAAACCCTTTTAAGTTAAATTTTCCAATCAAAATTACTTTTCAATTGAGTAAAGAGTCTGATTTCTTAAAATAGAATTTACTACTTTAACGCAATAAGCGCTGGTCACACGTGACAGTGAACGGTATAAATTAGAGAGTCAAACCCGGTTCTGAAAACGCGAAAGCGACAATTCCTGTTCAATTACATTCTTTTCAAAGTAGAAAATATTGTCTCATACTGCGATCCTATTTAGAAGTAATCAAGAGTACTATTGTTTGATGAGAGTCACATCCCGATATTACTTGCCCGGATTTATTAAAGTTATTTATTTCATCTCTCCTTTATTTTATTCATTCGCCTTAGATAAACACCGTAGCAACAAGAAACAATAGATTGACAGTTAGGTCTTTGTGGGATCAATATCTTTTAAAACTATGCGATATACTGTACACTTGCAGTTAGTTCGATAGACTCACAATCTCGCAAACAGTCTATTATACAATCAATCATATTGAATGCAACCTTCATTATCATCTGTCAGATGACATTTATCCTGAATGAGCTACATTTCTTAAAAGCATCTTAAGAAAATTATCAAACCAACAATTGGAGTTCTCCGATTCTTATTTGCAATCATACATATTTCAACTCGATCATGATTTTCAGATGCATAAGAACACGTATAATAGACACATATGTCATATTGCGCAACATAATTGTTGAAGATGAATGTGCCATATATTAGGTAATGAAGACAACACTACCAAATAATTATAATATTAATTTTTAAGAGTTTCTAGATAAAAGATTTGATGTTTCATGACAACAACTCATCAATGCTTTCAACAAAACTTGATAAAACATATATGTGAAAATTTTGGACGAGTATAATGACAATTGAAAACGGTTTAAATTTTTATTTTTTTCATGCATATTACAAAAATAGTTTATTTTAACATGTACGGAGTTTTAATATATTTTTTAATGATTTATTTATGTTATGAAATGTGCGATATTAAATATTTTAATTTATTTTTAATTATTTTTTTATTATTTAATATTTTTTTAAACATGTTCTTTTTTTAATGCATTTCAATAAATTCAAATTATATTATTTCAATTATAAAATTTATATATTAATGCAAAATTTAATTTAGATTTTACTGTGAGGAGGGTTACTTAAACTTTGTTCAATCTAAATTAAATTTTGTTCAATCACATTGGTCTCTTTTTTGCTATAATTGAGTTGTTTAAATAACTTTCCTCCCTCTTTCTTACGCACACAATCGCACTTTATTTCATGCTATTTTCATTCTTTTTGCTATCATTCCAACTCCTCAAGCTGGTTTGTAACAAAACCCTTCTTTCTTTCCAGCAACAAAACCAATGAATACTTTTTATCAGTCAACCAGTTTCACGCAGGAAAACTGAAAATAGAATGGACCCAACTACTCAAAAGAAGCAACAAGATCAAGAACAAGAACGAGAACTCCAGCTACAGCAACAGCAACAAGAACACTGTTCTTTTTCTGCTCTACCTTCAGAATGCGGTGTAGATTCTACCATACAACGACTAAAGGAGCACGGTTTCACCAACTATGAAAGTTCTATCATCTTTGGCAATCACATTCAAAGAGATCAAAGAACATATATCAAACCCCTTCGCAAGAGAGAACATGAAGATTATTATTACCCAGGTGTTTTGCATCAAGAACCTTGTGATTCTTCTGAACCCATAAGAATGTACGACTTTTTAGAACCTATCGACGAGTCAAAAGGCCACCCCGTCATTCTCTTTGACAAGAGGGATGCAGTCAGGAAGATAATCAGACGAAAGAAATAACAGGAAATCATACTCCATTTACTTTTGTTTCAGGTTAAATTCTTCTGTTTCATATATCAGTTGATATTTCTTGTAATACAGTTCAACATGTTTCTTTCCTATTGTCCTGGGTTTCATGTGCTTGATATGATGAATATGAACTTGTGCTAAACATTGTCCTGGGTTGGATTAGTGTCTTTAATTCTGTGAAATGCAATTCATGTCTATCATTGTCCTATTAACATACATATCTTTCTTGAACAACAAGTAATCCAATATGTCTGCGTGATATGCTTTCTGTAATCAAATATGTGTATCTTAAATTCCAATTGCTTAGTATATAGATAGTGAGATTTGGCATAACTTGTTGGTAGGTCGTTCCAAATTATTCTATTATCCATTCTTACTTTGTTTCAGTGATATGTTTATAGAATGTAATGGTGAACTTGAGATGCATAATACTATTGAACTAATTTGAAAAGTATTGACCTATACTTTTAATTTCAATAATAATAATAATAAGATGTAAGACAACAATTCAATTCTCTAAGATATTTTTCATAGATTTTAAATAATCTATCTTAGGGAATAAGCGTGAAAATCCACTGACTACAACAATAATATATTTTATGATTTTTTTTTACCTCAGACCAACAAACAATATCTCTCACTCAGGACACTTTAAATTATAGTGCTTGCAGATTTTACTTTTGTTTTCAAATTTTACATAACTCCAAAAAGACGTGTTTAAGGAATTGTGTGATCAAGATGGTGGATCAGTGTTGTTGGGAAACAACAAAGCCTACAAAATTACAAGTATTGGATATGTGAGATTCAAACTCCATGATGAGTTAATAAGGCTATTGACTGATGTTAGGTATGTACCCGATCTTAAGAGGAATTTGATTTCTCTTGATGAATCCGACAAAAAAGGATATGTTTTCAAAGGAAAGCAAAGTATCCTAAGGGTAATGAAGGGGTCGAAGGAAGTCTTGAGAGGCATCAAGAGGCAAGACCTGTATACCCTTTAGACTGAGGTTGTAAGTGGTTCAGCATATGTGACATCCACAAAACCTATGTCGAAGGCTAAGTTATGGCATAAGAGACTTGGCCATGTCAGTGAAAGAGGCCTGGTCGAATTGTCGAAACAAAATCTAATATGTGGTGACAAGGTCGAAAAACTGGATTTTTGTGAGCCTTGTGCATTTTGTAAATCCCGTAGGGTGAAGTTCAACAAAGTTAAAAAAAAACACATGAATCCCTTGATTATATCCACGTTTGTCTATGGGGGACTGCAAGAAATCCTTCACACTCATGTGCAAGATATTTTTTATCCATAGTTGATGATTACTAACGAAAGTTATGGGTATTTATTCAGAAAGCTAATGACTGACTGAACTACGATGCGAATGCTTGAGACAAAATTGGGGTGGACATTGAGGTTTAAACTCGTTGAGAATAACAATGGTTATATCATGTCTATTTGGTGTAGTGCGGAAGAGGGGTCTCTTTTCTCTTTCACATGTCTAGGTTGTCTAGGTTGTCTGTTAGGGGTGGGAGAGTTTTAAGCTGGTTTATTTTGTTCTTAATGTGTATTACAAATCTACATTGGCAGACAAAATACCCATAAGGGTTGTGCTCTATTCTTGTAATCCAATCTTTAGGGTGTTGTTTAGTGTATCTTAGGAGATTTCAACTTTGTTTTCTCGCTTAGTGAGTGGATAGGGGTGATGGATATTCTAACCTTTCTAGTAATTTAGAGTTCACTAAATTGTCTTCTTTTAATTCCTAGATGAACCTTTTGGATCTTCCACTTTTGGGTAAGAAGTTTACCCAGTTCCAACCTTATAGAAGGGAGGTTAGTAGTATTTATATGATTCTAATTGTTTTAGGATTGGCAGGGTTGTTGGGGATTAAACTCAGTGGGATCTCCCTATATATGTCTCTTATCATTTCCATCTCTTTCTTAGGTATGACAATCAGTTATGGGATCCTAAACTTTTTCAGTTCAATAATCACTAGTTATCTCACCCTTAGTTTTCTGAGTTGGTCCTTGATTCCTGGTCTTTTCTCCCAATCAAGGTTGAAGGGCTTTCGTTCTTTGGGGAAAGATTAGATCCATAAAAGATGATCTAAAAGGTTTGAATAAGCAAGTGTTTGTTAACCTACATGATCAAATTGAGACTCTTAGTTCGGTGATTATGGATCTAGACTTGTTGGCCTATCAAAGGCCCCTTTTTGTTGAGGATGTGGAGTCTTGGTGTGAAGCCTCAGTTCAACTCTTGGCTTTGCTTAGGGTGAATGATTCTCATTTGTTCCAAAGGTATAATACTAGTGGCTCAAGGAAGAGGATGCAAACTCTGGTTTCTTTCATGTCTTGGTTAAAAGTATGAGTAGAAGAAGATAAATTCTAGCCCTCGAGAGGTCTCTAATTATTTGTACGAAAAATTTATATACCTGAATGTTGATTGACCCATACTAGATGGTGTGTCCTTTCGTTCCTTGTTGTAGCGGTAAAATTTTTGAGATTAAGCTATTGACTAACTTAACTCGCAAAACAAGAGTCGCTACCGCGCTTTTATTATTTCCAAAGGAAAAGGGGAAAAGTACGAACAAAACCCAAAGAAGTTTTAAAATAAAACTAGTAAAAAGAGAATAAGGGTTCGGGGTTAGTTATGAAAAGAGAAGGTATTAGCATCCTAAGCATCCATGGTACTCCATGGGAACCTCTTTGAAAATATATACATTTTAGTTTGCAAAAGGTGTTGTATGTTAAAAGATTGGAGAGACGGGAAAAGAAGCATTTTTATTATGATTTGGTGTTTGCCCTGACTTTTAAAGTCTCATGCCTACGTACCAACAAAGTACAATGGAGAATCAAAACCTCGTAGTTCGTGGTAAAAATAACATAAGGAGTTTGTTTTGATTCATTTTTATGGGAAAGACATTTTATCATTTTAAGGAGAATACTCAACTAGTATCCCATAAGTATGAGAACTTTGCATCATCATGAGAAGGGATCCAACTTGGATAAGGATCAACAAGTATGCCACTAGCTCCCACAGATGGAAAAGAATCATCATTAATACTATGGAGATAGGAGAATTATAACTCAACTATGGAAATGACTCATGTCTAATGCCTTAAGAAAACGTTTTAAGAGAAAAAGTACAGAAGGGTACAAAATGGTTTGAATGAGTTGGGTATTTTTTAAGTCTTTTGAAATTAGTCTAAACGTGCTTAAGATAAATTAACATTTATTAAGAAAAGGTTTGAAAATCACTTGAAAAAAGTCAAGTTTTATTGAGAAAGTGGTTTAAGTTAAAACAAGAAGGTTTTGAAAATGAGAAAAGATTTTGAAAATTAAAGAAGGGGGAAGGAGAAGAAGAGACTATCCTAAAGCAGTAAAGTAAAAGTTAAAGAAGAAAGATCTAACCAGGAGATAGCAAGATTTATGACATAAGTCAAGCAAGAATTCTCTTCTTTGGATTAAGTCTCAAGCAAGAAAAATAAGAAAATAGTAATCCATGTGTCATATGAAACCAGGGTAATCAAGCCAAGTCTTCACAGAGAAATCCAAAGTCAAGGGCATCAGATGAATTCCAGGATCTCAAGTTACAAGTCTCAAAGCAAAGGTCAAATACTAATTTTAAGTCCATAACTCCACAAAGATGCCAAGGATAGTAATCACAAGTCCATGAATTAGGAGTAACAAGCTTCCTTTTTTAGGTTTTTCATTAGTGTCTTCTTTACAATATTATCAAAAGAAAGATCCAAATGGTCAAAGAACAATAATATAATCACACAACAATATGATATGAAATGCTAAACATAAAATATAAAGTAAATGGCATAAAAAGTAAAGGCATAAAGGTAAATGACTTTGAAGTAAAAGTTAGTACAAGTAAATTGCTAGTAAATGATGTTAATCATCAAAGATGAAAAGATGTTTTGGTCACTTTTTGAAGAATACTCAACTATCCACTCACAAACATGAAAATATGAACCTTATATATCATTTATAAGAAGGGATCCAACTTAGATAAAAATCAACAAGTATGTCAGTAGCTCTCACAAATGGAAAATGAGCAAAAAATTTACACAATATCATGAGGAATAGGAGACTTGCAATCTCACTTATAAAAATGTCATTGCCTTTGGGACAAATTTAGTGCTATGTTAAGCAATCGTAATTGGACTTATGTAGAAGTCACAACTATCTAAGGCCAGACAATAATAATGTTTGTATTAATACATGCTAGAGAAATTATATGTAAATCATCCTCCTAAAGCTATGTCACACAAGAAAAGAAAATGAAAGGGGATGATCAAGCACAAAGGCTAGGAGGATGGTCAATTACTTCAATCCACATTTCATGACACTTAGGACAAACTTATGCATCAATCCAAAGTACCTTAAATGATTCATGATCACTTAGAAGGTAGATTTGAAATGATGAAAATTCATCAAGCACCAATCCACATATCATGAACAAGATGGAACACCAACCCATCTGATTGATCAAAAGAAAAGAAAGGGATGAAAGAGGACAAAAGAGGTCACGCACAAATTCGATCACAAATTTGATCAAGTCATCATCAAAATCAATCATCCATTTTGGTGGATTAGGGTTTTCACGCCATCAACACCCAAGATCCATTAAGTTTGATGAGACTTGAAGTCAAAATCACCATGATCCAAGGCCAACAGAAATCCACACGGTCAAACAAATTAAAAATGCAATTAAATGAAATTAAAATGCATAAGAGCTATTTTTAAATGATTTTAAAAATGAAAATAAAATGGAAAATCCATAAAATCCTTCAAAACACCAAATAAATGGTCAAGAAAATTATGGTAGGTTGGAAATAAAATGAGAAACATACAATAAAAAAATTTCAGAATTAAAAAATGCAGAAAAGTATTTTTTGAACCAATTAAAACAAAGGAGAAAAGAGAAAAATCATGAAAAATATACAATCAACGGAAAAAATGTGAAAAAATAGAAATCAGATGAAGAAAAATAAAAGAGAATTTTAGAAATTATTTTGGGGTTTTTTGGATAAAAAATGGAATTACTACAAATTTTTAAAGAAAAAACAATTTAAAATAATAAAACAAAATTAATTAAAATCAGGAAGAAACAGAAGCTTCGGATCACGCCTCATTAATTGACGTGGCAGATCCAACACTCCAAATGATGAGAGACACGATGGAAGGCGCTTCAAGCCAAACACATGATCCAATTTGAATTTAACCAATCAAAACATTTCAAAATGTCAACTTGTCTGGTCCAAACTCAGACCACCTGAGAAACACTCTGGTCATCTTCTCTGGTGAGCTCTCAGCGGAGTTTCATCGTTTGGTAACTTCAAGACACGAGACCACCACCATAGTGATCCTCTTCTCATCCTGAATTCAACCTTATGCTTCAAATTCATTTATGTGAACTGAGCAAAGGGAATTTCAAAGAAGTTTCAAAAACAAGCAAGTCACAAAAAATAAAATAAAATTATGAACACGATAAATTAACACCAAATAAGTTAGGGGAAAGCATCAGAGAGTGAAGGTCTACATTGTGGTAACTTGTTTGAGTTCAAATTATGCTCAGAACTACTTTGTCCAAATGATGATCAGAAGTTGATGAAGCTCGATCTGGTTGGAGTGATTCAGAAGGTCTCAGAGCTTGGGAATTATTGCGAAAGCTTCAGAGGATACCGATGGAGCTAATAGAATCAAGAAAATGGGTTGAAACAGACTGAAACTCAAAACACGATAGTTGAATTTTATGGAAAAAACTTCAAGTTGCAGCAGGGGTTTCTTGGCTCTCAAAACCTTGCAAATGAAGGAAAAATATTCCATTATTTATAGGAAATGTAATTGGATCCGAATACGTGTGGAATGATGCTGAATTCGTGCAAAACGAATTTGATCCAAATGTGTGAAAAGTGTAACTTGAAACTCCTCAAAACTCAGTCAAATGATATGTTTTAAGTGTCAATTAACTTCTGCAGGTTTGATTAAACATATTTAGGACCAAAACATTTTCTAATTTGGCTTGGAATTGAGTTTAGTCATGATCAAATTTCGGGCAATGGTGATTTCTTCAGTTTCAAGTCACCATGTTCAACTCAATAGGACAGCCTACTCAAGAGGCTTTTTTTATCCCATTATTTTTGCAGTGTGTTAACATCATGGCCAATATTACAATGAGCCAAGAAAGGTTGCATTTGGATGTTTGAGGACAAAGTTATTGTATATTGAAGTTGGCATAAAATATTGGCCATGATAGTTGATTATGTATTTGACAGTACTTGATAGTTCCATGGGTTGCGTTCTCGGTCAACACGACGAGACAGGTAGGAAAGAGTATGTCATCTACTACTTGAGTAAAAAATTCACAGATTGCGAGTCGAGATACTCAATGCTTGAAAAGACATGTTATGCACTTGCATGGGCTGCTAAGCGATTGAGACAATACATGCTGACTCACACAACCTTACTGATCTCCAAAATGGATCTAGTCAAGTATATATTTGAGAAGCCAGCTCTCACCGAAAGAGTTGCTCGTTGGCAAATGGTACTGACAGAGTACGACATCCAGTATACATCCCAGAAAGCCATCAAAGGGAGTATTCTGTCAGACTATCTTGCTCAGCAGCCGATTGATGATTATGAGCCGATGAAGTTTGATTTTCCAGATGAAGACATCATGTTCCTCAAGATGAAAGATTGTGAAGAGCTAGTTGTTGAGGAGGGACCTGATCCAGATGAAAAGTGGACTTTAATGTTTGATGGGGTCGTCAATGCCAAAGGAAGTGGAATTGGCGTTGTTATTACCACTCCGAGAGGTGCCCACATGCGTTTCACCGCTCGTCTGACTTTCGAGTGCACTAATAATGAAGCTGAGTATGAGGCCTATATCTTGGGTATTGAGCAAGCCATTTATTTGAGAATCAAGACTCTGGACATCTTCGGAGATTCAACTCTAGTAATCAATCAAGTGAATGGTGATTGGAATACTCTCCAGCCTAATCTGGTCCCCTACAGAGATTACACGAGAAGACTGTTGACTTTCTTCACAACAGTAAAGTTATATCATGTACCTCGTGATGAGAACCAGATGGCAGATGCTCTTGCTACTCTATCCTCCATGATCAAGGCGATTCGGTGGAACTATGTTCCCAGGATTAATGTTATGCGCCTTTATAGGGCCGCGTATGTGTTTGCTGCTGAACTGGTAGTTGATGACAAGCCCTGGTATCACGATATCAAGTGCTTTCTGAAGAATCAAGAGTACCCTGCAGGGGCATCCAAAAATGATACAAAGACTTTGAGAAGATTGGCAGGCAGTTTCTTCTTGAACAAAGACGATGTGCTATATAAGAGGAACTTCGACATGATTTTGCTCAGATGCGTGGATAGACACGAAGCGGACATGTTAATGCAGGAAGTTCATGAAGGCTCCTTTGGTACTCATGACGACGGACATGCAATGGCTAAGAAATTGTTGAGAGTGGGTTATTACTGGATGACCATGGAATCAGATTGTTTCAAATATGCTCGGAAGTGTCATAAATGCCAGATTTATGCTGATAAGGTGCATGTGCCGCCAAATCCTCTGAATGTGATGTCTTCGCCGTGGCTGTTTGCCATGCGGGGCATTGATATGTGAAATTCTGGTATCAGATATAAGATGTCGAAGGTAATGTCACGACACTAATATCTGTTAATACACAATGGATAATAAAACAGAATTGTAAAGCAATCAACACAAGCAATTGTTAACCCAGTTCGGTGCAACTCACCTACGTCTGGGGGCTACCAAGCCAGGAAGGAAATTCACTATAATAGAATTAGTTCAAAGACTATCCGTACACTTCAACAAGTTACAGTCTTTCTCACCTAATCTCTACCCGTGCAATTTCTACCTAAGCACTCTTAGATATGAGAACCCACTCACTTCCCTTACGATCACAACCCCGTGATCTTAAACAACAATCCTTGTGAAAAGAAAATACTTTTCAATTACAAACTCTTGATTTTACTTCACAGTTTCAATCAATAAGACACACTCTTGATCTTGCTTCAAAGCTTTGATCAAGAAGACAAATCAGTCTAATTCAATCATCAATGGATGACTTGAATGACCTACAGACACAAACCCTAGCTCTCTCTCTAAATTTCGCTCAGTCTTGGTTGTGTGTTCAAACAGGTTTTCTGAGTCCCTTTTTATAGAAACATTGGACAACTTGAAAACCCTAGATATATTTTCCAATCAAATCTTTTTAAATCAGCTGTAAAGATCTCCTTGGAAAATAAACAAATTTGGTTGAAATCTCTGATAGAATGCGCCAGCTAGCCATATCTTCAATCAACCAATGATTGCCATTAATTGTGCAATCACAAAACACCAGACATTCATACTGAATGTTCTGTGTACAGGATGTCATGACATCGGGTCTGACATCTTGGAAAAATCCTCCATAATCCAGTTTCCTTTTATAGCAGGTACATCCATATCAGTTACCATGACAATGAGTATGTCAACTGAAACAATCCTGCAGCATATGTCTTCCATTTAAGCTCCAGTAGGTACAACCAATATCAGAAGCCTTGTCTTTGTATGTGGCATTCTGAAACAATCCTGCTTGCATATCTTCTTTAACTCCAGCAGGTACAAAAGATATCTTATGTTAAGACATCACACATGACATCTTGTGAACACTCTTTCTTTTACCAAAATTGCTGCCAACTCTTAGAATCAACAAACTCCCCCTTTGGCAAATTTTGGCTAAAACATATATCTGTCCTTTTTGTTCACAAGGTAAACTATCAGCAGTTAAACCACATCACAGTAGTTTAATCAGCAGCAGAAGCAAAACAATTACTAGTTATGGCTACTAGTAATACACACATGCACAAGGGTACTTCTCCTCCCCCTAAATCTGTGCAACAATCAACAGAATTACTAGTTATGGATGCAACTAGTAAGACACACAAATGCACAATGCACCAGGGTACTTCTGTTCCCCCTCAATCTGTGCATTCATCAAATAACAGCTACTGAACTTCAGCACCTGTACCAGCCAGAATGTCATACTGACATCTGCTTTAACATCAGCACCTGTGCACCTCTTCATCAGCACTTGTGCACCTCTTCCAATAATAGCTGTATTTCTGTTCAGCCACATCCATCTCAGCCAGTACCCAGCTCCTCCCAGCTCCACCAGTACCAGCTCCACCAGCTCCACATACTTCTCCCCCTTTTTAGTCAAAATTGACCAAAGGTAAATAAATCTCATCGAATCTTTACACCCATCACATCTTTTGCTACACCATACCTCACAAAACTCCATACTCTTTTTGTGAGAACTATCCCCAGACTCCATTGATTGCTATAGATTCTCATACACACAGATCCCCAATTTTCCTCTTAAACATTCAAATTGATTGGCATCCAAGGCTTTTGTGAATATGTCAGCTAATTGCCTCTCTGTAGGAACATGCTTCAGTGCTATGATCTTTTCTTCCACAAGTTCTCTGATGAAGTGATGCATGATATCAATGTGCTTTGTCCTGCTGTGCTGAATAGGATTCTTGGAAATATTTATAGCACTCAGGTTATCACAGTATAATGTCATGACTTCTTGTGTGACATTGTATTCAGACAATATTTGTTTCATCCAGACCAGTTGAGAACAACTACTTCCCGCTGCTATGTACTCAGCTTCAGCAGTGGAAAGAGATACACAGTTCTGTTTCTTGCTGAACCATGAAATCAGATTGTTCCCTAAGAAGAAACATCCTCCTGATGTTCTCTTCCTATCATCAGCACTTCCAGCCTAGTCTACATCACAGTATCCAGTCAACATAAATCCAGATTCGTGAGTACATAACATCCCATAGTCACTGGTGCCATTGACATATTTCAGTATTCTCTTTACTTGGTTTATGTGACTGACTTTTGGTTCAGCTTGATATCTAGCACACACACCAACAGCAAATGCAATGTCAGGTCTGCTTGCTGTGAGATATAGCAGACTGCCTATCATGCTTCTATATAGACTTTGATCTACACTGACACCGTTTTCATCTTTGGAGATTTTTACATGTGTAGGAGCAGGAGTTCTTTTATGGCTTGCATTCTCCATGCCAAACTTCTTCACAATGTTCTTGGCATACTTGCTTTGAGATAAAAAGATAGAGTCTTCCATTTGTTTGACTTGTAGCCCAAGAAAGTAAGTCAGTTCTCCAACAAGACTCATCTCAAACTCAGATTGCATTTGTCTAACAAAGTGTTCAACCATCTGCTCTGACATTCCACCAAATACTATGTCATCTACATATATTTGTGCCACCATGAGCTTTCCTCCTTCATTCTTCACAAACAGAGTTTTGTCAATACCTCCTTTCCTGTATCCATTGTCAGTGAGGAACACTGTGAGCCTCTCATACCAAGCCTTATGAGCTTGTTTTAACCCATAGAGAGCTTTCTTCAATCTGTACACATGTTTTGGAAGGTTTGGATCTGTGAAGCCTTTAGGCTGTTCAACATATACTTCTTCATTTAGGTAGCCATTTAGAAAAGCACTTTTTACATCCATCTGAAATAGTTTGAATTTCATAATACATGCCACTCCAAGCAGTAATCTAATGGACTCAAGGCGAGCTACAGGAGCAAAAGTTTCATCAAAGTCAACTCCTTCAACTTGAGTATATCCTTGAGCTACCAATCTAGCTTTGTTCTTAGTAACAACCCCTTGTTCATCAGATTTGTTCTTGTATACCCACTTTGTACCTATGACATTTACTCCTTCAGGTCTAGGAACCAATTCCCATACTTCATTCCTTTTGAATTGCCATTAATTGTGCAATCATAAAACACCAGACATTCATACTGAATGTTCTGTGTACAGGATGTCATGACATCGGGTCTGACATCCTGGAAAAATCCTACATAATCCAGTTTCCTTTTATAGCAGGTACAACCATACCAGTTACCATGACAATGAGTATGTCAACTGAAACAATCCTGCAGCATATGTCTTCCATTTAAGCTCCAGCAGGTACAACCAATATCAGAAGCATTGTCTTTGTATATGGCATTCTGAAACAATCCTGCTTGCATATCTTCTTTAACTCCAGCAGGTACAAAAGATATCTTATGTTAAGACATCACACATGACATCTTGTGAACACTCTTTGTTTTACCAAAATTGCTGCCAACTCTTAGAATCAACAATATGATTGGAAAGATTGAGCCGACTGCTTCTAATGGGTATTGCTTCATCCTTGTTGCCATCGACTATTTCACCAAGTGGGTCGAAGCATCGTCATTTGCGAAGGTCACCAGACATGTGGTTGCCCGATTCATTAAGAAAGAAATCATTTGTCGTTATGGGATTCCCGAAAGAATAATTACTGATAATGGTTCTAATCTCAATAACAAAATGATGAAGGAGTTGTGCAAGAAATTCAACATTCAACATCACAATTCTTCCCCTTATCGTCCTAAGATGAACGGTGTTGTTGAGGCAGCAAATAAGAACATAAAGAAGATTGTATAGAAGATGGTCGTTACGTACAGAGATTGGCATGAGATGCTACCCTTCGCCTTGCATGGGTACCGTACTTCAGTACGTACATCGACCGGGGCAACCCCTTACTCCCTTGTGTATGGTACGGAAGCAGTCCTACCTGTTGAAGTGGAGATTCCTTCTCTAAGAGTCTTGCTGGATGTCAAGTTAGACGAAGCTGAATGGATTCAGACAAGGTTCAATGAGTTGAGTCTTATCGAAGAGAAGCGAATGGCAACCATTTGTCATGGGTAGTTATATCAAGGTCGGATGAAGAGAGCCTTTGATCAGAAATTGCGTCCTTGATGCCTCCAAGTCGGAGATTTGGTGTTGAAAAGGATCCTTCCTCCTCAGACAGATCACAGGGGCAAGTTGACTCCTAACTATGATGGACCATATATTGTCACCAAGATTTTTGATGGTGGAGCCTTAATGCTTGCAACTATGGATGGTGTAGACTTCACTTCCCCTGTGAACTCAGACGCAGTTAAAAAATACTTCGCATAAAGTAGACCCGTTGGATGATAAAAAGAATGGTCCAGGCAAAAAATGGGCATCCCGGCGAACCAAGAAAATGAAAAAGGTTCGGGCAAAAGTTAGGGATTAAAAATGAAAAGATTGTACACCTGGTAATTTGAAAACCTGAAAAGGAAACTTAGGTAAAAATGGGTATCCCGGTGGATTGAAAACCCGAAAGGGCGATCCAGGCAAAAGTTAGGGATTAAGCGAATGACTGTGTTCTGAGTAGTTTTGAATTTCATCTCGTGTCGATAACCGGAAACTTTCGAAGGATAGGAAACAGTCCAATCACCTTTTTCAGAAAGATGATCATCTGGAGGATCTTGAAGACGAGCGAGTCATAGCAGAATTGGAACCCGATAGAATTTCATTTCACATTGCCATTAGATTAATTTCTGTTTTTATCTTTTGTGCAATTACCTCTTTCCAGGGATTGCTTCCTGATGTAAATGCCTATTCAGAGGCCATTCAATCAATAAAATCATGTTATTCAGTATATCTCCGTTTTCATTCTCATTTTACTGTTTTGTTTGTAAAAATGACGTCCGAATTTTTGATAAACATTGCATCATGAAACATAAGAGCTTTACAGGTACATGCTTAATAAACATTTAAAGTTGCTGTAATTTTTTTAAGTGTTTTGGGTCGTCTATTCAGAACAGGTACACTTAGGGCATGTCCTTAAGATTCCCAGCAGATGATCGCGGATGTTTTGCTTCAACAGTTGGTATCATATCCCTGCAGAGCTGATTCAAGCATTGGATTCTTCAATCCCCAGCAGTTTCTCACTATTGTACCTCCCCAAGAGTGTGTTTCAGACTATACACTCCCCAGTCAGAGTCTCGGTATTTTTGTTATTGCCAGAACACCGTGTGGCTGGTCATTTCCCCACAGAGTTCATTGTGTTGTATGTCTCCAACAGCATTGCCAGGGTCCAAAAGATTATGATCATTTGCCCAGCAGAATTCCTTGCCTCGGCTTGGCGTTCTCTCTAACTTAGCATTTCGCATCCCTGCATGTAGAATCATATCGCATTGCACCCTCCCAAATCGCGTAGCATTTCCATTCTCATGGAGCATTACACCATTGGAAAATTCAAACATATGCATGTAAAACATAAGACATTCTCGGTATCCCAAGTGATAAGCCAGAAGTTTGTTTCCAGTACCCAGACTGAAGTTTGTTCATGACTTACCTTTATTATTCCCAACAAGGGTCGTCGGCCCGCGCGCCGCCTCAATTATCGTTTTCCCTATTTCTGCCGATATTGACAAGCATGCAGTTTCCCGGTATTCAGACCGAAGTGGCATTCAGGCCAGTTTCCCGGTATTTAGACCGAAGTGGCATTCAGGCCAGTTTTCCGATATTCAGATCGAAGAAGTTTCCGACGTTCAGGTCGACGCAACTTGTGGCATTCAGGCCAGTTTCCGGTATTCAGACTGAAGTGGCATTCAGGCCAGTTTCCCGATGTTCAGATCGAAGAAGTTTCCGACGTTCAGGTCGATGCAACTTGTGGCATTCAGGCCAGTTTTCTGGTATTCAGACCGAAGTGGCATTCAGGCCAGCTTTCCCGGTGTTCAGACCGATGTTTGATAATCTCAGGTTTCCGATGCTCATATAGAGTTCATTTCCAGTATTCAGATTGATGAGCGGAATTCAGACCATGGTTATTTCTGTGTTACCATTTATTTTGGTATTCAAGCTAACATTCTTTTTTCGATGTTCAAACCGACTCTCGCCGTACCAGACAGATTCTTTTTCAAGACCAGCTCTTTTCCGATTCTGACAGGCATTGTTACTTCTTCTTCACTTTAGTGCAAATTTTCGGGCTTTTATCGTATTCAATCACTCGATACCTCAAAAGTACGAAAGCCGCTGCTATCTGCCTTTCGGTTCTCCAGTTGATTGAATAGGGGAAGTTGTAATACCCCAAAATTTACCCTTCATTTTTTCCTGGAAGCATGGGATTTTGTTTTACATTTCATTGACATCATACTAGGTCATACTCATTGCATACTGCATTAGTGACTGGGAAATCAGGTTTTGATTGATCACTCCTTAATATAAGGAGCCCACACAAAGAAAGACTGAGAATTGGACTTCATTTCTCTAAGTATACAAGTCTCAATGGGTCTCAGGGGGCTCCAAGTATCTTATTATAGTCCTCAGTTCATCAGTGAAGGATTCAGAGCTATCAGAGTGTTCATCTGGATTTAATCAGAAATTAGGGTTTCAGGGCTACCTGCAACAGGAAATGTTTGGTTGGAAGTAGATGAACTCATCCATGTAATGATTGGAGAGGCATCTTGGTCTAGGAAGATTCATAATTATCTCAGAAAGATCCATTGGCAAGCAGTGCAATCAATTCCCGATCAATTTTGCCCTAAACTAGGGTTTGGTATAAAATCAGTTTATTTCTGATTCTTTGGATGAAACTCTTTTCCATGGCCCTCCATATGTTCCCAAGGGTCTACATACAAAAAATCAGCTCTTTATTTGAGCCAGAAGTGCTTCAATTGATCACTGGAATCGGGGATCAGACAGTTTGGGAAAAGTCAACTGTGGGGCCAGAAAAGTCAACTCCTGACTTTTTGAGAGTGGAATCTCAAAATCCATGCCTAGGGGATCCTACATGTGAAATTTGATCAAGGTTGGATCATGGATTCATCATTTAATCAGGAATTGGAAAAGTTACTTAATTTGGAAATGGTTGACTTTCCATTTAGGGCAAGTTTTCATGATTGTTGCACTCACTTTAAGCCCATTTTCCATCAAGATAAAAGCTCCATATGAAAATCTCTCCAACATGAAAGTTGTTTCGCTTGTTCCAAGCTTTCTATAGATATAAAGTTTGCTCCATTTAGATTAAAATTGATAAAGTTATGCTTAGTCAAAGTGAGACATTTTTTTAGGACACTTAGAAAAATTTCTAAGTCTCAAAATCTTCAAAGTTTGTCAAGACTTCTTGGCCAGTTTTCTTGCACTTCAAGGCATCATTTGAAAATGTTTTCTTCACAATAATTATACCTTGCCATGTCCTCTTTCACATCCTTTTGGAATCATCTCATTTGGATCAATGGTTTGAAAGATACATTCACCTAAAGTGGGCACCATGACCTGATTTTCTAGGCAGCATTTAGGCCAAATTGGCCCAACCAGCTTTGCATGATGAAACCTGAACTTGAAGGACATTTTTCACATTCTTCCATTCATCATTTCAACTTGTTATCAACATGAAAGATGACATACTCCATGATATCTTTCTACTGTTTGCATTATTTCATCATTTGGTAGCTTGCTCATTAAGTTACGTGGCCATAAAGTCACCACCTTGGAATGGATTTCTTGCTTGCCAAGCCATGCTACAAACTAAGTCACGTTTTGCTACCTCATTTTGGGCCTTGCAGCAATATGTCCATTCATTTAAACTTTGCCAAATAACACAATCTCACATGCCCTCTTTCTACACCTCACTTTACATTTTTTGCCCATAGACTAAAACATGGATTTCAAAGCCCATTAAGATCATTTAACCTACATATTTAAAAGATGCAAACCTTAAACCTAAGAAGCATTGGAATTTCGTGCAAGCAAGCAAGGGCAAAGTCACAAGTCAGCTTCCATTTTCTCTCAACAAGCTCTTGAGTTAGGGTTCTTGAAACACAAAGGAGGCATCATATTCTTCCATCATCTTCTTCTATCAAAGGGGCAGTAGACCTAGATTCCACTAGGTAATCATCCTAGTCTATCTTCCATGGCCATGTATTAATATACTTATGTTCATCATCATCATCATCATTACCATGCTCATCATCTATGGTCATCACTGTTTGCCATGATAATCACATGTTCATGTTTATTTCATCATCATTACCATGCCAATCATGCTTGTGTTCTTGTTATTGGTTTATGTTGAATCTTTTGCCCTAGCCCGTGTCCATGTTGACCTCTTGTGGTCAACTTTTCTCCATGATTAAGCCATTATTTTTACTAAAACAAATCACCATGATAATCTACACATTTTGTACTTGAATTTTGGTTTTTATTTCGTGGCATTTGGTGCACTATAGCGCTTGCATTCTTGAGTGGAAAATTGAAAAAAATACACTGCATTTTCGTGTTGTTGCATGCATGGCATTAGGGTTTATGTTTTAGTGGAGAAGACGATGATGTGGCGCTGCATGAGCCGTTGGATCCTTAGCTTGTGTTCTAATCATGGTCATCCATCAGTTTTTATCTTCTAGTCACTTATACGTATGTGACCAATTGATAAAAGTCCACATGATTTTTTAATTAAAATGTTATTTAATAAGGTGTCACGCTGAACTTTAATATTTGTTTAGACTAGGCCTTGGCTATTCTGTTTTCAACACCCCACGCCTGGCCCATCAACACTAGTCACTCTTCCTTTCATTTTCTTTTTTAATTCTTATTTAATTTCTGTTTTTCTTTTAATTATTTTAAAATATTTTCTTTATTCATAAAAATCCCAAAAAATATTTTTCACATTTCTTAATGTCTTATTTAATTTTATTTAATTTTTATTTTCGTATTTATTTAATGTTAATATTTTATTTTAATTATTTATTCTAAATGGTCCATTTTGACGCACATTTATTTCTTGATTTTATTTTTATGTCTTAAAATTATTTTTAGCTTTTGATTTTTGGGATGAAGGTTGACCAATGTCCCATGGTCAACCTGACCTTTTCTTGGAATATTATTTCCCATTTTTAATTTATTTTGGATTTATTTTTTACCTAGCTTGGTTGGTTGACTTCTGTTTTGACCTCTATTTTAATTCCAATTAATTCACATACTAATTCTCATTATTTTTAAAATCTTTTTGGGGGATGATGATGTCCTGACCCCACCTCATTTAGTTTAATTTTTCATGATTTTCTTTATTAATTTTCTATTTATTTCATATTTTTTAAGTTGACTTGAATTTTCAGTTGACTTCTTTATGATCGATGTGTGACATAGGGATTGCTTATAGCAATTGAAGAGATCTTTTGATCCCCCCTTGTTCATCTCATATGCCATGTATTAGAGGCTTTTTACCTTGATTTTATTTGGTCCTTACCTCATTTCCTGATTTAATTATTCAGTGGGCCCTTTTGTGCATTTCTTTTCATCTGTCTGATTCATCTGTTATCTGTTATACTTGTTTCTCTCATCCATTCTCCTATTGCTTGATTTTTTAACATGTTCATACATCTCATACCTTGTTTAATGCCCCATTATCTCATTCTTTGATTCTTTGATTTGATTACACCTGTTTACTTATCTGATTTAATTGTTAACTGTTGCCTACTTGTATGATGTATGAGGCATATATTCTTATTGTTTGATTGCCATGAACCATCCCCATTCATAACAAATGTACCCCTTTCTCATGAAGTGTATAATATTTATTCTTTCATTCTTTATTCATCTGTTAATACAAGAATTAAAATGAACATCTGATAATCATTTCAAAACAAGATCAAAAGCTCGATCCAACGTCGAGTAATCATTTTCAAAACTTAACAGAACCAGTACGTATTCATCCATCCTTTTGTAAGTCGATTGCTTCATGCATCGCCATTTCTCTTGTAAGTCGATTGCTTCATGCATCACCATCTACCTGTAAGTTGATTGCCTCGGGCATCGCCATCTACCCTTATCCGTGGTTCCTCTCCTTGCTCCATCCGTCGACTCTTGTTTCGTTTAGGTAGCACCCATTAGATAGAACCCTTTGTATGATAACATAGGTAGAATTCCCTTATTCTTTGCATGCTAACATTAGGTAGATGTTCCCATTTGTAAATCCTAACGCATAGGTCCACATTGCATGACAACTCTAGGGCAGAGCTTCCCCACTTTTAGACCTTCTGTGCATCTCCGATCTTGTGGCATGTCAGTCCGTTCTATTGCAAAGAGGTAACTGCCTAAGACTCGATTCAGCGAGCTGCGACACCTACTGCTAGGACATTGAACACATTTCCCACTTTCCTTTGACACAACTGGTGTCCTCCTTTGTAAGTCCATGTTCAGATGGCAATCCTTAACCCCTAGTTAGCCGAACTACGGCAACTCTGATTCTCATGTTCAGATGAGATACGTAGGCACGAGACGCGATGTCTTATCTAGTTTTGACTGACGACTAACAACTAATCCTTGCTTGCTTTCGCCCTTGCTGCGATTCTTTTCTCTCGCCCTCGTTGCAATCGAGACCTTCCCTTTCTCTTGCCCTAGTTACAATCGAGACCTTTGTTCCCGTAGTTAGCTGAACTACGTTTTGCTCTAATTCTCATTCCAAATGAGATACGTAGGCATAAGACGCGACGTCTTACCGAGCACACTTCTCTTTAACCCATAGATAGCCGAGCTACGAAGACTCTGATTCTCATACTCAAATGAGATACGTAGGCAGTGGATGCGACATCCTTGCGAGTCATTCTCTTTTGACCTTCTTTTAGTAAATAGTACTTTAGATACACCTACACCCTTTAGACTAGAACAACAAGAGTGGATCCTGTAGAGTACTACGGATGCGCAAGGGTGCTAATACCTTCCCTTCGCATAATCGACTCCCGAACCCAAGATTTGGTTGCGAGACCTTGTCTTTTCCTTCTCTTCAGGTTTTCTTCGATCATTTCCTTTCCCTCCTTTAGGATAAATAATGAACGGTGGAGACTCTTCTGTTTTCTTTTTTCGCCGGTTGTTTTTTTCGCACCAGTTGCGACAGCTGGCGACTCTGCTGGGGACACTGGTTTCCCTATGCGAGTCCCTCATAGCTTTTGTGAGTTTCTTGTTTGTTAGGTGTTTATTCTTTTGTACAGTTATTTATTTCCAGCATTTATCTGCTTTATCTTATTGCATTGTTGGATCTGTTGGGTTAGTTGGTTGTTGGGATTGGCTATTCTATGAGAGATAAGCCCACTACCCAGGCTTGAGCGTACACACAGGTTTTAGATTGGATAGTCATGAGGCTTGTGTGGCATGTTGCTACGTTAAGTCGTTCATGAAGACCCACACCCAAACGAGGTTTCTTTTGGATATATTTTGTCCTACGGGTGTTCCGTAACGACAAGATGTTCCTTTAGAAATCGTCGACTCTGGTGACCATTGTAACACCTCAAAATTTGCCCTCCTCTTCTTGGGACTAGTTTAGCATTTTGCATTTCATGTTTTAGGACATTAGGCATTTGCATATTGCATATCATGTGGAAATAATGAAGTTATCCTCCAAAGTCTTTTTCAGAAGATGAGAGGCTACATGATTCAAGCTTGAGGGTTTCTATGGACTGATTGTCAACCATCTGAGGGTGTGCACTTCAATTAGGGTTTTCTTGGTCCTTCAAAAGGTTGAGTATTATCTTTCTTTCAAGGATATGTTACCATCATCATGGTTCTATCATCACCAAGGGCTTCATGATTCATGATCAGTTTCCTTTGGATTAGGGTTTTGACCTATGGTCAACCCTAATCAATGACTTTTATTCCAGCCAGGGTTTTTCAAGGAGAAGAGGTATTCTATTGAGATGGAGATCACATGGTTATGTGGAGAAGCTTATATGAGTTAGGGTTTCATTTCTGAGCCAATTCCTCAAGTGGTGGAGGTTCAAGCTGATCAGAGCATGTCAAGGTCATCTGAGGACCTATACAATTGACTGTGTAAGAGTTGAGGGCTAGGAGGGGGAGAAATGGTTTGAGACACTTCATTCATGTCCCAAAGAGGTTCATTTTTCATTATAAACATCTACCTTGAAGATTTTGAAGTCAGATAAAAAGTTTCCCAAAATGGAAAGTGACCTATAATTGAAAGTTTCCAAAAATGGCAAGTTTTTGGACCATCTTCAACTTGACTTTCCAACCTCAAAGAAGCTTCAAATGAAATTTTGTCCAACATGAAAGTTAAATATCTTTCTCTCCCATTTCCAAAAAGTCCAAGATCATGAGCATCTGATGAATGGTTGAGGAGTTATGAGCAAATGATCATCAAGTGTGCATGAAACTTCAAAATGCCATAACTTTTGATCCAAAACTCCAAATGGAGTCACTCTTTTTGCAAAATGCATGTCATGACCAATATTTTCCAAATCTATCATTGCATTGCATGAAATCACATCACATGATCATTGGTGCATGCATGAGTATTTTAGAGGGAAAATGAAGAATTTAAATTTGGTGCATTACATGAGTTAAATTCCAATCCAATTGTGTTCATGGACTGATTTTAAGTGAAAATGCACCTCTACATGCTACTGTTCACGTGGGATTGAGCCATGCACCCTCATTTTTCATTTTTAGTCATACACCTTATTTCTCATTAACTTTTCATTAGCCATTGCTAATTTGGATTAGCATGATAATTAACACAGCATATAAAAGGTTAATCATAACAGAATTTCTCAGTTTCACACATTCTAGATCTAGATTTTTCACTTCCCTCTCAAATTTCTCTCTCTTCAATTTTCAAAATTCTTCATCTAATTCATCAAAATTCTTGTAGAATCGTGTTCATCATGTGTCATTAAGTAGGATTTGGCCATTGATTTGAAGAATTGGAGCCAAGATCAAGCTGCACAAGCTCAAAAACATGAAGATGGAAGTTGCAATTTGAACTAGATCCAGGCCGTGGCAAGCATCAATTCACACATAAAGCTTCAAGTCATCAATATAGGAGTGGATCTGGATCGTTTGAACACTTGAATACGCTGTTTCATCATTCTTCTCTCCAAGAAGGTTAGATTTCGATCATCATAATTCTCCATTTTATTACCATAATTGTGTAGAACTTTTCATGCTGATAATCCTGATGCTTTTAGATTTTAATTTGGTGAAATATTGCATGAGTTATGTTGACTGGAAGTTTTGTGGTTGCAAATGTTTCTCTTCGATTCGCTTTTGTTAGGAAGAATTAGGCTTAATAGATGTTAGATTCATGATGTACGCGTCGAGACGAGTCCATTGATATATGCCATGCTAAATTCTGCAAAAACAAGTATGAATGTTCATGAAGGTTCGCCGGAATACCGTCGGAGAAGACGACTGAGCTCCACTGTCGTCGGCTCTGCAATTAGGCTAGGGTTTTGGTCCAGTCACCGGCCACGCGTGCGCCTGCTTGGCGCTTCCAGTGGCCTACGCTTCTTTGACCATGCCAGCATGTGTGTTGACCGCGCATGTGGCAGCCACTTCATTAAATGAAGTGTTGCGTTTTGAGCACTTCTTGGACTCCTCCCTGGTTCGATTCCTGGAAGTGTCGTTTTTGGAATTTGTTTTTTGCCAGCGCCTTTATTTTTTTTCAGCATGGTTCGATTCCCACTGCCAGCATTTTTTCAAATTTTATCAAATCATTTCCATATGATCTTCAATATTATTTCATTTTGTTCTTCAAATTCAAAAAATCATAATAAATAGAATATTGATCCAAATTGAATGCAATTTTTTCCTACATGTTCATCTTGATGTCTAGTATTTTATAATGTCTATTTCCGGATTTTATCATTTCTGGATTTTGAATGGTGAACTATTATTTGATCATGGTGCAAATGTGACACGTTGTACCAATTCTTTTGTGAAATGCTCATACATTGCCTAATGGCTTTGAAATTTGGTATAATGATTCCTAACATGTTACTTGATTTTTGAGATTTGGATTGGCATTTTTAGCATTTTTCCATTTCTGTTTTGGATACATGGATGTAGGGTGTGACAATGTGTGTCACACATTTTGATGTTGATCTTATTCATTTTCTTATACATATCAATTGAGCTTTTATGATTCCAATTTTTTGCATGATGCTTGTGTTTGACATGTTATGTGCACATAAAAATTTTCATGATTGTTTGATTCATTTCTGTTTTAATATGGAATTTTGATTCTTGATGTCCGATTGTGTGCTTTGTAATTGCCTTTGCCTTATCTTACTCATGTGATGACTTTTCTTGATGCTTTAGACTTGGTCCTTTTTAGGACATGTTCTTGCTTGATTAAAGTTGCTGTTTGTTGAATATCAAGTTTTGTTTTGACTTTTTTCTTTGCTTTTGACCCTAGGCTTTGCACTAGGGGTTTGTGCTTACAATTTGAGCTTTGTATTTCAGGTTCAAGCATTTAGCTCTATGGTTAATGTGGCCTCATCATTTGAGATTGCCATTTGCTTTGTTTGCTAACATTTGGTTATGTTGTAGGTCCTTTGGTGGTGAATCACTTGAGTGTTTGCCTCTTATGGCTTACATGTTGTACATATTGGGAATGTCTGACTGTTGTTATCTGTTGGTTGTTTGTCTGAATAGAATACTGATTGTTTAGCTTTTCATACAGGTACCTTAGCTGCTTTAAGCTCATTATTTGAGCTTTGCTTTGCTTGTGGTTGGCATACCACTTAGGTAACCTCTCTAACTCCATGTAGTCTGGAAGCCCTGTCGTTTCTGTTTGGCAGGCATTTGGCTGAAGTCCTCCTTAAGAGGCAATGACTGTGTTTGTTTACTTTTGTGCTGTTACTTTGTTAAGACCTCCTAAGTGAAGAGGCAATTGGCAGATAGAAGGGATTTCCAATCAATCCCCTGCTATTCAGTTGAGTCTTTCATTATGCTCGCACTACGTGCTGATGCTTTTGAATAAACACCCAAAATCTTATATAGTCAGTCAGGTGGAATAGGGTCCCTCATTCTGGACCCCCGCACCTTCTTTGTCTTGAGCTCACCCAGGCCAGGGTTAAGAGCTATGAGGTCTAACCCTCATTACCTTTCATCTACTCACCCTAACTCTCAATGTTAGAGGTTAAGAGCTCTAGATTACCATTGCATTCAGGCTTGTTTGTCGAGGTTGACATGACCCCTTGACCAAAGCCCACCCTTGTGTGAGGCCTCTTGTTTGTATATAGAGTGTGTGATTGCTTTTGATATGTTTATCTGCTTTCCACTTCTCACCTCCTTTTCTGTAGGAATCGTACGTTCAACTTTCGAGGAAGTTGAACGTATGTAGAGTTAGGACTTGAGTTGACTCACTTCCTGTGTGAGTTAAACTCTTATTAGAGACCTCAACCTAGGGTTATAATTTGCATGACGACTATTAGGCTCGAGTCAGCCTCCCTTTTAGTTCGTTATTCCCTTGGTCTCTGGTTAGGAGAATTTCTCCCCTGTTAAGGGGAACTACGACAGCCCTGATCCTCATACCAGATGAGGTACGTAGGCAGGAGATCGTGCGAGATCTCTCTGGGCGCCCTTTTTCTTTTTTGTGTGTGTTTTGCTTGACAGCTATTAGGTCCGAGTTCCCGACTCCCTTTTAGTCTGTGTGTTCAACTTCTTTGTTTCTTCTGACGTCTCAGCGTCTTCTTGGTGTTTGCTTGACAGCTATTAGGCTCGAGTGCCAGACTCCCTGTTAGCTTGTCTGTTTGATAACCTTTTTGCGTGTGTTTGGAGTCGGATGTAAGACCAGCCATTTGCATTCCGTTTCCTTATTTGTGTTTGTTGTTCGGAGTCGGACGTAAGACCAGCCATTGGCAGTCTGTTTCCTTTGTGTGTTTATTTTGACGTCTCAGCGTCTTTGTGTTGTGTTTTGTTTCGGCGTGCGTTAGCCAAACTACGACAACTCTGATTCTCATTCCATATGAGATACGTAGGCATAGGATGCGATATCCTAGCGAGCCAGTTCCCCATTTCCCCGAACTACGTTGACTCTGATGTTTGTTTCTGATAAACTACGTAGGCCCAGGATGCGATATCCTGCCGAGTCTGCTTCCTCCGTCTTCTTCCATCTGTGTTTTATTCCAGTGTGTGTGCATTCTTTTGAGCAGTTATTTAACAACCTTATTCTATTCTTTTGAGCGTGGATCCCGTCGAGTACGACGGACGTGAGGGGTGCTAATACCTTCCCCTTGCGTAACCGACTCCCGATCCTAGCAATCTCTGGTCGTAAGACCAATTCCTTTCCCTTTTCCAGGTTTACTTCGAGCGTTTCCTTTCCCTCCTTTGGGATAAATAACGCACGGTGGCGGCTCTGTGTCTTTTTCCGCCAGTTGTTTTTCGCGTATGCGACAGCTGGCGACTCTGCTGGGGACTACGAAGTTGACCTCGTGCTGGTCCATCTTCCCTAAGCGAGTCAATCCTAGCGCGCTCTAGGGTAGTTTTGGTTGCTTTTGCTGTTCTATTTATTGCATTTATGATTATTATACTGTGATTGTATATATTTGCATATATGTTTGCATGCATCATATTATCATTGTGTTGGATTCTGTACAGGTTTGGTTCCTCTGATTTGGGGTGGATGTTCTGAGTGGGGCTAAAACCCAGGCCCGAGTATACACCTAGGATTAGCGTGGTCTCATGTTGCCTCTCATGTTAGGTCAACATGTTTTTTGGCGACGTGACATACCACAAGCCGGACGAGGTTCTTTTGAGGGAGCTCTTCCTTTGTGGAGTATCCACTTTGGTTGAGTCACCTCATCTGAGCTGTTGACTTCGGTGACCGTTCTTTCCCGGATCTTTGGTTTAGATGATCTTATGAGAGCTACAACGGCACACCCGAAAGGGCAAACCCGTTGAGTATCTTGTCCGATTGTCGAGACCATTATCCGCCTTAGGATGACCTTGTTAGAATTCACCTATAAGGGGAGGGTTGATTCCTACAGATGCATGTTCTGATGGTGACTTTTGGTTCTGTTATTGATCTGGGTCCTATTTATGAGTGGGATTTATGGATTTTTTTCTGAGACGCCGGAGTTCTGTCCGCGGTATTTATCAGTAGGGATCCGTTTATTTCAGGATTCCCTGGGTTGATTCAGATGATTTTTGGCGCTATCAGTTCAGTGGTTTTCCAGTGATGATGGTAATGTATCCTTCAGTTCCGTTTATTTCGGAACCCTGAGTTGGATTTGTGGTTATTCAGTCCCTCAGATGGTTGTGATCAGTTCAGAGACCGGAATCCAGTGCAGTTGATGTTCAGATGATTTGGAGGATGGCATAGTGCATTGCATTCATGCATCAGCATCATTCCCATTTTGCATTTATTTGCATCTAACTCATGTTTATCCATATGCAGGGTACATTCTTGATTGAGATTCTGGTTGAGAGACTTCCTTGTTCCAGATATGAGGACCGGCTTGAAGAATGATGTGGTCTACAGTTTCTTCGATCCAGAGATTGGTGTGCTGAGAGATATGATAGCATTGATTACACCTGACCGTGTGGGGATGTTCCGTGAGGCTTATGGTGGTATTCTGAAGTTGGTTTTCAGGCTCACAGATGATGATAGGAGTGTCATCCATACCCTTCTCCAGTTCTATGACCCTGGTTTGAGATGCTTTGTTTTCCCGGATTACTTGTTAGGACCTTTGATGGAGGACTATGCAGTATTCTGGGTATTCATATCAGAAACCAGATTCCATTCTATGTCACTAAGGGAGAACCTGATGTTGCTGAGATTTCTCGTGCTCTTTATTTGAGCCCCGAAGTGATTAAAGGAGGTTTGAAGGAGAAGGGAAAGTTGCCTGGTTTTCATTTGAGTTTTTTGGAGGCCAAAGCCAAGGAGTATGCTGTTTTGGGTAATTGGAGGGTCGTTTGCGCTTTGATTCCTGTAAGCATTTATGGAATCATCCTATTCCCTAATCAGAAGAACTTTGTAGACATTAATGCCATCCGGGTGTTTGCTCAGAGGAATCCTATTCCCACCCTGGTTGGGGATGTTTATTACTCGGTCCATAATCGGAACGAGAAGCGGCGTGGGGGATTGATTAGGTGTTGTGCTCAACTGTTATACAAGTAGTTCATGGGATATTTGCCTTCCAGAGGTGCCTTTGTCTTTCTTGATCCTACTGTCAAATGGTCAATCAGGTTGATGGGTTTGCGAGCCAAGGACATAGCTTGGACTCACAATGGTATGGCAGGAAGAGATTTCATTTACAGTTGTGGGAGTCTTCCCAATGTGCCTCTTATAGGAGTTCAGGGTTGCATTAATTACAACCCGGTGCTTCTTAGGAGACAAATGGGATTTGCTGTGGAGGGTCCTCCCCTTGGGCGCGAGATTCAGGAGTCTTTCTACTTCCCAATTGAGGGTAATCAGCCAAAGTTGAGGCAAGTGTCTGATGAATGGCGCGACATTCAAAGGAAGGGCAAGGTTCCTTTTGGTAGGGTTAATAGTAGGTCTTTTCCTCCGTTTGATGATTGGCTCAACAAGAGAGTGGAGCTCACTCGTCTACCATTTCCTGTGGGTGATCCTTGGTATCCGTTGATTGAGGAGTCCCGTTCTTCTGTCAGCATTGAGGAATTTCTTGAGATGAAGAAGGCTAGAGATCAGCTGCATGCAGAGAAGACTGAGTTGGAGATGAGTGTTGCTAGGACTCAAATGGTTAATCAGGAAATCAAAGGGAAAATAGAAGACCAGGATAAGAGACATGCTCTTGTGGTGAAGCGTTTTGAGATAGACACCGCTTATTATGGCAAGATCAGCCAAGCGTTAGAGTCATCTACAAAGGAGCACGACATTACCAAGGAAAAGTTTGCTAGAGCTTTGAAGGTCATTGAAGATGAAAAGAGGAGACAAATCCTTGTGAAGACTCGGAGAGAAGCTAGAGCCAAAGTCCTTACCGCCGAATGGGAAGCAAAGCTGCAGATTAAGGAAGAAGAGAACGCGAAGATGGTGGCTGAGAGAGATCATTATCTTGCTGATAGGGACCATTATTTCCGACAGATGAAGATTCATCAGAAGGAGGTGGGAAGACTGCAGCAGGAGAACACTGAGCTCAGGTTCGCCGTGAAGTTTACCAAGATGGTTGATGAGGTAGGGCCTTCTGTGGGGACCTTCTTCAGATTATACTTTTTGTGGCGGTTGTTGTTATGTGTGGATTATCGTCAGGCCTGTTGACGGAATTCACTTGCTTGTATTTCCTGTCTGTTTCTGGAGAATTGTAATTTGATTTGTATCAGACTTGATGTATGACTTTTGCACGTGTAATACACTTTTGATATACAGTGGTTATTTTCATTCATTGATCGATCTTCAAGCTTTATTTGCTTTCCTGTATGCACTCACATAGCACACACATGGTTGGGTGATATCTTTGCTAAATCATAATTCTCCGATCTGTATGGTGAAACCAGATGATTGATGTCAGATTGTTATCTGTCTCGATGAAACCAGGATCGAAAGACAGAGTGTTCCTCATATGAATAGACATTGCATTCATGCATGAATCATAATAACTTGTCTTCTATTTTGCAGGTGTCGGTTTCTAACGTGCTTGATTGTTTCAGGAATCATTGCTCGCGCACGTAGAATCATTCCTTTGCACGTAGCACGTCCACACAGATACCCTACCAGGTGCAACAAATCCAAATTGATGGATACATCCAACGCAGATATTCTCGAGCTGAAAGAGAAGATGGAAGAGTTGATCAATGTTATGCAAGAGTTCGCCTTGGGGCAGAAGGTACTTGTTGAGAAAGTGGAAAAGCTCGAGCGGGCTTCGGCTGCCAACAGTGGTAATAATCTAGAGGGTGTTTCCAACAACGGTCTCGGTGGTTCTAGGGATGAAGGTGATCCTAGAAGGAAGACTACTGCTGATGTGGTGATCAATAACGGTGGAGGTTTTGGTTTCGCTGCAGGTGGTGGACCAGGTCCTGTGGGCAATAATCTGAAGGATAATCAGTTTCCTCCTTTCTTTGAAGCCCTGGAAGATAAAGAAGCGGATCAGTTCTCCATACTGAATGAACAGTTTGGTCAGTGGGGTGTTCAACCGCCAAACAAGGAAATTCAGGTGCTGGCAGAGAAGATCAGGACTCTGGAAATCCATGCTACTCCTAGGGCTATCAACATGTCAAATATGGGGCTGGTTGAGGGGATTGTGATCCCGCAAAAGTTTAAAGCGCCTGCGTTTGACAAGTATAATGGGAGTTCTTGCCCGGAAACTCATCTCCAGGCTTTTGTCCGAAAGATTTCTGCCTATACAATGGATCATAAGCTTTGGATGTACTTCTTCCAGGACAGCTTGTCTGGTGGGTCTCTGGAATGGTATACCAAATTGAGGTCGTCGGATATCAAGAGCTGGCAGGATCTGGGGGATGCGTTCTTTAAACAGTATCAATTCAATGCTGACATGGCTCCTAGTCATACCCAGCTGCAGGGTATGTCTCAGAAGCCTAATGAAGGGTTTAAAGAATACGCACAAAGGTGGAGGGAGTTGGCTGCCAGAGTTCAACCTCCGTTGGTAGACCGGGAGATGTCTGATCTGTTTATGGGTACCCTTCAGGGGACGTTTGCAGAAAGAATGGTGGGATGCTCGGTTACCAACTTTCCAGACATAGTGGTGGTTGGGGAAAGAATAGAAAGTTGGTTGAAGATGGGGAAGATCCAGGGAAGTGCTTCGTCGTCTGGATCGAAGAAGCCCTTTGGTAATGGCCAACATAAGAAGGAAGGTGACGCAAGTGTTGTGTATGCCCAGAGGGGACAAGGTAGGGATCGTTACTACCAGCACACTGCTGCGGTAACAATTCCTGCTGATAATCAACAACAACAGCAACCGCAACAGCAACGACAGCCCTTTCAGCAGAGGACACAGCGGGCCGGGTATCAGGTGAGAGGACGAATGACTGATCGTCAGTTTGATAGGCCGCCAGTGACATATTCTTTCTTGTTAAAAAAGTTGAAAGATCTGGGTTTGGTTCAACTGAGAACATTGGCTCCGTTGAGACCTGATCAGAGACCTGCCAATTATGATGAGAACGCCAAGTGTGAATTTCACTCTGGTGCCCCTGGACACAATGTGGAGAATTGTAAAGCTTTTAAGCATGTGGTCCAGGATTTGGTAGACTCTAAAGCTATCAATTTTGCTCCATCTCCAAATGTTAACGCTAATCCCATGCCGGCACATGGTCAGATGGGGGTGAATGCAATTTCTGAGGATAGGAGGATAATTGGGCTGATGAGTGTAGACCAGTTGAAGACTCCGTTGGCTGAGGTCAAGGGACAACTGTTGAAGAATGGGGTCTTTCCGGGTTGTGATGATTGTTGTGCTGCGTGCACTGTTGCTACCGATGGGTGTGTTTTGTTGAGGGAGGCTGTCCAGAGGATGATGGATGAGGGAAGTCTCAGATTTGAGAAGGTTGGTTTGGAAAGGGAGGATGTCTCCACCATAACCATATATTTTGATCCGATCGATTTGTCAGCGCTGGCAGATGCAGCTCCGGTTACCATCACGGTACCTGGGCCAATTCCTTATGACAACGATGATGTTGTGCCGTGGCACCATGGTGGGGAGGTTTACTGTAATGGAGAGAAGAAGGAGGATCAAGCTGCAGGTGAAACCACCGTTTCAAAGGTGGATAATGCCGGACCCAGTGGTTTCACTCGCAGTGGAAGGTTGTTTGCGCCCGACACATTGAGGAGTGGGGATGGAGAGAAAGAAAAGAAAGATAAGGTCGAGGCTTTAGCCAGGGCAAGAGGGAAGCAGGTGGTAAGTGAGGGTACTTCTGTAGTGACACCGGCGCCCGTGGGGTCGGAAAGAGAACTTGATGATGAAGCTGAAGAATTTCTGAGGATCATCAAGAAGTCAGAGTATAAGCTTGTTGACCATCTGCAGCAGACTTCATCCAAGATTTCAATTTTGTCATTGTTGTTAAGCTCCGAGGGGCATAGAGAGGCTTTGCTGAAAATATTGAAGAGAGCCTATGTTCCCCAGGAGATAACTATCAATCAGCTGGAGACAGTGGTGTCCAATGTTAATGCCAGCCATGGGCTGGGTCTCACTGATCTTGATCTAACGGTGGATGGGCGTAATCATAACAGGGCATTACACATTGCAATGGAGTGTAAAGGAGCAGTGTTGTCGCACGTTTTGGTGGATACTGGCTCATCGCTCAATGTGTTACCGAAGAAGGCCCTGGAAAAGTTGGACTGTGAAGGATTGGTTCTGAGGCCAACTGACCTGATTGTTAGAGCATTTGATGGCTCTAAGAGGGCTGTGTTTGGGGAAGTGGAGCTCCCTGTGAAGATCGGGCCTGAGGTGTTTAAGTCCGTATTCTATGTCATGGATATTTAGCCGGCATACAGTTGCCTGTTGGGTCGACCGTGGATACATGCTGTTGGGGCAGTGACTTCGACGTTGCACCAGAAATTGAAGTATATCTGGGACGGGAAGGTCGTCACAGTTTGTGGAGAGGAAGACATCTTCGTCAGCCACCTGTCATCGTTCAAATATGTGGAAATGGACGGTGAGATATTTGAAACACCAAGTCAAGCATTTGAAACCGTTAAGGTGGAGAATGCCATTTTTGCTAAAGAAGAGAAGAAGCCGTCCATTTCTTCGTATAAACAGGATGTTGAGGTGGTGAAGAGTGGAGAAGCCCCAGGTTGGGGAAGGATGATTGACATTGCTGCCAAGGAAGACAGGTTTGGGGTTGGTTATCAGCCGGGCCGAGGCTCGTCTGGGCAGAGCAGAGGACGTCGTCCGCCATTCACGTTCACCAGTGCTGGAATGCTGGATCTAGATCGCATCTGTGCGGTGGGTGAAGAGATCGACAGTGACTGCGAGCTCGACTCGTGGATAAAACCGTGCGTACCAGGGATGGAGATCCAGAACTGGAAGGCCGAAAAGATCATCACTGTCACTCTACGTGAAGAGTAATATTTCTGTTTTTCAATTTTGTCTGCATGAAAGCCATACATTTTGCCCGAAACGTAATGGTTCATTGTAAGGGCCACCTCATGTGTTTCATTTTGCAATGTTTGCATCAGTAATAAAAGGATGTTTTTCATTAAAAGTGGTGCTCCCTGTTTTTCATTTATTTTTGCAGTTTAATAAAAACAAAAATAAAAATGACAATGTTTGTTTTCATGTTCCTTCTTTTCGTTTGCTTTGTTCCGGTTCTAAAGCAATGCATGAATCAACATTCATGCAGATGCGATCATTCTCCGGATCTCATTGATAACAGTCCTGTTACACCCTCATATGACTTCGACAATCCGATCTATCATGCCGAAGAAGAAGGCGAAGAAGATTGTGAACTGCCGGAGGAATTAGCCAGGTTGTTGAAACAAGAGGAGAAGGTGATTCAACCGCACGAGGAGCAGGTCGAGGTTGTGAATTTGGGTACCGAGGAGGTCAGGAAGGAAGTGAAAATCGGGGCCGCTTTGGAGGTAAATGTCAAGAGCAGAATGGTAGCCTTGTTGAAAGAGTATGTTGACATCTTTTCCTAGTCTTATCAAGATATGCCAGGGTTGGATACCGATATCGTTGTGCACAAGCTACCGTTGAGAGCAGATTATCCTCCAGTGAAGCAGAAGTTGCGCAGAACTCGACCCGAGATGGCCATGAAAATCAAAAAGGAAGTGCAGAAGCAGTTGGATGTTGGTTTCCTAGCTGTTACTAATTATCCACCTTGGGTCGCGAACATTGTGCCGGTGCCGAAAAAGGATGGAAAGGTGAGAATGTGTATGGACTACCGGGATTTGAACAGAGCTAGCCCGAAGGATGATTTCCCATTACCTCACATTGATGTGTTGGTAGATAATACAGCTCAATTCTCGGTGTTTTCCTTCATGGATGGCTTTTCTAGCTATAATCAAATTAAAATGTCGCCAGATGATATGGAGAAAACAACGTTCATCACACCGTGGGGCACTTTTTGTTATAAGGTGATGCCATTCGGTCTCAAGAACGCCGGTGCTACTTATCAGAGAGCCATGGTGACTTTGTTTCATGATATGATTCATCATGAAATTGAATGCTATGTTGATGACATGATAGCAAAGTCCCAAACAGAAGAGGGGCATCTGGTAGATCTGGCCAAGTTGTTTGACCGATTGAGACAATTCAGACTGAGGTTGAATCCGAATAAGTGCACTTTCGGAGTGCGGTTCGGTAAATTGCTGGGGTTTATTGTAAGCGAAAGAGGAATCGAGGTTGATCCTGCTAAAGTAAAAGCAATACGAGAAATGCCTGAACCGAGAACAGAGAAGGAGGTTCGTGGTTTCTTAGGTAGATTGAACTACATTTCACGGTTCATATCTCATCTAACAGCCACGTGTGAACCGATATTCAAGTTATTGAGAAAAGATCAAACGGTCGGGTGGAATAACGATTGCCAAGCGGCATTTGAAAAGATAAAAGAATATTTGCAGGAGCCCCCGATTCTGATGCCTCCTGTGGAGAGACGACCGTTAGTTCTGTACTTGACGGTCCTTGAGGGGTCTATGGGGTGTGTACTAGGGCAGCATGACGAGTCTGGTCGAAAAGAGCATGCAATTTACTACCTTAGCAAAAAGTTTACCGATTGTGAAACAAGATATTCACTGCTCGAGAAAACTTGTTGTGCTTTGGTATGGGTTGCTCGCCGACTAAGACAGTATATGCTGGTTCATACCACTTTGTTGATTTCCAAGATGGATCCGATCAAGTATATATTTGAGAAGCCAGCATTGACCGGACGGGTTGCGAGGTGGCAAATGATTTTGACTGAATATGATATCCAGTATACCTCTCAGAAGGCGATCAAGGGGAGTGTATTGTCTGATTATCTCGCCCAGCAACCCATTGAGGATTATCAACCGATGAAGTTTGAATTCCCTGATGAGGACATCATGTTTCTCAGAACGAAAGATTGTGAGGAACCAATCCCGGAGGAGGGGCCTGACCCTGAATCCGAATGGATTCTGATGTTTGATGGGGCCGTTAACGTGAATGGTAGTGGAATTGGTGCTGTTTTGGTTACGCCGAAAGGATCCCACATTTCTTTTGCTGCCCGGCTAACATTTGAGTGCACCAACAACGTGGCTGAGTACGAAGCTTGCATATTGGGTATTGAAGAGGCGATTGATTTGCGGATCAAAAACCTTGTTATATATGGAGATTCAGCTTTAGTTGTGAATCAAGTTAACGGAAAATGGTATACGCATCAATCTCATTTAGTTCCATACCGGGACTATACGAGGAGATTGTTGACGTTCTTCACTAAAGTGGAATTACATCATGTGCCGAGAGAAGAGAATCCTCTGGCAGATGCTTTGGCTACTCTGGCCGCCTTGATTAAGGTGCAGTGGTGGAATCAGTTCCCTAGTGTTGAGGTGGGACGAATGGATAGACCGGCTTATGTGTTTACTGTCGAAGCAGCGCCTGATGATGAGAAGCCGTGGTATTATGATATCAAGCGCTATCTGGAAACCCAAGAATATCCTGAGGGAGCATCCAAGAAGGACCGAAAGACTCTGAGGAGGTTGGCCATGGTGTTCTATCTGAACAAGGATGGGGTTTTGTACAAGCGGAATTTTGATTGGGTCTTGCTCAGATGTGTTGATGACAAAGAGGCAAGCCAATTGATGAAAGAAGTGCACGAGGGGTCATTTGGTACCCATGCCAGTGGGAATGCAATGGTGAAAAAGCTGTTGCGGGCTGGATATTATTGGATGACAATGGAGGCCCAATGTTTCAACTTCGTGCGGAAATGTCATAAATGCCAGATTTATGCTGATAAGGTGCACGTGCCTCCAAACCCGTTGAGTTTGATGTCATCTCCGGGGCCGTTTGCTATGTGGGGCATTGATATGATTGGAAAGATCGAGCATACGGCTTCGAATGGGCACCGGTTCATATTAGTGGCTATCGATTACTTTACTAAGTGGGTGGAAGCAGCCTCTTATACAAATGTGACAAAGCAGGTCGTGGCCAGATTCCTCAAGAGAGACATCATTTGCAGATATGGGGAGCCCGAGAGAATCATTACTGATAATGGTTCTAATCTCAATAACAAGATGATGGCAGAACTGTGCCGGGAATTCAAGATCGAGCATCACAATTCTTCTCCTTATCGTCCGAAGATGAATGGGGCGGTTGAGGCGGCTAATAATAATATTAAGAAGATTGTGCAGAAGATGGTCATAACCTATAAGGATTGGCACAAGATGTTGTCGTTTGCATTGCATGGGTATCGAACCTCGGTACGTACGTCTACTGGGGCAATGCCTTTCTCGCTTGTGTATGGGATGGAAGCCGTGTAACCGGTTAAGGTTCAGATTCCTTCGTTGAGAGTCCTGATGGACGTGAAATTAGAAGAAGCCGAATGGGTAAGGACTCGGTACGAAGAGTTGAGCCTGATTGAGGAAAAGAGGCTGGCGGCCGTCTGCCATGGGCAGTTGTACCAGTAACGAATGAAGCGTGCTTTTGACCGAAAGGTGCGACCTCGGGTATATCATGCAGGAGATATGGTGTTGAAAAGGATCCTTCCTCCTTAAAACGATCGTCGGGGCAAGTGGACACCCAATTATGAAGGTCCGTTCGTGGTCAAGAAGGTTTTCTCTGGCGGAGCCTTGTTGTTGACGACCATGGATGGCGAGGATTTTCCATCCCCTGTGAATGCGGACGCAGTTAAAAAATACTTCGTATAAGAGACCCGTTGGACGAAAAGAATAAAATAGTCCAGGCAAAAATGGGCATCCCGGCGAACCAGAAAAAAAATAATGAAAGGTTCGGGCAAAAATTAGGGATAAAAAGGAGGAAAAAAAATTGTACACCCGGCAAGTCGAAAACCCCACCAGGGCGGCTTGGGCAAAAAAGGGTATCCCGGTGGATTGAAAACCCGAAAGGGCGGTCCAGGCAAAAGAGGGATTGAAACGAACAACTGCGTCCAGCATGATCGTTTGTGTTTTGGTTAAGACACGTGGATAATCCCCTGTAGGGATCAGTCAGAAGCGTCTTGTTCAGAAGGCAGAAAGCACGGAGAGTCTTGAGGACATATGGGTTGTAACCGGATTGGAACTCGATGAGATCGCGGTTTCACATTGCCATTAGGATAGATTTTCCTTTTGTGCGCAATTACCTCTTTTCAGGAATTGCTTCCTGTGTATTGCTCGGTTTTGAGCCACCTTTTTCAATCAATAAAATGCATATTCAGTCAAATAATTTTGTTTTTTTATTTTCATTACCGTTTTGATTGCAAAAACATCCGTTTATTTTGATAAAGAATCTTTGCATTTTAAGACATACAGGTCCCTTCCAATGCATGTTCATAAGATTGAAAACTTGAAATCTTATTCGGAAGGTTGAGTGACCCAGGTGTTGAAATTTTGGTACACCTGGGGCACGTTTTTGTCTAACGATCTCTTTTGCAGGAGTTGTTAGATATTTTCACTCACTTGCAGGTTGTGATATGAAGCCTTTTTGACAAAGGATCCCCGTGGAGTCCAATCAGGGACAAGGTGTAAAGACGGCGAGAAACGTGCGACGATCCTGGAGGATTAATCAAGAAGACTCTTCAAAGTCTGAGGACTGGAAAGTTTGTACGAACCCAAGGAGTTCGATCTCCGTAGAGTACGGAGAAGTCAAGGATACAAGGTGATGAATCAGAAAAGTCCAGACGAGTCTGGGAGTTCTCAAAAGTGGAAAGCTGACACTGGATTTAGATGGCGAATACCAGGGTTCGACGGGTCGACGGGTGTTCCGTGCCAGATTTTCCTTATTTCCCCTAGCAGGGTCGGGATTGTTATCTCCCCAGCGGGTTCGAGATCGGTGTTGCCTCGGCAACCAGGCCTGAAGGTTGTTGTTTCCCCTAGCAGGGCGGAGATTGTTATTTCCCCAGCAAGTCGAAGATTGATGTTGTCCCCGCAGAGTGCGTTGGTGGTTTCTTCCCCAGCGAAGTCCCCAAGCGGATCGGGTTCAGTGGAGGTCATCCCTGGTGAGTGTGGTCCTTTCCTCATCAGCAGTGTTATTCCCCAACAAGGTGGATATTGGAGTGGTATCAAGTTCCTCAGTAGAGTGCTTCGAACTTCCCAGGAGAGTCCCTTGAGGGGATACTTTTTATGCATTCATCATTTAGAAGATCATAGCATATTGCATAGTTAATTGCGTAACATTTCCATGGTTATTGAGCATTACGCTAAAAGAAATCATCATGCACCAGCATTGCAAGCATGAACTAGTCTCAAGCCGTGGTTACCGTTTGAGAAGTGGTTTCGCTGGTTGGAAGATCAGCATCAGCATTGCAAGCATCAGTTAGTCTCGAGTTGTGGTCACCGCTTGAGAGTTGGTTTCACCGGATGGTGAAGATGTTACTCTGAGGAGTTTAGCATCATGACGTTGTAGCAACAATGTTCCCCAGTAGTGCGATATTGGAGGAAAATTTTCCGTCGGGCGGAGATGGAAATGAAGATCAGAGAATGTTACGCGATCAGCGCGAAAATCGAAGAATGGAGAAAAGGAAGTGTTTCGGCATTTTCTGGAGAACGGGGTTCAAATGGAGATTGGAGTTGAAGATTATATCCGGGATGAGGTCCTCAGGATTGTCTTCTGATCATGTGTCACCTTAGACTTTGGCGAGGCCAAGAGAAGTCGTTATGGGTGTCTTCTAAGGAAGAAATACACATGTTACCTTCCTTTTGTGGAGGTGTACCCTCTGATATGTCGCCATCAGAGTGGTGGTTGGTGGTATTTCCTGCATTGCCAGCAGAATTATCACAAGAAAATGGAGAACGGGGTTCAAATGGAGAGAAGGAAATGTTGGGCATTTTCTGGAGAACGGAGTTCAAATGGAGACAGGGAGACACGTGGTGTTTTCTGGAGAGCAGGGTTCACAACGGCGATCGCGAGTTATCGTCAGGCGAATGGGGTTCGAATGGAGAATGGGGTTCATTGTTTGGCAGTAGGAGTGACATGAAGTTATCGGGGTTCAAATGCGGTGATCCGAGATCATCCGTGCGAAAGAAAATATATGTTCGGGGTCCAAGAAAAAAAAATCAGAAAGTTTTGGGGTTCAAGAAAAAGCAAAAAAATAATAATAATCCCCAGCGGATGCGGCATTCAGGTCATGGCTATTCCTGTGTTACCATTTATTTTGGTATTCGGATTAACGTTCTTTTCGGTATTCAGGCCGACTGTCTCTGTATCAGACGGATTCTTCTTTTAAGATCGCTTCTTTGCCGATTCTGACAGGCATTATTAATTATTCCCCAGCAGAGCGCAAATTGTTCGTCTGTTCTGGGTATTCAATCACTCTTCACTCTGATCATCTGAAAGCCGAGGCTTTTTATATCGACAAGTTCACAGTGGATTGAATAGGGGCAGCTGTAACACCTCAAAATTTGCCCTCCTCTTCTTGGGACTAGTTTAGAATTTTGCATTTCATGTTTTAGGACATTAGGCATTTGCATATTGCATATCATGTGGAAATAATGAAGTCATCCTCCAAAGTCTTTTTCAGAAGATGAGAGGCTACATGATTCAAGCTTGAGGGTTTCTATGGACTGATTGTCAACCATCTGAGGGTGTGCACTTCAATTAGGGTTTTCTTTGTCCTTCAAAAGGTTGAGTATTATCTTGCTTGCAAGGATATGTTACCATAATCATGGTTCTATCATCACCAAGGGCTTCATGATTCATGATCAGTTTCCTTTAGATTAGGGTTTTGACCTATGGTCAACCCTAATCAATGACTTTTATTCCAGCCAGGGTTTTTCAAGGAGAAGAGGTATTCTATTGAGATGGAGATCACATGGTTATATGGAGAAGCTTATATGAGTTAGGGTTTCATTTCTGAGCCAATCCTCAAGTGGTGGAGGTTCAAGCTGATCAGAGCATGTCAAGGTCATCTGAGGACCTATACAATTGACTGTGTAAGAGCTGAGGGCTAGGAGGGGGAGAAATGGTTTGAGACACTTCATTCATTTCCCAAAGAGGTTCATTTGTCATTATAAACATCTACCTTGAAGATTTTGAAGTCAGATCAAAAGTTTCCCAAAATGGAAAGTGACCTGTAATTGAAAGTTTCCAAAAATGGCAAGTTTTTGGACCATCTTCAACTTGACTTTCCAACCTCAAATAAGCTTCAAATGAAATTTTGTCCAACATGAAAGTTGAAAATCTTTCTCTCCCATTTCCAAAAAGTCCAAGATCATAAGCATCTGATGAATGGTTGAGGAGTTATGAGCAAATGGTCATCAAGTGTGCATGAAACTTCAAAATGCCATAACTTTTGATCCAAAACTCCAAATGGAGTCACTCTTTTTGCAAAATGCATGTCATGACCAATATTTTCCAAATCTATCATTGCATTGCATGAAATCACATCACAAGATCATTGGTGCATGCATGAGTATTTTGGAGGGAAAATGAAGAATTTAAATTTGGTGCATTACATGAGTTAAATTCCAATCCAATTGTGTTCATGAACTGATTTTAAGTGAAAATGCACCTCCACATGCTACTGTTCACGTGGGATTGAGCCATGCACCCTCATTTTTTATTTTTAGTCATACACCTTATTTCTCATTAACTTTTCATTAGCCATTGCTAATTTGGATTAGCATGATAATTAACATAGCATATAAAAGGTTAATCATAACAGAATTTCTCAGTTTCACACATTCTAGATCTAGACTTTTCACTTCCCTCTCAAATTTCTCTCTCTTCAATTTTCAAAATTCTTCATCTAATTCATCAAAATTCTTGTAGAATCGTGTTCATCATGTGTCATTAAGTAGGATTTGGCCATTGATTTGAAGAATTGGAGTCAAGATCAAGCTGCACAAGCTCAAAAACATGAAGATGGAAGTTGCAATTTGAACTAGATCCAGGCCGTGGCAAGCATCAATTCACACATAAAGCTTCAAGTCATCAATATAGGAGTGGATCTGGATCGTTTGAACACTTGAATACGCTGTTTCATCATTCTGCTCTCCAAGAAGGTTAGATTTCGATCATCATAATTCTCCATTTTATTGCCATAATTGTGTAGAACTTTTCATGCTGATAATCCTGATGCTTTTAGATTTTAATTTGGTGAAATATTGCATGAGTTATGTTGACTGGAAGTTTTGTGGTTGCAAATGTTTCTCTTCGATTCGCTTTTGTTAGGAAGAATTAGGCTTAATAGATGTTAGATTCATGATGTACGCGTCGAGACGAGTCCATTGATATATGCCATGCTAAATTCTGCAAAAACAAGTATGAATGTTCATGAAGGTTCGCCGGAATACCGTCGGAGAAGACGGCTGAGCTCCATCGTCGTCGGCTCTACAATTAGGCTAGGGTTTTGGTCCAGTCACCGGCCACGCGTGCGCCTGCTTGGCGCTTCCAGTGGCCTACACTTCTTTGACCATGCCAGCGTGTGTGTTGACTGTGCATGTGGCAGCCACTTCATTAAATGAAGTGCTGCGTTTTGAGCACTTCTTGGACTCCTCCCTGGTTCGATTCCTGGAAGTGTCGTTTTTGGAATTTGTTTTTTGCCAGCGCCTTTATTTTTTTTCAGCATGGTTCGATTCCCACTGCCAGCATTTTTTCAAATTTTATCAAATCATTTCCATATGATCTTCAATATTATTTCATCTTGTTCTTCAAATTCAAAAAATCATAACGAATAGAATATTGATCCAAATTGAATGCAATTTTTTCCTACATGTTCATCTTGATGTCTAGTATTTTATAATGTCCATTTCCTGGTTTTATCATTTCTGGATTTTGAATGGTGAACTATTATTTGATCATGGTGCAAATGTGACACGTTGTACCAATTCTTTTGTGAAATGCTCATACATTGTCCAATGGCTTTGAAATTTGGTATGATGATTCCTAACATGTTACTTGATTTTTGAGATTTGGATTGGCATTTTTAGCATTTTTCCATTTCTGTTTTGGATACATGGATGTAGGGTGTGACAATGTGTGTCACACATTTTGATGTTGATCTTATTCATTTTCTTATACATAACAATTGAGCTTTTCTGATTCCAATTTTTTGCATGATGCTTGTGCTTGACATGTTATGTGCACATAAAATATTTCATGATTGTTTGATTCATTGCTGTTTTAATATGGAATTTTGATTCTTGATGTCCGATTGTGTGCTTTGTAATTGCCTTTGCCTTATCTTACTCATGTGATGACTTTGCTTGATGCTTTAGACTTGGTCCTTTTTAGGACATGTTCTTGCTTGATTAAAGTTGCTTTTTATTGAATATCAACTTCTGTTTTGACTTTTTTCTTTGCTTTTGACCCTAGGCTTTGCACTAGGGGTTTGTGCTTAAAATTTGAGCTTTGTATTTCAGGTTCAAGCATTTAGCTCTATGGTTGATGTGGCCTCATCATTTGAGATTTCCATTTGCTTTGTTTGCTAACATTTGGTTATGTTGTAGGTCCTTTGGTGGTGAATCACTTGAGTGTTTGCCTCTTATGGCTTACATGTTGTACATATTGGGAATGTCTGACTGTTGTTATCTGTTGGTTGTTTGTCTGAATAGAATACTGATTGTTTAGCTTTTCATACAGGTACCTTAGCTGCTTTAAGCTCATTATTTGAGCTTTGCTTTGCTTGTGGTTGGCATACCACTTAGGTAACCTCTCTAACTCCATGTAGTCTGGAAGCCCTGTCGTTTCTGTTTGGCAGGCATTTGGCTGAAGTCCTCCTTAAGAGGCAATGACTGTGTTTGTTTACTTTTGTGCTGTTACTTTGTTAAGACCTCCTAAGTGAAGAGGCAATTGGCAGATAGAAGGGATTTGCAATCAATCCCATGTTATTCAGTTGAGTCTTTCATTATGCTTGCACTACGTGCTGATGCTTTTGAATAAACACCCAAAATCTTATATAGTCAGTCAGGTGGAATAGGGTCCCTCATTCTGGACCCCCACACCTTCTTTGTCTTGAGCTCACCCAGGCCAGGGTTAAGAGCTATGAGGTCTAACCCTCATTACCTTTCATCTGCTCACCCTAACTCTCAATGTTAGAGGTTAAGAGCTCCAGATTACCATTGCATTCAGGCTTGTTTGTCGAGGTTGACATGACCCCTTGACTAAAGCCCACCCTTGTGTGAAGCCTCTTGTTTGTATATAAAGTGTGTGATTTCTTTTGATATGTTTATCTGCTTTCCACTTCTCACCTCCTTTTCTGTAGGAGTCGTACGTTCAACTTTCGAGGAAGTTGAACGTATGTAGAGTTAGGACTTGAGTTGACTCACTTCCTGTGTGAGTCAAACTCTTGTTAGAGACCTCAACCTAGGGTTATAATTTGCATGACGACTATTAAGCTCGAGTCAGCCTCCCTTTTAGTTCGTTATTCCCTTGGTCTCTGGTTAGGAGAATTTCTCCCCTGTTAAGGGGAACTACGACAGCCCTGATCCTCATACCAGATGAGGTACGTAGGCAGGAGATCGTGCGAGATCTCTCCGGGCGCCCTTTTTCTTTTTTGTGTGTGTTTTGCTTGACAACTATTAGGTCCGAGTTCCCGACTCCCTTTTAGTCTGTGTGTTCAACTTCTTTGTTTCTTCTGACATCTCAGCATCTTCTTGGTGTTTGCTTGACAGCTATTAGGCTCGAGTGCCAGACTCCCTGTTAGCTTGTCTGTTTGATAACCTTTTTGCGTGTGTTTGGAGTCGGATGTAAGACCAGCCATTGGCATTCCATTTCCTTATTTGTGTTTGTTGTTCGGAGTCGGACGTAAGACCAGCCATTGGCAGTCTGTTTCCTTTGTGTGTTTATTTTGACGTCTCAGCGTCTTTGTGTTGTGTTTTGTTTCGGCGTGCGTTAGCCGCACTACGACAGCTCTGATTCTCATTCCAGATGAGATACGTAGGCATAGGATGCAATATCCTAGCGAGCCAGTTCCCCATTTCCCCGAACTACGTTGACTCTGATGTTTGTTTCTGACAAACTACGTAGGCCCAGGATGCGATATCCTGCCGAGTCCGCTTCCTCCGTCTTCTTCCATCTGTGTTTTATTCCAGTGTGTGTGCATTCTTTTGAGCAGTTATTTAGCAACCTTATTCTATTCTTTTGAGCGTGGATCCCGTCGAGTACGACGGACGTGAGGGGTGCTAATACCTTCCCCTTGCGTAACCGACTCCCGATCCTAGCAATCTCTGGTCGTAAGACCAATTCCTTTCCCTTTTCCAAGTTTACTTCGAGCGTTTCCTTTCCCTCCTTTGGGATAAATAACGCACGGTGGCGGCTCTGTGTCTTTTTCCGCCGGTTGTTTTTCGCGTATGCGACAACCATTTCCCGAGGACTCAGTCGAGGCCTCTCCTCCGAGACGCGGATATGTTAGCTTTGGTGGGCGCATTCTCGCTGCTCAATCCGAGGACCCCGAGGCTGGGAACTTGCTTTTAGGATGTCCTGTTGAGGGGAGTCAGTGGAGGTCTTTTGTCTCGTAATAATGTCAAACCTTCAGTGGTAAACGTATTATTCTCGACTGAAGGGCTAGAAGCTGACGAACTTCTGTTCTTAGAACCTGCCAGTGAAGGGCGAGCTAAATTCAGGAAACCTTAACCTTCAACCAACCCGGTTTTATGGTATTCTTGTTGGAGCAGAAATTTGATCTCTTATATGTTCCTCAGTGGTTTTCTCTTCAGACAGTGCGACCTAACAGTTGTTCAAGCAGATACAACAGTCCTAATCCCCATATCACTGCATTGCATCACATCATTTTGCATTCATATCATTTAACGCATGTTTATCTATTTCCAGGGGTTTTATATCTTCTTCTTGATTCTAGTCGGGGTTTTCTGGTTCTCCTAATGGCTCGATCTTCTTACACTGTTTATCTATTGCAAAGAGGTAACTGCCTAAGACTCGATTCAGCGAGCTGCGACACCTACTGCTAGGACGTTGAACACATTGCCCACCCTCCTTTGACACAGCGGGTGTCCTCTTTTGTAAGTCCATGTTCAGATGGCAATCCTTAACCCCTAGTTATCCGAACTACGTTTTGCTCTGATTCTCATTCCAGATGAGATACGTAGGCATAAGACGTGACGTCTTACCGAGCACACTTCTCTTTAACCCATAGATAGCCAAGCTACGAAGACTCTGATTCTCATACTCAGATGAGATACGTAGGCAGTGGATGCAACATCCTTGCGAGTCATTCTCTTTTGACCTTCTTTTAGTAAATAGTACTTTAGATACACCTACACCCTTTAGACTAGAACAACAAGAGTGGATCCCGTAGAGTACTACGGATGCGCAGGGGTGCTAATACCTTCCCTTCGCATAATCGACTCCCGAACCCAAGATTTGGTTGCGAGACCTTGTTTTTTCCTTCTCTTCAGGTTTTCTTCGATCGTTTCCTTTCCCTCCTTTGGGATAAATAACGAACGGTGGCGACAATTCTGTTCTCTTTTTTCACCGGTTGTTTTTTTCGCACCAGTTGCGACACTAAGGTCCTCAGCTTCTCGGGCTCCCAGGTCAGAAAAGGTAATGCCAACTATGACTACTCGTGTGACATCAGTAATCCCAAAGGGGCCTCCATTGAGTGGGGGATCTCAAGTCAGCTTATTAAGGATTAACTCAACGTAAGCCAAACATGGCTATACCACCCTCCTATCATAAGAGCTCTCAAGTCCGGGTATAGGACTTATCTCACCACACAGAGATCACCAAGCACCAGATAGGATAAACAATAACAAACAACAACAAACATAATATATACATAAAAAACAAAGATGGGCTTAACCCACTAGGGACTACTCCCCAGCAGAGTCGCCACTTCACTGTAGCGGTAAAATTTTTGAGATTAAGTTATTGATTAACTTAACTCGCAAAGCAAGAGTCACCACCGTGCTTTTATTATTTACAAAGGAAAAGGGAAAAGTACGAACAAAACCCAAAGAAGTTTTAAAAAAAGTAGTCTTAAGAGAACAAGGGTTTGGGGTTTAGTTATGCAAAGGGAAGGTATTAGCACCCTAAACATCCATGGTACTCCATGGGAACCTCTTTGAAAATATATACATTTTGGTTTGCAAAAGGTGTTGTTTGTTAAAAGATTGGAGAAATGGGAAAAGAAACATTTTTATTATGATTTGATGTTTGCCAATACTTTTAAAGTCTCATGCCTACGTACCAATAAAGTGAAATGGAGGATCAAAACCTCGTAGTTCGTGGTAAAAATAACAAAAGGAGTTTGTTTTGATTCATTTTTATGGGAAAGACATTTTGTCATTTTAAGGAGAATACTTAACTAGTCACCCATAAGTATGAGAACTTTGCATCATCATAAGAAGGGCTCCAACTTGGATAAGGATCAACAAGTATGCCACTAGCTCCCATAGACGGAAAAGAATCATCATCAATACTATGGAGATAGGAGAATTATAACTCAACTATAGAAATGACTCATGTCTAATGCCTTGAGAAAAAAATTTAAAAGAAAAAGTACACAAGGGTACAAAATGGTTTGAATGAGTTAGGCATTTTTTAAGTCTTTTGAAATTAGTCTAAACATGCTTAAGATAAATTAACATTTATTAAGAAAAGGTTTGTAAATCACTTGACAAAAGTCAAGGTTTATTGAGAAAGTAGTTTAACTTAAAACAAGAAGGTTTTGAAAAAGAGAGAAGATTTTAAAAATTAAAGAAGGGGGAAGGAGAAGAAGAGACTACCCTAAAGCAGTAAAGTAAAAGCTAAAGAAGAAATATCTAACCAAGACATATCAAGCTTTATGACATAAGTCAAGCAAGAATTCCCTCCTTTGGATTAAGCCTCGATCAAGCAAAATAAGTAAATAGTAATCCATGTGTTAGATGAAACCAGGGTAATCAAGCCAAGTCTTCACAGAGAAATCCAAAGTCAAGGATATCTGATGAATTTCGGGATCTCAAGTCACAAGTATCAAAGAAAAGGTCAAGATCCTAATTATAAGTCCATAACTCCACAAAGATGCCAAGGATAGTAATCACAAGTCCATGAATTAGGAGTGACAAGCTTCCTTTTTTAGGTTTTTTTATTAGTGTCTTCTTTAAAATATTATCAAAAAAAAGATCCAAATGGTCAAAGAGTAAAATAATATAATCACACAACAATATGATATGAAATGTTAAACATAAAATATAAAGTAAATGACATAAAAAGTAAAGGCATAAAGGTAAATGACTTTGAAGTAAAAGTTACTACAAGTAAATTGTTAGTAAATGATTTTAGTAATCAAAGATGAAAAGATGTTTTGGTCACTTTTTGGAGAACACTCAACTATCCACTCACAATCATGAAAATATAAACCTTATATATCATTTATAAGAAAGGCTCCAACTTGGATAAAAATCAACAAGTATGCCATTAGCTCTCACAAATGGAAAAGGAGCAAAATTTTCACACAATGCCATGAGGAATAAGAGACTTACAATCTCACTTATAAAAATGTCATTGCCTTTGGGACAAATTTAGCATTATGTTAAGCAATCGTAATTGGACTTATTTAGAATTCACAACTATCTGAGGTCGGTCAATAATAATGTTTGTGTTAATACATGCTAGAGAAATGATATGTAAATCACCCTCCTAAAGTTATGCCACACAAGAAAAGAAAATGAAAGGGAATGATCAAGCACAAAGGCTAGGAGGATGGTCCATTACTTCAATCCACATTTCATGACACTTAGGACAAACTTATGCATCAATCCAAAGTACCTTAAATGATTCATGATCACTTAGAAGGTAGATTTGAAATGATGAAAGTTCATCAAGCACCAATCCACACATCATGAACAAGATGTACACAAACTCATCCAATTGATCAAAAGAAAAGAAAGGTATGAAGATGAAAGGGGACAAAAGAGGTCATGCCCAAATTGAATCACAAGTTTGATCAAATTATCATCAAAATCAATCATCCATTTTGGTGGATTAGGGTTTTCACCCCATCAACATCCAAGATCCATTGAGTTTGATGAGACTTGAAGTCAAAATCATCATGATCCAAGGCCAGCAGAAATACACAAGGTCAAACAAATTAAAAATGCAATATAATGAAATAAAAATGCATAAAAGATATTTTTAAATGATTTTTAAAATGAAAATAAAATGGAAAATCCACAAAGTACTTCAAAACACCAAATAAATGGCCAAGAAAATTATAGAAGGTTGGAAATAAAATGAGAAGCATACAATAAAATTTTCAAAATTAAAAAATACAGAAAAGTATTTTTAAACCAATTAAAACAAAGGAGAAAAGAGAAAAATCATGAAAAATATAAAATCAATGAAATAAAATGTGAAAATATAGAAATTAGATGAAGAAAAAAAAAGAGAATTTTAAAAATTATTTTGGGATTTTTTGGATAAAAAATGAAATTACTACGAATTTTTAAAGAAAAAGTAATTTAAAATAATAAAAAAATTATTAAAATCAGAAGAAAAAGAACCAGGAGCGTTGGATCACGCCTCATTAATTGAAGTGGCAGATCTAACACTCCAAATGATGAGAGACACGGTGGAACGCGCTGCAAGCCAAACACAGGATCCAATTTGAATTTAACCAATCAAAATATCTCAAAATATCAATGTGTATGGTCCAAACTTAGACCACCTAAGAAACACTCCGGTGAGCTCTCACCAGAGTTTCATCGTTTGGTAACTTCAAGACACGAGACCACCACCATTGTGATCCTCTTTCCATCCTGAATTCAACCTTATGCTTCAAAGTCATTTATGTGAATTGAGCAAAGGGAATTTCAAAGAAATTTCATAAATAAGCAAGTCACAAAAAATAAAATCAAATGATGAACACGTTCAATCAACACCAAATAAGTTAAGGGAAAGCATCAGAGAGTGAAGGACTACATTGTGGTAACTTGTTTGAGTTCAAATGATGCTCAGAACTACCTTGTCCAAATGGTGATCAGAAGTTGATGAAGCTCGATCTGGTTAGAGCAATTCAGAAGGTCTCGGAACTTGGGAATTGTTGCAAAAGCTTCAGAGGATGTCGATGGAGCTAATAGAATCAAGAAAATGAATTGAAATAGGCTGAAACTCAAAACACGATAGTTGAAATTTCTGGAAAAAACTTCAAGTTGTAGCAGGGGTTTCTTGGCTCTCAAAAGCTTCCAAATAAAGGCAAAATCTTCCTCTATTGATAGGCAATGTAATTGGATCCAAATATGTGTGGAATGATGCTAAATTCGTGCAAAACGAATTTGATCCAAGTGTGTGAAAAGTGTGACTTGAAACTCCTCAAAACTCAGCCAAATGATGTGTTTTAAGTGTCAATTAACTTATGGAGGTTTGATTAAACATGTTTAGGACCAAAACACTTGCTAATTTGGATTGGAATTGAGTTTATTCATGATCAAATTTCGGGCAATGGTGATTTCTTCAATTTCAAGTCATCGTGTTCAACTCAATGGGGCAACCTAGTCAAGAGGCTTTTTTATCCCATTCTTTTTGAAATGTGTTAACATCATGGACAAGATTACAATGAGCCAAGAAAGGTTGCATTTGGATGTTTGAGCACAAAGTTATGGTATGTTTAAGATGGCATAAAATACTAGTTCCATAACTTAGAATAATTTGAATGCTTCATGGCTGAAGATGACCTATAATGTCCCAATGAATTCTATGGCCTTCCAAGCATAATTTAACCTTGATACTTGAAGAAAACTTGCAGATGGAATCACAAATGACATTGTGAAAGAAGAATAAGCTTCATATGTTGAAAATTGAAGAAGTTATGATCTTTGAAAGTTGGCAAAAAGTCACTTCAAAATAGGTCAAATTTCACTAAGTCCACAAATGACCTATAATATCTTCAAACCTTTGATGATCCTCCAAGTATAATTGGCTCTTGTATTGTAAATAGAAGTTGTGAAGGATGTTGAGAAGAGTCATATTAAAAAAGCGGCACTCAAAAATGTTGAGAATTGGAGGAGTTGTGATCCTTGGAACTTTGACTTCAAATTGTTGACTTTTAGGTCAAACCCTTAGGAACAAGCTTGTGCACTTGGACTTTCCTTGTATTTCAAAGAACATGGGTGATAATATGAACTCAAAATAAGGTGTCCTTGATTTCCTCTTTATTATATTGCTTAAAGCTTGAAGTTGCATGTTGAAGAAGGCATGGAAATAAACACATGAACCTTTGACTTTCTTAAGAAGTAGGCCACCAAACTTTGAGATGCTTTTGACTTGAGGGTCCTACCTTGCACAATAAACTTAAGAGAAACAAGACATATTTTTGGTATTTTGATTAGTGGTTATATAAACCATGAATCAAATAAACACAAAGGTAAAACAAATAGGTGCTTGGTGATCCCTGCAAAAAGCAAACCCAAAGATGATTATGGGAAAGGTCAAGATATGACCTTGCTTGTATGAAAAATATGCAAATGAGATATGGGATATTAGGGTTTAAAATTAGGCTATGAAACTTGTATAGGGAGGACAACTTTGCCTTGAACGCTCCCTTTTTGCTAGGGGGATTAAAGGGCTTGTTTCACAATGTAATGGTAATAAGAGTTTGGGACCTAATGCTTTTACCTTTTTATTTTTTCAAAAGGTTTTGGGTTTTGAATAGGGGTAATGTAGGGCTAATGTTTGATGAGTTTCATAGGTTTTCATCACTTCCACATAGCTTTGCCTCCTTCTTTGTGACTCTTATCCCCTAAATCGAAAACCTTTCTCTAGTGAGTGATTTTCAACCTATTTCCCTTGTTTGTTCACTTTATTTGTGGTTAGTGTCATACCCAAAATTTACCCTCCATTTTTCTTCTTTTAACATACCTCATCTTCATACATCAAATCATATCATGCATGACCATTGCATTTGGTCATGGAATCACAAGCATGGCCACTTTGTGTAGTGTATCTTAACCCTAGGGGTTCACTTTACTTTACTTGTCAACTAACCCTAACTTCATGAAGAGATGGTACTTGTTTGACCTTGTTATTCAAGTAGGTAATCATGCTTCAAATCAAGTAAAAGTCAAGGTCTTTGATCAAGGGAAATGCAAGTTTGGTTCAAGTTGATTCAAAGAGGTTTCATGTGTTGATATTCATGCCATAACCCTCAATATTCAAGCTATGCTTCATATAATTCAAGCCATAATCAATTTTTAATCAATGGATACTCATTCCATCATCATCATGGCTTAAAATGCAAGAAAACACCAAGTTTGCACAAAGGGGTGCGAGGTGGTTTGACCTAATTTGCAAGTGTGCCATACCTTTGGTCCATACTTCATAAATCTTTCAATTTTTATCCAAATGCCACAATTATTTGAGCCAAATTTGAATTTTGGGATCCTCTACAACTTTGATTCAAGGGTCAAACATCAATTCATCCATTTAGAACCTTATATTTTCCAATGACCAAGTGGCCAAAATGGGCCAAAACATTGTCATGGCCCCTACTTTCCACCCTTGCCATTTTAAGCTCAAACACTCTTTTGATCCCATTATTTTTTCATTATATTAAGCTTATTTCAAAGGTCATTTGGCCTAAATTTGGATCAAAACGCACGAGAGAATCAAAAGTTATGGCATCATGAATCTAGGACCTCAAAATGACCAAGCATGCTGCAAAGTGCTTGACCAATTGCCCAAGACAATTTTACAAGTCACGAACTCAACTTCACAAGTCCATAACTTTCACCTCAAAGATCCTTTTGGATTGATTCTTTTTGCATCTTATTCTACACTATGAAGTGAACATTTGGCTCAAAGAAAATCACAAAACACACGAGTGGATTAGATTTGGCCTAAGCTTGAACATGGTGACATAAACTCTGTTTTGATATGTGACCTATAATGTTGAATCATGCACCAAACACTTTGGGACCACTTCTCATACGTGCCAATCAATTAACCATGCCTAAATGCACCTGAGGATAACTTGAAACGACTTGAGAAGCTCCCAAATCATGAGTTTGGTGCCAAATTTTCACACACTCGGGATCTACAAAATTCCAATTCAATTCACACGAATTCAAGCTCAATCCACACATATTTGCATCCCAACACATTCCCTATAAATAGAGGAATCTTTTGCCTTCATTGGAAAGCTTTGAAAGCCAAAGAAACCCTACCCCCATTGAAGCTCGATACCTCAATAATCAATCAAGCTCTTTTTCGTTTCAAGCTCTTTTCCTTCCATTTCTTTGCCCAGAATCCTTCAGCGGCATCCTCTGAAGGTGTTTGAAGCTTTTCTTTGGTCTGAATCCTTCTACAACCTAGCTACTGGATCCACCATTGTTGACTTCTGAAGCTTCATTCGAGCAGGTAGGTACGAGTTACAACCTTGAGCAAACAAGTTACCACACTCTTCGCCTTATTCCACTGATCAAAATCCCTAAACTACTGGTCATTTATTTTCAGTATTCACCATTTAATTTTACTTTCAAGAACTAGGATTCTTCGAGTTTTTGAGCAAATTCTCCCTGCTCAGAGCAAATCAATTGCTCTGATGCAGGGAGACATGAACAATGAAGTGTTTCGCACCTGAACCCATGTTTGATTCATGTTAAAAACACGAGTTCATGATGTTGCAAAATTGGGAATCCTGAGGTTGAAGATGAAGTTCTTCACGTGCGTTGGAGCCAAATTCAAATCACTTAGCCAATCAGTGTGCGCCACCTTTGCTAGCCGTTTGATTCAAATATTTTAATTTCTTTTTAATTTCTTTTTTATTTCATTTTCTTCCAAAATTAATTTAAAATAGTTCTCTTATTATTTTTTAATCCATTTTTTCCATAATTCCATAAAAATATTTTCTACCTCATACAATTTTTTGCATTTTTTTAAAATCATTTTTGCATTTAATGCATATTTTCTTTTATTTTCCATTTAATTTAATTTTTTGCATTTTTATTTTATTCATTTTCAAATATTTGTAACCTCAACTTTTAGGGTCCACTCACTCACATTTTTGTTGGACTTTTGTTTGATGTTTTGACCTCTCTTTGATCATTTCCCTTTTATTAATTGAGTTTTATTTTCTTTTGATGATCATTAGATATTTTGAATTGAGTTTGATTGCTTGGTTGATGTTTTCTTCCTCATCTCAAATCAATGATAGATGGACTTGAGGTTGATCAACCTTCAATGTTAAATGATTATTAACTGAGTTTTATTTTCTTTTGATGATCATTGGATATTTTGAATTGAGTTTGATTGCTTGGTTTATGTTTTCTTCCTCATCTCAAATCATTGATAGATAGACTTGAGGTTGATCAACCTTATTTGATCCAATACTATTGATAGATGATTGTGAATCATCTTCAATACTTTGCATCAATGATAGGTTAACCATCGATGCGCCATATTTTGAGTAATTTTATTTAAGGATAGAATGATCCCTATGTGATTGACTTGATTCCCTCTTTCAGTCTCTCTATTTTCATCTTTCTCTTTTTGTTTTAACCATTGTATTGCGTGTTGTAGGAGATTACCTCTGTGTTAATTCTCTAACATGTCAGATGCATATGTTGTTATTGGCCCGCCTCAGATAGGTATGGCTTATACATAATCCTACTTACGATTGCTTAACATAGCTGTCGCATCCGCGAAAAACAACCGGCGGGCTGAAACAAAAACACAACACAGAGCCGCCACTGCGCGTTATTTATCCCAAGATAGGGAAAGGAAACGCTCAGAGAAACCTGGAAAAAGCATGGTCTCGCGACCAAAGAGAAAGGGTAAGGGAGTCGGTTACGCAAGGGGAAGGTATTAGCACCCCTCACGTCCGTCGTACTCGACGGGATCCACGCTCTAAGAAAAGAAAAGGTTGCTAAAACACCACACACACACGCACCGAAGACAACACAGGTGGGGTTAAGAGGAAGAGAGCTCGATAGGACGTCGCATCCTATGCCTACGTATCTCGTCTGGAACGAGAATCAGAGCTGTCGTAGTTCGGCTCACGCACGCCAAACAAAACACACACACCCACAGGCAAACCTGGAACCCGAATGCCAATCGCTGGGCTTACATCGGCTTCTGAACCAAACAAACAATCAGGATACGTACAGCCAATCGCTGGGCTTACGTCCATATCCTGACACACAAGCAAATAACAAGCAAACGCACACAAAAAGAAAAAAAAGTGCCCGGAGAGACCTCGCACGGTCTCCTGCCTACATACCTCGTCTGGAACGAGGATCAGGGCGATGTAGTTCCCCTGAAAGGGAAAGAAATTCTAGCCAGAAACCAAGGGAAGACACACTACCAGGGAGCTGTACTCGAGCCTAGTGTTATCATGCATCATTGCCCTATGTTCAGGTTTCTATCTACTTGCACAACAGCAAGCTAATCCTATCCAGGAAAGAAGCAAGCATACAAGCATCAACAGATCAAAACAAGCATTTCAAGCAAGTATTCACATAGCACACACTATATCCAGTCAAGTGGGCTCAAACAATGGGTTTGACTGCCTAGGCAAGTCATCTGTACAGGGGCAGTATTCGCTCTTAACCTTGCCATTGAGGGGCTAAGGTGAAGCAGATGAAAGGTGAGTGAAGATGAGACTTCACAGCTCTTATCCCTGTCCAGGGAGAGCTTCAGACAAAGGAGCGTGGGTCCAGAATGGAGGGACCCTTCTACGCTCAAGACTCTGACACAACTGTACAAAGTACAAGATCTTGGGTTTGTGTCCCAATGCATCAACACAGTGGTGTGAGCTGAGGGACGACTCAACAGAATAGCGGGGGATAGATTGCATATCCCTATGATCCGCCAATTGCCTCATAGAGATCTTTACCTGCTTGGCACAAAAGTAAACAATCACAATCATCGCCTCTTAAGGAGGACTTCAGACAGTTGCCTGGCCAAGTAACAGGCCAGGTCTTCCAGACTACATGAAGACAAGAGAGTCTACCTCAACTGGTTTAAAAAACCAAGCAGCAGCAAGCAAGTTCTTAAAGAACTGTAAGCGACTAAATGTACCTGAAATCAATCAAGTATCATCAGTACTCAGACAAACCAACAATAAACAGCAAAAGTCAATATATACAGACAACACAGGTTAATGCACACAAGTGCAAGCCATGAGCTCAAGCTCAAGCATCAAACCCTACAACACAACATCAATGTTAGTTTACAACATCAAACAAAACTCAATTCAATCAACTTGCACTTTTTCCCTTAAGCCTTTTGCATTTCAACCTGAAAATCCACACCAAATGTGAGAAACAAGACCACTAGGCCAAGCCTAGGGTCCAAAGGGGATAAAAAATCCTAAACAGCAAGTGAAAACCAACCAAAATCACATTCAAACAAATAAAAAGCAATTGCAATTGGTCCCATGCTCATACCATTCACCATTATCATTTCATGCACAATTTAACATCAATCATGTAATTTGCAACTTCAAATGACCAAACAGAACTATCTCAATCAAATCCATATCAAAACAATTCAATTAATTCCACAAAAATTCACACCTAAAAAGGACACATTCAATGTATAGCATGTCAATTTTCAGCTCAATTGGAAAAAAGGAAGTAGGTCAATGAAAATCAAGAAGTCCAGACATATTTATACAAGCCAAAACAAGGCATCAACACAAGCATCAAATTCCATAAATCATAAAACAGTCACAACAATTAAGAAATGAATGGGATTAAAACCATGATGTCCTATAATGTGTCTATAATGCTCACACCAAATTTCATCTTCATCCATTACACCATGAGGATTTCACAAATGAATTACCAACATGTGTCACACAAACTCACAAAATGAGCCAACAGAGAAGAAAATTATCAATCAATTAGAAAATGCCATCAACAATTCCAGAAAATTTTTCATGTAATCTTGACATATCCATGATGATCTACACAAAATTTCAGCTCAAATAAACATCCCTAAGCATTTTAAATAAAATCATGAAGTTGGCCTAGCTTGGTGTGACACAAATTGTCACACCTCTAATCAAAAATCATATCTAATCAACCATGTATCCAAAAATCACAAACTCTACATGAAAATCACCAGCAATGAGTCCAGAATAAGCACAAAAATTTTCATTCATTTATTTGCAAGCATCACTATTTCATGAAGGATATGGTGAAACATACACAAAATGCACACAAGTCAAAGGCAATAGGAAAAGTCAGCAAAATCACCAGGCACAACTTGAGTTACTATGCCTATAAAATTCTAGATGAAATTATGAATCTAACAAAAAAAGTCCCATTAAATTTGGATTAAAAATGGATTCTACATGATTTTTGTAAGATTGATAATATTATTGAAATATTTATTTGATGAATTAAGTGGATTAATTATCTGAATGGCATTTCCGTAAATATCCTTAGCCATGGCCAAAACGGCGCCACTTCATTAATGTGTTGTCACCGTGTGAATGGACGGTATTTGGAGGCAAACACGAAATTTAAAATGCCAAGCGCTGAAGCGGATCAACAGCGAGTTTTTTCCAGAATTTGTTGTTCTTCATCGTATTCATATGTTCATCAAGCTGCAGATTCCGTCACGAGCTTTTCTCAACGAAAACGCACAATCCGCACACCATTCTCTCCGTCTCTCAGCCTAGATCACAAATATGCTAATGATTTCTCCTAACTCTCACTGTAGCGACGGGATCGAGCATTTTAAGTTAAGCACATCGAACTTCAAATCGCGATAACTCGACCTACAGTCAATCATTTCTCAAACCACAAGTTGCATCGTGTTCTACATTGAATGATCTTTCAAAAGCATATGACAATTTAAGAAATAGTGAGATTCGAATTTTGGTACCTTGGAGATGGCAGCTGGTGTTCTTGAAGCTTTTGCGCACAATTATCCAAAACAGATGCAGATAAAGGTTGAGGAAGATGATAGGAACTCGTGCTTCAGCTCAAGATTGCTTAAATTGGAAGAAACTTCAAAATGCCATTGATGAGTTCATGATGCACAGTCCACGAATCTGAATGTTTTTGCAATGATTCCTCAAAACAGTTGGAGATCCTAGTTCATGGAAGATGAATCAAAAAGAATTTTCCAATTTCGTTGAGAATTGATGGAGTTTTGGTGAAAAAAGTTTGATGAAGATTGAAGAGTTTTTATGGATTTGGAGGGAAAGTTAGTTACAGCTCTTGAAAATTGTGATTATGATTTGCAATTCAGTTATGATTAAACTTTTATACTCCAGCTTAATCACTTTCTTAATCACCAATTAGCAAAAACTCATGTGATTAGCATAATATGAAACTTAAGTGCAAGTTCCAAAATGCCCTTGCCAAATATTGAACCATGACAGCTCATGACATCTCAAACAACTTCTATTTGGCATTTGTGATGTGTTGCAAAAATCCTCATTCCAAAATTCCATGTATTTCTCAACTTGGACCATTTTGCCCTTGGATTTTAATTAGTGCACTTGAAAATTGACCTTTTGCATTGACCATTTTTGATGAATTTTGATTATGCACCATGAAAGTACATGTGAAATGGAGTTTGCTCATAAAAAGATCATCCATTTTGGACATTCCATGTGAAAGTTATGTCACTTTGATTATAGGCCTTTTTGGAAAATGAATGGACCATAACTTGTCAACCATACATGGGAATTTCAAGTTCTTGGACTTTTTGGAAAGGTGAGAGCAAAATCTACAACTTTCATGTTGAACAAATTTTCATTTGAAGCTTTTTTGGACACGTAATTTTGTGATGAAAAACTTTCCATTTTTGGAAACTTCCATTACAAGTCACTTTCAATTTTGGGCAATTTTTCTCCTGACTTTATTTTCTTCATTCTTGAGCTTTGACATGTCAAATGAAACTTGTTTCAACATGAATGAAGTGTATCCAACTCTCTCCCACCTCCAAATCCACAAAATCAAGCACAGTTGACTTTTTCAACTGATAGATGAATCTGGCAATGCACTGATCAATTTGAGCCCCAATTCTCTGATGAAATGGCTCAAGGATGAAACCCTAGCCTCAATAAGCTCAATATAATCACATTATGATCCCCATATCCATCATAGACCCCATCTCCTTGCCATGGCCTGATTGGCCCAATGCAACTGATTAGGGTTGACCAGTGGTCAAAACCCTAATCTCAAGGTATCTTGAATCTTCTGAAACCCTTGGATGATAACAAGACCATGATGATGATGATGTATCATTGCAACCAAAATGCAGACCAATCCCTTTTGAGAATCAAAACCCTAATTTGAACCACCATATCCTCAGATGATTAGTGATCCAATCCAATGAAACCCTAGGCTCGCATCTCCACCTCTTATCTTCTGACCAAGACTTAGGAGGATGATTTGCACAATGTAACCACATGATATGCACCATGCCATGCCTAATGACCTAAAAATGATATGCAATATGTTAAGCTAGTCCCAAGAGAGGAGGGCAAATTTTGAGGTGTTACAATAGCGCTAAATTGTCCCGACACAAGTGACTAACCATTAACTTCTAACATTAAGCATTGCTCTTTACATTATGGTCTCTTAATTCAAGTCATTTAAATTCAAGTCATTTAAGTCTATGTCATTTAATTTTATGGCATTTACTTAATGCACGTTTATTTTATGTCCCATTAATCATCACATTATTCCATATTTTATCCATCTATATTCATTTGTTGCTCTTATCTTGTTTGACTTTTGGCTTATTAAAAAATTAATGAATCAAAACATGATAAAGTAACCTAGACCTAATCCTAATCCTATGTTTGATCTGGAGTATTGAAGACCTATTGGACTTTGGACTTTGACTTAGGATTTAGGCCCATTTGCTTGACTTGGAGTGACATTGATCTTGAGACCTTATGGACACTTTGACTTGCCCTTGTCCCCATTGAGCTTTTGAGCTTTTGTGTTGTTTCATCTGCGTTATACCTCTTGCATGCATCTGCTTAGGTTTAGTACACTCTTACACACACATGGATTTCTCTTGGGCTACCTAACAATGAGACATAAGACAGTACATTCTGCACCCACATGGATTTCTCTTGGACTACCTAACAATAATACCATAAGCTAGTTTTGTATGATCATGCATCTTTGTTTGTTCATCAATCCTTTCCTTTGATTCGGCTTGATCCAATTCACATTGGACCTACGAAATCCCTTCACCTGTTACATATCCCCTTTGTCTTTATCAAGTGACCATAAGTCCCTTGGTCACTTGATGGGACTTTCCTATGTCACCTTGGAGCATTCAACCTTCCAACAAGATCAAGACCCTCAATGGATTACATCTTCCATCAGCAGTCAATCATCTGACTCATCCTCGCACAACATCTTTTGGAACCTGCCTCAACAACTTGTCAATCTTTGACTAGACTTGCATGCCATGGGCCTTAAGAAATAGAGAATGATGAGAGTGGATCTTCTATACACTTGTATAGAATATATCTGGGTACGGGACGAATGACCCAGTTGCTCAGAATATTTGTCTCTATTCCTAGACTTTAGTGCAATTCCAGTCAATTCACTATCAAGTCTACAACTAGCCCCTTGTGGCTCTTCCTTTCAGATCCTTTTGATTTAAACACCATTGCAACACCACTTTATTTTGAGATACACCTCTGTCATTTTCACCTTCTTGGTTTTGACACCACTTTTTTTAGATACGCCTCTTGGTCATTATCACCTTCTTGGTTTTGACACCATTTTCTTTTGAGATACACTTCTTGGTCATTCTCACTTTCTTGGTTATGACACCGAAATTCAGGGACACACCTACATGGTTAACCCCCTCTTGGTTTTGACACCACTTTTATTTCATTCCTTTGTTATGACACCACAATTCAGGGACACACCTACATGATTAACTCCCTCTTGGTTTTGACATCACTTTTATTTCAGTTCTTGGTTATGACACCACAATTCAGGGACACACCTACATGGTTAACCTCCTCTCTTGGTTTTGACACCACTTTTATTTAAGTTCTTGGTTATGACACCACAATTCAGGGACACACCTACATGGTTAATCCCCCTCTTAGTTTGGACACCACCTATATTTCTACTCTTGGTTTTGACACCACCTTTACATTTATGTTATTGGTTATGACACCACTTTCTTTTTGGGACACACCTTTGTGGTTAATCCCCTACCTTTTCTTGGTTATGACACCATTTTTACCCATTTTCCTTCCGGTTAATCATATATTTTTCTCAGTCTTTGTCCGCCGAACTACGGAGCTCTAACTTCCTTATTGCACTATAAGGATATGTAGGCACGAGGATGTGAATCCTTGGCGAGCACTCTCCTTTCTTTCCTTTGTCCTCCCCGGTTCCACGAATTATGAGGCTCTGACTTTCTCATTGCACTATGAGAATACGTAGGCATGAGGGCCACAATCCTCCTCGAGCACTCCCTTTTCTTAAACCCCTTTCTCTTCTACAGGCACATGAAGGTTATAATACTCATCCAAGCAAGAACATTCAAAAAGGTTCCCATGGAGTATCATGGATGTGAGGGATGCTAATACATTCCCCTTGCGTAAATGATTCCCTTACTTGTTTCTCTGTTTTCTTTTCCTTTGGATTTTATCGATATTTTCCCTTCCCTCTATTCGGATAAATAAATTTTGGTGACGACTCTATTATATCTTCGAGCGTGTGATACGTTTGGTGGGCATATTTCAGCTAGCTTTAGTTAGCAAAACTCCTTGCCAATAGATTTAAGAAGGTGATGTACAAGCTTATCTCTCCTTCAGTTTTTATAAAAGGATGCTTATCTCACCTTGTCTACATTTATTTTAAGAGGCTTGATCAAAAGAGAAAAGGGGTTTGAAATGCTTTTTGTGTGTGTCTATATGTAAAGGCATAGGGTGTCTTTGGAGTTACTAAGGCAAAATCACACACACTTAAAATCTTTGATGAGTCTCTCTTACTTTGATAAAACCACCAAAAAAATGTTTTAAAGCCTAGCTAGCTGATTAGGTAACTATTACAAAGAATAACCGATTAACCTTAGTGCTATAATCGATTATTCAATTTGTAACGCTTATAATTGATTGGAGAAGTCTATTAATGATTAGCAATGGCTAGAAATCAAAAGCATTCCATTTTAGGGTGTAATAATCTACTAAACTAATTGATTATAACACTTATTTGGCCAATGAATTCTTTTCAAATTTAAACCATATTTTATCATATAAATAGAGATCTCATCTACCATTTCAAATCAAAGACAACGATCTTTGATCTTACTTTCTCACTCTCATCTTTTTTCATTAATCTCTCTTTTTCTCACTTAAATTTTGCCTTAGTTATTTGAGAGTGTTCTTCTACTTAGTGAGGATATTTGTTCTGAGTGAAATGTATAATTGTAATTTACCTAAGAGTGTATTATCTCTTTAGTAAATTATCCTTTGCAAGAAGTTGTTTATTACGAGCTAAACAATTTAAAGTTCTTGTTTGGTTTGGAGATTGTCTTAGGAAGTCTTTGTTTGATTTGTGAGTTCCACCTACTATAAAAGCTCTCGCTTGATTCGTGAAGATCGGCTAGAAAAATCTTCATAAAGGTTCCTGAGCTCAATTCGTCTAAAAGCTCTATTTGGTTTCGAAATCAGACAGTGTAAAATCTTATGCAAGATTCTATTGAAACAAATTCCGTTCTACATCTACAATCTTAAGTTTTGATGATAACAAAGTATAAAGAAAAAATATGTACATTAATAGTTTCATTATCTGCATATAATCTTAAAGATAAGGAAAACTGATTTTGGACTCTTGAAAAAAGCATACTCTAGATAAAGCAGATACACATGGTGTTCTCGTTGCTTAAATTTTTGTGTAAGTTGTTTCACAAAACAATGTGAAAAGTGTGTTGCTCATTAAATAATATTAATTTTGATAATTAGTGAGATCAAATATAAATTGCATATTGAAATCACCATTGAAGTAAAATTGATTTAGATGTTGTTTAAATACAATGTGACAATTGGTCTCACACAAAACAATTCAAACAATTAAAAATAAATTATCTCATTAGAGAAGCTCTAAAGGTGGAAAGAGCAACCCATAAATGGTATTGCTTTCTAATGTGTGGGAAGGATTACAAAATGATAAGAACATCACAAGGAGAGCTTAACGATCTTTACTACAAAAACAAAATACAAGATAGCAAAAATAAATTAAAAAAAGAAAGATATATACATGTTGATAAGGAAATCAAAGTGAGGCTTCAAACTACTAAGAAAGTATATGAGTAGATGAAAATGGAGAGCAACGAAGAAGTGTAGAATTGAGAACTACAAAACATATTGTTAATTAATAATCACACGATGGATGATCACAAGGCAATAGAAATTCCCCATATTACAATTCTACCTCAAATGTCACACATTCAAATTCAAAAGCCACACCATAGTGACCCCAACCAACAACAATAAACAAACAAAAAACAACTCAAAATCAATCATGCAAATATATATAGAGCAAGATGTTTAGAATAAGTTTCATGGTTCAAAATCAGTCTTCACCCACTGGCACTGTCCATATTTGCTTTTCATTTTCTCATCAAACTCCTTCTCTTTAACCTCACAAATCTTGGCTACATTCGCAGTCGATTCCTCTTGCACTTTCGCAATCCTTCTACTTCTCTTCCTCGCAATAGCCTCTTTCTCTGCTTCAAGCTCCTCGTAACTCTTCACCACACAACTATGCACTAAACAACTCAACACCAACACAACAAACTGCAACAAACACATAGCCATCAATGCCCCGCATTCAAGTCTCACCAAAAGCTTAGCTTCTTTTGGGTCCCTTGACGAGTTTAGCATCTTGAGGCTGGCTTTCTCTTTGGTGAACAAGGCGAATATTGTGAGGATTTGTCCTACAAATGAGGCTAGTGTGAGGGAAATGTGAGTGAGGAAACATAAGTGTGTGAGGTGGGAATAGAAACCTACGAAAGATGAGAAGAGTGAGATGGTGGAAACCATTAGAAATGCCAAGCCGAATGAAGTCGGTGGCATTTTGAGGAGAATGGTTGGTGCAAATGATGCAGCGGAGAGGAGAAAAAGTGTGAAATTTAGAGAGCAGAGAATGAGGATTGTGAAGGAACATGGTTTTCTGAGTTTTGAAGAAGCCATTTTGGTTTTTTTGGAGGATGTGTGATGTTTGAAAAACGGTGAAGAAATTGAATTTATAAAGCAAGGTTGAATTGTACCGTTAAAGATGAATGTAAAATGTAACGGCTAACGCATAAGGCAGACCCCACTTGGATGGTGCAATGATATATTCCCTCCGCAGGTATTCAAAACAAAGTTCCTCGAATAAGGTGCATGACTGATATGATTGGGAATCATTTCAATCAAGCCAAGTTGTAACAGTAACTCATTTTTACGCATAAATCAAATCTTTAATTTATAGCATATAATTTAATAAATTAATTTGAGTTGTTAATCATTTTAAATATTAATTAAAATATATTTTTATTATTTTATATTTAACTGTTAATTTTTTCAACATCTCAATTGGATTATTTTCAACTTATCTAATCATTTTAAACAGTTCAAACGTTTTAAAAAAATCAAAATTAGTGTTAAAGTTTATAAAAGTTACACTTCCACAAAATTAAAAAGGTCATAATATTGGTTTGAACAATAGTATTAACTATTTTTTAACTGTACATACCAAGAAAACTAATAATTATCGTATTTTTCAAATAATAATTTTTCTTTTACCTATAATTCCCTTAATTATTTATTTCATTCACTTTTTTTTTTCTCTCTAATCATTATCTAGAAATAATTTTGACAAAAATAAATTAATACTATATGTGACAACTAAAAAGAAATAATTTTTTTTAAAAAAAAATGACATTTATAAAGGAATGGAGGGAGTATTGAGTATCGCAACAAAGATTGTTTCAAGGTGTAATAATTGAACTCATATTTCACAAAAACAACTACTCAATTCTCATTGTCAAAATGTAAAATTCTTTGATAACTACTACTTCATTTTTCTATTACAAGTCATTTTGACACTTTCATGTGGTAGTTAGCATGAATTCGTCATTACATTGACGGCATCTTGGAGCTGTCTATGATGCTGTGATCCCCAAACCCAATTTTTGTAAACAAACTTTTACCTATCAACCTTAAAAAAAATCCCTTATCTGAATTTGACAAAATTGGTTTACTCAGCAAAGATTATATGTGTTTTTGTCTACCTTCAAAGAGAGAAAAACGTATTTATATTAAAAAATTGTATGTCTACTAGACTCGACCCTAATTGATTATATAAACCATTTAGCTAAATTGAAGTTTGAAGACAACTAATATGTGGAGTAAAGAAGCAATTAATCTTAGATTTGGATATGAAAAGTCCACAAATCCTAACTCAACTGATAGAAACCGATATTACTAGGTTGGACTCCACCAGTGTCTGAACCCTGAACCCACGTACTCGTGGTTGTGTTTGAATTTCGAGTTATCATCATTTTGTCTATTGACAAAAAAAGATTTGGATTTGGATTTGGAAAAAACTAACTATAGCCACATATACAAATCATCAAACCGGCAAAGCACATTATGAAACTTGACTGTTACACTAATGTATGCACAAAGCAAATGGCCAATGGCCGTTTGACTTCAGTGAGTTAGTTTTCTCCCATCAACTGCTCCATAATTCATACTTGAGGGCCATGCCACAAAATTCAAATAACCTTACCGGTATTAGCTTAATTCCACTTGAGTCTTGTAGGCATTTCAAACAGGCAGTGACAAACTTCAAAAGTTGACTTAACATCCTGCAGAAACTATACTCAGATTAGAAAAGCCATTCTCAAGTAAAAATAAGCCCATTATGGAGCTATATAACTTATTGTCACCTAAACCCACTACCACTATCAGCAAAACATTTATTAATAACTTCGCAACCACACACAAAGCATGTATGGAACCCAGGAAGATAATACAAATGAACTGCACCAACATGTCCCTCAGCCAGTATAGCACGAAAACAAAGAAATTAAGAAATTATAACACTATGGTACTTAAGGAACAAGACTGCAGGAAACCAACTAACCAACAGACCAAAGTCTCGAGCTAAATTGGCTTGCAGCACACCCCGGCGTTTACCTCGAACATTAACCTCCTCCTACAAGGAAGTACCACTTAACCCACTACAACAAAATGCACCATACCACAGCTTTATAGAACGTGGTTGCAGATAAAGAAAGAAAACCTGATACTGTCCATACTTCAACCGCCCCCATACTGAACCGACATCTACTACCAACGGCCCGTAAAAAACCCAAACGAAGTCAACTAGCCAAGCTAGTCAAAGGATTGCAATTCCACTCATAAAAGAGACAGAGTGTTAGTTAGCCTTACTAGATACCAACGCCAGGCCATAATTTTTACTTTGTCCACCACCTCCTTTGCCGCCCCCACCTTAATGTTAAACAAAGAATCATTCCACAACTTCCAAATCAACCACAAAAATAGCAAGCCAGGTAAGCTTCAATCCACTCTTGACTTTCTTGCCTCTCCCTATTTCTAACCACTACCAGTCCAATATATTTTACGGGTAAAAGAAAAAGTGTTCTGAGAAGAAGAATACAAAAAGCGTAAGCTTGGAAAAAAATAAAGGTTTATACTTATATAGTAATGTGTATTTCTCTTATCAATAACAGTTTCAGATTCAGTAATCATGGAATATTATAAATCCATAAATTACTAGAAAAACAGACTGATCGATAAACTCCAGTACGGATAAATCATCATTTTAGATATAATTCATTTAAAAGAGAAATCAATTTGAAATAAGAAATGATATCTTCATAATTCAGAAAACATTTAGAATTATTCATTTATCATGTTCACAGATTTTATTTTTATTTTTGACCACTGTGTAAAACTTCTTCCAAAGGGAATTGAAGGCTGTACCTTGTTTACACTATCTTCTATTGTAATCTTTTACCAAATCAATTAGCATCACTGTGGGTTATGATGGCCTCAACTCTATCAAGTGATGCTTGTAGACGCCCCGACTGCATGTTTAACATTGGCTCGCCGGTACCTAGACCCCTGTTTTTAGATTAAGTTAGTCAATCATTTATGAAGTAATTGCACGACAGAAAACAAATACAGCATGTCTCACACACACATTGAAAAATCACCAAAAAAGATATAGCTCAACAAAAATTCAACTATCTTAAGCGCATACTCCCTCTGGTCTTGATTATAAGAAAAAGTAGCCACAATTATTAAGAATTTAGTTAAGCGCAATAAACATTTTTGATCTTAATAAAAATTAAGTGTACTCTCAAAATACACCTTCATAGGAACTTGTTCCATGTAAATAAAGAAGCCATTGGAAAATAAAATTTATATTAAATGAGGGGATTTTATGAATGACATTATTTAATAGACTAAAACTGTAAAAGTAGATAAACTTGCTTATATTTGAGACCACCAAATAAAAAAATTTGCTTATATTCGAGACCAGATCGAGTACTTTCTTAGAAGTGGTGAAAAAAATTCAAAACTTGCCCAGTAAGCTCAGGAAGAACATATTCTGCCCTCCATCCAAACCGTAAATCGAATCCAGGGAACAAACCAACCGATGTCTTGTTTCGGATTCGGGATACATTATCTCCACCCAAACATGTGGTGAGCTTCCATTTCCAACCAGTAGCATGCATTTTAAAACTGTGTCCTACACCAACCTGTGCTGATTATGTCAGTGTGAATCGCTTCAAACGAAATTTAACAGAAAGCGGGAGATCAACTTATCATGAGTCATGACAACAACAATAACACCGTGAAATTAATACATACAGGCAATTAATAAAAGCTTCATTCATTACTATCTTTACACATTTTTGCAATATCAATATAAACATCATAACCATGTCATGATTAAAAAAACAAAAGAATCAAACACTGCCAAACCTGAAGATTCAGAAATTTGGTAATTGGGATTTTTTTTGAGAGAATGCGAACATCATGTTGAATGGGCTCATAAATGAACTTCCATTTCCATTCAGGTGTCAAAGGCTTAAATACAAGCTTTGCTTGACATTCATTGATAGGAGCATTATAGATCTGCACACAAACACACAAAATTGATCTCCCATAAGTAATAGTCACCATACCATATCAGAACAATTGACAAGGAAACAATCACAACATAAACCTATTAACTGAAGAGATCCAACAATATAAAAAGTTAAACTTCACAGAGAAACACTCCCTATTAATCTAGATTTCTCTTTGAATCTTCTTGTATCCAAAGAACAAGTGAGTTTAACCACAGGACAAGAAAACAAGACTATATAACCGTTTGGCCGTAGTGCAATTAGAAACAAAGAATAATCTAGTTTATCCGCCATGAATGATGAACTAACGAACCATTAGTATTTACTCCCTCCATTCCTTTTTATCTGTCACCTTTGTGAAAGAATTTGTTCCTCTTTATTTGTCATTTTCAAAGTTCAATGTAACATTAACTATTATTTTATCAAAAACACCCTTAACTATTGTTTTAACTCTTTTTTGGAGACATTGTCTAACTTTTTCGAGGGGTGTTGTGCTGGTGTCATACATGTGTTGGACAATGACACATGTCAGACACCGCGACACACCTACTCTTAGAGGTATTCATGCTTCATAGACTATAGCTGCCCTACATCGCAATGGCGTGGTGGAATTTGAACAAATCACTATTGTTCCACAATTTGTTTCACAATGTATGTTATTTAGTACAAAAAATCATCAGATAACACTTATAGCCGCACAGGTATCTGAATTTTATCAAACCACTATTTCTGCAATCCCCGATTGAGGGTTTGATGACAACACACTGATTTACACAGTAACAACCTCTGTAATCATAAAACAGCACCCCCAAATTCAATCATTCTGACAAATTAACTCTCGGAACAACAATTTTGAGGGAAAAAATATGAGATTAAATTACAGTTTACCTAGACTCTAATTATGGTCCAACAAATATGAAATTAACTTACATGCAACCACTACAAACAAGTGCAAACATGAATTCAAAAGTAGAAACGAAAAAGAGTGAAAAGAAGAAAAACCTCCATATTGAGAGCAACACGAACACCCTGAACTTCTTTACGGAACTTGAGAAACAACTCCGAAGGCATCAAATTGATGTTGTATAACTCATCCCAGGAACTTGGCTCCTCCACGTTCGGTTCGGAATCCATTGTTTCAAACTGAAATTTCTCTTATCCCTAAAATTGAAATCAAAAGTTGCAGAGAGAAGATGAAGGGGGAGAAGAGAGAATTAAGCAATCTCGCGAACGAGTAACGAGTCCCAATGCTGGTGATACTCTTCAAGCCGCTCATAAATGTCCAAATCACTTCTCTGGAATTTAGTAGAGTCGGATGAAAATGCATTTTAGTAACCATAATGTAAAATGTTTAATAAAAAAATAACAATGATGTAAAGTGTAAATTAGGTGAATAAGCATTTTCATGATTTTTTTTCTAAATAATCACTATTTTCAAAAATAATATCAAAAAAATTATCAATATAACAACTTTTGAAAAAAAAATTATCAAAGTAGACATCATACAGAATGGCACATGTTATAGGTAAATGAACAAGCATCATGTTTAATGGTGCATGCCCAAAGTAAAAGGGAATGCATTTGGTGCATGTATTATACTTTTAAGAACATGCGTGTGGCGTATCCTTTATTTATTTTTTAATTTTTAATTTTTTTTAATTTTTTAACTTATAATTAAAAAAATTAAAATAAAAAATAAAATGGAAAATAATCAATAATTGACAAGAAACTCAATGATCCGTCTGATCGGAACGTCACACTGTTTTACATCTCGGTGCATTAGCATGTCTTCGAGGTCTCTAACGATTTCTTTGAGGTGTTTGTGATCTTTGAGTGTTGACATGATGCAATGGTGGTTGATGTAAAGGTCCTAAAAAAGGTTCAGCGGTATTTGACAAATTTGTCATCATTTCTCCCCAATAGCTAGGGGGATTGTCGCCAACGACACTGTCGTAATTGAGTTTGGTGTTCATGTTGTCGTAGATAGGTCGTTGTGAGTGGACGGTATGATTGTCCGAATTAGGTCATTGAATCATTTTGGAAACGAAGCAATAGTCCATGTGGTGTAAGAAAGTCAAATAATGATTGGGTGATGTGGCGGTGGGATGTTTGGGTGTTCATTGGTGGGGCTATGGTGGGATGAGATGGAATCGTATGAATTATCAAGGTCATAAACATATGTGGTGGATGCATATGATTGTTGTTGGTATATGTTTGGTTCTTGGCTTATGTTTGGGTGTGTGGCATGTCTTAGTTGTGAGGTTGGGTGTTTGGTGGTTAGATGTATATGGTATGGTGACGGTGTAAAGTAGGTCGTTGGGTTTGAGTGGGTTGACATTGTTCTTGGATTTGGTAATGGTGTGGGGTTGGTTGTTGGACGGGGATTTGTTGTTGGGCGTATGATGATGAAGCTCGTTGGCGTGGATCAATCAAATACCTTGGCTCAGACACAAATTGTGGTGTTGTAACCGACCCAAACCAAGTCATATAATGTTGAGTTGGTCTAGCACCATATATGATTGGTTCGTTTAAGATGTGCTGACGTCGATTCCTCCAATGATGACACATCTCTTTAGCGAAGTCTCTCCAATCGAAATAATCCCATTGACCATTGATTAGTGCATTTTGAGGCACATTCTACTATATTTATACTTATGCATTTTCATGTTTTAGTTTGGTTATTTTTCCATTTTAATGTGTTTTTATAATTTATCTTATTTTTACAGTTATTTGTTTTTCGCGGTTTATTTTCAACATTAGTAGTCTGCACGAATAAATTCATAACTGGATCTAGGAGTATCGGATTGAAGCGTGCTACCATTTGTTGAAAAGCTAAGAGAAAGATCTACAACTTTCATGAAGAAGTCAGAAGCTAATTCGGACTGTAGCATGGTTGAAAAATCTGTTGAAGCCTTCAGCACTAAATTTATATTTTGTGTTGGGTTATTTAGTTTGGGTCTGGGTTATGTTTTGATCAAATTAGGTTTATTCTACTTTTCATATAATCTAAACAGCCGAAAAAAGTACAGGGTATCACTATTCACGAAAATTTGAAAGCTTGTACGAATTCCATGGACAACTAATCCCTCTGATTCGATCTACCGTAATTCAGGTTCCAAAACTTGAGATTATTATAATGTTAATTTTAGTTTAATTCCTTTCAATGATATTTTGTGTTCTCGTATGCTTAATTCGATTGCATGAAATATATTGATTCAATTTGGTTGATTGTATGATCCTAACATAGGCACGTCACGTTTGCTTAATTCGTTTTTGTGTCTGATCAATCATGTTTGCTTAATCCATGAAAATTTATCTTGTTTGCTTAATTCGGACAATAGGATCATACATCTCACAAACTTCACCGCGCTTGTCATTGAGTTTGTATCCAAATAGGAATAGACAATCCGCTTAGAGTATTAAAATCATATTAATCGATGATAGTAGGAACTGAATCGATAGATTGAATTATTTCATAATCACTTATTTCATAACAGCTTATTTCAAGAATTGATTTTAATAATCACTTTTTCTTAATCGAACACCAAACCAAACAACCCCCCATAATTCGATTTACCTTTGGATAATAATAATCAAGAATTCTTGTGAGAATGATATCCGAGTTAAAATTGTCGTCGTACTACGTTTTTGAAAAACACTCGTTTTGACCCGCACGCGACAGCGGATCAAATTGGCGCCGTTGCCGGGGATTCTTGTAGATTTTAACCATTATTATAGTCTAACTATTATTATAGTCATATGTGTTTTAACATTTTTTTTGCCCTAACTTTCTTGAGTTCGGGTGTTTTTGCGTTTTAGGATAAAAAAAATCTGTTTTTTTAAGAAAATCGTCTCAAATTATTCCGATTCTTTGTCGATTAACTAGAAAAAAATCAAGGATCAAAAGCCTTTATTTAGGAACTAAATAGTGGAAGTCATCCTAAAAACCCGAAATTCCTTATTTTTCTATTTTTTATGATTTTGTTTTCTGTTTTGATAATTTCAAAAAATTCCGAAAAAATTCTCAAAAATTTTAATTGACGCTATTAGATTGATTTTTGTGTTTTTGTATTTTTTTTCCTTTTATTTTAATAGTTTTTTTTACGTATTTCAATTGTTTGTTCTTAATAGGGATATTATCGGTATTTTCCTATTTGTTGCTACATTGTTGAATTAGTTATGTGTTTTCTCATTCTTTATTGATTTTTTTTCTATTGAGTTTAATATGGATGACCAAAGAACTCTGAGAGAACTTGTTGCTCCTGATATGAATTACAATGGTTTATGTATTGAATATGTTGATGTTACTGTTCCTTTTGAGTTGAAATCTGGTTTAATACACTTGTTGCCAAGGTTTAGTGGTCTTGCAGGTGAGGATCCGCACAAACATTTGAAAGAATTCCAAGTGGTGTATTCTACACCATTGAATCCTGAAGGGATCACTGAAGATCACATCAAACTTCGAGCTTTTCCTTTTTCATTGCAGGGTGCAACAAAGGATTGAATATATTATCTCGAGCCAAATTCAATTGCAAGCTGGAATGCCCTGAAAAAAGTGTTCTTGGAGAGATATTTTCCTGCCTCCAGAGCTGCCTCGATAAGAAAGGAGATTTGTGGTATTAGACAGAGTAATGAGTCATTGACCGAGTATTGGGAGAGATTCAAACACTTGGTATTCAGCTGCCCTCAGCACCAGATCACTGAGCAACTACTCATCCAGTACTTTTATGACTTCAGCTGCTGCCAAAGCCCTTATCGAAAATATGTCCCTTAATTCCTAGCAGTTCACTACTAGAGACAATTATGTGCAAAGCAAAGGCGTGAATCAAATTCAGGTTTCTTGCAACAAAGCTTTAAAGACCATAATTGACGAGCTCACTGCCTTAGTTAAACAGTTGGCAATAGCAAAACCTCAAATAGCAATAGTGTGTGGTATTTGTACTTCTCATGAGCACCCGACCGATACTTGTCCTATTCTGAGAGACGAGTCCATTACCGAGTTGCCTCAAGCTTATGCAGGCAACCTTTACAATCAAAACAGGTACAATAATACTCTTGACCTGTCCACCAACAAATATCATCCCAATTGGAGGAACCATCCCAACCTTCGATATGGAAACCCACAACAGAACCCACCTCAAGTGGATGCCCTTGCACCTTCCGGACCATCCTTAGAAGATCCTGTCAAACAAATGGCCGCCAACAATCTCCAATTCCAACAAAGGACCGATTCTAGCATTCAGACCTTGAACACGCAAATGGGACAACTTGTTACTCAAATAAATAACATGCAAGCCCAAGGGTCGAACCAACTTCCAGCCCAAACAGTTGTCAATACAAGGGATTCTAATGCTAATGTGAGTGTGATTTCGTTGAGATCTGGAAAGGTTACAGAAACAGCCCCTGAAAAAAATAAAAAAATTATTGAGGTAACATCTGAACCTGAACCTACTCCATCTGAACCTGTTTCATCTGAAAAATTAAAGAAAAGGAGTATGTACCACCAGTCCCCTTCCCACATAGAGTTCTGAAAAATAAAAGAATTGAGGAGGGAGACAAGGAAAGAGAGATATTGGATGTTTTTAGAAAAGTTGCGGTAAATATTCCGCTTCTTGATGTAATTAAACAGGTTCCTAAGTATTCAAAGTTTCTAAAGGATTTGTGTACAAATAAGAGGAGGATTAAAGAAAGTGAGAGAGTTAACTTGGGAAGAAATATTTCTGCTTTTATTCAGCCCAAGTGATCAGTCACAATTTACATTGAGTTTTCATTACTGATCCGACACGAAACAGAGACATTTGACACACTATGCAAACATTTATGGTACATTTCGAGTTAGTTTTACTTCTGTCATTTTATTTACGCGTTTTTAATCTTTGTTATGTTTTACTTTTTATTATCGTGATTTTATGTGTGGGATAGCTGTGTTTTTGTCCAACAAATCCAGGTAGAAGAACCAAAGAACTCAGAACAAGACAATGCGAGATTCCGGCAAGCGAAGGAGCAGAAAACCCCGATACAGGAGGCCTGACACGGGCCGTGTCAGGATAAGGGAAGATAAGTGAAGAAAACAGTAGCTTGACACGGCCACCCGTGTATGCTGACACGGTCCGTGTCAGGCAGTGTCCTCAACCGTGTTACCCCTGCCATGGGCGTGTTAGCTTAAATAATAGGCTGACACGGCCACCCGTGTCAGCTGACACGGGCCGTGTCAGCCCAAGCCCAAAAAATTCAGTTTTCTCAGACTTTTCGTTCGTTAGGCTTTTTAGAGACATCTTTGGACTTGTCCAATTGTTGCGGGGAATTTTCACTATAAAAGAAGGTCTTCTGCCAAAGGAAAAATCATCTTGGAAGACGGCAAAACACAGTATTATGAAGCAATCAAGTTTTACAGAGATCAAGGCATTCGGAGAGCTGAAGATATTCATGAGCGGGAGCGATTGAAGATCAAAGTCATCTAATTACTTGTAATGTGTAATTTTTATCTTGAATTTGTTTTAAACAATATGAGTAGCTAAACCCCCCAATGTTAAGGGGGTGTCCCTGATTTAGAATTGTAATGAATTTGAGTTTACATTTGCATTTATAATATTGTTTTTACGGTAACTTTTTGATGTGTTTATTGCTTTCTCTTTCGGACCAATTGAGATTGCTTTGTGGTTATCAATTAGGTTGGACCGTCATTTATAAGGTTTTCATAAGGTTACTCTACAGTAGATATCACCTAGGACTAGGGATACCCTGTATGAACCAGAGTATCCTTGATATTATACACTTAATTTCACCCTAATTGGCTATGGACATAGGAATTAGGGTAGATTGATTAAAGGTTTTCTCACCAAGGACTTGGGAGAAAATACCCTTGAGAACCGGTAGTAATTGATATTTGTTGATGCAATAGTGACGCAGAGTTGTTACAGGGATAAATCATACACCTTCCCTGGCATTGTTCCTTTTTCTCTATAAACCCTTATTTTCATATTTCTTTACCTTCACTTTTATTATTATATTTTTACACTTAAAACCAACTTAATACTTTTTGTTTAATTGAATGATGATTTAAACTTAATATTAACGTGCAGTCCTTGAGATCGACATTCGAGGAATTTCCCCATTATTACTATAAAATGCAAAATAGTACACTTGCAATTTTCCCGATCAAGTTTTTGGCGCTGTTGCCGGGGACTGCCAAAAATATAGAGTTTAATTTTATTTCAATTAAAATTTTGTTGTTTTGCAATAAAATCATTTTTCTCATTTATAATTTACTAATTTGTGTATGCGAGGAGAACCCTCAGCTGAATTTTTTTTTTACGCAGAGATCGAGAGAACCCTTCACCGAAGACGCAGAGAACAAAGAGTGGATTCTACAGAAGAAAGTACCTCTGATCACTCGGAAGTCAAGGAATCAATGGCTGAAGTTCCTCCAATTCCACCTCCTCCACCTCCGGAAAGACTCTTGGGTGACTATGGAGGTGCAAATGCACCGGGTGGTCGACTGATCATTGTTAACCAACCGGTGAATGTGACGAATTTTCAACTGCATCCTAGCATGATCAATCAATTGGAAAGAAAACCTTTCACCGGAAAGATTAATGAAGATGCCAACAAACACTTGCAAAGATTTCTGACCATGAGCACCACCTTGAAAATTGATGGTCATACTGATGAAGCAAAAAAATTAAGAATGTTCCCGTTCACTTTAGTTGAAGACGCAGAAGAATGGTTTTATTCTCTCCCTGCCGGTAGTATCACTTCCTGGGAGGAGATGGAAATTGCATTCTTAAATAAGTACTTTCCAACATCAGTATTCCTGAGAAAAAGGTATGAAATTCTTAATTTCAAACAGAAGGATGGTGAATCATTGGGAGACACTTACAAAAGATTCAAAAGGATATTAGTCATGTGTCCCACTCACAATATGGATCAAACCGAACAAATGCAGATGTTCGTTAATGGGCTGAAAATAAAAACAAAACAGTTGATTGATACAGCAATCGATGGCTCAATAAATTTCTCAACAGCCACTGGTATCAAGAGGATTATTGAAGCAATAGCTGCCAATGAGCATCTAGAGCTATATGACAGATGTACCAGTCATCCAGATGGGGTGATTGATCTAAAATTAGAGACAAATAAAATTCGTCTGGAAGACACTGTTGCTGCCGAAGTAGACAAAAAGCTGAAAGCTATGAATATAGGTACTCAACAGATAACGCAGGTTCAACAAGCTCAGGCGAGCACTTGTGAAATCTGTAATGGACCTCATCACACAGTCTATTGCTTTGTGACTCCCTAACAAATTGAAGAAATCAAATTCTTGAAGCAGAATAATCCCTATTCTAACACTTACAACCTAGGTTGGAAGAATCGTCCAAACTTCTCTTGGAAAGATCAGAGAGGGAATGTTCCGCAACAAGGTACATGGTAATATCAGACTCAGTATCAGCAACATCAACAACAATAACAACAACAGGCACCTAAAAAGGTTGAATGGGAGATTGCCATTGAAAAGTTAGCCGCCCACAGCATACAGTTTCAAGAAGAAACAAGGACTAATCAAAAAAACACCACAGCCTCCATTAAAAATCTTGAAGTTCAAATGGGACTGATAGCACAACAGTTAGCTTCAAACTCTCAAGCCCCGGGCACCCTACCTAGTGGTACGGTGACAAATCCGCGGGAACATAACATTGTTAACACTGTCACAACCCGTAGTGGAAAGTCAAGAGAGGAAAATGATATAGAAAAAGATGGATTAATAGAGGTGGATTTAGAAATCAAGGAAACAAAAGTCCAAGATGAAGAAGCAATACCACCTCCTGTCAAGGAGAAGGAGAAGGTTCCTAAACCCATAATCAAACTCCATTATCCTCCACGACAGAAAAAGAAAATTCAACATGAGAAGAATTTTGAGAAGTTCCTGGAGATGTTCAAAAAACTCGAAATCAATATCCCTTTTTCTGAAAAGCATTGGAACAAATGCCAGTATATGCCAAGTTCATGAAAGACATAATTTCCAAGAAGCGTTCCACTGATACGAAACCGATCATCCTGACTGAAACATGCAGTGTCATTCTCCAAGGCATGAAAATCCCAGTGAAAAAGAAAGACAGGGGATCGGTTACTATTCCTTGGACTATTGGTGATAGAAAATTCAAGAAAGCTCTGATTGACTTAGGAGCAAGTGTAAGCTTGATGCCACTGTCCATCTATAAGAAATTAGGCATCGGTTATGTTCATGATACTCAAATGACCCTTCAGTTTGCAGATCGTCCTGTTAGGCGACCCTATGGTATTATGGAAGATGTTCTTGTAAAAATTGACAAGTTCGTCTTCCCAGTTGACTTCGTCATTCTGGAAATGCCGGAGGATGAGGAGATTCCTCTCATATTGGGAAGACCCTTCTTGGAAACAGGATGATGTATGATAGATATTGAGGAAGGAACTATGACCCTCAAGGTCTATGATGAAGAGTTAAAGATAGATGTGAGGAATACAATGCAATACAAATATGATATCGACACAAGCAACACTATAGAGATAATCGACCAAGTAATTGCTCAAGAAAATGAACAACATAGACCCCAGTCACCACTAAACCGGGTCTTAAGCTTATCCATTTTTTAAAGTAATGAAGATGAAGAAGAGTTTGCGGTGCTTGCTATGATGGAAAAACAACCTGGATGGATTAGATCTAGACCACACCGGTGGGAAGATCTAAGACCACCACCATCCGATGTCACTAAAGAATAAAAAAAAGGGTGAATCTGAAGCAGTTACCAACAAATCTGAAGTATGTATTTATAGACACTGAAGAAAAATGTCCAGCTATCATTAATGCTAGTCTACAGAGTGTCCAAGAGGCAGAACTCATGCAAGTGCTAAAAAAATACAAGGGTACAATCAGATGGCCAATTGAGGACTTAAAAGGTATAAGCCCTACTGTTTGCATGCACAAGATCTTAATGGAAGATGATCACAAACCGGTAGTGCACCCACAACAAAGACTTAACCCAGCCACGAAATAAGTGGTGCGCAAAGAAGTTGTAAAACTCTTGGATGAGGGCTTAATCTACCCTATCTCCAATAGCTCTTGGGTAAGTCCAGTCCACGTGGTACCAAAAAAAGGGGGCACAACGGTAATAAAAAATGAAAAGAATGAGTTGATTCCAACCCGAACTGTTATAGGTTGGAGAGTGTGCATCGATTATAGAAGGTTAAACGTGGCAACAAGGAAGGATCACTTCCCATTACCATTCATTGATCAAATGCTGGAAAGGTTAGCAGGACACGATTACTATTATTTCCTAGACGGTTACTCGGGGTACAACCAGATTGCGGTTGTCCCTGAAGACCAAGAGAATACTGCATTCACATGCCCCTATGGTATTTTTGCTTATAGAAGAATGCCATTTGGCTTGTGCAACGCACCAACCACCTTTCAAAGGAATGACTTCAATCTTTGCTGACATGCTCGAAAAGCATATGGAAGTATTTATGGATGACTTTTCAGTATTCGATTCTTCATTTGATAATTGTTTGACTAACTTGTCACTTGTGTTAGAAAGATGCCAGCAAACAAATTTGATCTTGAATTGGGAAAAATATCACTTCATGGTCCGGGAAGGAATAGTCCTGAGACACAAGATCTCCAACAGAGGTATCGAAGTGGACATAGCAAAAGTGGAGGTAATAGCAAATTTTCCGCCACCGGTAAACGAAAAAGGCATCTGAAGCTTCTTAGGACATGCGGGTTTCTACCGCAGGTTCATAAAAGATTTCTCCAAGATTTCCAAACCCCTGACTAGTCTGCTGGTAAAAGATACCATGTTCCTATTTGACAAGGAATGCAGGAAAGCCTTTGAGGCCTTGAAGAAGGAGTTGGTGTCAGCACCCATAGTTATTGCGCCAGATTGGTCTCTTCCTTTTGAGATAATGTGTGATGCAAGTGATAATGCAGTAGGGGCAGTACTAGGGCAACGCAAATAGAAGCTCTTGCACGTAATTTATTATGCAAGTCATGTACTAAACCCTGCTCAAATGAACTATGCAACCACAGAAAAAGAACTCATAGCGGTGGTATATGCGTTTGATAAGTTCAGATCCTATCTGCTGGGATCAAAGGTAATTGTATATACTAACCATGCTACTTTAAAATATCTTTTTGTCAAATAGGAATCAAAGCCAAGGTTGCTGCGATGGATCCTACTACTATAAGAATTCGACCTGGAAATCAGAGATAAAAAGGGTAGTGACAATACTGTTGCTGATCACTTATCTCGGATGACTCCGATTCAAGAAACAGAAGAAATGTACCCCATCAGAGATGAGTTCACGGACGAACGTATTCTAGCTGTTACGCATATCCCATGGTTCGCCGATTACACGAACTTTGTGGTAGGTGGACTGATACCTGATGACTTTGACTCTAATAGACGAAAAAAGTTTTTGCATGATTGCAGGTTCTGTGTGTGGGACGATCCATTCCTTTACAAAAAGGGATTAGATGGCCTGGTCAGGAGATGTGTTCCAGAGGAAGAGCATAGGGACATCTTAAAAGCCTGTCATAACTCAGAATATGGAGGACATTTTAACGGAGACAGAACCGCAACCAAAGTCCTTCAGTCTGGATTGTATTGGCCTACACTGTTCAAAGATGCACAAGTAGTGGTAAAAGAGTGCAACAGGTGTCAGATAACAGGCAACATATCCAAAAGAAATCAGATGCCTCAGAATGCCATGTTAGAGGTCGAACTGTTTGATGTATGGGGGATAGATTTCATGGGACCATTCCCACCTTCCTTTGGAAAGAAATACATTCTGGTTGCGGTTGACTATGTGTCAAAATGGGTGGAAGCAGTTGCACTGCCCACAAATGATGCAAAGGTGGTAATAAATTTCCTCAAGAATTGTATCTTCGCACGATTTGGGGTGCCCAGAGCACTGATTAGCGACGAAGGTACCCATTTCCTAAATAAGTTAATGGAGAACCTACTGCGAAAATACAATGTCAAGCATCGAATCGCCACACTATACCACCACCAGACTAGTGGACAGGTTGAGGTATCCAATCGACAAATCAAGAAAATCCTAGAAAAGACCGTCAGTGCCTCACGAAAAGATTGGTCAATCAAGCTCGATGACGCACTCTGGGCATACCGAACAGCGTTCAAGACACCAATAGGTATGTCCCTGTATCAGTTAGTATATGGTAAAGCTTGTCACCTACCACTTGAACTTGAGCATATGGCGTTTTAGGCCACCAAATTCCTCAACTATGATATTTCCAAAACGGGTAAATCTCGGATCCTCCGATTACAAGAGCTGGAAGAATTCAGAAATCGAGCGTATGAGAATGCCAAGATATACAAAGAGCAAACCAAAACCTGGCATGACAGGCGCATTCAGAAGAAAGACCTTCAGGAAGGACAATTGGTGTTATTATTCAACTCAAGGTTGAAGCTCTTCCCAGGGAAACTAAGGTCACAATGATCGGGACCCTTTGAGATACAGAAAGTATTTGCGCATGGAGCCGTTGAACTAAGAAATCCAGCAAACGGAGACACGTTCAAGGTGAATGGGCAGAGAGTCAAATCGTACATACAAGACCAGAAGGGTGATCCAATCGAAAAAATCCATCTCACCTAAGCAGACGGAGAACCGTCGAGCCATGCGACGTTAAACGAAGCGCTTCGTGGGAGGTAACCCACATTTTTTATTTCTAATCAGTTGTGTGTGTCTGTAGGTTTATACATGAGCTCTAAAAGGAGGGAACATCTCATAGCCAGAGGAACCAGCAGTTGAACTGACGAGAAAACCAAAAAATGGCCAAAAGGACAGCCTGACACGGCTACCCGTGTCAGTTGACACGGGTCATGTCAGGAGAGGAAAAAGCTAAGAAGGATATGGGAAAACAGTGGCCTGACACGACCACCCGTGTCAGAAGCACTGAAAGAAAGAGGAATTTTGGATTTGGTAAACAGTAGTCTGACACGGGCGGCCGTGTCAACTGACACAGCCCGTGTCAACTGACACGGCCCGTGTCAGGAGCACTTAAGGAAAATGCAGAAATTGGTGAAACCAGTAGCCTGACACGGCCACCCGTGTCAGGCAGGCGGAATTTTTGAATTTTTTTTGAAAAATTCGAATTTTCGTGGGACCCACCCACTTAATCCACCATTAACCACACATTTTCCCCATTTACCTTATCATTATCTGATTTTCACTCACACCTCATTACTCTCTCTCATCATTCTTCATCTCTTTCTCTCACACTCTTTCACATTCTATTAAAACTCTTAAACCTCACCACATAAAACCTCGCATAACCCCCATTTACACTCAAATATCTCCAAAACACCATTCACAAATACTACTCCACTCGTCGTTCCGGTCCTAACCACGGTTTCGGAATTTCCTAACTCGAAAGTTCAAAATATTTCTATTTTTTGTAGGTCCAAAATGCCCCCGCGGAGAATCCTCATTGGAAAGCAACAACTTGCGGAAATGGCGAAGTCACGGAAGCGCCCGAGTCGGAATCCAAATCCACATTACATTGTGTTTGACAATCCAGAACAAGAACGACGATACCAAATTCACCGGAAGCGCAAACTCACGCCGATAAGGTATATGTGTGAGCATACTTTGAAAGCTCTGGGGTTGAAAATAGAGGTATACCGGATGTTCCATGTTTTGGGAATGCCCGAGTTCATGAGTTTGGAAGCGCCAACATACGAGCGCATTACTCTCGAGTTCCTCAGCACGTTGGAATTCTAGCTGGAAAAAAGGTGGATTGACACGACCAGGTATTATTTCGGCACCTTATGTTTCCGGTTATTTAACAATTATCATGAATTATCTATTGAGGACTTAGCTGCAATACTCTGACTCCCTCTGAACGGACCAGGAGCGGTCCCAGACGGGTTCTCACCTAAGGATTTCTGGATCGCCATCACCGGGAGGACGGATTACTCCTCCAAAGGTGCGAAAGCCTCGGGCATCCAGAATCCATGTTTCAGGTACGCCTAGAAGGGTTTAGCCTATACCCTGTTTGGAAGAGGCGATAACACAGGGGTAGCTACTCAAAGAGAGCTATTCTTTATTTACTCGATGACTCAAACCAAATCCATCAATGTAGTTGCCTTTGTAGCAGACTATCTGGGCAGAGTCGGCCGAGCGAACTCCGGTGGCATATCAGTAGGAGGAATGATCACCCAAATCGCTGAGCATTTTGGGTATCAAGCTGTTTTACTAGAAGACACACCAATTGCAGGTAACACAAAAATTGGCATGTTTGCTCTAAATTCACAAGGTATGATTGATGTTGCCCCTACTTACTATTTCGTACTTATCCATAAGAGGTTTATCATCGCTCGGCCGGATCCGGACAGAGTTGCTATTACTGACTGTGGTAATTGGTTGTATGTGAGCTCCGATCCCGATGCGGATGAAGGCCACGAAACTGACTATTTTACTGCAGGTGAGCAATTTGTGGATGACCAGGCCGAAGGAACGGAAATAGAAGAGGAAGATCCTCAAGCACCTCCTGAGCAGTTTGTCCCACCGCATCAGGAACCCACCCAACAGGCGGTTCATCTTGGTCAGCTGAACAATGGAGCTGGTTACAAACCGAGTTAGGTGGCTTGAGAACTGAACAACAACGGCAAGGCATCGAGCAAGCCCGTCAAGGAGCGATGTTGGATGAGATGAGCAGCATGATGCGACAGTTGATGTTGCATTTCCCGCAACCACCTCCTTAGTAGGATCCTGTGAGTACCCTCCTCCGCTCTTGTTCAAAAACATTGTGGACAATGTTGAGTTCAAGTGTGGGGGAGATTTTATGTCTTTTATTAGTATTTGGGTATTGTGTTATTTTTACTTTTGTATTCTAGATTTAATTTGTCTGTCGAAGGTACATTATGCTGTAAGTATGTCAAGTCTGTGTTGACAGGTTGGAAATAGTAATGATCACGATTGAGAATGGATGAAAGGATCACACCACTCATCATGGCTTGTTGTGAAGGATCTCCCCAGAAAGTGACATTGTTGAAAGTAAAGATCAGACGCAACGTATACAGCTTAACTGATACGAGTATCCTGCATATTCCAAAGTAAGAAAGAAATCGCCCCAAATTAATGAGCATTGTGGATCCTGTCAAAGCTGAACCCAACCAAGTGAGTCATAAAAAGCAAAACACATTAATCATCATGAGCGTCATTCAGGTTTGTCTTTATCACTCTAAATTTGTGTAGACTCTCTGGGACTATCACTACATGATACACACACTGAGGCACGTTGTTTGTAATTAACCTCGAGCCTTTCTAGCCATCCCGAATAATTATATCCCTCGTTAAGCCCCTTTGAGCCTATATCCATTTTTTGTTTAAACACCATAAATGTAACCGTTGGCCAAAACACTTCCTCACCCTGTTCAGAGTCATGATAATTCAAAGCTGTGTTGAAAAGCTAAGTTTGGGGTAAAAACCCCAAAAGCTCTCAAAGCCCAAGAAAGTGCAAAAACAAGAAAAAAAAAAGAAAAAAAATGATGAATTGAGAAAAAGAAAGAAAAATAAAAACTCGACAACTCGAAGATTCAAAAGAAAGAAGCACGAAAAAGGGCAGTCGGTGAAAAAGAAATAAGAAAAGAAAACCGATGAAATAAAAGAAACAAACACAGGATGTAACATCGACTCTGAACCAAAAGCCACTTGTTTTCCTTTTTAAATCCATACCTTAACCCAAGCCAAGCTACAACCTGAAAGACCTCAAAAGTGTGTGTGTTATGTGTAGGTGATGAGAAAAGAGAGACTATTCAAACTTGTGAGTGATATTGCATACTTTGAATTATGAGTGTAAACAGCTTACCCCGAGAGAATTGGTGAGAATGTGATATAAGCTGACAGGTGAAACTGTGCTTTGAAGTGGAAGTGTTAATAATGACTTACGAGGATAGGCAAGACTTGTGGAAGGAAAAAGGAAGACGTTAGCAAATGATCTCAGCAGTGGTGGAAAACATGAAGAATTCTGGGGAGTGATCATGAAACATTACTTGGGACAAGTAATGAGCTAAGTTTGGGGTTGTGATCAGTCACCATTTACATTGAGTTTTCATTACTGATCCGACACGAAATAGAGGCATTTGACACACTGTGCAAGCATTTATGGTACATTTCGAGTTAGTTTTACTTCCGTCATTTTATTTACGCATTTTTAATCTTTGTTATATTTTACTTTTTATTATCGTGATTTTATGCGTGGGATAACTGTGTTTTTGTCCGACAAATCCAGGTAGAAGAACCAGAGAACTCAGAACAAGACAGTGTGAGATTCCGGCAAGCGAAGGAGCAGAAAACCCTGGTACATGAGGCCTGACACGGCCACCGGTGTCACCTGACACAGGCCGTGTCAGGGTAAGGGAAGACAAGTGAAGATAATAGTAGCCTGGCACGGCCACCCGTGTCAGCTGACACGGGCCGTGTCAGGCAGTGCCCTCAACCATGTTACCCCTGCCATGGGCATGTTAGCTTAAACAGTAGGCTGACACGGCCACCTGTGTCAGCTGACACGGGCCGTGTCAGCCCAAGCCCAAAAAATCCAGTTTTCTTAGGCTTTTAGTTTGTCGGGCTTTTTAGAGACATCTTTGGACCTGTCCAACTGCTGCTGAGAATTTTCACTATAAAAGAAGGTCTTCTGCCAAAGGAAAAATCATCTTGGAAGACGGCAAAACACAGTATTGTGAAGCAATCAAGTATTACAGAGATCAAGGCATTCGGAAAGCTGAAGATATTCATGAGCGGGAGCGATTGAAGATCAAAGTCATCCAATTACTTGTAATGTGTAATTTTTATCTTGAATTTGTTTTAAACAATATGAGTAGCTAAACCCCCCAATGCTAGGGGGTGTCCCTGATTTAGAATTGTAATGAATTTGAGTTTACATTTGAATTTATAATATTGTTTTTACGGTAACCTTTTGATGTGTTTATTGCTTTCTCTTTCGGGCCAATTGAGATTGATTTGTGGTTATCAATTAGCCTGGACCGCCATTGATAAGGTTTTCATAAGGTTACTCTACAATAGATATCACCTAGGACTAAAGATACCCTGTATGAACCAGAGTATTCTTGATATTATACAGCTTAATTTCACCCTAATTGGCTATGGACATAGGAATTAGGGTAGATTGATTAAAGGTTTTCTCACCAAGGACTTGGGAGAAAATACCCTTGAGAACTGATAGTAATTGATATTTGTTGATGCAATAGTGACTCAGAGTTGTTACAGGGATAAATCATACACCTTCCCTAGCATTGTTCCTTTTTCTCTATAAACCTTTATTTTCATATTTCTTTACCTTCACTTTTATTATTATATTTTTACACTTAAAAACCAACTTAATACTTTTTGTTTAATTGAATGATAATTTAAACTTAATATTAACGTGCAGTCCTTGAGATCGACATTTGGGGAATTTCCCCATTATTACTTTAAAAGGCAAAATAGTACACTTGCTACTTTCCCGATCACCAAGCCTTCATCTGAAAAAGTTACAGGCGAGAAAAATGTTTCAGCCATCACTCAGCTCTTGCCATAAAAGCAGAAGGATCCGAGAACTTTTATTGTCCCTTTTACCATCGGGGATAGTAAATTCGAGAATTGCATGCTTGATTTGGGAGCGGGCATTAATGTTATGCCTAATTCTATTTATAATAACCTTAATCTTGGTCCTTTGCAACATACATGTTTGATCGTCCAACCGGCGAACAAGAGCAATGCACGCCCGACTGGCGTAGTGGAAGATGTCCTTGTCCAAGTTAACGATTTAATTTTTCCTGCAAATTTTTACATTCTGGACATGGAAGGAGAGACTTAGACAAGCAGAGCTCCCATCATTTTAGGAAGACCGTTCATGAAAACAGCGAAGACAAAAATTGATGTTGATGATGGAACCATGTCAATTGAATTTGGTGACATTGTCGCAAAATTTAACATTTTCGATGCCATGAAACACCCCTTGGAAGAGCATTCCGTTTTTCATATGGAATTGATATCTGAGCTGGTTGAGGACACTTGTTCTGATTTATTTTCACTTGATTTTCCATCTTTATCTGGTTTCGATGATATTTACTCATGTGTTGATTGTATTGACACTAACCTTTGTGTTGTGTGTGCTGAGATTGATGCTGCCTTGCAGCCTGACACATTTCCTACAGGTGAAATTGTTGTCGATGAAGTTGTTTTTGCAGTTGATGCTCTTGACATCCCGGCTGCCCCAAGCATTCCATCCATCGAGCAACCCCCGTCTTTAGAGCTGAAACAGCTCCCTGAAAACCTGAAATACGCTTATTTGGAGATTAATGAATAACTCCCTGTTATTATTTCTTCTAACCTTGATTTCGATCAGGAAGATAAGCTTTTGCGGGTTTTAAAGAAGCACAAGAAGGCAATCGGGTGGACATTAGCCGACCTCCCAGGTATTAGTCCGTCGATGTGCATGCACAGGATATTACTTGAGGACGGAGCGAAAACAGTAAGGCAGCCCCAAATGAGGCTTAATCCTTTGATTCTTGATGTTGTGAAGAAGGAGGTAACTAAACTATTGCAAGAAGGTTTCATTTATCCTATCTCTGACAGTAAATGGGTAAGCCCAGTGCAGGTTGTACCTAAGAAATCAGGACTCACAGTGGTAAAAAATGAAAAGAATGAACTTGTTCCCACTAGAGTTCAGAACAGCTGGAGAGTTTGTATTGATTACAAGAGATTGAACCGGGCTACAAGAAAGGATCACTTTCCTTTACCGTTCATTGACCAAATGCTTGAAAGACTTGCTGGTAAATCACATTAATGTTTTCTTGTTGGTTTTTCAGGTTACTTTCAGATTCATATTGCACCGGAAGATCAAGAGAAGACCACTTTTACTTGTCCCTTCAATACTTTTGCTTACAGGAGGATGCCTTTTGGTCTTTGCAATTCTCCTGGCACTTTCCAGCGATGCATGAGTAACATTTTTTCTGATTTCATTGAAAATTGCATGGAAGTCTTTATGGACGATTTCACTGTCTATGGTTCCTCTTTTGATGCATGTTTGAGCAGTTTAAGCTTGATTTTAGAAAGATGCATCGAAACTAATCTCGTTTTAAATTATGAAAAATGCCATTTTATGGTTGATTAGGGAATTGTATTGGGTCACATAATTTCAGAAAAAGGATTTTTTGTTGACCCTGCTAAAATAGATGTGATTTCTACACTGCCTTACCCTTCCTGCGTTCGCGAGATTTGTTCTTTTCTTGGTCATGCAGGTTTTTACAGGCGTTTCATCAAGGATTTCAACAAGATAGCTCTTCCACTGTCAAACTTGTTGAAGAATGATGTCACTTTCAACTTTGATGACAAATGCAAATAAGCGTTTGACTTCTTGAAGAAAGCATTGACCTCCGCTCCCATAATCCAACCACCGGACTGGACCCTCCCTTTTAAGATTATGTGTGATGCATCTAATTATGTCGTTGGGGATGTCCTTGCACAAAGGGTTGACAGGGCTGGCCATATTATTTACTATGCTTCTAGAACTTTATATTCTGCACAGTCAAATTACACTACTACTGAAAAAGAACTGCTAGCTATTGTTTTTGCTCTTGATAAATTCAGATCATATTTGCTAGGTTCCAAGGTTGTTGTTTTTACTGACCATGCAACATTAAAGTACTTGTTGAAGAAACCGGATGCAAAACCGAGATTGATTCGGTGGATGTTGTTGCTCCAAGAATTTAATGTAGAGATTAAAGACAAAAGTGGAGCTGAGAACTTAGTGGCTGACCACTTGAGCAAGATAGAGAGAGATGCAGATCCTTTTCCTATTCAGGATGACTTTCCTGATGAGCAGCTTTTTCTTTTGCATGGGATTACACCTTGGTTTGTTGACATTGTTAATTTTATTGTTGCTGGTGTTTTTCCTACAGGTGCATATAGATCACAAATTCACAAACTCAAGAGTGATGCCAAATATTTTGTTTGGGATGATCCATATCTTTGGAAGTTTGGTAGTGATCAGGTAATTAGGAGATGTGTCCCCGACTATGAGATTGAATCCATTTTTAAAATTTCTCATGCATCTCAAGTCGGCGGACACTTTGGTCCGCAAAGGACTGCAAGAAAAGTCCTTGACTCAGGTTTCTATTAGCCAACTGTTTTTAAGGATGCTTATGAGACTTACTGCACTTGTAAAGAGTGCCAGATAGCAGGTACAAACATCACTCGTAAGAGTGAAATGCCTCAGCAGCCTATGCTTTTCTGTGAGGTATTTGATGTATGGGGAATCGACTTCATGGGTCCCTTTCCTGTATCATTTGGTTTCCTTTACATTTTGCTTGTTGTTGATTATGTTTCAAAGTGGGTGAAAGCTATCCCCACTAGGACTAATGATTCTAGAGTTGTTGCAGATTTTGTCAGGTCTAATATCTTTTGCAGGTTTGGAATACCACGAGCTATCATAAGTACTAAGGCACTCATTTTTGTAACCGCACCATAGAAGCTTTGCTTCGGAAGTATGGAGTTGTGCACAGAGTCTCTACTGCATATCACCCACAAACTAATGGGCAAGCTGAGATCTCAAATAGGGAGATCAAACAGGTTTTAGAGAAAATGGTGCAGCCAAACAGGAAGGACTGGAGCTGTCGTCTAGAAGACGCACTTTGGGCCCAAAGAACAGCTTTTAAGACACCCATTGGGATGTCTCCTTATCGACTTGTTTTTGGTAAGGCATGTCATCTTCCTGTTGAGATAGAAAACCGTGCTTATTGGGTGGTGAAAAGTTGTAATTTGGAGATGCAACAAGCATGTATTGAAAGAAAACTCCAATTACAACAACTGGAAGAGCTTATACTAGAGGCTTTGAAAGCTCTAGGATTTATAAAGAGAAAAATAAGCACTTCCATGATAAAATGATTTCTAGGAAGGAATTTTCTGTGGGCCAACATGTTTTACTGTTTAACTCCCGCCTTAAGCTTATGGTTGGGAAACTTCGATCCAAATGGATTGACCCTTTTGTTATTACTAGTATTTTCCCTTATGGTACCGTATAAATAAAAAGTGCAGGTACTAACAAGACTTTCAAAGTCAATGGCCAGCGCTTGAAGCTATTCCATGAAAGTTCAATGACTGAAGATGTCAGCATAAAGGAGCTTTCTTTGGAAGCACCTAACTACCCTGCAACTTGATCAGGGAGTCTTTCTTTCCTTCTCTCTACTTTATTAGTAATGTCTTTTCATTGAGGGAAATGCTTATTTTAAGTGTGGGGAAGGGAAATCATTTGTTTCGTTTGTTTTCCTTGTTTTTGTTAGTGTTTTGTTTATTTTTAGTCATAAAAAATAAAAAAATGCATCTTCTTGAAAATTTTAGGTTATAGACTGACTAATTTGAGATTAGTTTGCGGAGACTTGGGAAAAATTCACAAGATCGGTATCGCCTTAACACCGTAAGTCTCCTGCATATGGAAATTGATTCGAAATCTTATTATGTTTTAGCCTTAAATTCTTATTCTCTAACAGCTCTTGAGTAGTTTATTTCAGCAGTCAGCACCATCTCACACACACTCTACGCAGGGAAGCCGATGAATATACGTGAGTGTTCCGAAAAAGAAAAAAAGAGAAAGAAAAGGGAATGCACCTTCTAAGTTTGGTGACCCTCACCCAGTCACTTAACCCAACGGATGTAGAACCTTCAAAAAAATTGAAAATAAGACTCGTTGTCAGTTGGTTCAGCGATTTCTGGTGCTGAACTTGGTAGGGTGGATTACGGTCCGATCCCCCGCAACTACAACTGAGTAAGCAAAGGGTTATGCCACGTAAATACTAGAATCCCGTGCAAAAAGGATTAGAGTCACTAACCGGTCGCCTTGCTATGGGTGTGTGGAGATAACGAGCTTAATGTGATTGCGCCTGAATGAAAAAGAGCAAAAAGAAGGATGAGTAAGTTAGGCTTTAACATAATAACATGATTCAAGTTGATTTATGTATTCAGAAGGTTTATGACTACACAATTATGGATTAGTGTTTCTACGATATCCTTAGTGTGCAAGATTAGTACCTAGCGATGCAAACTTAACCGAAGAAGACTTGTAGCCTAGGATGAGTAACTAATGATGTGTTTGTGTTTTCTTTGTTTTATTTTAAATTTTGCTCGGAGTGCAAAAGTTCAAGTGTGGGGGAATTTAATCAGTGCATTTTGATGTACATTCTTCTATATTTATACTTATGCATTTCCATATTTTAGTTTGATTATTTTTCCCTTTTAATGTGTTTTTATAATTTATCTTATTTTTACAGTTATTTGTTTTTCGCAGTTTATTTTCAGCATTAGCAGTCTGCACGAATAAATTCATAACTGGAGCTAGGAGTATCGGATCGAGGTGTGCTACCAATCGTTGGAAAACTAAGAAAAAGAGCTACGACTTTCATGAAGAAGTCAGAAGCTAATTCATACTGTAGCATGGTTGAAAAATCCATTGAAGCCTTCAGCACTATATTTATATTTTGTGTTGGGTTATTTAGTTTGGGTGTGGGTTATGTTTTTACCAAATTAGGTTTATTCTATTTTTCCTATAACCTAAGCAGCCGAAAATAGTATAGGGTATCATTATTCACAAAAATTTGAAAACTTGTACGAATTCCATGGAGAACTAATTCCTCTAATTCGATCTGCCGTAATTCAGGTTCCAAAACTTGAGATTATTATAATGTTAATTTTAGTTTAATTCCTTTCAATGATATTTTGTGTTCTCGTATGCTTAATTCGATTGCATGAAATATATTGATTCAATTTGGTTGATTGTATGATCATAATATAGGTACATCACGTTTGCTTAATTCATTTTTGTGTCTGATCAATCATGTTTGCTTAATCCATGAAAACTTATCTCGTTTGCTTAATTCGGACAATAGGATCATACATCTCACAAACTTCACCGCGCTTGTCATTGAGTTTGTCTCTAAATAGGAATAGACAATCCGCTAAGGGTATTAAAATTATATTAATCGATGATAGTAGGAACTGAATCGGTAGATTGAATTATTTCATAATCACTTATTTCATAACAGCTTATTTCAAGAATTGCTTTTAATAATCACTTTTTCTTAATCGAACACCAAACCAAACAACCCCCTCCTTAATTCGATTTACCTTTAGATAATAATAATCAAGAATCCTTGTGAGAACGATATCCGAGTTAAAATGGTCGTCGTACTACGTTTTTGAAAAACACCCGTTTTGACCTGCGCGCGACAGCGGATCAACCATCGACTCTTTGTTGATTCCAATCTCTCAAACACGTCGGAGGTTCTGGAACTTGTTGTTTCATGCCGAACTACAATTTCACACGGTGACTCTGGTGCATCTCCACAGTAGTGAACCAGACGATTGGTGTTTTTGTTGTCCAAATTGCATCATCATCGTGATTAACTTGATGGTCAATGTGGTCTAAAAGATTGCGATAGACTACTACAACGTGTTTGAGACACCTGTTGTAGTTCATCCTCATAACTGACCACCTAGAACAAAAATATTGAAAATATATTAGTTACAGTCAATTGTAGTATAAAGTCTAATAAATTCAAAGATTTAAGATAAACTTACTTTGTTGCGTAGTGAAATGTGAGCGGCTTCTCGTTGACCGGGGCGAGTGACGGAATTCTCGACCAACTTCATGATTGTAGCAAATAGGCGCAAGAATAAAATGTACAAGTATTTTTTTTGCATGTTTACACAACGAACTATATAGATGGGACAAAACAGCTGAACCCCAACTATATGTACCTACTTTACTTATGTTTCATAACAACGACAAATACATAATATTTACCGTGTTACCAGTACTTTCAGAAAAAAAAAATTATCAAATAGAATCATAATATAACAACGAGATTTAATTATCTTTTCATACTCAGTCGATTCTTCGTTTAATGTTATACTTGAATAATGTTGTTTAAGATATTTTAAATTAATACCTTGGCCCCTAGATTAACCCGAAGTTTGTCCTGTAGTTGTGTCTTCACACAAAGGGGCCTCCAATAATTCTTCGCATATAGAGTTATCTTGGTTAACTCTACCATTTATGGTCTTACCATTAATAGGTAGACCTAACAACATGTAGACGTCCTCAAGTGTGACAGTACGTTCCCCGAATGGAAGGTGAAATGTGTGGGTCTCGGGTTTCCATCTTTCTACCAAAGCAAGAATAAATTTGTAATCAACTGAATATGGGACTATGTTGAGTAGATTACCAAAATCGCCTGCTTGTAAATACAGTTCTATCAAAGGATCGTGTGGTACATATTCATGTACACGACATCGAAATCTCTTTGGATCCGAACAAAAGATAAATAAGAAATAAGTAAGAATAAGTAATAAACTATAGTATTAGGGAAGTTAAATAAGCAACAATATTAATAAATAATAACTTAAAAATATTGCAATATTTTCAATAGTTCCTCGATGTTCCTCACCCATGGTTAGTAGAGACATTTTGTTGAGTGCTTATGAGTGAGTATTTGTTGCTGACAAAGTGAATAGGTTGGGTGTATGTTGCAGACAAGGTAGATAGGTTGAGTGTGTTTGATGGAAATGCTGAGAAATACATCAATATTTATAAATGGGAAAGACGCATTCACGTGATATTTTTTTGTATGTGATTTGTAAAGCACGCGCCATTGGGGAGGGCGCATATGTTGTCTTTTTAAGGCATGCTCCATTGGGGTGGGCACATATGTTGTCTTTTTAGGGCAGGGAAGCATGCATGGAATCTTGTAAGGGAATATGTTATCTTTTTAGGAAGCATGCGCCATTAGGGAGGACGCATATGTTGTCTTTTTAGGGCAGAGAATCATGCAAGGAATTCTGTAAGGGAATCTTATAAGGGAATCATGCAGGGAATCATGGCAGAGATTCGTTGTAGTCAGAACCATAGACTCATGCATGCAAAGGTAAAAGCCATTGCAAATGGCGCCTAAGTTAAAACAATAGAGCATGCGCCTTACCCTGTGACGCATACCTTGCTTTTTGGAAATCCATCATCATCCCTATTTAATTGCATGTTGATACAACTAAGACGCAACTCACACTCTATTGTTATAACCAGTACACTAAACTTACATTGCATTTTATAAAAATGGCTTCATCACCATAATACATGATCAATGCCCATATCGATGGTGAAATATTTGAATGTGAGTTATTCGGTTTTAGTTTTCGTAACACAAAAGTTACTCCGTTTATAATAAATAGACGATCAAGTTTTTCACATTTGAAACAAAGAATAGAAAAGAAATTACAATGTAGTCATGTGGGATAAATCATCTACAAAAATCTAGTGTTTTTTTGCAGACAACCAAGTTAAGTTTTATCAGCTGAAGATTCGAGATGATGATGATGATGTTCATAATATATTTCTCACTCATGAACATTTTGGGTTCAACGATATTGAGTTATATATTTTACAAGAAAAAAATCAATTGTCTCAATTCGTTGATCCGTCATAAGTGTTTTGTGAAACTGACGACGAACAAGTTGAAGTTGATGTTGTTGACGAGGAAGAAGAAGAAGACGAGATATTGGTTGATGAAATGGTGAACGATGAAACTATCGACCACCAGCAAGAGACATTACCAACAAGTCATGTATATTGTCCACCTTAACATATGACAAACTTGAATTTGGGTGCAGATGAACCTTCGTCAGATATATTTCACAATCCTTATGTGCAAACTCAATGATCATTAAAAGAAGGAGATAAATTTCGCACAAAAGAAGACTGTGTCAGAGCCATTAAAAACTATCACATGGAATTATCCGCTGATTATAGGGTTCATCACACTAATGTAATGATGTATAAGATCTATTGTCATAATAAGCTCTGCCTGTTCCGGTTGTCAGCATCTTATTGGAAGAGGAGTGATTCTTGGGAGATAGGTTTTATGGGTCCAACTCACACTTGCATAATCACCAACTCGATGCAGGACCATCACAAAATCAGCTCTCAGTTAATATGCGATGAAATTTTGTCTGTGATTAGCGACAATTCATCGTTAAAGGTGAGTACAATAATCTCGCATATCGTTATACAATACAATTATACTCCATCATACAAAAAGGCATGGATAACTAGGACTAAAGCTATTGAAACAGTGTTCAGAAATTATGAGGAGTCATACAAAGAACTTCCAAAATACTTGGTGGCACTTAAGCATTATGCTTCAGGGACTATTATTAATTTGGAAACGTTGTCGGCATATACCCCAGACGGGACTTGTGTTAGTGGAAATGACATATTCCACCGACTCTTCTAGGTGTATGAACCATGAACCAAAGGTTTTGCTTTCTGTAAATCTATTGTACAAATTGATGGAACATGGCTGTACGGGAAATATAAAGGAAGGATACTCATGGCAATGGCACAAGATGGCAACAACAACATTTTTCCAATTTCCTTTGCACTGGTTGATGGGGAGGCTGCTGGTGGATGGAGTTTTTTCCTAAAATATATATGATTACACGTTGCTCCTCAACCTAACTTAGGTTTGATCTCAGATAGACATCCATCAATTGTGAGTGCCTATAAAAACATTAATAACGGCTGGCAGGATCCTCCTTCAACACATGTCTTTGCATTATACATATCGCTCAAAATTTCATATGGGAGATCAAAGACAAGACGCTATGGGAGAAGGTTGTCAATGTAGGGTACACATTAACAGAACCTTCCTTCAAACATTACCGTGAAGACATCAGATTATCAAATGCAGATACAGTAAAGTGGATCGATAATATTCCATTGGAGAAATGGACTAGGGCATACGACAATAGTTGACGATGGGGCCATATGACAACAAATCTCGTGGAATCAATGAACTCTATCTTCAAAGGCATCTGAAACCTACCAATAATCGCTTTAACGCGAGCAACCTATTTTATGCTAGGGGTGCTGTTTGAGATCAGACGTTTCAAATAGAGTTCAATGTTACAATTTAGGCAGTTGTTCAGTGATGCTTCAATGAAATTCATTAAAGAGGAAGCTACCAAAGCTAACACACATATGGTCACAGTGTTTGACCGTACTAAAGGTTGGTTCAGTGTTGTTGAGTCAATGGATCACAATGAAGGAAAGTCGAGGGGACACTATCGAGTGAAACTAGATAGAGATTGGTGCGATTGCGGAAAGTTCCAAGCCTTTCGTATGCCCTGCTCCCATGTCACAGCAGCATGTTCAAAGGTTCAACATGATCCTTTCAACTTACTATTCGCCATTTAAAAAGTCATAAACATATACAATGTTTACAACATTAGCTTCTCGCTGGTAGCAAAAGAGGATTATTGGCCTACATATCAAGGGTACATACTCTGACACAATGAAATAATGCGAAGAAAGAAAGAGGGCCGCCCAAATAGAACCCGTATTCGAACCGAAATGGATACAACGAACAAAATGGTAAGATTATATAGTTCATGTTGCTAGTTCAGACATAACCATACAAATTGTCCCAGTATTAGACCAAGCACAACAACATAATTTTAAAGGTAACCCTTTTGCTTTATAATAAAAAACAACTTTCATTTCATAAATATCATAGCATTCAGTTATAATAACTTGAAAGCAACATCTAAACAATAATTTAAACAACAATTAAACAACAACACAAACAACTACAATAATTAAACAATATCACAAACAATTGCAATAACTAAATAGCATAACTATGCAATTACAACCATCAAAACAATTTTGTGGGAACTATACATCATCATGTGAACATCTCTGTCAGTTTTAACATTCACCCATAAACGAACTTTTCCATTTTGGTTGAACATGGTATCAAACATTTGCATTCTTCTGATCTTTTCATCTTCTGCAATGTCTCCATCTAATCGACGGATCAAGTCCCTGTTAAGATGTTCGAATGTCTCTATATTCCATAGTCGGATCTTCATCAGAGGCTTTACTGCCGAATAAATTAAATGAACATTTCTCTTGTGAATATAAGGACACATATATAAAGACATATTGAAATTTTTTTGAAGGAGATTGAAGAAAAATGGAAAGAGGTGGTAAGAAGATGTGTGAAAAATATTGATAGGTGATGTTGTATTTATATAGGAGAAAACCATGCAGTAGCCACATTGAGTGCCGCATGCACTATGCGTGCATGTAGGCGCCACATGCAATGACACCATAGTGCAACATCCCAAAGCATGCGCCAATTGCATTGGCTTGCACTGCATGCAAGTGCGACTAAGCATGGCGCATTTGTTCAATTAACTAAAGCATGCGCCATTTAGTATGACGCCTACTTTACCCGGATAAATTTTTTTTGTTTGAAAAGTGGTTATATTGATAATTATTTTGAAAAGTATGTTATTTTGGTATTATTTTTGAAAATAGTGGTTATTTTAAAAAAAATCATTTTAATTAATCCTTCATATTGTAAGTTTTATTTTTTTTAAAACAATTAAGATTTAATTTAATTATACAATTTTTTTATTATAAATTATTCTCTTAGAGTTTTTGAATAGAATGTAAATTTCATTGAAAATTTTAAAATATGATGTTAATTTATGAGAGTTTTTTTTAATAACCTATTTTTAAATAAAATTTTCAATTTATATTAATATCTAAATAATATTTAATATGTCCTATTTTAGAGTACAAGATGACATATAAAAAAATTGTCATTTCACTCCATTTTATTTGATGTGTTATTTTTTTATTTGTTGAAGTGATTTTTATTTGTCGCTACTAGTACCCTCACACTCTTAAAATCAGACTAGGATTCCTTGTAGTCGGGAAATAACGCAATTATGCAATTAGTTTTTTGTGAATCATTGATTAATATTGGATCATACAAATAATGAACCAACAATCACTATTTGACCGTAGAGAATCCATTTTTCTCAAAATTATCCTCGAAAGCAAATGCTGCTCATATGGAATTATGCTTGCCCTTTTCTTTGGAAAATCCTTCTTGGTTTTGTGGCAAAGGGACAGTCCATGATAAAACAGTCTGAACTAAATGTATTAATATTGAGTGAGTGCCTGAGACAGGGCTAGTCTCCTGAAATGCATTACAGGTCGTCCTATTAGGCTTGGATATCGTTGCCTGAACTGAAATCCATGACTTGTTTCATTTATCCCATGTGGCATATGAGGTTTCCAAGGAGTAATATCCTGGAGATATCAAACAAGGATAAAATCATCTCCTTCACGATTTGAGGAAGAACCATTCATCCTTCATTACCACATTTTTAATCCAAAAATTAGGGAAATTGTACTTGTCAAAATATATAGGAGTGTGTGATACCCCTAAGCTAGTAGAGATGACTAGAGGCCTTAGTAGTTTCTTGATGGTTAGGGCTTGCTCGTGGTGGCGAGAGACCCTGTTTGGTGGTGTTTATGGTGGTGATAAAGGGTCAGCTCGCGTGAGGTGAAATGCTACGTGTTTATGTGTTATGTTGGATAAGTTATGATACGTCCCCTCAACCCTAAGGTTGGGGTATTTATAGAGGCACCTTGGGTCTAGGATTTCCTTATGAATGATAATCACCCATTCAGTCAATGTTGGACCGTTGAACCCCATCTTCATAGAGAAATGGGTGTTATACTGTTGACCTTTACTTCTTTCTGATCGAGGAACATTTTTTTTACCAAATGGGCGGGTATGGAATACTTAGGGTGAGGTGGTCCCTAATGGAGGGCACTAGATATAAGTCGCCCCTTAAGAGCAATTGGCAATCCCTCTCCCTTAATGGGTCTTTTATAAATATATCATTACACAAATCCTCAAGAACAATGAATTTGATAAATGGAAAAGTACTTTAAGCAACAAAGCTTTGGGAATTATGTTTGAAGGCATCCAAGTCCCTCAGGCGAGACGTTGAGCCCCTTGGGTGGAACTTCTATCAAGCTCTCAGACAAGAATTTACTTAACGGATCTTGAGTCAGACTTTGATCGTAACCCTTAGGCTGGAATTTAAGTTAGACCCCGTCTGAGAAAACTCTAAGTTATTCCGATGAGCATTAAGATAAACATGTTTGATGTGACTCTTAGTCCCTCGAATGAGATTGTATGTTGTGTAACACCCTAAGACCCCCAAATGCATTTTATAACATAATGAGAGTATATTTTTCACCAAAGGGTATCACACATTCTCAACATAAATATATTTCATCATTTAACATATCGTGGTGGAGTTTAATACATTTAATAACATCTCTTCATGGTCTCAAAAATAGAAATTTCTTTAATCAAAATAAAACAGTTAGTTCAATAACAACTCAACAATAAGCAGAATAAAATAAATAACGACCTCATCTCAGTGTTACACTATCAAAGTGAAACCAACTCTTGGAGTGGCTAGCTCCTAAGTGGAGGGGGGGTGAAAGTTGCGCCCTAGCATGTTTTTGTCTTTTAGGACTCTATTTCATAATAATAAACTATGCCACATCAACAGGAAGTAAAATATTTTTTGTAATAGAGGTATTATGTTAGAGAAGTGATTCATTTATTAGCTTTTCGTAGAACCTCTAAGGGTACTTATCTTGCGTCTTGTTAGGATCCACACATGCTCCTTTGTCAGTCGACTTTATCTTTTATAGGGGTTATGATAGTGAATTTTAGGTGCATGGTCCCAGAGCCGCTCAAGTAATAGTTTTGACTTCCTTAAGGGGCCGCCTTCTTCTGCACTAAGTCGGGGGTTTCGACTTTTTTAGGCTTTCGTGCTCGGTGTTTTCGAGATATTGTGACCTTAGAATTTCATTCGAGATTCTTCTTTTTCCAAGCGTCGAGGTGGATTGCATAAACTCTTTCTCGATTTCCCCTTATATGGCCTTGGTTGCAAGAATATCTCAGCTTCATTGTTGAGTCACTGTATGTTTTAATAATTTGACTTGATTGGTAGCTAATTTACCGTTTCCCTTCGGGAGTTCTCTCTCTGGGAGATCCATGGATGATTTCCTTTTCCCGTCGATAAGGTTACCTCTAAATCAATTGGTAAGGAAACGTGTGTCTGCATTTTCCTTATCATTTACAATAGAAACAAATTCAGCAAGTATGCCATCCTTCGTGAAGTTTTCTCTTCTCACCTCTCCTTGGTCCGTACTCGAAATCTATGTTCACGTCCGTCTCAAACTATGTTTGAATAAATCATGTTTCCATATCAGTTTGAGTCTTCTAGCGTGGTCTGACCTGTCGCGACGTTACACATGAATTTTGAACTCCACATTGGAGGTTCATTTTCTTTGTCGTGATAACATTCGTCCATAATTTGTTTTGGTTCATCTTTTTGATATGACGAGATATGGTACTTGAATATCGTTACTTATTACATCATTCCCTTCCCGATCTCCTTAATTATAGAGATCAAAATCAATGTTGGATTGGGAGGTTAGAAAGATCTTCTTGGCACGAGATTGGGGACGGATTTTTCCTTCCTCGTGCGGTTTAATTACGATCTATCTTTTGGACAAAAGGAGATTTAATCATAGAATTTTGCAGGAACCAGTTGCCGATTCCCACAGACGACGACACAATTCCGTATTAGAATTAGAATTGTGATAAATTTACGATGACAAACTTCTGATGCGGTGGTATGGAACTCTGTCGCGGAAGCGCATGGGTGGACCTACAAGTTAGCACTCAAACACCTAAGTCAGTTATAAAGTCCAAGATGAGTAAAAGTGTAAGTCTGAGACGAGAGAGTGTGTATCTTATGTCTTACGCATGCTAGTTATATATGACAAATAATTTCATTAGGTCTTACCTTATTGGGCCTATCACTTGGATATCACTTGTATTGGGTCTCTGGTTGACCCATAACACAATCAGATAAATAAATATATTTGAACTTGTGACAGGGGGATTTTTAGTCCTCTGCTCTACCGGGTGAGCTATCCCAACCATTCTCGATGCACCATCTTAATTTTAAGAAATTACCTGAGTCTATGTCAACTAAATAAAAAAAGGACCAACAAAATGAGAGATTTTAATTGGATTTTGGGGATAGAGGGACTTGAACCCTCACGATTTCTAAAGTCGACGAATTTTCTTATTAATTTTTTTATTGATGTTGGTATTAACATGTAAAATGAGACTCTATCTTTATTCATTCTCGTCTGATTAATCAATTATTCAAAAGACCCATCAAATTATGCTGGAATGACTGATTTAAACAATAAAATAAAATAAAATAAATGATAGGGTGCTTACAAATATTCTCAATAAAGGATATAAATAAACACAACAATAAGGGTTTGATTCTTTAACTAAATATGCATCTCTTATTATTGTAGTGTTGTATTTTGTATACTATTGATGATTAGTTGTGTTAAATTTGAACCATGAGAGGGAAATCATTATTTCAAAACATAGTCGTTTTAAAATCGTATTCCTTTGCTTGGTGTAATTGTTTTAAAATCGCATCCCTTTCTTCTAATTAGTGCTGTTGTTTGTATCACACACTAGAGAATTACGATTTCATACTAAAGAAAATCTCAAAAAACTCCACGAAAACTGCATTAACCATTCATTCAATGACCTGGTTTGACCATACACAGAGTATCAAAACAAAGACTAATCAAATCCATAATTTTAGGGCAAAGCACCCCCATCGAAAATCTTCATACCACAATCCATAATCAATTAACTTGCACAGCAATCAACAAAAAGTACTTCTATAGATTTGATTTCATAAAAACCAGACGATTTTATTCATGCAAATGAACAATGAGTACATAACAACATCACCAACTTTTATCAAACCACGTTTTACATCCCAAATCCAGAATTTCCGAAACCAGAAGTCTCTCCTGAAACAATAACCCTACCAGTATTTCCTCTCTTAGGAACAAACTTTCTGGCCCAAACATGTTTTCCATTGATGGAAAACTTGGCTTTTGTAGCCCCTCTCAGAATCATATCAATAGTATTCGCCTTTCGAAAAACTATTCTAGCAAAAAGTGCTTGTTCATTTGGTGGAGTTTCCTGCATAAACAAAGCCTCAACACAATCTCCATAAGCCATAGTAAAAAACTCCCTAACCTCCCATTCCTCCACGCGGTATCCTTTCGAAAATGTCACAAACAATGTCCTAGCGTCCGCTGGTACAATCCCTCCGCCTTCTCCTCCTCCGACAACGACAGCACTGTTGGTCGGTTGTTGCACTTGCGCCATTGCACTAGCAATCCCAACTGGACCAAACTGCAGATTCGCCGGTCCAATCGAACCAAACCAGACACTATTCTCCACCATTCTCTCCGCCGAATTCCTCATCATGGCTTGTTGCATGATATCAGTCAATGCTCTCGAGCAAACCTCTTGTCTTGTTCTCTCTATTGCTCGAGTGGCTTCGAGGCGAAACTCGTAGAAGAATTTCAGAGATATTTCTTCTTGAAGCAGGCTTTGAAGAAGCGGGATATCATTCGATTCGCCAGAAGACGAAGACGAAGACGATGCTAATGCAATTAGGTAAGCATTGTTGTTCGCATTGGTGTTAAAACAAGAGAAACAAATGATTGATTCATCAGCAACTTCATTGATCAAAATGACAGGCAAAGTCATAATCTTCTTCACAACGTTATGAAAACCAACTCTTTCCAACCAAAGCCACATAGCAAGCAAATGCATGGACTCAGCAGGGTCGCGAGAGAGGTTGGTGACAAGGATTGTGTAGAGTTCTCTGTCCATTTTGTGGAACAGAAGAAAATCCTCTTGGGAAACATTGACAAGAGTTGAAGGAGAAGAAGACGACGCGGACGCGGACGGCGACGAAGAAGAAGAAGAATTCATGATGAAAGCAAATATGGAATGATAAAGTGCATATGTTCAAATTGGGAAACTTTGTTTGTTTATATAGTGAAGTAAATAGGGCTTTTGGAATTACCATATGTGAAGAAGAAAATGAAAAGGTGTGTGAGTCACGACTATTGATCACATGAGAAATGTTCATGCATCAAGCAAAAGACGTGTTTTGTGAGTGTTAGTGGGTAATAAAACTTCAAGTATACTCATTAGTCATTACAAAATAACTAAAAATTTCAGTTACAGTTACTTTTCTACTATTGGCACAGACTTCTAGGGTTTGCCAACTCATGAAAATAATCTAGAATGCATATTTAGCGAGAAAAAGGTGTGGTACATTGGTACAAAAAAACAAAAGAGTCACAAAACTGATATTTTCTTGTGAATTTGATGCAAACATAGCAAAATATAGTATAAAAGAAGAACCGTTTTAGACTGATGTAAAATTAGACTTAAAACATATTTTCTTCATTGTAATCATATTATAATCGTTTAAGTTAGTAGTGTCTATATCACACTATCTGTCATTGGGATCCAACAAGTCACTAGAAGCATGAACAATATGCAATCATATATGTAACTGTAAAAGCATCTATGTTTGGCAAGATTTGCATGAGTCTTGCTAAGGAGTATGAAATATAAATAAAACTATTGATACAAAATATAACATTTGAAGAAAAAAAATATATAACATTTGAAATACTACTACCAATTTAAGTGGATGATTTTTTTTAATAATTAGTTTATCAATAACATTTTTCACCATTTAAAAAATATTCCTTTTAGTGAAATAGTGTTTGATTTGATGCTCCACTAACATTACTTTTTCAAATTAAAACAATTTTCTTTTTTAATATCGTGTGTTTTAATTAGGATATTGCAATTTATTTGAAGGATTTTTTTGAAGAATTAAATCTATATATTAGCATATGTTTGAGATTTTATTTGAATTTTATATAAGAGCAATTGATTGGAAATGATTGTTTACTTGAAACCTTGTTCTTGGCCGATCAGAATGGTCATCGTCCGGCTACTTGAAGAAAAATATAATTCATTTGAAGTATTCACTACACATGAGAACTATTCTATGGAAGAGTACAAGCAATCCACGTCTAAAATACATTCAACGACTCTCCGTATCACATGCCTAGCAAATAGCGGATTGTTATAACCACCTCACTATATAAAGATAGGCGTGAAGAATTCAGGTACACAATTTCAAACCCAATTTTCATTCACTTTTCTCCCTCACATACTGACTTGAGCGTTGGAGTGGTAATCTTGTAGATCAGCCCCTCCTCCACCACATCAGAAGTTCAAATCCACCATTGCCCATCACAACCACTAATTCACCGATCAATTTTTGTTATGTAACGAAACAATGTCGCCTTCTGTGGGAATTGACTTTGAATTCCCACATTTTCCAAAATCGCATATTCGCTCTTCGGTTCATCAGCTTGAAACCTTTTCAATTTATCGGATCAAGAGTTCTCAAAATCGAACACAAGATTCATCGCGTTCGACCTAATCGAATAACATATCAACCTTGATTTCTTAAATTTCCAGATTTCAGACTTCCAAACTTATAAGCAATGGCTGGATCTAGAGCTATTTGTTCCACCACATTATGTGAAGTCGTTGCCGCTTAAGCGGCGATCAATCAACCTCCTATGCCTCTTTCTCAAGGTATTTCAGATAAAGTAGTAGACACTCCGCTGTATCCAGATCTGCTCCAATAACCTCAGATTACATGATCTATTTTGGTTCCTCCGATTAGACCTTTGTTGCCATCACCAGCTGCACAACCAGAAGCATTACCCGACTTCCAACTATTGCGAGCCAATCTCAGAATACAAGGCACCAACGAATTATGAAACAACATGTACAACAACATTCAATAACATAATTCACAAGCAATAGAGGAGAGGTTGCTTCATCTCGAAGAAATCATGCACAACATGCCTCCACAGGGGAACACCGTGCAAAAAGCTATATCAAAAAGAAGATAAGACGCCATCCTTGAGCCGACTGCATCGATAAGAGACAAAGCTCCAAAATTGCAGAATCACCAGAAGAGAAAGAAGCGCCAAATTCCTCCATATGACAAGGTAGAAAAACAGCCGCCAAAGAATCGGCAGAAACATTGAGCCTGCATTTTAGAAAGCAGAATATTGAAATCAATGCAGAAGCCTCATAAGCTGGGAGAATACAATTCAAAAGGAATCCCTAACGAGTACGTGTAACTCATCAACAAACGGTTGAATTACTTTCGTGCTCACGAAGCCTCAAAGTGTAAATTGTTCGCGTTAACCTTGATAGGACCTAGAAGGCTATGGTTCAACGCTTTACCGGATAAGAACACCGACTCATGGACCGACCTGTTTAAGAGTTTCACTGCTCACTTTACGGTCTGGAAAAGGAAGATTATGATTGTAGCTGCCTTATACCGGATCACACAAGGAAGGAAGGATAACCTATTTACATTGACCGATTCATGTAAGTGGCCGTGTAAGTATAGGAAGTCGTAGAAGGTCTAAAGTGATGAATATTCAAGAGCGGACTACTGCGGGATAACCCCTTCAGACAAAAGCTGTGAAGAAGAGAAGCGTATACCATGATGGAACTATTGAACATGGATTAATCTTTCATCAACCTCGAGGAAAAGCTAAACACCAAGTTCGACAACTAGGTCGCTGTTGACGCTAATTCTAGCTGCCTAACAAGGAAGGAGTCTCGAGGAATGCATGACCATACAATAAGTACAATCCTTTGAATGCATAATGATAAAAGATTTATCAAAAGTGTGATAACACAGAGTTTTGAAATGGAGGAACTAAAACCCTATTTCCTATCAGAGAGTCTTCCGGGATGGATAAGACAAAGTGCAACTGCTTCCACAAGGGCCACAACCACAACATTGATCACCATATACAATTGAAAGATGTTATTGATGGGCTAATTAAAAGAGTTCGATTTTCTGAATACGTGAAGGGAGGAAAAAAAATAAAGGTAAGAGTCACACAAGAGTAAGACCCCCTTAAAAGCCGCGGATGTTGGGACCAGTGACGAAGATAAGGAGGCTAGCAAGGGGAAACACGAATACATTCTCGTTATCACTAGAGGGGCAACCTAAAAAATCATGTCAAAGGGGATGATGAAAAGATAGATTATCGAGATTTTGGCCTTCTATAAGAAGGATAGAGGTACGTCAACCAAAACCACTGACCGACCAGTGTTTGGGTTTCAGGAGTGCGAGAAAATCAGTGGAGCCCTAAATAAAATCTTCCTCTAGTTATAATAGCTATGGTTGAGCATTTTGATGTCTCCCGGATTCTGATTGACAAGGGTAGCTCATGCGACATCATGTACTATGAGTTGTTCGAGAAGATTGGCCTTAAAAGAGGAATTTTGTGGTTGTACGAGGGCTCATAATTTCACGCATTCAACGACATGATTACCTGTCTATGGGGGTACTCCAAATTAATAATATCTATGAGATAAGGGAAAGACGTTTGATCCTTCAACTCACAGTTCCTCATGCTCCCAAGCATAAGTGTTTACGATTGTATCCTCCTAAGGCCCTTCGTTTCCACCTTAGACATCGTAGCCTCAATGGTCTATCTCAAGATCAAATACCATAAACTTCAAGGAAATCCGCTCATAATTAATGTTGATCTCGATGGGGTAAAAAGGATTTATCAAGCACTTCAGTTAGACCACAAAGAGTGTAAGGCAATGGAAATCAATTGGCATCCTTAACCGGTCAACTCAAGAGCATGAACATCTAGCCTCCCAAAAAAGGCTAACCCAATGAGAAACAAAACATGATGACTAAATGGTGTCCAGTCCACCTAGTTATGTTTTTGAATTCACATTTGATGTTATTTTTGTATAAACAAATTTCTCAAATGTAGGATGAATTCCCATTTATTAATGAAATTTTGGGAGTTCTGAATTATTTATTTTCTTTGCGATTGTGTAAGGTAACAAAGAGTCTAGGGTACGACCGAAGTGATCGAGTCTCCAATACAAAGACTCAGGGGAGTTGTCGCAAATGCCACGTGCGTGTGACCACATCAATCAAAACCCCACAATGTAAAGCACACACACAAAGTAAGTGGAAAAACCACTTAAATGACAATAACGGCCCACCCCTCTGGCAACTAGCCACTCTATAGGCGCGGCATGTTGGTCACAGGTCAACTCATATGGGTTTTCACCTGGGCGGGGAAGTGGAACCGACCTTTGTCTTAGAACGGCCCCAAAGACGTTCAATTAACTTCGAGGAAAGACCTCGTAAATTCGTATGAAACCTAGAGCATTGTACCCGGGATCGACCGCATATATTGTTAACAGGTAAAATAATACATATTTATTTTATTTCAATTATACGTTACAGTAAACAGTACTACAAATAAAAGGAGAAGGAAGGCTAGCCCAGAAAAGATACAATCTTCCCATATTTGAGCATCTGGTTCTGGAAAACCTGCTCCTTCAAAATACGTAGAAGTTGGTGGAAATGCTCCACTTGCTGCAATGTATTCTCAAAGGACTCTAAAACAACAGTTAGGATATTAGTAGAACACTTAGATAAACGTTGAGCCAAAGAAGAATTCTCAAGACTCTAGATATTTTTTGAACCTCCGAAAGAGATGCATGAGTAGATGTCAAAGTAGCCCAGGAAGAAGCTAGAGGCATGTCCTTCCTAGTAGCACCCTCATTAAAATAGTTACCTGGCCGACAAGAAAGCTAGAGAGTTGACGGGGCGTAAATAATTACCTACTATGGTAAAAGAAGCAAAAGATTTTTGTATTTCTTATAGGTATGTATTACTTCAGAGCGTCAGGCTACAAACATTTTCCTTCAACCGCTTTTTCTCTTCGCATTATTGCTCGTACCAGAGAGTGTCTCATCAACCAGCCCCACCAATGCACAATGAGTATGATGAGCCAGAGTCTACAGTTCTTCCTCGAGAGTATGCCAGACAAGTTGGATAAGTAGGATTAATCTTCTTCTGAGGGAGATGCACAATGTTCTTTAAAAGGACGTGGCCCGACCCCGTCAATTATGCAAAATTCATAGGACCCGACACACTCAATGTCTGTCGGGAAGCATTCAAAGCAACAACATTCTCGGAGAAATCTGGGGGTAAATAAGAATCAAATCACCTTGAAGTAGTTGAAGGGACCACAATAGTTTGTGATGGCCAGATTTCCCATCTTAAAAGGCGAAGCGTCTCCTCATCCTTCATTGAATCTAGATACAATGATTAAAAAATTTAGCACATGATGAACAAGCAGTTTGATAATGAAGAAGCCAAGGGCGTTCGGGACATACCAAAAAGTAATATTCCTTTATTTCCTAGTCCGGGAATCCATCAACAGTGAGTGTCAATGATGTGTTCCAAGCATTTCCAAGAAGCTTCATCTCGGGTAACAACTCCCCTGGGGTAACCAAGATCCCTGACGAAACCTATCGGTCGCTTCTTCAGATACATCTCTTCCTGAGAAATTTTATACTCTTTGTAGATGTACAACCCATTTATCATCAAGAAATGAACCACGTCCCATTACTTGAGAAACAAGTCGATGCACATGTAGCTCACCCTGTCCTCGATGATGCAGACTTTTATGTGAGTGATAACATGTTGTCATCATGTAGTTTTATTAGGAATTTACATATATTTTTGATGATTTTTAGTCGATTATGTTTAAGTTTTATGAAAAAATAGGAAGAAAATGAAGAAGTGAAGAATCAAAGCAAAAAGATGAAAAAATGCAGAAATTGTGAAGAAAAGAGCATTTTCAGCATAATTTACATCATAATGTTTGTCTAGTAATTTGATCATATATAGATTTTTGTACCTTCAATTGAGGTGAGACTTGTTGAAAATGAAAGTTGACAAAAAGAGCTACCCATTGGAAAAACTGCGGCCAAAATGTCTTTTTATCGCGGTGCAACAACTTACTTTTTCTGCCAAACATTGTTTTTTGTTATTTATTGGAAAACGATAGGAGAAAAAGGGGTGGACATTCTCGTGATAGAAATTGGACGGCGAAGCAAGTATTGGAGCTTTGGAGCAAAGTTTTTCATCATCGGAAGCCAAATTCTAACCGGATATTCATGTATTATTTCTTATTTACCTCAGTTAAGATAAACCTGTATGAATATATTGGATCATATTTTTATGTTTTGTACTCTTTGAACTTTTAATTAATTCAGTATTGTTATTCAGTTAATTTTATGTTCATTTCCTTATATGTGTTGATGAATTCATATATCTAACTCATAAATCATATCAACTACTGACTGTAACCTTACGAATCAGATCAAAAGTAATTGTTTAATGTAGTAATCGCTTAGGAATAAGAGATTGTAAGTTGTGACTTAGGGTTTAACGTTCTTAGAATTGTCTATTTTAACTATCCACCAGACCTAAGGAATTAGGGAGTTGCAATCTAGAATAATGAGTTATACATTAAAGGATTGTGTATAATGATTGAGTTAAACCATCTTAATTGTTGAATAATCAATATGGGGCAATTAGACACCGACATCAATAATGACATATAAGGGATTCAAAATAAGACATAATTGCCTCAAATCTAATCAAGTTTTCCAACAATTTCTATATGCATTTACTTTATCAAATAAAACCCAAAAATCCCCCAATTTACTTTAAATAGCACGCTAATCGCTTTGTTAAAATAGAACAATCTCAGCGGATAAGAACTTATAAATTTTATTACTTCAATAAGTTTAGTACACTTACTAAATTATCATCAAGTTTCGACCAGGAAATTTTCGTGCTACGATTTTAATTTTAATTTTTAGTTTTTGTAAAGTTTAATTTTTGTTATTTAAAATTTTCATTTTAATCTAGTTTCACAAATTTTGTTCTTATTTAGCTTTTATATAGTTAAGTGCTACTAAGGTATTTTTCTTCTGATTGTGTATGTGATGTAAAGACAAACATGTAGGATGAAGCTTGATTATCGACTTGCTCTGTTAGCATAACTTGAAGCATTATCAAAGCAATTGGCTGCGTCAACTATAGTTCTAGCAAATGTTAATCTAGTTAGGGCATTATAGTAGATTTATGTGGTGAAGGTCATGCCAATTGGCATTGTGTACCAGATGGATACATTGAAGAGGAACATTATGCGGGAAATTATCAAGAGTCAGATTATTAGTCTAACACCTATAATCCATGGTGGGAGGATCCACCTCCAATGCAACCATCTCTTCTAGAAGAGACCATGCACCAACTAATGACGTTGACTTAAAACAACTTTGAGACTATAACCAAGAATCAAAAGACAAAGAGTAGAACACAAAATATAACTTATTTTCTACTATCAAGTTGAAGAATATGTCAAAGCAACATCATCAATACCTCAAGTGCATTAGATTCTTACCAAACAAAAGAAAGAAGAAAGATGATATGTTTTTTCTATCATATATGTCTCCCTAACAGAGGATTAAATGCTAAAGACCTTAAAGAAGCATTGTGTGGGAGGCAACCCACATATTGGTTTTATTTATTTTTCTTTCGTTCGTTTTGTCTTTCTTCTTTCCCATTTTTTATCTATACTTCTTATTTAATTAATGAATAAGTTATCTTCTGTCATTTTCTTCAGTTTAGAGTACGATGCTTTACCAATGACAAGAAGAATGAAAGACACAACAAAAAAAAAAGCAGAGTTGTTACACAAGTTCTGAATATGAATTAACAAAGTATGAAGAGGAGTAATAATCAACAATCTTGTACTCAATTAATAGATACCTCAGCAGGTAAAGTTTGACCCAAATATTTCCATTATTTACCTTTTGTTTTGGGTCATCCAAAGGCCAAAATAGCTGAAGCCCACTTCATCTCAAATCCACTCCACTTGACCTAAGTTATAAAAGTAGTTCACATGGAAAGCAAAGTACATTATCTGATATCCATTATTCACTACACTCATCTTGACTCTTGAACTAACTTGGGCGTTGGAGTGCTAACATTGTCGATACCCCCCCCCCTTCTCATGCCATCGTACCAGAGATCTGCACCACCAATTCATGATCCTTAAATTATCAACTACATCCAATTCTAGTTCTAGAACATAAAAGTGGCATCGTCTGTAGGAATTGACTTCTTATTCCTATGTTCTCCATAATTCCATGATCACTCTTCTATTCACCAGTTTATAACCTTCCCAGGTTATAAAATCAAGAGCATTCAAAATTAAAACAAACATTTGTCACGTTTGATTAAATCAAGCATCATTTTAACTTAGATTCTTTGAATTTCTAGATATCTGATTCCCGCAAAAATTCCAAATGAAAGAATTATCTTAGATCCAAAACTAGACCTACACTAGAATTATCAAAGAGTGGAAGTAATTTCCTCAAAAATCATACTGAAGATTCCTGATCAACCTTTCGATCTCGCATCACCTCAATTATCAGTCCTTAATGCGATACTTACCGTGACGACTAGAAAGATACATCGAGTTCATGGCTAATGCTAGCGTGGATTTGTTATCGGAGAACCTTTTCCAACTAACGAATGATCTCCAAAAAATTACCAGAGATCGCCTTAGGCCAATTTGAATAGATCGCGATGAAGCTTATATTGTAATTGAAGCTACCTAATTGCGACAAAGTGAACCAAAATTCCAGCATAAGATTACCTGCAGTTGAAATAGTAATCAATGTGGATAGTGCTACGCACCATCCTGATACAAACTTAAATGAATATGTTTTGTCACAAATACATTCAAAGAATGAGGACGTTAAACAAAATACAATTATGGGCCTACCGGAGATCACAACAGTTTTTGTCGATGTTGAAGGTAATTGGGGGATGTCGATGTTGAAGGTAATTATGGGCCTGTAGAAATACTTTAAAGGTTGTTTTGATTTTTAACTTGAGTTTTCTAAAACAAACTTGGTTAGTTTTAATTATTCGAGGAGTGCGAAAGCACCCTGGCTTAGTAACTAGGATTTTTTATCACTTTAAGGAAAAACTATTTTTGAAATTTTTTTCGGACGCGTTGATAGATTTAAAATCAGGAAACTCCTTGGGTAAACTTTCCAAATCAAAACCACTTTTCAACTAAGTTTACGAGTCTCATTTCTTAAAAATAGGTTTACTACTTTAGCGTTTTGCCCACCTTTTATAAGTGACAATAAAAGGCCTTAATTTAAGGGTAAACTCGGTTCTGGATACCCGAAAGCGACAATTCTTGTTAAATGGATTCTTTTCAAGAGTAGAAAATATTGCCTCATAAGTAGTTCTATTTAGACAATCGAAACATCACTTAACTAACATGAATTACATTCAACCTGTCTTTACCTGCATTTATTATTTACCGTTATTTTGCAAACCCAATATCTCTTTTACACCGCCTTAGATAAACACCGTAACGATAATAATCGATAGATTGACGATTGGTCTCTATGAGATCGATATTCTTTTATATTACTTTGACGTAATTCGTGCACTTGCGAATAACGCGATCAAGTTTTTGGCGCCGTTGTCGGGGACCAACTTCGTCAAATTTCGTACCCTGTTGTTACACCGTATATACTAAGGCATTATTAGCCGGTAAATGCGAAGAACCCGTAGTACCGGAAATTTAGTAGATCCTTTAGCGGAACCCGAACGTTATACTCGTACACGCCTCTTACTCATCCGAATTAAGAAAGATATGGCCGAGAATCGCGATAGGAGACCTCTTAAGGAATTTTCCCAACCCTCTGATGAGGAACCTAGTTTGAGTATAGTAAACCCCCTTATTCCTGCTAACGATTTTGAACTAAAACCGTCTTTGTTGCAATTAGTGCAACAAAACCAATACGCGGGTCTCGCTACCGAGAACCCGAATCAACATTTAAAAGTTTTTATCCAACTAGCTGACACCTTTAAATCTAACGGCGCTTCACCCGATGCGATCCGTTTAAGATTATTTCCTTTCTCCCTCAAGGATAGAGACGTTCATGGCTAGATTCACTTCCAGCTAATTCAATAACTACCTGGGAAGACCTTAGGAGAGTATTCCTTGCTAGATATTTTCCCCCTAGTAAGACTGTTGTTCTTCGAAACCAAATAAATAGATTTACTCAAAACCAAGGAGAATCGCTTTTCGAAGCTTGGGAGAGATATAAAGAGCTATTAAGAGTCTATCCACACCATGGCCTAGAACAATGGCTGATCGTTCATACCTTCTACAATGGACTCTATTATAACACCAAGATGAGCATCGACGCTGCCGCAGGTGGCGCGCTGAAGAACAAACCTTATCCAGAAGCTTGTGACCTAATTGAGGATATGGCCCAAAACCATTACCAATGGGGAACTGAACGAGCATCAATAGAGAAAAAGGAGACCCAAGGTGGAATACATGAGGTAAGCTCTCTAGACATGATGCAGGCAAAAATGGACGCTTTATCCCTTAGGATTGAACATATATCTACAAACACTAACACCGTAGCAGTAGTCCACACAGACTATGAACTTTGTGGATCTAAAGGACACGAATCGGCAGAGTGTAACCTTTTGAACAAACTGAATACCGACCAAGTGAATTACGCCCAAGGTAACCCATTTTCAAACACTTACAACCCTGGATGGAAGAATCATCCGAATTTCTCCTATAAAAACCAGAACCCTATCCAAAATCATGCACCTCAGAGACCGCAAGGTTATCAAGCCCAAAAACCAAACCAACCTATGCAAGATGTGCCCTAGAAGTCTAACCTTGAGAAAATCATGGAAAGCTTTATATCGGGCCAAACTCAGGAAAATTAAGAATTCCTAAACCATAACATTCACGTAAACGAAGTTATAACGCAATTAGGAACCAAGGTTGATCAGATAATCACTCACAACAAGATGCTTGAAACCCAGATCTCACAGGTAGCACAAAACTAAGCCCCACAAACTACACCTGGAGGCCAATTTCCTGGACAACCTCAACCAAACACTCGAGGGCAAGCTAACCCTATCTCATTATGAAGTGGGACTACTTACGAAGGGCCTCAGAACCCTGCAATGAGCGTGTCCAAAACTTCTAAAGAAAATATGCCTATCAACCAAGAAGAGGAACCGGAGGAATCCGAGAAACAAACCAACCAAGAAGGTGAAGCCAGGGATAAAACTTACAAACCACCACCCCCGTACAAACCACCAATCCTATATCCACAAAGACTTAAACAAACCAAAATTAACAACCAATACCAAAAATTTATAAAAGGGATAAAAAAGCTTCATGTAGAGATTCCTTTCACCAAAGCTATCACCCAAATTCCGTCTTACGCCAAATTTCTCAAAGACATCTTAACCAACAAGCGTAGGCTCGACGATCCAAAACCCTTGGAATGCAACTTTATCTCCGACGATAAACTTGCTAAGAAGGAGAAAGACCCTGGTAGTTTTTCTATACCTTGCATTTTAGGGAGTCATGTGATCGACAAAGCTTTCCTAGACTTAGGCGCTAGTGTGAGTTTAATGCCCTTAGCTGTATGTAAAAGGTTAAACCTAGGAGAATTGCAACCAACTAAGATGTCCCTACAATTAGCCGATAGGTCCGTTAAGTATCCTGTAGGCATTTTAGAAGACATCTCAGTTAGGATCGGTCAACTTTATATCCCGACAGACTTTGTGGTCATGGATATCAAAGAAGACGAAGATATCCCTATCCTTTTAGGTAGACCATTCTTATCAACAGCCGGAGCTATAATAGATGTCAAAAGAGGGAAATTAACCTTCGAAGTAGGGGATGAAAAGATCGAGTTCATTCTTTCGAAATTCCTGATGGCACCAATTCTAGGAGACGCATGTTATGCGATTGATATCATAGATGAGTGCATAAGAGAATTTGATCAAGGAGAACCTAAGATCAAACCATTTTCAAACCCGAATGAAAAGGATGACGAGTTAGAAGAAACAGAACCTCGCACTAACGAATGTCTGGATCTTACTCCATACCCTTCACCTAATTCTCAAAAACTAGCCCAAGAACTTAAGGAACTACCCAAGAACCTAAGATATGAGTTCTTGGATGAAGAAATGAACCGCCCAGTAATAGTTAGTGCCACCTTAAACCAAGATGAGACGAATCGACTCTTGAATGTTTTAAGAAGATACCCCTCTGCCTTAGGGTACAACATCTCTGATTTAAAAGGTATTAGCCTATTCGTGTGTATGCACAGGATCTCACTAGAGGAGGATTCAAAACCTTCCAGAGAACATCATAGAAGAATCAATCATGTAATGAGCGAGGTAGTAAAGAAGGAAGTCCTTAAACTACTGGAAGCTGGTATAATCTATCAGATTTCTGATAGTAAGTGGGTAAGTCCTATACATGTGGTACCCAAGAAGGGAGGCATCACAATCGTGCAGAACGAAAAGGGAGAGCATGTCGCTAAACGCATAGAAGGCGGATGGCGTATGTGCATAAATTATAGGAAGCTCAATAAGGCAACTAGAAAAGACCATTTTCCCCTTCCATTCAGAGTTCAAATGCTGGAGCGTCTTGCCAGACGCTCTTACTTTTGTTATCTTGATGGATATTCTGGATTTTCCAAATACCCATACACCCCGAGGATCAAGAGAAAACAACCTTTACCTATCCTTATGGAATGTTTGCTTACAAACGAATGTCGTTTGGACTCTGTAATGCGCCAGCTACTTTCCAATGTTGTATGATATCAATCTTTGCAGATTATGTCAATGGAATCATGGAAGTATTCATGGACGACTTCTCGGTGTGTGGATTAAACTTTGAAGACTGCCTTATTAACCTTGAAAAAGTCTTAGAGAGATGCGTAGAAGTTAACCTTGTATTAAACTGGGAGAAGTGCCACATTATGGTCAAAGAAGGCATAGTGTTAGGACATATAATATCTGAAAGAGGCATTGAGGTCGATAAAGCAAAGATAGAAGTTATAAAAAACCTTAACCCTCCTAAGACAGTTAGAGAAGTCCGTAGTTTCCTTGGCCACGCCGGTTTCTACCGAAGCTTCACAAAAGACTTCTTTAAAATAACAAAACCCCTGATCGGCCTTCTGACGAAAGACATCGAATTCATTTTCGATGAAGAATGCATCGAAGCCTTTAACCGTTTAAAACAAGCATTAATTTCAGCACCCATTCTACAAACCCCGGATTGGACTAAACCCTTCGAAATAATGTGTGATGCTAGCGATTTCGCTATAGGAGTTGTTTTAGAGAAAAGAAAAGACAAGAAACTACATGTAATATATTATGCTAGTAGAACCCTAGATGCCGCTCAATTAAATTATACAACAACAGAGAAGGAACTCCTAGCTGTAGTTTTTGCAATCGATAAATTTAGGTCTTATCTTGTAGGATCTAAGATTATAGTCTATACAGACCATGCAGCTATCCGTTACCTTATAAGCAAAAAGGATGCAAAACCTAGAATACTCAGGTGGATCCTTTTGCTACAAGAATTCGACTTAGACATTAGAGACAAAAAAGGAACAGAAAACGTAGTTGCTGACCATCTTTCCAGATTAGAGCATTTAAAGCCAGATCATTTACCTATAAATAATGACTTCATCTATGACAGACTAATAGCTAAGATAGATATCGCTCCCCTTGAACCTGATAGAGACAACCTTGGGACGATTTCAGAAATTAGCAGAGTACCATGGTATGCTGATTTTGTGAACTATCTAGCCGCTGATATCATACCACCTGACCTCAACTATCAACAGAAGAAGAAGTTCTTTAAAGATATAAGACACTTCTATTGGGACGAACCACTCCTTTTCAAAAGAGGAACTGATAACATATTTCGACGTTGCGTCCCGGAAGAAGAAGTCAGAAACATCATAGAACATTGCCACTTTTCATCCTATGGTGGACATTCAAGCATATCCAAGACATACGCTAAGATCCTTCAAGCTAGTCTTTATTGGCCGACATTATGGCGTGATGTCCATGCTTATATTGTCCGATGTGACTGGTGCCAGCGCGCTGGAAACATCTCAAGACGTGACGAAATGCCTTTAAAGAACGTCCAAGAAGTAGAATTATTTGACGTTTGGGGTATCGATTTCATGGGACCTTTTCCATCTTCGTTGGGAAACAAGTACATTTTGGTAGCCGTTGATTATGTGTCCAAGTGGATAGAAGCTATAGCCGCACCCACCAACGACACAAGAGTAGTCATCAAGATGTTCAAGAATAATATCTTTCCCAAATTTGGAGTGCCACGACTTGTCATAAGTGATGGTGGATCACATTTTATATCCAGGATATTTAATAAACTCTTAAGGAAATATGGAGTAAAACACAGAGTAGCAATACCATATCACCCCCAGACTAATGGTCAAGTGGAAGTATCCAACAAAGAGATTAAGCAGATCTTGGAGAAAACTGTATCAATATCTAGAAAAGATTGGTCTGAAAAGCTAACAGAAGCACTGTGGGCTTACATAACTGCTTACAAAACCCCTATTGGAAATATACCGTACCAGTTGGTCTACGGAAAGTCATGCCACTTACCTTTTAAACTCAAGCACAAGGCATATTGGGCCATCAAGACCCTGAATTTGGATTACCTAGCATCTGGCAAGAAGCGAATCCTTGATATTCACAAATTGGAGGAACTTCGCCAGAATGCTTACGAGAATGCCGTTATATACAAAGAGAGAACCAAAGCTTGGCACGACAAAAGGATTGTAAAAAAGGAATTTAATATAGGCGACTTTGTTCTTCTCTTCAATTCGAGATTACGACTTTTTCCAGGTAAGCTGCATTCGAGATGGACAGGCCCCTTTGAGGTGTCCAAAATCCTGAAATTTGGAGCAGTTGAAATCCGGAACAACTCCTATAATCTATTCGTGGTAAATAGACAAAGGCTGAAGCAATACCAAGGAGGTGACATACCCGCAGAATGTCATGACCAAACTCTGACCGACCCTCTAGTTCCTACCTCTAACATATAAAGTTCGAATCGTCAAGCCAACGACGTTAAACAAGCGCTGCATGGGAGGCAACCCATGATTTCTTTTCCTTTACTTTTACTATTTTCAATTTATATTTTTATTTATTTTATATATATGTCTATGTGGAGACTAACAGTTATAAAATTTGTGATTTCAGGTGTCCTCTGTTTCTAATCTAACTTTTCAGGAATGGAGAATATCGACACTATGCCAGTAATCTTTCGTGACCCAGTTCAAGAGCAGCGCTACGCCATGCTTTCACAGCGCCCGATGCTGCCCATCAGATATCCCGACTCGAGCTGCATGGAGGCATTAGGCATTGAGCCTAGTGTCAGCATTTGTGCAATCAGTTGCATTGGGATGAATACTCTGATGTTATGCACATGACTTAGAGGAACCTGACTTTGGAGTTCTTGAGCTCGCTTATCTACGAGCCTTATGTTGGTCACACCAGTGATGGAGGATACATTAACTTCAAGTTGTTTGGGGCAGAATACACCTTCAACCACAAGCGTTTCGGCGACTTTCTTGGTTTTCAGACTGCCTATGATGCTTCGTCCGAGCTCCCCATGAGCTACTTTCTGAGCCGAGACATCGAGAAGTTTTGGAGCAATATCACATGTGGAGGTAGTCCTGACCCTTCCACCCAAATCTCCAATAAGATTCACAACCCTGCTTTCTGATACTTCCAGATGATCATTGCCCACACCTTCCTGGGGAAGAGTGACCCTGATACGCATATGAGTGTTGAAGAGATCTTTTTCATGTACTGTACCATTCAGTCACGCCCGGTAGACTGTGGAGCTTTCTTGATCGAGAGTCTATATCTTAATACTCGCTCTGCTGTAAGCCCTATACATGTTGGAAGCACGGTGACTCATATAGCCTCAGCCCTGGGACTCGATAGAAGACTATCTCACCTGACGTCTTACTGCAGCTACACCTTGATGGATATTGATTTCTGTCTGGATCGTGGCCTCATGAGGAGATCTTCTTTCCAACCGGATCAATACAGGTTGTTTATTAAGGGTGAGACCATTCACTACTTCACTTTACCTGACCCTCAGGTGACTTGTGTGATTGATCAGGCAAACTAGGCCTACGCCATAGAAGGGCAGGGAGAGATGGTAGATGCGCCGAAGATTGCACCGATCAGAATCAAAGTCCGTACCAACAACCCGAATCTCCAGACTCCGAGCATGCAGTCCGAATTAGTTAAGTTTCGCATGGAGATAGCTCAGCTTCGCCAGGAGCTTGCTGATGTTGCTTTGCAGGTTGAAGTATCAGTTGCCTCACACGACACCGAGACTTATATGCTGCATGATGAGATCGCTGATCTCCGACGCCAAATCACAGAGCTTCAAGGATACGAAGACGAAAAGACTCCACCGTACCCCGAGCATTGATGCCATCATGAACCGAGAAATACCGTTTGAATTTCCCTATTTTCTCGTTATTTACTATTCATGCTTATTTCTATTGTTTCCTCTGACATTATGCTTGCTTTATTTTTCCTAAGATCTCTGGACTCGTGAATTATTATTGACTCTTCATATATATATATATATATATATATATATATATATATATATATATATATATATATATATATATATATATATATATATATATATATGCATTATTATGTTTTTATGTCTATTTTGTTTTATTTTAATTTAATATTTTATTTTGTTTTATTTTATTTTGTTTTGTTTTATTTTATTTTGTTTTACTTTATTTTGTTTTATTATTTCGTTTTATTTTGTTTTATCAAGCTTAAATAAAAAAAAACAGTATTCATGGATACCTATATACACCCCCATTACAAAAATGAAGACGAGAGGATTGAGGCCCAATGATGCGGTGTTTCGCAAGTATACGAACGCGTCAGAGTAATATAAAAGATTGTCGAATCCACAAAGACCAAGTGTCAATCTATCGTTATCTATTGTTATGGTGTTTATCAAAGGCAATCGAAATAGGTGTTTTTTTGGAGTGTGCAATGAAAAGTAAAGTATTAAAATAAAATATAATTAATAAAGACAGGTGTAGCACCTCAAATTTTCCCCCTCATTCATGCATTCATTTTTAGGTCATTTAACATTTCATATTGCATTTCATCATGTCAATCAGAATTAGCTCCAAGAAGCTTAAATATCATCCAAGACACTTTGTGGGTTCTATCTGGGTGATCAGTCAACACAAGGGAATGACTTGAGTTACTTCCAACATGTTCAAATGGGGTCTATTCATCATTCAAAACGCTAATCTTGAAGGAGAAAAAGTCTGTTCCTGAGCTGTCATGCTCGCTAGACGAGCAGCGTGGTTCGTCTAGCGAGTCTGAACTGTCATGCTCGCTAGGCGAGCACATTCTTCGCTAGGCGAAGCACACACGTTTTAAAAATATAACAGAAAAATCTTGGACTTGGACCTCTCTCATTTGAGCCCACCAAGCCACGAAAATCAGGTTATAAATTCGGTGGAAAAACCCTGAGAAGAAACATTCTAACTAATTCAGAGCAGCCTCCAGAGACTGAAGAGAACAACAATTCACTCGGACTCTGAGACTTTTCACTCTGACTCACACACTTATCACTTCCATCGCACACAAACCCTAGTCGTTGCATTGCAAACCCCAACCGTGCAATTCAATTTCATTCGATCTCTCCAATCAGGTTTGCCCTATTTCCATTACTTTATGCTTTCAATTTGAAATTTCTGAATGTATGAGGCATCATGGGTGAATTAGGAAGAGTGGGTATCATTAGGTTTCACATGTGGGTTTAGATATGCATGGATGTGTAGAACAATGCCTTGAATGTTTAATCACTTCGCTTCTAAGATGGATACCATAGGATTTGGGGTTATTGAAATCGGACTGTTATCAAGGAAGAACCCATAACCCGCAGACATTCGCTAGCACCTCGCTAAGTGAGCATGTAGCAAAGCCTCGCTAAGCCTTCGCTAAGCGAAGCAGTAACGATCATGACAGTAGTTGTTTTTTCTGTTCGCTTCTAATCTGTTTCGTGTTCGTTATGACATGTTTCTATTGCATCCGTGCACTGTTTACCTGACACTGTTGTTGCTATGATTCTTCTGTTTGGTGCAACCCTTGATTGCACCCCATCTTGTCATTCTAACGTGTTTGTTGAGTTTTTGGTGAGGGCCCACATGACTCTGGAAGAGATAGCTTGCTTGGTATTCCACTTTATTTGTGGGATACCATTGGGAGATTTATTCCGATTACTTTGCTGACTTGCTTTCTTTGATGGTGCTAGCTTGAGAGATCACCGGGTTTCTTGCTTCTTTAGTTGTTATTGCTTCGGATTGTTATCCGTGGGGTAGATCTCTTGATCCCTTTTACATCTTTCCCGCATTTTACCGCTTTCTTAGTTGGAAGACCTCGATAGGAGGCAATGTTTTCGTGTGTTTACTTTTGTGCCCAAAGACCTCCAAGAAGAGGCACCAGTGCTAAAGACCTCCACGAAGAGGCAATTGACGGATAAAAGGGATTAGTAGTCAATCCCCTGTTATTCAGTGTGTCGTTCTTTATGCTAGCACTACGTGTCGATGATTCAGAATAAAAGCCCAAGATCTTTTGTCCGGTCAGTCAGTGGAGAGGGTTCCACCTTTCTGAATCCCTACTTTTTGTCGTGAGCTCACCCTATCCAGGGTTAAGAGCTATGAGGCCTTATCCTCATTACCCTTTTGATCTTCTCACCCTGACGTTCAATGTCAGTGGTTAAGAGCCCATTTGATTACCTTTCCATGGCTTGTTTGTCGAGGTTGATATGACCCCTCTTGACTAAAGCCCTACCCATGTATGTTTGAGCCCCTTTGTTGGTGTGTTTACTTTATGCATGCTTGTTTTGTATGGTGTGATCGTCTCCCCACAGGATTGCTAGGCTTCGTATAGTCTCCCGTTTGCATGTCAATTAAGGTAGCACGGTTCCTTCGTCTAGGACTTCCTTTTTTGCATGAGCATCCTAAAACACAAACAAACTCATTGATTTTTCTTCTCCTAAGAACACGTTAACTCCTTGTACTACAGGCGAGTAAGTCTCCAAAGGTCGAGCATCCGGTAGATTGCGTAGTAACGTCGTTCACCTAAAAAACACAAAACAAACACGTAGGTCGGCCGAACTACGGTTTGCTCTGATTCTCATTCCAGATGAGATACGTAGGCATAAGACGCGATGTCTTAGCGAGCACACTCCTCTTTAACCCATAGGTCAGCCAAGCTACGAAGACTCTGATTCTCATATTCAGATGAGATACGTATGCATTGGATGCGACATCCGTGCGAGTTATTTTCTTTTAACCCCTCTTTTAGTAAATAGTACATTAGATAAACCCACCCTCTTTAGACAAGAACAACAAGAGTGGATCCCGTAGAGTACTACGGATGCGTAGGGGTGCTAATACCTTCCCTTCGCATAATCGACTCCTGAACCCAAGATTTGGTTGCGAGACCTTGTCTTTTCCTTTCCTTTTTCCAGGTTTACTTCGAGCGTTTCCTTTCCCTCCTTTGGGATAAATAACGCACGGTGGCGACTCTTCTGTCATTGCTTTTTTTCGCCGGTTGTTCTTTTTTCGCATTCCTTTTTTAGGTTGCGACAACAGGGTCGAATGTAATTCACATAATCAATTAATAATCCAAGTACTTGCTAATAGAGCTACTTATGGGCAGTGTTTCCTACTTTGAAAAGAACTAATTTAACAGGAACTGTCGCTTTCGCGTATTCAGAACCAAGTTGTACTCCCTAATCAAACCCTCTTATTGTCACTTATAAAAAGGCGCGCATTGCGTTAGAGTAGTAAACCTATTTTTAAGAAATATAGTGTCTTGACTAAGTTGAAAAGTATTATAACTTGGATTTCTTAACCAAAAGAGGTTCTTAAGAACCAGACTCTAAACTTATAAACGCGTCCGAAAATAGTTTTAAAAACTCTTTTCTTCTTAATGTTAAAAACTCCTAATGAACTAGACAAGGCGCTTTCGCTGTTTTTGAAATAGTTAAAAACAATTAAGTTTAAAAAGACGTTGGACGGCTTTCGATCTTATCCAACGGAATTGAAGTGCGGGAAAACTTAAGTTGAAAGTTAAAATAGCCCTTAAGTGTTTCTACGGACAATTGTACGGATTACGGGTTCAATTACGATCCTTACATTCTAACCTTATAAATTTAGCTAGACATGGTAAAGTAAAAGTGAATTAAAATAAATAAAAGTAGTGCGAGTGCGGAAAATAAATAAAAGTAGTGCGAGTGCGAGAAATAAATGAAAGTAAAGCGAGTGCGAGAAAATAAATAATTTAAAGCGAGTGCGAGGAAATAAATAAAGTAAAGCGAGTGCGAGAAATAAATGAAAGTAAAGCGAGTACGAGGAAATAAATAAAGTAAAGCAAGTGCGAGGAAATAAATAAAGTAAAGCGAGTGCGGGAAATAAATAAAGTAAAGCGAGTGCGGGAAAATAAATAAAAGTAAAGCGAGTGCGAGGAAATAAATAATTTAAAGCGAGTGCGGGAAAATAAATAAGATAAAGACAAGTAATAAAAACCTGCTCCAATCGGAGGGTTGAATAAATTGCAAAGCGGAAATGAAAATGGCGGCAGGATTAACTTCCTTCCAAAGTGTTCCAAACTCGATTACAGACTCTATCACAGACTCGATTACACAATTGTGGTAACACTCCAATGCGAAGCGATTACCACTTTATAAAACTGAATATATGCCTAAGTGAAACAAAGTTGCTCTGAGTTTGGCTCTGCTCTAAGTTTGGATGTCCTCTGCTCTAAGTTTGGATGTCATCTGCTCTAAGTTTGGATGCTTGTAAAAGTGAATTCGAGTTTCTATTTATAAGCAAGTAAAAAGATGGAAATGACAAGGATGCCCTTCAACTTGAAAATGGGAGGGAAAAACTTTCCTCTTATGGCGTCCGCCACAAGGCCATGGCGCCCGCCACAAGCACAAAATGAGGCACCTTAGTGGAAGTAGTGGGGAACGTGGAAGTTGAGCTTGGACACGTCATGGCAGGGTCTATGGCGCCAGCCATGGGGTAGGCCACAAGAACAAAATGCTGAATTTTAGGGTTTTTGGCTCTTTTTCGCTCCTTTTCTCGATCGGGGCTCCGATTAAAGTAAAAACCTGAAAACAAAGAAAAACATAGCAATAACACAACAAAATGATAATAAAACAACTAGAATGCATGTGAAATCGAAGTCGAAAATACGGTAAATTTTAGTGTTATCAAACTCTCCCACACTTAAACCTTTGCTTGTACCCAAGCAAAACATTAAAAAGCTCATAAAAGAAAATTTGTGTAAACGAGTGTTTTAGGTAAAAATTCTAAGTTCAAGTCGGGATGCAGTGATAGGTACTAACTGAGTGAACTAAGGGTATCATGATGACACTAATCCGCAAATACAGACATAAACTTCATTCTTATATTAACCAACCCATATTATCCCACAATACCTAGGCCTTCCTCTTCATCTCTTTTGTGTCCTTTTCATTCAGGCGCAATCACATTAAGCCCGTTATCCGTACATGCTTCATAGTAGAGTGGCCTGTTAGTGATTATGATCTGAGCATGGGTTTTCTGGCACATAAATATGTGTAAACCCTTTTATTGGACCCAACTGTAGTTGTGGGGGATCGGATCGTAATCCGCCCTACTGAGTTCAGTGCCAGATACCTCTGAACCAACTAACAGTGGGTAAGTTTTTCTTTTTCTTTTTCTTTTTCTTTTTCTTTTTCTTTTTCTAGAAAATTTTTACAATTCTTTGGTTTAAATGACTTTGTGAGGGTCACCTATACCGGAGTTGTCTTTTTGCTTTCTTTTATTTTTTTGTTTTTCTGGATCATTCACTTATTTGCATCGGTCCCCTACGTAGAGGATGCGTAGGCCGGAGCTGACTGCTGAGATAAACTACTAAGGAATTATACGGAAATGATGATTAAGGTCGTGGTATATGGGGTTTCGGGAGTGGTTCCTATATTTACGAACTCTATGGTGCTAAAACAGATACTGATGTTTCGCAAAGTTCTCCCAAGTCACCGCATCCTTACTCAAAACATATCTTTTAAACCTGAAAACTTTCGGAATAACACTATTTTCTTTTGCAAAAAAAAATTATATGGGGCTAAAGGTATGGGGAGGTAGGATTGTACTAAAGATATACTATATTTGGTGACTCGTCAGACTCATGCATTATACTAAAAAGCAAAATAAACAACTAAAAGGAAATAACAATAAATAAACTATCTAAAAACAGTAAAGAAAAAGCGATAAAGGAAAAATGAGAAAAGCAATAAAGAAAAGACGATAGAGTCTCCTCCCACACTTAAATCAAACATTGTCCCCAATGTTTCGAAATAAGATAAGGGAAGAGTTACCTGACAACCTGTTGCTGACCACTAGTGCCCTCGCCATCCTGAGGTGGACGACGGGATCGGGTACGACGACGGTCTCTCTGATCCATCCTCGCCTGCAGGGCATCCTGAGCGGTCCTCACCTCTCGAAGGTTACCCATAATGGAACCTTGAGTGGCTTCAATGAGTTCCATGTATCTCTGGTGGTAGTGTTGCTGACGGGCTTGTGTATCTGTGACCGTTTGCAGGGACTGTAGAACAGTGTCGTAGGACCTGTCTGTCCTCCGCTGCGACTCTTGCATGAAGCGCATGTTATCCGTCATTTGTTGCTGGATGGTAGAGAGTAGGTCATCACGCCTTTGCTCTCTAGCCATGTGGTCACGCCACATCTCCTCTATAATATAGAAGCCAGGAGTGGTACCTGCAGAAGAAGAAGATGGTGCGGTGTGTGGTGGTGAAGGATGATGGGGGGACACATGGGGTACGAGATCTCTCTCTCTCTGATCATATTCATCATCAGTGTCATGCCCCGCCTCATCAGGAATGTTAGGAGGAAGAGGACCCAAAACAGGTGGGGCATCTAAAGCGTAGGTCCAATTCCTTTCATCTCGTACATCTACACGTCTAGTGCACGGTAAAACAACAGACGGGATGGCTACACCATGAACCATAAGCACATAGCCTCCTTCTCTTCTCGAGCGGCACAATTTCATGTCTCTCAGAAATTTTAGGTTAATTGTGTGAGGAGGTAAGGGTTCTAGGGTAGCCATCTCATCATTCAGGTTAAGCGCCCGAGCAATAGATGTAATCAATCCACCAAAAGAAATCGGTCCCGCTTTATTCAAAGTTAAAGTCATATGAGCAAGCATGAAGGGGCCGAATTAATACGTCTATTTCTGAGGCTTCCTTGTAAAAATAGAAGCTCTCTAGCATTAACCTTATTTGGATTCTCCCGGCCAAAAATAGTGCATGCCAACAGATATCTAAAAACTCTGATGGTCGGGTTATGGATAGTTGAGGCAAGAACTCCTTCAAAAGAGTTTATGGAAGTGTTTGATAAACGCTCCCAGAAGGAAAATACCTCAACAGACCATTCGGAATCCAAAGGGGCCTCACAAATAGCACCGTCCCCATGAGGGATTCCTAACAAGCTGGCTAGTTCGTCGGTACTGAATTGGTATTCAACAGCAAACATTCCAAATTTGACAGTACCAACTGTGCTAGCAGTGTTAGGGTTGACAATATAAATTAAGGAACTCAAAAATTCAATTGTCAACCGCTCATAGGTAGGTTCTTTATTGGAAAAGAAATTATGCAAACCTAAATTATCTAATAAATGAAATATGCTATGATAGATACCTAAAGTGTAGAGACAGTTTTCGTCAACATACCTTGTCGGGAGGATTTCCCGATTTTGCAACCATTCAATAATTTTTCTTTGTCGATCCCCCGGTTTCCCTCCTCGAAGAATGAATCCGTTAAACTCCATTTGAAAGCTCTTGAGAAGTGATGAAGAAGATGAAGTAATTTGTGAAAAGGTTGGATTTTTACGAAATCCGACGGATGAAAATGAAAATGGAATTCGGAAAGATGATTTGTATGGTGTGGTGGTTAGAAAAGTATGAGCTTTTTGTGGGTTCAAGGATGTTTTTCCAAGGTGAAAAAATGGGTTTGGAAGGTTGTAAGTTGCAAAAATGGTGAAGAAAGGGGTTCTGCCCCGACCTTTTACAGACGTTGTGGCGGGCACCACAGGGTTTATGGCGGGCGCAACAAGGCAAAATCTGGTTGGGCCAGATTTTGGTCCTTTGGCTTGGGCTTCTCTTGTCTTTTGGCTTTTAGGGATCCGGATAGCATTTGTCTTGTGATTTTCCTAGTATCTTTGACTTGCATAATTTTATAAAGGTAAAAACAACAAAAAATAAAAATGAAACAAAAACAAAAACAAAAATTAAATATAAATAAATAAATAACTGAAAAATTAAAATGCAAATAAAATAAACATAAAACATATATAGATAAAAATAGAAATACTAATGTATAGATGTAGTTTATATAATATTCCAAATGCGATAATATAAGATGAGTTATGTAAATACAGGAAATATAAAAAAGAGATAAAATAAGATGAAATGGTGAGATCATATAGTGGGGATGTCATCTTCCTGAGAGGAACCACGGAGCCTGGCTACCTCCTGCTTGAGTTCTGCGATCTCCTGATATAGACAGTCGGCTTCAGTAGCATGGGTGAGATCAGACACTCCCATCTGTAAAGTGAGGTCAGCCACCTCCTGTATAAGCGCTGCGATCTCTCTACGACACTCAGCAATCTGAGTGCGGGTGTCGGGTGTCTGCAATGAAAGATTATTATAGAAAATAGTGATTCTGGGAGATGGTGGTGTAGGTGTGTATTCAGCAATGGGTGGTGATCTTGGTTCCTCAACGGTCTCTCCCTGGCCCTCCAGAGCATAACTCCAATTCGCTGGATCATGCACACTGGTCATCATAGGATCTGGCAGTGTGAAGTAATGGATAGCCTCGCTGTCGACTAGTAGTCGGAACTGACATGGGTGGAAAGAGGCTCTCCTCATCAATCCTTTGGTCAAACAAAAGTCGATGTCCATGGTAGTGTACCTACAGTAGATCCGGAGATGTGACAGCTTGTGAGACAGACCTAAAGCGACAACAATCTGCGTGATGATTCCGCCCACATGGATGAATCCTTCGGTAGATCTGGAGATACCGCTGAGACTGTATAATAAAAAGTTCCCACATGCTACTGGGCGAGACTGGGATGCACAAAATAATAGGAAGATCTCCTCTTCACTCAGTAGTGTCTCTGCATCCGGCCTTCCCAGGAAGGAATGTGCTAATATCATCTGAAAGTATCTGAAGGCTGGGTTATGTATGACATGAGACAGCTGCATAGATGGATCCTGGCTTCCGCCACCTGAGATATCACTCTAAAACTTCTCAACCTCCTTACCCAGGAAATATCCCATAGGTGTCTCCGGGATAACATCAGGAGTAGTCTGGAAGCCCAATAAGTCGCCGAACTCTTTCTGGCTGAAGGAGTACTCAACTCCGAAAAGCATGAAAGCAGCATACCCATCTGGTCCAGAATATGGGTCATAGTCGAATGAACTCAGGAACTCCAAAGTCAGGTTCCTATATGTGTTACTCAAGTCATCATCAAACTCATCCCAGTGAAGCTGGTGGCTAAGGAATCGGATACTCGACTCGATACCCAGTGCCTCCATACAATGCTGATCAGGATAACGTGTGGGTGCCATAGGGCACTGATACAAAGCAATGTAGCGCTCCCTCTGAGCATTATCTCTATAGGCCACATGCATGTCATCGAAATCCTGCATCCTGTAAAAGTTAAGAAAGTGATCCTGAAAATACAAACCATTCAAATCTAGTCTCAATGCAAAATATGATAAAATAAAATATAAATAAATAAATGTGAAAAAGTAAAATGAAAGAAAAACCATGGGTTGCCTCCCACGCAGCGCTTGTTTAACGTCAATAGCTTGACGATTAGAATTTATACACCTGTAGTAGTAGGAATCAGTGGATCAATCAGGGTGTGGCTCGTGTAGTATGCTGGAATGTCTCCTCCTTCGTAGAGCTTCAGTCTTTGTCCATTTACAATGAATGGACTACAGGTATCGTTCTTGATTTCTACGGCTCCGGACCTCAGAATCTTGGATACTTCGAAAGGACCAGTCCATCTTGAACGTAGCTTTCCAGGGAAGAGTCGTAACCTAGAGTTGAAAAGGAGAACAGGATCGCCCATATTGAAATTTTTCTTTACTATTCTTTTGTCGTGATAGGCTTTTGTCCTCTCTTTATATATTTTTGCATTCTCGTAGGCAGATTGCCTAAGTTCTTCTAGTTTATGAATGTCTAGGGTACGCTTTTCTCCAGCGGCTAGGTAGTCCAAATTCAAAGTTATAATGGCTCAATAGGCCTTATGCTCTAATCCGAATGGTAAGTGACATGATTTTCCATAAACTAGTTGATAAGGAGTAGTTCCTATAGGGGTTTTGAAAGCGGTTCTATAGGCCCATAATGCTTCTTGAAGCTTCTGAGACCAGTCTCTCCTAGAAATAGAAACAGTTTTCTCTAGGATTTGTTTTATCTCCCTATTAGATACTTCTACTTGGCCACTAGTCTGTGGGTGGTATGGTGTTGCTACTCTATGCCTAACTCCATATTTTCTTAAAAGTTTGTCAAATATTCTCGATATAAAGTGTGATCCTCCATCGCTTATGACTAAACGTGGTGTTCCAAATCTAGGGAATATATAGTTTTTAAATAGTTTGATTACTACCCTAGTGTCATTTGTGGGTGCAGCTATAGCTTCAATCCACTTAGACACATAGTCTACAGCTACTAAGATATACCTATTTCCTAAGGATGGTGGAAAAGGTCCCATGAAATCTATACCCCATACGTCAAAAAGTTCTACTTCCTGAATATTTCTTAGAGGCATTTCATCACGCCTTGAAATGTTTCCAGTGTGTTGGGATCTATCACATTTGACAATGCAAGCATAGACATCACGCCACATGGTAGGCCAGAATAGGCCAGCTTGAAGAATCTTGGCGTATGTCTTAGATGTGCTCGCATGTCCACCATAAGATGCAGAATGACAATGCTCGATAATATTATTTACCTCTTCTTCTGGAATGCAACGGCGAAAAATGCCATCTTTACCCCTTTTGAAAAGGAGCGGTTCGTCCCAATAGAAGTTTCTCACATCGTGGAAGAATTTCTTCTTGCGGTGGTAGTCAAGATCAGGGGTACTATATCAGCAGCTAGGTAATTAACGAAATCTGCATACCAGGGTACGTTACTTATTGCTAAGGAATTTTGAGGGTGCTCGTAAAGATCTAGGTTATTATCTTCAATGGTTTCTACTCTAGCGATCAGTCTATCATAGGCGAAATCATCATTTATGGGTACTAGTTCTGGTTTTAGATGTTCTAGCCTAGAAAGGTGATCGGCTACTACATTTTCAGTGCCTTTTTTATCTCTTATGTCTAAATCAAACTCTTGTAGTAATAGAATCCATCAGAGTAACCTGGGCTTGGCATCTTTTTTACTTAATAGGTAACGAATGGCAGCATGATCGGTGTAAACTATAATTTTTGCTCCTACTAGATAGGATCTAAATTTGTCTATAGCGAAAACTACAGCGAGTAATTCTTTTTCAGTTGTTGCGTAGTTAAGTTGGGCAGCATCTAGGGTTCTACTGGCATAATAAATGGCATGTAATTTTTTATCTTTCCTTTGTCCTAGAACGGCTCCAACTGCATAATCACTAGCATCGCACATTATCTCAAAAGGTTCTGACCAATCAGGTAGTTTCATAATGGGTGCTGAGATCAATGCTTGCTTTAAAAGATTAAATGCGTCATTACATTTTTCATCGAAAATGAATTCAGCATCTTTCATTAAAAGTCCGGTTAAAGTTTTAGTTATTTTGGAGAAGTCCTTAATAAAACGTCGGTAGAATCCAGCGTGTCCAAGAAAGCTTCGGACTTCTCTGATGGTTTTTGGGGGTTTTAGGTTTTCTATAACTTCTATTTTAGCTTTATCTACCTCTATACCTTTTTCGGAAACTATATGTCCTAAAACTATTCCTTCGGTTACCATGAAATGACATTTTTCCCAGTTTAGCACGAGGTTCACCTCCACGCATCTCTCCAGGATTTTCTCAAGGTTAGCAAGACAATTGTGAAAATCAAATCCGCAAACCGAGAAATCATCCATAAACACTTCCATAATACCATCTAGGTAATCTACAAAGATTGACATCATGCAGCGTTGGAAAGTAGCTGGGGCATTACAGAGGCCGAACGGCATTCGTCTGTAGGCAAAAGTTCCATAAGGGCATGTAAAGGTAGTTTTTTCTTGATCTTCGGGGTGGATAGGTATTTGGAAGAATCTAGAGTATCCATCTAGATAGCAGAAGTAAGAGTGTCTGGCTAGACGCTCCAACATCTGGTTTATAAATGGTAAAGGGAAATGATCCTTCCTAGTTGCTTTATTTAATTTTCTATAATCTATACACATCAGCCATCCTCCTTCTAAACGTTTTGCTACATGTTCGCCTTTATCATTTTGCACGACTGTGATGCCTCCCTTTTTAGGTACTACATGCACAGGGCTCACCCACTTACTATCTGAGATCTGGTAGATTATACCTGCCTCAAGTAACTTAAGAACTTCCTTTTTAATAACATCACTCATTATAGGGTTTATTCTTCTCTGATGTTCCCTGGAGGGTTTTGAATCTTCTTCTAGTGAAATCCGATGCATGCATACGGATGGGCTTATACCTTTCAGGTCAAAGATATTATATCCTAAGGCTGAGGGATATCTTCGTAAAACATCTAAAAGTTGGTTTGTTTCCTCTTGGCTCAAGGTAGCACTGACTATAACTGGACGGTTCATCTTTTCATCGAGGAACTCATAACTCAGGTTCTTAGGCAGTTCCTTAAGTTCTAAGGTTTGTTTCTAGGGGAATGCCATAGGATCTGGGGTAAGGGATAAACATTCGTAAAGGTTATCATCGATGTAGGGTTTCTTAAAGTCATCATCTTCCCTTATGAGAGTTGATGGTAACTTAATTGTTTTTATAATTTCTTTTTGTTCTAATTCTCTAACACATTCATCAATGATGTCTAAGGCATAACACGAGTCTCCCATCACAGGTGCCATAAGAAATTTTGAAAGTATAAATTCTATTTTCTCATCAACTACCTCAAATGTCGACTTTCCTTTCTTGACATCTATTATGGCTCCTGCAGTCGATAAGAATGGTCTACCTAGAAGGATTGGTATATCATTGTCCTCTTTGATGTCCATGATAACAAAATTAGCAGGGATAAACAACTGACCTATCCTAACAGGAACATCTTCTAAAATGCCTATCGGATATTTAACAGATCTATTGGCTAACTGAAGTGACATCTTAGTGGGTTGTAATTCTCCTAAGTTTAACCTCTCACAAACTGCTAAAGGCATTAGGCTCACACTAGCTCCTAAGTCTATAAAAGCTTTTTCGATGACATGATTACCCAAAAGGCAAGAAATGGAGAAATTTCCAGGATCTTTATCTTTCTTTGCTAATTTATCCTCGGAAATAGCATTACATTCCAAAGGCTTCGGATCGTCAAGTCTACGTTTGTTGGTAAGGATGTCTTTGAGAAACTTTGCATAAGAAGGTATTTGGGTGATGGCTTCTGTGAAAGGGATTTCTACATGAAGTTTTTCTATAACTTTAATAAATTTTTGATACTGTTTATTGATCTGGGCTTGTTTGAGTCTTTGCGGATATGGTACAGGTGGTTTATATGGTGGGGGTGGTATGTAAGTTTTATCTTTAGGTTCTTCTCCTTTATCTCGACCTTCCTGGTTTTCAGGTTCCTCTGGTTCCTTTACTTCGTCCGTGGTTTGGTACATTCCTTAGAAGTTTTGGGTTCACTCAATCTAGGGTTTGGTGGCTCATCATAAGCGTTCCCACTTCGTAGGGTAATGGCATTGGCTTGTCCTCTCGGATTTTGTTGAGGTTGTCCAGGGAATTGTCCTCCAGGAGTAGTCTGAGGGGCTTGGTTTAAAGCTACCTGAGAGATCTGGGTTTCAAGCATCTTGGTATGAGTAACTATTTGGTCAACCTTGGTTCCTAACTGAGTAATCAATTCGTTAACATGAATGTTTTGGTTCATGAACTCCTTGTTTTGTTGGGTTTGAGCGGTGATAAAATTTTCCATAATTTTCTCAAGGCTCGGCTTTGGTGGTACAGGTTGCATAAGTTGATTTGATCTTGGGGCTTGATAACTAGGTCTCGGGGGTGCATTATTTTGGATAGGATTATTGTTTTTATAGGAGAAGTTCGGGTGATTCCTCCATCCAGGGTTATAGGTATTCGAATATGGGTTCCCTTGGGTGTAGTTCACTTGCTCAGAGTGGGTTTCGTTTAATAGACTGCATTCTACGGATTGGTGTCCTTTGGTTCCACATATCTCACAATCCGACGAAACTGCGGCTACAGTATTCGGATTTATGCACATATGCTCGACCTTAAGAGCTAATGCGTCCATTTTAGCTTGCATCATGTCTATAGAGCTTAGTTCATGCACTCCTCCTTGGGCTTCCTTCTTCTCAACTATCGCTCGTTCGACTCCCCATGATTGATGGTTTTGAGCCATATCTTCGATGAGGGCACTAGCTTCAGGATAAGGTTTGTTCATCAGAGCACCGCCTGCGGCAGCGTCGATGGTCATCTTGTGTTGTAATGAAGTCCATTATAGAAGGTTTGAATGATTAACCAATTTTCTAAACCATGATGTGGGCATGCTCGTAACAACTCTTTATATCTCTCCCAAGCTTCGAACAGCGGTTCTCCTTGGTTTTGGGTATATCTAGTTATATGGTTTCGAAGAATGGCGGTCTTACTCGGGGGAAAATATCTAGCAAGAAAAACTCTTCTAAGGTTATCCCAAGTCGTAATGGAATTGGGTGGAAGGGAATCTAACCATGATAGGGCTTTATCTCTTAGGGAAAAAGGAAATAATCTTAAACGTATTGCCTCAGGAGAAGCTCCATTGGTTTTAAAAGTGTCTGCTAATTGAAGAAATATTTTTAAATGTTGGTTTGGGTTCTCAGTAGCGAGACCTGAGAATTGTCTCTGTTGCACTAGTTGCAACAGGGATGGTTTAAGTTCAAAATTATTAGCTGGGATGGTTAGTTTTACTATACTAGAACTAGGTTCTTCATTAGATGGTTGAGCGAAATCTTTAAGAGGTCTTTGGTTTTGATCTTCGGCCATAGCTCTCTTAATTCTATGAAAGAATAAACGTGCGCGAGCGTAACGTTCAGGTTCCGCCAAAGGGTATACTAAGCTTAAACTTCCGGTGCTGCGAGTTCTTCGCATTGACCGGAGGGAAATAGCCTAAGTCTAAACGATATAACAACAGGAAAATGAAATTTGACGAAATTGGTCCCCGGCAACGGCGCCAAAAACTTGATGCGGTGTTTCGCAAGTATACGAACGCGTCAGAGTAATATAAAAGATTGTCGAATCCACAGAGACCAAGTGTCAATCTATCGTTATATATTGTTATGGTGTTTATCAAAGGCAATCGAAATATGTGTTTTTTTGGAGTGTGCAATGAAAAGTAAAGTATTGAAATAAAATATAATTAATAAAGACAGGGTCGAATAGAATTCACGTAATCAATTAATAATCCAAGTACTTGCTAATAGAGCTACTTATGGGCAGTGTTTCCTACTTTGAAAAGAACTAATTTAACAGGAACTGTCGCTTTTTCGCGTATTCAGAAACGAGTTGTACTCCCTAATCAAACCCTCATATTGTCACTTATAAAAAGGCGCGCATTGCGTTAGAGTAGTAAACCTATTTTTAAGAAATATAGTATCTTGACTAAGTTGAAAAGTATTATAACCTGGATTTCTTAACCAAAAGAGTTTCTTACGAACCAGACTCTAAACTTATAAACGCGTCCGAAAATAGTTTTAAAATCTCTTTTCTTCTTAATGTTAAAAACTTCTAATGAACTAGACAAAGCGCTTTCGCTGTTTTTGAAATAGTTAAAAACAATTAAGTTTAAAAAGACGTTGGACAACTTTCGATCTTACCCAACGGAATTGAAGTGCGGGAAAACTTAAGTTGAAAGTTAAAATAGCCCTTAAGTGTTTCTACGAACAATTGTACGGATTACTGGTTCAATTACGATCCTTACATTCTAACCTTATAAATTTAGTTAGACATGGTAAAGTAAAAGTGCATTAAAATAAATAAAAGTAGTGCGAGTGCGGAAAATAAATAAAAGTAGTGCGAGTGCGAGAAATAAATGAAAGTAAAGCGAGTGCGAGGAAATAAATAAAGTAAAGGGAGTGCGAGAAATAAATGAAAGTAAAGTGAGTACGAGGAAATAAATAAAGTAAAGCGAGTGCGAGGAAATAAATAAAGTAAAGCGAGTGCGGGAAATAAATAAAGTAAAGCGAGTGCGGGAAAATAAATAAAAGTAAAGCGAGTGCGAGGAAATAAATAATTTAAAGCGAGTGCGGGAAAATAAATAAGATAAAGACAAGTAATAAAAACCTGCTCCAATCGGAGGGTTGAATAAATTGCAAAGCGGAAATGAAAATGGCGGCAGGATTAACTTCCTTCCAAAGTGCTCCAAACTCGATTACAGACTCTATCACAGACTCGATTACACAATTGTGGTAACACTCCAATGCGAAGCGATTACCACTTTATAAAACTGAATATATGCCTAAGTGAGACAAAGTTGCTCTGAGTTTGCCTCTGCTCTAAGTTTGGATGTCCTCTGCTCTAAGTTTGGATGCTTGTAAAAGTGAATTCGAGTTTCTATTTATAAGCAAGTAAAAAGATGGAAATGACAAGGACGCCCTTCAACTTGAAAATGGGAGGGAAAAACTTTCCTCTTGTGGCGCCCGCAACAAGGCCATGGCGCCCGCCACAAGCACAAAATGAGGCGTCTTAGTGGAAGTAGTGGGGAACGTGGAAGTTGAGCTTGGACACGTCATGGCAGGGTCTATGGCGCCAGCCATGGGGTAGGCTACAAGAACAAAATGCTGAATTTTAGGGTTTTTGGCTCTTTTTCGCTCCTTTTCTCAATCGGGGCTCCGATTAAAGTAAAAACCTGAAAACAAAGAAAAACATAGCAATAACACAACAAAATGATAATAAAACAACTAGAATGCATGTGAAATCGGAGTCGAAAATACGGTAAATTTTAGTGTTATCACCCAAGAAGCAAACAACATAGCCGACCCAAACAAAATTTGAAGACACGGCGGGGGCCATGACGTAACGGTCAGATTTGCCTTTTTCACCATTTATACCTTCTTCAACCTCTCCAAACCCATTATCTTCTTCTCCCAACTCCACCAAAATTCATAAAAAATTCTCAAACTTCTCATTTTCACTACAAGCCGTTACAATTCCCCAACTTCACTTCTCCATTTCTCCACCAGAAATCCATTAAACTCCATTTTTTCATTTCTTTTCTATAAATACTCATTTTTCTCTACAATCACCATTAATGGCCGGAATGGAGTTTAACGACATCATTCTTCATGGAGGGAAGCCCGGTGAGCGACAAAACAAGATTTTGCAAAAATTGCAAACTCGGGAGATCCTCGCTACCAGGTATGTCGACGAAGACTGTTTGTATACTCTAGGCACATACCATTGTGTTTTCCACATGCTAGATAATTTAGGATTACACGATCTTTTTGCTAGTAAAGCACCCACTTACGATAGGCTCACTAGGGAATTTTTTAGTTCCCTAATTTACACTATTTACCCCAGCACCGCTAGCACGGTAGGTACCGTCTGTTTTAGAATGTTTAATGTAGAATACGATTACACTACCGATGTTTTAGCGGGTTTGCTCGGAATGCCTTATGGTGATGGTGCTATATGTGAGACGCCCTTGGATACTGAATGGGCACTCGAGGCATTTACTTTTTGGAGCAGATTATCTAATGTGAATGTCACTTCCTTTGAAGGAATTTTGGCTTCTAATATCCATAACCCGGCCATACGTATTTTTCGATACCTCTTGGCATGTACTATATTTGACCGGGAAAATTCTAACAAAGTAAATGCCCGAGAATTGCTGTTTTTACAGGGTTGCCTCACTAATCGCAGGATCAATCCTGTTCCTTTCATGTTGACCCATATGTATGCCATCCTTAAAAAAGGAGGAACCATCTCTTTCGGTGGTTTGATTACCTCCATTGCTAGAGCGTTAAATCTACACGCTGAGTTAGCCACCTTGGAACCACTCCCTCACTGCACCATTAACTTGAAGTTTTTGAAAGATATGAAATTATGCAAGGTGCGGAGAGAAGGTGGTTTCTTCCTCATGATACATGGTGCAGCTGTACCCAGTGTTGTCCTACCTTGCTCTCAGCGTACGGATGTGCGACATGCGAGGAACTGGACATACGATCTTGATGCTCCACCCTTTACCGGTCAGTTTCCATCTAACATTCCTATGGACGATGGGCAAGGGACCGATGATGAGTATGACCGGCGCGACCAGTCACCGGCTCATGATATTCCTATTGCATCACCTACACACACCGCACCTTCTTCCTCTAACCCTTTTGCAGGTACCACTCCCGGTTTCTACATCACCGAGGAGATGTGGCGCGAGCACCTAGATCGTGAGGAAAGGCGTGACACCCTCTTGAATACCATAAACCAACAACTGTCAGATAATATGAGTTTTATGGTAGCTTCCCAACAGCGTAGTGAGCAAGCACATCGGATTGTCACTGAGTCCTTGCTTGTGATCACTAATGAGCAACAACAAGCTAATGAGCGTCACTTCGTTCTCATCGAGGCCACCCAAGGATCTCTCCTAGGTCTCTCTCAGCAGCTGCAGGAAGGACTTAGTACTCGAACCAGACGTCGTCGACCCAGGCATCCTGACCAGGGCGGTGACGGTACCGGTGCTCACCCCTAGCTCTCTCTCTGTCTCTTCCAGGTTACTCCTACCCTATCTCATATCGAAACATTAAGGACAATGTTCGGTTTAAGTGTGGGAGGATATTTTATCGCTTTTCATCTTTCCTTTATTTTTGTTGCTTTTTATCGCTTTCCTTTACTTTTATCGCTTTTTACCGTTTTCCTTTAATTTCAGTATGTTTTATGTTTTAGTTGTTTGTTTTTCCCTTTCAATAATATAACATGTGTCTAATGAGTCATCTGTGTAAGTGTATCCTTATTTCCCCCATTTCTTTAACCTTACCAAAAAAAATTAGCCAGGAAAACAGTACATCTTGAACATTCAGGCTATAAAACAAGTTATGACAGGATGTAAAAGACTTGGGAAAACTTTTTCTAAAAATCGGTATTGTCTTAACACCTTAGGCTTCATGATTATAAGAGTCGATCCCGATACCCCATATACTGTAGCCCCAGTTTTTGTTCCAAATAAGTCCTTAAGTAGTTTATCCTAGCAGTCAACTCCGGCTTAAGCATGCTCTACGTAGGGGACCGATGAAAATAAGTGAATGATCACAAAAATTCCTGCTTTGTTCTCAAATCGCATGAAAATCCGGGCTAGGTAACTCTCACACGGTCATTTAACCCAGCAAAATAAAAACATATGCGAAACATGCAGAAGAAAAATAAAAAAAATAATAATAAATAGCCTATTTGTTTGTTGGTTCAAAGGTATCTGGTGCTGAACTTGGTAGGGTGGATTACGATCCAATCCCCCACAACTGCAAATTGGGTTAAATAAAGGGGTTACACCAACTTATGTACCGGAGCCCCATGCTTAGAAAAATAAAAAAATAAGCTTATTTGCTTGTTGGTTCAGAGGTATCTGGTGCTGAACTTGGTAGGGTGGATTACGATCCAATCCCCCACTACTGCAAATTGGGTTGAATAAAAGGGTTACACCAACTTACGTACCAGAGCCCCATGCTTAAGATCATAATCACTAACCGGTCACTTTACTATGAGTATGTATGGATAACGGACTTAATGTGATTGCACCTGAATGAAAAGGACTTTAAGAAAACAAAAATAAGGCTTAGGTATGGTGGGGTAATGTGGATTGATTTGTATAGGAACGAAGCCTACGACCGCAATTGCGGGAAGTGTCACTACAATACCCTTAGTCTGATTCGTTAGTACCTATCGATACATTCCTTGAATGAACTCGTAAGTATTTTTGCCTCGAATTAACTCTAGTTGATACTGATTTTCTTGCATAAACTATAAAGAGTTTTGCTTGAGGACAAACAAAGGTTTAAGTGTGAGAGAATTTGATCACACTGAATTACACTGTATTTTTGACTCGGATTTCACATGTTTATTAGGACTTTATCATCATTTTGTTTGTATTATGCCCTTTTTTCTCTTGTTTTCATATATTTAGCACTTTCGGACTCTTTTGGAAGAAACGAAGCAAAAATACCTACAATTAGGGTTTTTCGGCGAAATTACACACATGGCGTTGCACATGGAGGCCGCTATAGGGGAAGCCATGAGTCATCAGCCCTCAATTAGGAGGTAACCGCCACGTTCCCATGATCCACCCCATTTACACACATGGCGGGCGCCATGAAGGGATGGCGGGCGCCACCTTTGGAAGTCACGTTCCCACTAAGGGGAAGTTGGAGGGCACCATGGTCTTTACAAGCTACTGAAATCCTCTATAAATAGTTCTTTCCATTTTGTTTTCTAATCATCCAACTTAGTTTTACAACACTAAGCATATATTTATCATTTGTAATAGCGATAATCCGTCACATCGGGGGGTTATCGCACCTTTGTGAGATTGAGTTGGGTCACTTCGAGTTACTGTCGCCTTTAACTTCAGGAGTCGGAGGTTTATTTTTGTACCAGAATCGAAGCCTCCATTTGGAGCAGGTTCTTATTTATCGCTTTATTTATTTATTTCCCGCATCGCTTTTATTTTATTTATTTCCCGCATCGCTTTTATTTTATTTATTACCCGCACTCGTTTTTATTTTATTTATTTTCCGCACTCGCTTTACTTTATTTATTTTCCGCACTCGCTTTACTTTATTTATTTTCTTCACTCGCTTTACTTTATTTATTTTCCGCACTCGCTTTACTTTATTTATTTTCCGCACTCGCTTTACTTTATTTATTTTACGCACTTTACTCGCTCTCTACGCCTCACATTTTAAAACAAACTTTTCATCATGATCAACACCGTTGTGTTTGTTTGTGTTACTATGTCAGGCTAAATCTTTTAAAGGTTAGAATGTAAGGATCGCGGTTAAAGTAATGTTTCACATATTGAATCTGTAGAAATACTTTAAAGGCTATTTTGATTTTTAACTTGAGTTTTCTAAAACAAACTTGGTTAGTTTTAATTATTCGAGGAGTGCGAAAGCACCCTGGCTTAGTAACTAGGAATTTTTATCACTTTAAGGAAAAACTATTTTTGAAACTGTTTTTGGACGCGTTGATAGATTTAAAATTAGGAAACTCCTTGGGTAAACTTTCCAAATCAAAATCACTTTTCAACTAAATTTACGAGTCTCATTTCTTAAAAATAGGTTTACTACTTTAGCGTTCTGCGCACCTTTTATAAGTGACAATAAAAGGTCTTAATTTAAGGGTAAACTCAGTTCTGAATACGCGAAAGCGACAGTTCTTGTTAAATGGATTCTTTTCAAGAGTAGAAAATATTGCCTCATACGTAGTTCTATTTAGACAATCGAAACATCACTTAACTAACGTGAATTACATTCAACCTGTCTTTACCTGCATTTATTATTTACCGTTATTTTGCAAACCCAATATCTCTTTTACACCACCTTAGATAAACACCGTAACGATAGTAATTGATAGATTGACGATTGGTCTCTGTGGGATCGATATTCTTTTATATTACTTTGACGTAATTCGTGCACTTGCGAATAACGCGATCAGTTAGTATTAACCTTTCTTACCCCAGCAAATCTCCGGGATCTTCTCATTCCTCGGAGAATCTTTATGCTTGATCTAAGAAGCAACCTCCGGGTATATGACAATCAACATAATTCAACATCAGCGGTACAAAAATATCTTTGTTTTAGATCTGAGTATCAAACATCAGTAATGTGACGATCTCTTTGTGTTAGATCTTAGCATTTCTTCAGCATGTGAAAATATATTTGTGTTAGGTCCGAACATCAACTTTCAACAGGGTGACGATCTTTTTGTGTTAGATCAAAGTCTCATTATTAGTGATGTAATGATCTATTTGTGATAGATCCAAGCATCCTTATTCAAGGACAAAGATCTTTATGTCTTATATCAACATTTCTTATTAAGCAGATCAATGATCTCTTTGTGTTAGATTAGATCTTCTTACCAGTAGTACTAAGATCTCTTTGTGTTAGATCTTAGCACATTTTTAGCAAGAACGGAGATCTTTGTGTGATAGACCGACGTTTCTTATCAACAGGGCAACAATCTCTTTATGTTATATCAGAGTTTCTCTATTTTTGAGGGTGTGTAGATCTCTTTGTGTTAGATCTAAATATTCTACCTCCAGCGTATGAGGACCTCTTTGTGTTAGATCTCAATATACATTTCAACAAAACACCCAGATCTCTTTGTGTTAGATCGGAACATCATGCCTAACAATGTAATGATCTTTTTGTGTTATATCAAAGCATATCAAAATATCAATAGTACAAAGATCTCTTTATGTTATATCAGAGTATTCATCTCCAAGAAAAGGTGGAGATCTCTCTAGGTTAGATACGAGCAGCGGGAGTAGTTGAATATCTCAAACCCTATAGGCGTCTATTGTCAGCCAAGAACAGTTGAATATGATCATTTTTTCCCCAGGAGAGTCTACCTTCAACAAAGAATGTTTGAAGAACAGTCGGACATGATACTTTATAAAAAAATCCATCCCTAGTAAAGTTGCATTCATTCATGACCATGAGCATATCACTCTATTGCATAAAAGGGAAAATTTTGGGCCTATTTGGTATTTATACTATCTTTCACCATGACGATCTGAAGACAAGAGTTCTTCATATTCTCTAGTTAAAGATGTTTAAAAGGGGGCAGCTGTCGTACCTTAAATTTTACCTTGAGTTTTTTACTTGAATCAGCATAGCAAAGTTATCTCATTTTTATCATTCATTACATTCATAAAAAAAAATCATTAGTGGTTTAGATGAAAAGTCAGGAGTTCTAGAATTTTATTTGGTCTTGATGACTTTCATTCATTCATTTGTTAATCGAGAAGACAAAAGGTTTATCTTCTCAATCTCAATGCATCGTTCATTCCATTTTTATCATGATTCAGAGATCCAGAGTGTAACAATTAAGAGTATTGTCTTCATCTGAATCTTTGCAAAGTGTTAACTGTAAATGAGAATCAAAAGTAAATGGTCCAAGAGTGATTCCTTTGCATCTGATTGTCTATTCACAATTATTCGATCAGTAATTCAATGCATTCATAAGACATGTGCATCATTTACTCATCATAGCATGCATTTTGTTCCGCATAATGCTTAAAATGTCAATCAGAATGACTTTTCGGATCTACAGACAGATTAGTCAATTCGTTTATGAATTGTACATCGAATTATCGGGAAAAAAATTTCAAAATCGAGCTTGTATATGTCAATTTTCTTATTCTACGGTTCGTGTAGTTTAATCTGACGTGCTCGTTTTAATTTTTCAACTACTTTTTCGGTTGCATTTTTGTGAGCCTGAGCCTTTTAACCGATCAATTTTTATTTCAAAATTTGATCAAAATATGTATGTTTTCGAGAAGTTTATTTTGCGCAGGCCATTCTAATGCATTCAATTTATTTTTTCGGATATTTTTGCGCCCAATTTTTACTGGATTATTTTTTATCTATCGTCAAAATAATCAGAAGAATTATTTAGAATTATCTATGTTTTCAATTAGATTTTTATTCATGTTTGTGTATTTTTAATTCAATTAATAAACTAAAAAAGATTTTGTTATTTTATATCAACCAATTAACATGAACAATTTGTTTTTATTTTAAAATTAATTTTTAAAAAAACCTTTGATCAATGGTGGGGTGCCACTTGACATTATTTTCTATTTTTTTTCTTTTCTTTTCTCTTCTTTCCTTTTTCTTTCTTTCTTTTCTTTTTCTTCCTTCTTTCCTATCTTCCTTTCTCCACGTTTTTCCTCCCACTCTCAGACTTCTTTCTTTTCCTTCTTTTCTCTTTTCTCCACTCTCTTTCCTCTTCTCTTCATAAACCCCGCTTCAACACATACACTAAAAAATCAAAATAAAATAACAACCATAACATACCATATAACTTCCTCTCTTCCCTTTTTATAACAGTAGAAAAATAACAACAATAACTCCACCTCAACACTTCCTTTCTTCTCTTCATCATTATAAACTTACAACATCATCATAAACTACTCTCTTCTTCTTCATCAAACAACAACATAACAACATTAACTAAAAAAAACATAATCCATATCATCATCTTCATTCTCACTACAATAACAACACACCATAAACCATAACACTTTCTCTCCATCAAACCTAACACTCCATCTTCATCGTCACCAAAACAACAATACTATCTTCTTATTTCAACTTAAACCAACACAATATTAACATCTTCATCAACAACACACTCACCACCATCATCTAAATTGGTTGATTTTTCTCTCTTTTCACCTTTTAGTTTTTATTTTGTTGTTGTTCTTTATTTAGTTTGATAGAGATTGAAATATTCAAATATAGTTTTATGATAGTTGTTGTTTGTTCATGGTGAGAGACTTGAGAGAGAGTTTTGATTTAATGTTAAATTAAAAAAATAACAATAATAATATGCTGTTATTCCTGTACTCATAGTTATTATTACTAATTATCATTATCTATTTATTATTATTGTTAATTTTACTGTTTGATTATTATTATTAATAATAATTGCTGTCATCATAATTATTATTGTCATTATTTGATTATTAATAAATTATTATTGTTACTATTATTTATTTCTAGTATTTATTACGATTATTATTATTATTGATTTATTATTATTTTTAATTTATTATTATTATTATTATTATTATTATTTATTATTATTATTATTATTATTATTATTATTATTATTATAGTTATTATTTCTTTTATTTATTATTTATTGATTCAATTGTTTATTATAAACTTGTTAAAGAGAAAATTCAATTTATTGTTCGATCGGTATTTCACATAAGCGATGCAATTTTGTAATTAAAAATTCAATTTAACTTCAGAAATTGCTTAAACGCATAGAGTCTTGTTGACCGGCCTCAAATAGGGTGATTCTTATATGAATCACCTTACAATTGCTTAACATGACGAAAAATTCTTTTAGTTTAATTTTCGTTTCTTTTTGTCGCTTAAATCACCAGTTTTTCACAGATGCGATGTAATTTCTGAGTTAAAAATTCAATTTAACTTCAGAAATTTATTAAACACATTGAGTATTGTTGACCGACCTCACATAACATAATTCCTACATGAATCGGCTTACCGTTGCTTAATATAACGCTAAATTATATAGTTCAAATTTCTGATTTTTATTTCGGGTCCCTTGGTTTTCTCTTGGGCCTTCTTACAACGAGATCTTTCATTTACATTTGTCTTTCGCTACTGTTTTTGTTAAATTATTATACTGTATCCACATTAGACAAATTGTACCCTCATTCCCGTGATGTGTAATAAGTTTACCGCTTTTATTTATTTTTATTGTATTAGTTGATTATTAATCAAAGATTAAAATCAACCCTTTTCAGAAAAAGAACAAAAACAAACACTCGATCCAACGTCGAGTCTCTTTCCCAAATTAAATCCAAATTTAATGCAAAGTCGAGCATAACCTCCGTCATATCCAAACTCTTTTTATAATAAACTTACAACACTTGATTCAACGTTAAATTGTTAAGGCAAATCTTTTTCGTAATAAAATTGAAAGACAAAGGACCAAGAGATGCACATCTCTTCAGACCCTTTGATGGTCGAGTGTTCAGAGCACACCAGATTCAAAATGATTATTAGTCCTTCAAATCAAAAACATGTTAAACAAACTTGGAATACGGGGACAATGGGACCACATTCATGCATACCCCGAGTAAACGTGCGCTTGGTGCACACCTCTTCTCAAATGTTTACCCACCTTCCACAAAGATCAAATTTTCATGATAAAAGCAAATGAACCAATCAAACTTGTTTTCCGCCCTTGTGCGACTCCAAAAATATTTCAGAAATGAGTACGCTTTATCCATATCCGACGCGAAACAAATAAAGACTTCAACCTCCAAGAGCGAGTAACAAGTAAAGGTTTAATCACTCAATATGTCTAAAGGATCACTCCTTAAAAGCAATCAACCCAATAGTTCTCCTTTAGCAGAACTACGTAGCCTTGAGTTCTCCATAGCACTTGGAGATACGTAGGAGCAAGATTGAGAAATCTTGTCAAGCACATTAATGTAAAAAACACCCATTTAATAAAAAAAAATATTTCTCTTTTCTCACTTAATAAGTAGAACATTTCAAACGATATCACGCTAACACTCTAATATGAAACTAACTAAATGGGTCTCGTTGAGTAAAACAAATGTGAGGGGTGCTAATACATTCCCCTTGCATAACCGACTATTGAACCCAATTTGGTTGCGACGACCATTTCTTTTTGTTTTTCGTGGGTTTTATCGATATTTTCCCTTTCACTCTTTGGGAATAAATAAAGTTCGGTGGTGACTCTGTTTTGTTTATATTTCGAGTGTTCCTTACGCTCAGGTATTTTTTTGCACCGTGACACTCAACATTGTAGGTCATCTTAATAATAGTGTTAGAAGCTTCCCGAAGACGTTTTTTCTCTGCCTCAAGGGAGGACTCCATCTCAATAATTTGAGAAGCCAAGGTTACAGAGGAGCTATGGATCTTTGCCTCTTCTTGCAAGGCTTCAACAAGCTTGTCATACTCTTACAACTCAACAAGCTCCTTTTAGAAAGTGAAACACTTTTGCTCCATAGCTTTGTATTTACCCTTCCAAGTGTCCCTTTCCTTAGAAGGATTCCTAACAACCAATACATCTCTCGTGCTAGCAATGGTTAGAGATGAAAGAGAAGAGGACCGATACATGTTAAACATGACCTCTGAAAGGAGGTCAATCTTCTTCGTGTCATACCCTAAATTTCCCCCCACCTAAATTCATTCATATGCATTGATTCATCATCACATGATTCATTAGTATCTCATTTGCATCACTACATAATAACCATTTCGTTTGGTCATTGATTATTCTTTAGTGTATAAAGTCAATAACAGAGAAAAGTTAACAACTTATATTTTTTATTTGATCATTTGAATAGTCAGATCATGCATCCCATGTCCAAACATGTGTGGTCTCATTATCCTTTCATTACATGATTCATTTCTTATTTTTATCATTTTGAGTCCATTTAGGGTTTTGGTTTTGAATCATGAGATTGAGTTTATTACTTTAGTGTCATACATCTACAATCCATGCATACATTCATTTTGGGATTTAAATCCTTGAAATCTTCATACAAGGAAGGATGTTAAGCTTCAAAGACCTAAGTTTTGGAAATGACAAAAAATAACATTAATTTTATTTCAATATTGATCAAAATATTGCACTCACAAAGTTACAAAATAAATTTTTACATTACTTTAATTTTGTGTACAATTGAGTTTACATTTAAACATAACCAAAACCTAGACCTAAACCATAAAACTACATAAATGAAAAGCCTAAAACTTCTAAGACCATTCTCTTCTTGCATTTGGTGTCATTACTTCATCTTCAAGTAAGTTTCTGTTAAACCAAGTCTCTAGACATACGCCAACCTTTTGCACTTGAATCCATCCTTTGTAAGCCATCATTTGAAACCTAGCACCAAGAGCCCAAATTTGTCAATCACAAGTCTTTGATTCAAAATGGCCAAATAATGTCAAAAAAAAAATATTATACATCAATTTCAACAAGGAAATATAAATGCAATGCTACAACAAAACAAGGACCATGGTCAATCACAACAAAAACCCAATTTCACAGCAGTAAAAGAAAATGGCAAGCCTAAGCATGTTACCGCAGTATAAAAATCAAGAAAAACGAAGGATAAGGCATTGGACTAAAAACTACTGCATCATTAAAATAGTACAATTCACAACAAAACTAAATTTCACAAAATATCCCTCTGCAGTAAAATACAACCTGACCTGACCTCACTCCTTGAACTCCACTACTTCACTACCTTTCCACTCTCAATATTTTCCCCTTTGATCTTATTGTAAGACCCTAATTTTGACCCTAAGATCCCTCATGGCATCATATCATTGCTCAATGCATTGCCTCAAGGATCATAACATGTTTAGCTCCTTAACCCTAGGGTTGGGACTTGTGTGAGTGGTTTGAGACCACCAAGCATATTTGTATTATATATTATTGCTTCTCTTATTTGATTACTAACCAAAAGCACAAAAATATGTCACTAACTCTTTTTGTTTTGAAGCTCAAGAGATCATGTGCTCCAATGCTCCTAGGAGGCTCCTAAGCTCAATGCAATGGCTAGATGAAGATGATAAAAAGCATGAAAATGGTCCATAAAGTTCTTAATCATCATATATGTCTCCCAAGTATCTCAATTTGCCAATTTGATCAAGATAACCCAAAAGGCTTGAGGTTTGTTTCCCAAGGAAACCCTAATTTCACTATGCCTCAACTGTGCCTTGCTCATGAAGCAACCTCAACCTATGATCAAATTTAATCAAGGGAAGTTCTTTCACTCATTATTTTATGCATATATGAGCCTATTTGAGGCCCCTCAGTCATTCATTCATCAAGATTGGAAGTTTGGCCTTGAAAAGTTGACCAGTCAAGCCATCTAACTAAGCTGAGGGTCAATGAGATACAACTTTTAATGTGTTTGTCAAATGAATATGACCCCAAGATGAAAAATGTTCTTAAGAACCATATGAACAACTTTCATGTTCATAACAAATTCATTTTAAACTTTTAAGGTCATCATTCATTTCAAAACATTATAGGTCATTTTGACTGAAACCCTAATTTTGGGTCAACTTCCCAAGGACCTAACTTCCTTAATTTTTATGATTTTGAGGTGATACCAAATGCATTGGAAATATTAAGATGTATACTTAAAATTTTATGTTGGACAAAATTTCATAATCCTAAAAGAAATACATGTGATAATACAAAACATTATAGGTCACCTAGGACCTAAGTCATTGAATTTGAAAAAGTGACCAACTTAAAATGCCCATAACTTTTTCATAAAAAATCCAAATGATGAAAAATTTGAGTCTAAATTGATAATATTGAAAATATCTATAACTTTAATGTTGGATGTTTTTTCATTTGAATCTTTCATCATGCAAACAGAGGGGCTTGAAGAGGCTTGCTTTTGGTGAAAATTTTCAAAGGGTGACTTAGACATGTTTTGTGCCCAAACTTTCACAGCCAGTTTTCACTAATTTCCAAATGCCAAATGAATTTTTGCCCAACATGACTTTTGTTCCTTATTTCAAGGGCTTTCCAACCATTACTCACATTACTTTTTTTTACTTTCCATCGAAGAGTTCATTCTTTATGTCCATTTTGGCATTTCATGTTATAACTTGATGTGCAAGCTTGTTCAATTCATTGTGCACGTCCAAATCCATTCCATGAGGTATCAGCAAGGAGTTTCACTCATTTTTGGGCCTGCTACACGCTTGCACAGGCCCATGCAAGCAAGATTCAAATTCCATGCACATGAGGGAACCATGCTTTACAACCCTCTTCAGCTATAAATAGAGACTCAATCTCATTCATTTCACAACCAAGTGGAGACCTGAAGTGCTGCAGAATTGAAATCCCAACCATTACCAAAGGAATTTTCAGATTTTTCTCTCTTTTTCAAGCTTGAAATTCAACATCACTAGTTGATTTTCAAAGCTCAATTCCTTAACCTATCATCTCCATCACACTTCCAGAGCAAAAACAGATCAAGATCTTGAAGAATTCGTGGCCTTAGAAGCTCCATTTCAGAGGTAGCATCTTAAACTTTTTGGATCTAGATCTTGCAATTCAATGTGATTTTCTTTGGTTTATGTGGTTTTCTAAAGTCCTCACACTTGAGGCAGGCCAGTGGTGGTCTCAATTGTTCATTTCGTGCATTTCCAGTTGACATACCATGATTTTCCATCTCACATTTCTCTCTAAATAGGAAGAGTGATGATGATCCATGGATACAGTGGTGATGTACATCACCTGAGCTTCATTTTGATGTCCTTACTTTTTATTTTCATTACAAATTTTTTCCCTGCGCGTGGTGTCCGGAATCTGGTATCTCACCGGAGAAGATGGTGGTTTCCACCACCATCCCCACGTGTTTTCTTCCCAGGCCTTGGATCGTGTCTCAATGTTATAATCTTGACCATCCAATGTGATTACTTGATTTAATGCATTATGCTACGCGCTTGACTTAAGTCTACCTTGCATCCGCGCCTCTGAGCCATTGATCCATGCCACGTCAATTAATGAATTTGATCTGGTGGCTGCACTTTTTTCTATTTATCCTATTTTCTTTTAATTTCAGTTAATTCCATTTATTTTCAAAAATTCATAAAAGATTTATTTGAAGTCACAAAAATATGAGACCAATTCCAAAAAAAATATTGAAAAATCTAGTTTCATATTTTGATTTTTAATTATTCTTGTGACTTGATTTAATATTTTTTGTGAATTATTTTATTTTTAATAGTTTTAATTCATTTTTAATTACTTTCTGATATTTGAAAAATCCAAAAATATTTTCCTAGCACCTATGGATCATGATAAGTCAATGAAAAATAGTCTCATCAATTTCTTATTTGATTTGAGATTTATTTGAGATTTTAATTCATATTGTGTTATTTTCCCTTGTTTTTAATTATTTTTAAATAGTTTCTGATTTCTAAAATTGTTGAAAAAATTTGTCAAAGTTTAATTGACCATGTTAGACCTATGAGAATTTAATTGGACTTGTTGAAGTTGATTTGAATTAAATTTGAGGTTTGACCTTATTTTGTTTATTTTATTTTGCATTCATTTTTAATTCAAAAATCACTAAAAAATTATGGTTTACTTGTTGACTTGTAATCTTCATTTCTTTTCTGTTTGGCATTGATTGATGATGACTTTGTTCACATTTGATCAATTGGATTTGATACTTGAATTCTCTTTCCATCCATTTCATCATCATCCCATTCTTTTCATAATTTGGCCAATGAGTTAACGTCTTATGGTTGGTCTTGACAAATGAGAGGTTTAACCTTCTTTGATCCAAACCAAACTCAACTTGATCCAAGATCAAGTGAGTTGTTTTGTGTCCAAGATAGGTTGCTTCTTGGTCAAGCAAAAAACTTAAAGTCCATACAAGGCTCTTCCCCTTTTGTTTTGGCATGGCAAGTTTGTGGAGCTTGGCTTACTAGTCATGATCTCTAACTTGTGTTTATTTGCCTATAATTTTATTGACCGGCCTCAGATAGGTGTGACTACTACATTAGTCCACTTACGATTTCTTAACATAGCGCTACATTGTCTTATGACAAACTAACATAACTTCACTAATTACCAACTTTAATTTGAGCATTTGATTTCTTGCCCTTTACTTTTAATTCCATTTATTTCTTGCTCATTTATTCATATTGCTTTTCACTTTGCTCATTTGAGCATATACTTTATGTTTATGCCATTTTTTCTTTTGCTCATTTGAGCTCATTATTGTATATAAATATATTGTTATCTTGTGTTTGTTTTGTGTGAACCAAATGCAAAAAGGAGAAAGGACTTAGAATTAGGACATACCTATGCTTAAAGGAGTTCAAGAGCAACTAGGCCTCATGCCTTTAGAATGCTAAATTTGTTAAAGAGCAACTAGGCCTCATGCCTTTAGAATGCTAAATTCCAAAGTTGACTTTAAAGGACTTCTCATCTAAACTTATTCTTTATCCATTCCCCTTATTGTATTGTGAACTTTTTTATGTTTGCTCTTGTGTGATAGGGATTCCACCTTGAGATTGTGTAAGGGGACCATTGTCATGAATAGCCAAATTAAGAGAGACAAGCCAAAGGAAGATCCTAGGAGCTTGAATCCAAATTGTTTGATTGCTTGATTGTGTGCTAAGTCCAAAATAAATGAGAATCTTGAATCATCTCTATGATTTCAAGAAAAGGAACTCCAAGGGTTTATCTTTCCCCTCTCATCTTTGTATGCTTTAGGACTAGCCCTTCTCTTCTTCCCTCCACTCTAACCCAAAGCCAAAATCATTTTCAAAACTTTGACATTGTTTTCAAACTAGAAACCTACGCCTTATGCCTTTGACTTTTCAAAATCTTTTCATCAATACTCATTGTGAATAAATCTTAATCCAACTTTGACTTCATTTTGTAAATAAACTTAACTTGTAAATATAACTCATTTCAAGTTGTTTTTGTGGATCCAATGGCCACCTTATTAAAACCTTTTCAAAAACATTAGTCATAGGTTTGAGTTATCATAGTGGTTGATGTAAATCTCACCTCATCCTTAGTGTTGGATTATAAGCATTCCATGCTTATTATAGGGTTAACCCCTCACTAGCATGTTGAAGCCTTTCTCACATGGTGGATTGTTGATTTAGGTTGAGTTTTCTCCCTTTGATAACAAAAGGCCTTAAGGCTTTTGATCAAATCAATTCACCAATCTTTGAGATTTTTTTACCCCGAACTACGAGGTTTTGATCCTCCTTTGTGATGGTACGTAGGCAATGGGTTCATCCATTCAAACAACAAATTTGTAAATATAATTTATTTCTCTTCTCATCCCTCCAGTCTTTTGCATATATTTTCAGAAATACCAACCTACAACACATATTTGCAAAAAGGGTTCCCTTAGAGTACTAAGGATGTTTTGGGTGCGTAAAACCTTCTCATTTCATAACCAACCCCCTTACCCAAATCTCTGACATTTTTATTAGTTTTTGATTTGAAAAACTTCTTACCTTGGCTTTTGTTCGCTTTTTAGCCCTTCCTTTGGACAAATAAAAGTGTGGTGGCGACTCGAATTGTATGTTTACTTTTGGTTTAGTCAATAAACCTAAAGGTAACGAAAACCCCGCTACACTTATCCATTCACCTCACACACTTGAACAACAATTTTATTCAAATTCTACTCACTCACATGAATCGAATATCCCTCACATAACCAATATAAATTCATTCATATCTTCATACGCAAAAGAGGCATAAAAAACCCTAGCATACTACTGATACACATAGAACAAAAGAACCTACAATTCACTACTGATTTGCACTAAGAAAACATAAGAATCTAAAGGTGTATAAACATTCAAAATTCCCCAACCACTTATTTCACTCAAAGCTCAATCCCTAAAACCTTCTCAGAGCTTCACGTTGAAGCTCTGACTAAGGTGAGCTTAGCCTACCCATCAAAACAGTGACAACATAGTAATAGAGGCAAGCATGAGAAATAAAAAAGAAAGAGTTTGACCGAAGTACCTGCGTAGAGACATCCCTCTAAGAACATTTGGAGTGGTAATATTTTCTTCCCTTTGTACATTCCCTCATCATGCTTTGCAAAACAGTGAAATTGTTGCTTCTGCTTGGTTTATTCATCTCTCATTTAAATTTTTTTCACGGTGTTTCTTGATGTTTCGTTTGTTTAGAATCAGGTTTAGGGTTATTTTTGGTTGGATTTAAGATTTTTGGGGTTTAGGGTTTTGAAATCAAAATTTTCAATCCGGCCGTTTGTGTTGAATTTTTGATGTTGATGTTTTAGGGTTTGTGTTTAGAAGATATTTTGGGAGAGGATTTGTCTTAGAATCTTTTTGATCCGAGGGGTTTTAGAGGTATTCTGGAAAAAGTTAGGTTTGGTTTGAAGAGTTCGATTGAAGTTCAATCGGAATCTGAAGAAAACTGTGGATTTTGGGTCGGTGTGTCATATCATAATTTTTAACCTTAAGGTCCCACATCTCATTTGCATCTTTAGCATACAAACAAGGTCACATCTTGGCCCTTCCCTTTACCATCTTTGGGTTTTCTTCTTGCAAGGATCACCAAACACCCATTTGTTCTACCATTGTGTTTATACGTTCATTGATTATCTAACCACTAATCAAAATACCAAAAATGTGTCTTATTTCCCTTATGTTTATTGTGCAAGGTAGGACTCCTCAAGTCAAGATTATCTCAAAGTTCTATGGCTTGCTTCTCAAGGAAAGTCAAAGGTTCGTGTGTTTATTTCCATGCCTTCTTCAACAAGCAACTTTAAGATTTGAGCAATCTAATCAAGAGTAAATCAAGGACACCTTATTTTGAGTTCATATGATCACCCATGTGCCTTGAAGTGCAAGGAAAGTCCAAGTGCACAAGCTTTTTCCAAGTGGTTTGACCTAAAAGTCAACATTTTAAGGTTAAAGTTCCAAGGATCACAACACCTTCAATTCTCAATATTTTTGAATTACCCTTTTTGAAATTGACTCTTCTCGACATCCTCTACAACTTATCTTTACATGACAAGAGCCAATTATGCTTGGAGGATTATCAAAACTTTGAAGACATTATAGGTCATTTGTGGACTTAGTGAAATTTGACCTATTTTCAAGTGACTTTTTGCCAACTTTCAAAGATCATAACTTCTTCAATTTTTAACATATGGAGCTGATTAATTTTGCACAATGCCATTGGTGGTACCCTCTACAAGTTTTCTTCAAGGACCAAGGTCAAATTATGCTTAGAAGACCATGGAATTAATTGGGACATTATAGGTCATTTTCAGCCATGAAGCATTCAAATTTTTCTAAGTTATGGAACCAATATTTTATGCCAACTTCAACACACCATAACTTTGTTCTCAAACATCCAAATGTAACCTTTATTATAATATTGTAATCTTGGTCGTGATGTTAACACATTACAAAAAGAATGGGATCAAAAAGCCTCTTGAGTAGGACGCCCCATTGAGTTGAACATAGTGACTTGAAACTAAAGAAATCACCATTGCCCAAAATTTGATCATGACTAATCTTAATTATAAGCCAAATTAGCAAGTGTTTTGGGCTTAAACATGTTTTAACAAGTCTCCAGAGGTTGATTAACACTTAAAACACATCATTTGGCTGAGTTTTGATGAGTTTCAAGTCACACTTTTCATACACTTGGATCAAATTAGTTTTGCACGAACTCTGCATCATTCCACATGTATTTGGATCCAAACACATTGCCTATAAACAGAGGAAGCTTTTGCCTTCATTTGCAAGCTTTGAAGAGCCAAGAAACCCCTGCTGCAACTTGGAATTTTTCCAGAAAATTCAACTATCGTGTTTTGAGTTTCAGCCTATTTCAATCCATTTTCTTGATTCTATTAGCTCCATCGGCATCCTCTGAAACTTTTGCAACAATTCCCAAGCTCTGAGACCTTATGAATTGTTCTAACTAGATCAAGCTTCATCAACTTCTGATCATCATCTGGACAATATAGTTCTGAGCATCATTTAACTCAAACAAATTACCATAATGTAGTCATTCACTCTCTGATGCTTTCCCTTAACTTATCTGGTGTTGATTGATCTTGTTCATCATTCAATTTTGTTTTTCGTGGTTTGCTTATTTTTGAAACTTCTTTGAAATTCCCTTTGCTCAGCTCACATAAATGAATTTGAGGGATAAGGTTGAATTCGGGATGAGAAGAGGATCATAATGGTGGTCGTCTTGTGTCCTGAAGTTACCAAACAATGAAACTCCGGTAAGAGCTTACTGAAGAAGACAATCGGAGCATTTCTCAGGTAGTCTGAGTTTGGACCAGACACGTCGGTATTTTGAAATGTTTTTATTAGTTAAATTCAAACTGGATCCTGTGTTTTGATTGCAGCGTGTTCCATCGTGTTTCTCATTATTTGAAGTGTTGGATCTGCCACATCAATTAATGAGGTGTGACCCAACGCTTCTAGTTTTTTCTGATTTTAATTTTTTTTTCTTTTATTATTTGAAAATTCTTTTTCTTTAAAAATTCGTAGTAATTTCATTTTTTATCCAAAAAATCCCAAAATAATTTCTAAAATTCTCTTTTATTTTTCTTCATTTGATTTTTATTTTTCCATATTTTATTTCATTGGTTTTCTATTTTTCATGATTTTTCTCTTTTTAAATTATTTTTCTGCATTTTTAAATTATGAAAATTTTATTTTATGTTTCTCATTTTATTTTCAACCTTCCATAATCTTCTTGACCATTTATTTGGTATTTTGAAGGACTTTGGGGATTTTCCATTTTATTTCCATTTTAAAAATCACTTAAAGTTACCTTTTATGCATTTTTATTTCATTTAATTGCATTTTAAATTTGTTTGACCTTGTGGACTTCTGTTGGTCTTGGATCATGACGATTTTAACTCCAAGTCTCATCAAACACAATGGATCTTGGATGTTGATTGGGAAAAAACCCTAATCCACCAAAATTGATGATTGATTTTGATGATGACTTGATCAAATTTGTGGTTCAATTTGGGTGTGACCTCTATTGTTCCCCTTCTTCTTTATCCCTTTCTTTTCCTTTTGATCAATTGGATGGATTTGAATCCATCTTGTTCATGATGTGTGGATTAGTGCTTGATGAACTTTCATCATTTGAAATCTACCTTCTAAGTGATCATGAATCATTTAAGGTACTTTGGATTGATGCATAAGTTTGTCCTAAGTGTCATGAAATGTGGATTGAAGTAATGGACCATCCTCCTAGCCTTTGTGCTTGATCATCCCCTCTCTTTTTCTTTTCTTGTGTGACATAGCTTTAGGAGGATGATTTACATATCATTTATCTAGCATGTATTAACACAAACATTGTGATTGACCGACCTAAGATAGTTGTGACTTCTACATAAGTCCAATTACGATTGCTTAACATAGCGCTAAATTTGTCCCAAAGGCAAAGGCATTTTTGTAAGTGAGATTATCAGTCTCCTATTCCTCATGGTATTGTGTGAGAATGTTGCTCCTTTTCCATTGGTGATAGCTAGTGACATACTTTTTGATTTTATCCAAGTTGAAGCCCTTCTCATGAACGATGTATAGGTTCATATTTTCATACTTGTGGGTGGATAGTTGAGTATTCTCCAAAAAAATGACCTAAACATCTTTCCATCTTCATTAACATCTTTCACTAACACTTTACTTGTATTGACCTTTACTTCAAATTCATTTACTTCATGTATTTATTTTATGCCATTTAATTTATGCTTTACATTTGGCATCCCATATCATATTATTTGTAGTTTTATCATTTATCTGTCTTGTCCATTTTGTACTTTATACATACCATTGTAAAGAAGACATTAATAAGGAAAAAAGCTAAAAAAAAAAAAAACTTGTTTCTCTTAACTCATGGACTTGTGATTACTATCATTGGCATCATCATGGAGTTATGGACTTAAAATTAGGAACTTGACCTTTGCTTTGGTACTCGTTACTTGAGACCCTGGAATCTCTCATATACCTTTGACTTTGGACTTCTCCGTGAAGACTTAGCTTGGTTACTTTAGTTTCATCGGATGTATGGATTATTATTTGCTTGCTTGAGGCTTAATTCAAAGGAGGGAATTCTTGTTTGACTTATGTCATAAAGCTTGTTATCTCTTGGTGAGATCTTTTTTCTATAGCTTTTACTTTACTGTTTTAGGATAGTCTTTCCTTCTCCTCCCCCTCTTTAATTTTCAAAACCTTCTTGTTTTTTAACTTGAACCACTTTCTAAATAAACCTTGACTTTTATCAAGTGATTTTCAAAATCTTTTTCCTAATAAATGCTAATTCATCTTAAGCATATTTAGACCAATTTCAAAACACTAAAAAGGCCTAACTCATTCAAACCATTTTGTCCCCTTGTGCATTTTTTCTTTTAAACTTTTTCTCAAGGCATTAGACATGATTCATTTCCATAGTTGAGTTATAATTCTCCTATATCGATAGTATTGATGATAATTCTTTTCCATCCGTGGGAGTAGTGGCATACTTGATGATCTTTATCCAAGTTGGAGCCCTTCCCATGCTGATGCAAAATTCTGATACTTGTGGGTGACTAGTTGAGTATTCTCCTTAAAATGACAAAATGTATTTTTTCCATAAAAATGAATCAAAACAAACATATTTGTTATTTTTACCATGAACTACGAGGTTTTTATCCTCCATTGCACTTTGTTGGTACGTAGGCATGAGACTTCAAAAGTCTTGGTAAACACCAAATCATAATAAAAATGTTTCTTTTCCCATCCCTCCAATATTTTAACAAACAACACATTTTTTAAACCAAAATGTACATATTTTAAAAGAGGTTCCCATGGAGTACCATGGATGTTTATGGTGCTAATACCTTCCCTCTGCATAACCAACCCCCCAGACCCTTGTTCTCTTTTTATTAGTTTTATTTTAAAATTTCTTTGGGTTTTATTTGTACTTTTTCCCTTTTTCTTTGGAAATAATAAAAGTGTGGTGATGACTCTTGCTTTACGAGTTAAGTTAATCGGTAGCTTAATCTCAAAAAATTTATCGCTACAGAAAAGTGGCGACTCTGCTGGGGAGTAGTCCCTAGTGGGTTAAGCCCATCTTTGCTTTTGTGCATATATTTGTTGTTGTTTGTTATTGTTTGTTATGTCTGGTGCTTGGTGATCTTTGTATGATGAGATAAGTCATATACCCATATTTGAGAGATCTTATGATAGAAGGGTGGTATAGTCATGTTTGGCTTACATGGAGTTAATGAAGGAGAAGGGCGATCCAAAATGCAGCGGAATTTAAAATTTTCTCCTTTAGTGATCCTTACAAATGGGCATGATCAGTGATAGAATAGTTACCTCTGTGAAGATTGAAACCTTTGATAAAGATCTACGGAGCGGTCACGAACGTTGAAGGATGACAACGCCTCTACTCAGTCCACACGAACGGATTCCTTCAATCTCAGTGCTAGCTGCTACGAATGAAGGCTTTGAGTGAGAGAGATAGAAAGAGAAAAACGAAATTGCAACTGCACTGAATGCTTCCGCACAAGGGTTCTATTTATAGAACCACTTGTGTGGGCTTCAAGCTAAAAAGCCCACTTAAGTGTAAGTGGCCCATATCTTATAATATGCCCAAAATCACTTAAGTGCATGGTACTTTACCATATTTCGTATTCTACTTAAGTACATTGTACCTTACGATGTTCTACAATTCACTTAAGTGCACCGTACCTTACGGTGTTCCTTAGTTACTCTATCTCTCATCAATCCGTCCTTTGTGTGTGACCCTGTAGGTTTTCGCGGCATTGGCAATTATATTAAATCACGTATTTAACATAATAAACAGTGAGCGGTATCTAACAACACATCACTGCTACCCAAGACACGAAAATGTCATGTGATCCGACAAATCCTTCTGTGATAATATTTATGTGTATAATTACCCTTTTGCCCTTATGTCTATATTGAACACAAGGCATAGACCGTGTCATCCTTGTCCAGTTCAATATTGGGCCCATAGACATTTATCCTGTTACGTAGGATGGGCAAATTTCGTCTAGGTCACTCATGTCCCTCAGCATGCTTCGTGGAGTACCCATCAACTGTCTTTATGGTTACCCAGTTACGGACAATGTTTGATCAGCAATAAAGCACTCGACTCTATATCTAGGGTCCATAGTGGTTTCAGGTTGAAGGGTGGTATACACCATTATCACCATGAGAATAACTTATGACACTTTGCATAAATTTCTATATAGTATTCTCATAGCGGGTCAATCCAGTATAAATATTACTCTTAACATTCATACCTATGTTTAAGACTTGATAACTCCTTATCCATGATCCATGAGATGTGATCATCAGTCTATATACATAATAGTCTAAATGCTTTAATGTTATCCCACTTCACAATAAAGCTCGACTACGGATACTTTAAGAATAGTGTCCTTATGTTTAATGTGATCTCATGATCAAGTCACACTTGATACATTAAACGGACTAGCTATTCTAGGGACTTTATTAAACAAACATAATAAAGAAAAAGCCTTTTATTATTAATAAATAATTCAATACAAGTACCAAAAGTATTGGCCTCTAGGGCTTACACCAACAGTTAATCCTTAATAAGCTAACTTGAGCTCCCCCGCTCAGTGGAGGCCTCTTTGGGATTATTGATGCCACACGAGTAGTCGTAGTTGGCATTACTTTTTCCGACCTAGGAGCCCGAGAAGCTTAAGACCTTAGAACCATTAACCCATCTTGGCCTTTTAGGACTTAGTGTGGTGGCTATTCAAGTGTAGACTTGAATTAGTTGTTATGTGATACTACACTTTGACGAGTTTCTCTTGAGAATATTATTGGTTGACGAGTAGTCGTATAAACCGATAATATCCAAAAGATGGAATTACGACTCTGGGAACTTTTTAGAACATTGTTCTACAGGTGATTATATCCTTAGTACATACATTGTAGGTTGGTTCTTACCTTGGTTCCATGCTCATGACTCCGAACCTTTAGACCTTGTTTGTGTGCTTTGTTTGACCTTGTTTGTGATTGTCGTATCATGCACTCATGACATTCATAAGAATTTTACTCAATTTTCAAGGAACTTAGAGACTCTTGTTGCAAACATCGCAGATATTTTGATCATGGATATTGGAAGGAGAAATACTCAGAAATATAGTTTCAAATGTCCTGATCTCGTGGAATTAAGGAAGCTAGCATCTTTCGTGGATGATCCTAAGGGTTTCAGAGACCGTTTTGGAAGACTTTTATCTGTGCTATCTACTAATGTTGAGTATGGCCTTCTTTGTACTTTGGTTCAGTTTTATGATCTTGTTTACCGGTGTTTCACTTTCCCTGATTATCAGTTGTTTCCTACCATGGAGAAGCATGCTCACCTTTTGGGGTGGAAGGAATTCTTGAATCTCGGGTTATTTTCGAAGCCATTCATCTAAGGAAGTTTGACATAGATGCCAATCTCACTGTCAAAGGAGGCATCAAAGGGTTGACTTTGAAGTTTCTATTGGAAAAGGTCTTTTCTTTTGCTAATGCTAATAGTATGGTGGAATTTGACACTATTCTTGCCTTACTCATCTATGGTTTGGTCCTGTTTCCTAACATTGACAATTTCAGTGATGTTAATGCTATGAGGATTATCTTGATTAGGAATCTGGTTCCAACTCTGCTCGGCGATACTTATCTCCCCATTCATCTTAGGACTTCTAAAGGAGGTGGAACTATTATTTGTTGCGCGCCTTTACTGTACAAGTGGTTTATGTCACACTTGTCGTAGTCTCCTATCTTCCAAGAAAACAAGGATTGTTTGAGGTGGTCTCAAAGACTTATGTCTCTCACCAATGACGACATTACTTGGTACTCTTCTGTTTACGAAGACGTCTAGATTATTGATAGTTATGGGGAGTTATATAATGTGCCTCTTCTTGGTACACAAGAAGGAATCAACTACAATCCGGCTTTGAAAAGAAGTCAACTTGGGTTCACTATGAAGGATAAAGCTAATAACACTTTGTTAGAAGGTTTTTTTTTCTAAGAAGGGAAGGACACTTAAGGGTTGAAATCTAGGATAGTGCGTGCTTGGCATAATGTTCATAGGAAAGAGAAAGGAGAGCTTGGATTGAGGAATTGTGTAGCTTTGGAGCCTTACACTAGTTGGGCGAAGAAAAGAGCAAAGGAATTCAAGATGTCATACGCTTACGAAAGACCTATGTCCTTAGTAATAGTCAAATCTCCCACTATTAAATGCATAAAGGAGTTGTAAGAGGCTTTGGATAAGATGAAGCAAGAGAGGGATGATTGGGAAGACAAATGTTACACCTCACATCTTGAGAAAATAGAATTACAAAAGAAGCTAAAGGAAAAGGACGACTTGATAGAATTACTTGAGCAACATGCTGTGAAGAGATCCAGAGGACAAGAGGATTTATTTTCCTTTAAAAGCTCATCATCTATTCATCTTCCTACTTTCGGAGTTTGGAAAGACATTGTTGACCAGCTCGTGATAGAGAAAGATGCTATGAGAAGCAACTTCGAAAGAGAGATTAAAAGGCTTCACAAGAAGTGTCAACTTGGATTTGGGTCATCATCAGATATGATTCCAAAAATCTAGTTTCTTTTCGCTTATGATCATTGAAATTGTATTTCCGATTGTAATCCTTTTTATTATTAATAAAACGAGGTGTGTTATTATTATGTTTGCAACTTATGTCTTAAAGTTCCTTGGAGAATAAACAATATAACATTTGCATTTGCATATCATGCATCATGTTGCATCTTGGTCATGCTTTGAGCAAGTTTGCCAGGTGTCTCATTCCTTTCTTGATCTTCATTAAGACAAGATGTCTCACCATTACAATACTTTAGCTAATCAGTTGAAAAAGATGGACCACCTAGATCAAGAGAATTGTGAGCTCCGTGAAGAGGTGACAACTTTGAGGGATGGATACGAAAGGCTTACTGCTATGATGGAAGCTTTGGCGACTGCCCGGAATCAGCCTCCATCTCCTCCTCCGACTCCGCTTAAAAGGACCGTGACTTTTGAGATTGTCTCTACGCCCATCTCAGTGGCTCCCATCAATGCTCCGCAGCATCACATGTAACGCCCCAGACTTCTTTCAGGATTATCGACTGGCCCCACAAACCAACATGAGTCTTTTCGGCATGTTTTTTCCTCACTCACACGCTTTCTGGGAAACTTCCCAGAAGGTCACCCATCCAAACACTACTCCAAGTCAATCATGCTTAACTATGGAGTTCTTATTTGTCAGACTACCAAAAAGAAGATGCATCTTGTTTTTGGTAGCCTAACAGATAGGAACTCCATAGTTAAGCGTGCTTGACTTGGAGTAGTATTTGGATGGGTAACCTTCTGGGAAGTTTCTCGGAAAGCGTGTGAGTGAGGATAAATCATGCTGAAAAGACCCGTGTTGGTTTGTGGGGTCGGTCGATAATCTTGAAAGTAGTCTAGGGCGTTATAAATGGTATCAGAGCCAGACCTCTCCCAGTACGATGTGGTTCGGGGATGAACCAAGAGGAAGCTGGTGGGCATGTAACACCCGAGTCCGGAGAGGAAAGAGAGTGGTTAAATGTTACACCCGAGAGTGAGGGAGTGGTTGTCGGTGCACGAGGCATGACAATGAGACATTCCTAGCAGCTTCTAGGGAAAAACTGAATTCACATTGGAATAAGAGGGATCCTAAGGTTGTGTGGGTATGGGACTGCATGGTTGGAGGAAGACTTATAAGGATTAATTGGTACTACATATACCAACAAGATGCATCTTCTTTTCGGTAGCCTAACAGATAAGAAATCCATAGTTAAGCGTGCTTGACTTGGAGTAGTATTTGGATGGGTGGCCTTCTGGGAAGTTTCTCGGAAACCGTGTGAGTGAGGATAAATCATACTGAAAAGACCCGTGTTGGTTTGTGAGTCAGTCGATAATCTTGAAATCAATCTGGGGCATTACACCACATGCTTTCCGATTTCCCTTGGGGCATGCCTCCCAACTTTGTGCTTGAGGGGTACCAGCCTGAAATCCCAGTGGCTCAACCTGTGATGTCAGTACCACCTCCTGTGGTTCATCTTATTACCTAATTTGAAGAACATGTTTTTCACGCTGACCAAATCAAGACCGTCAGTGTTTATGAAAGAATGGATGAGTTCCAAGATCAATTTCAGGCTATGCAGAAAGAGATTCATGCTTTGAGGGGGAAAGACTTATTTGGGAAAAATGCCCATGATTTGTGTTTGGTTCCTAATGTGAAGATTCCGCATATGTTCAAGGTTTTGGATTTTGAGAAGTACAAAGGAAACTCTTGTCCTTTGAGTCATTTGGTGATGTACGCTCGAAAGATGTCGACTCAGACTGACAATAATCAATTTCTGATCTACTACTTTCAAGATAGTTTGACTGGGCCACTCTAAAGTGGTATATGGGGCTTGACAGTACTCAAATCTGAACGTTCAATGACCTAGGTGAGGCTTTTGCTCACCAGTACAAATATAATGTTGACATGGCACCAGACAGAGATCAACTATGTGCCATGTCCCACAAGGATAAAGAGACTTTTAAGGAGTATGCATAAAGGTGGCGCGAGATCGCTACACAGGTTAGTCCTCCGTTGGAGGAAAAAGATATGACAAAGCTTTTTTGGAAGACATTAAGTTCGTTCTATTACGGTCGGATAGTTGCAAGTACGCCTAGTGACTTTACTGAAATGGTGAATATGGGCTTGAGGTTAGAAGAAGGTGTCCCTGAAGGACGTCATTTCAGGCTCTTTTTATTGATAATGTTGCTATTAAGAAGAGTGGAGAATCCATGTCATCCTTGAGAGACGCTCAACATGTGTTGAGGAATGGTCAATCCGCTAAGTGGAGACAAATTGTTGAGCTTGCTGAAAGAAAGAATAGAGTTGGTTTGGGTTTTTCACCTGGTTCCTCCTGAAGAGATTTGAAGTGAATTCAAGAAGTGTTTCACACTGCTAGTTTTATTCATTCTAAGGATCAATCTGCTGCTGTAAGACCCCAATTTTGACCCTAAGATCCCTCATGCTATTCTCTTCATATGCCTTAGCATTGGGATCACACCTTGGCATCCTCCTTACCCCTCATTCATTGGGTTTGCATTGGGAGAGATCACCAAGCATCATGTGATTGTATCATACTTTGTATTTTATCATTTTTACTAACTAAAATACCAAAAGTATGTCTTGTATAAATCTAACTCTTTTGTAGGTAGGGCACATGCTCACCTTTGATCTATCAAGCTCACATCTAGGGTTTAAGACCCTCAGTACAAGGAGTTCAATTAAGATTTGGTTTACTATGGCTCTAAGCATCATATATGAATCCCCATTATCTTTACATTTTATTTTGATCAATAAATCATCAAGAGTTTGGAGTTAGTTTGTCTTGGAAACCCTAATTCACCTGGGTATCTTGTGTAACTTTTTCAACAAGCCTCTTCAATAATTGATCAAATATTTCAGGGGATACTTCAAATGGAATCATCTTATGCATATATGATCCTATATGAGTCTCAAAAGTCAATAGAATAGCAAGCTAGCAAGTTGGTTCATGGTGGTTGACCAGAGGAATTCATCTGACCAAAACTGGGGTTCCATAGACCCTATCTCCTACAATTTTTGTCATATGAAAATGATTCCAAGACAAACGTTACTCTAAATGACATTCCAAACAACTTTCATGTTGAGGTCAAGAGCTAGTTTTCCTTGGAAAGTCATTTTTTATGGTGAAAGATTATAGGTCATTTTGTCTAAACCCTAATTTAGAGGTCAACTTCCCAAGGCCATAACTTGCTCAAGTTTTATGAGATGAAAGATTTACAAGTTGAAAAATCAAATTCAAGATGTCTACTTCAACTTTTATGTTTGAAGGATGAGCAAATTCAAATTTTATATGCATGTGATTGAAGGAGAATGGCGATCCAAAACGCAACGGAATTTAAAATTTCTCCTTTAATGATCATTACGAATGGGCATGATCAGTGATAGAATCGTTACCTCTTGTGGCGATCACGAACGTTGAACGATGACAATGCCTCTACTCAGTCCACACGAACGGATTCCTTCAATCTCAGTGCTAGCTGCTACGAATGAAGGCTTTGAGTGAGAGAGAGAGAGAGAGAGAGAGAGAGAGAGAAACAAAATTGCAAGTGTGACAATGCTTCTACACAAGGGTTCTATTTATAGAACCACTTGTGTGGGCTGCAAGCTAAAAAGCCCACTCGAGTGTATATGGCCCATATCTTATAATATGCCAAAATCACTTAAGCGCGTGGTACCTTACCATATTTCGTATTCTACTTAAGTACACCGTACCTTACGATGTTCTATAATTCACTTAAGGGCACCGTACATTACAGTATTCCTTAATTACTCTATCTCTCATCAATTCGTTCTTTGTGTGTGACCCTATAGGTTTTCGCGGCATTGGCAATTATATTAAATCACGTATTTAACATAATAAACAGTGAGCGGTATCTAGCAACACATCACTGCTACCCAAGACACGAAAATGTCATGTGATCTGACAAATCCTTCTATGATAATAATTATGTGTATAATTACCATTTTTCCCTTATGTCTATATTGAACACAAGGCATAGACCGTGTCATCCTTGTCCAGTTCAATATTGGGCCCATAGACATTTATCTTGTTACGCAGGATGGGCAAATTCCATTTAAGTCACTCATGTCCCTTAGCATGCTTCGTGGAGTACCCATCAACTGTCTTTATGGTCATCCAATTACGAATAACGTTTGATCAGCAATAAGGCACTCAACTCTACATTTAGGGTCCATAGTGGTTTCAGGTCGAAGGGTGGTATACACCATTATTACCATGAGAATAACTTATGACACTTTGCATAACATTCTATATAGTATTCTCATAGCGGGTCAATCCAGTATAAATATTACTCTTAATATTCATACCTATGTTTAAGACTTGATAACTCTTTATCCATGATCCATGAGATGTGATCATCAGTCTATAAACATAATAGTCTTCATGCTTTAATGTTATCTCACTTCACAATAAAGCTTGACTACAGATACTTCAAGAATAGTGTCCTTATGTTTAATGTGATCTCATGATTAAGTCATACTTGATACATTAAACGGACTAGCTATTCTAGGAACTTTATTAAACAAACATAATAAAGAAAAATCCTTTTATTATTAATAAATAATTCGATACAAGTACCAAAAGTATTTGCCTCTAGGGCTTACACCAACAGTGATATAAGGATACATCATAGGTCATTTTTTACCAATGTCATTGAACAAGTGATTTTCCTCAACTTCAAAAATACATAACTCCTTCATGATAAATCCAAATGAGGTCAAATTTGTGACCATTTTGAAGGAATTTTAGATAGATACAACTTTGATGAAGGAAATTTTCTCATTTGGAGCTCACATAAAAAGTTAGCCAAGGTGGAATAAGTGAACATATGGCTTGACACTTAGAAATTTTTTTGACATGTTTGATTTTCCCAACTTCCACCTTAAAATTCATCATGATCCAAGCTTCAAATAAAGAAGTGTTCAACATGAAAGTTATTCCTATTGATCTAACCTTTCTAAAAAGTCCAATTTCATCCTATTTGGACAAGGTATGAGTGACTTGCGCATGGATTGAACATGGATGACCATTTGGCATAATTGAACTTGCATTTCTCATACACAATTGCATGTCTTACCAATGTGACTTCAAAAATGTTTGTACTCATTTTTGGACCAGAGGAGATGATTACATGGGCCTATCACACGCCCATGTATCCATGCAATGTATATTGCTATTTTTGGAACTTATCTTCAAGTGTGCAACTAGCAATCATATGGCTATAAATAGAGCCCTTCATGCTCAGAATCAAGGACCCCTGGGCGCCAGCTTTGAATCCCTAGCTCCAAAGCCTCTCACTCAAAGTATAACCTTGAGAATTTCCATTGGAAATTGAGTTTGAATCTCCACTGTTTTGGGATTCAAATCTCCAAGAGTCATGTACCTTTTGCTGATTCATTTCCATTCCATCAAGTGTCCAGAGCAAGATCAAGAGCAATTGGAAGCAAGATCGTGTTCATACAGACCTGTATTGAAGGTATTTTTCAGAATTTTTCATCTCTTCGATTCTCACATAATTCATCATAATTCTTATTGATCTTTGGTTGTCTGAAGTCCTACCAATGTAGGCAACAAGATTTAGTTTCTTTGAGGTTAAATCGAAGCAACTCAGATCATGATCCTCAAAATTCAACTCCCTGTATCTTTCAATATACTTGGATTTAGGAGAAACTGAGGCCAGATTCGAGCTCCTGAGCATTTTTACTTTAAATCCATGTCCTTCTTTTTAATTTGAGTGATGGTTGAGAGCACACCAGTCCGATGAGGCTCACCGGAGAAGGAGACCGGAGCTTTGGCTCCGGTGTGTGCTGGCATTCATTTGAACCACACGATCCTTTTAAAAGGATTTAATCTCGTGCACTGGTTTTGATTACCATCCCTGCAGCGCTTTGACTCGTGTCCATCATGGAACGCGCGCTGATGACCATTTGATCTGCCACCTTAATTAATGAAGGAGATCAAGTGGTCCACGTTTTTTGCTATTTTCTGATTTTCATTTTATTTGGTTTATTTTCATTAATTCATATTAATTTTAATATTGATCCAAAAAATATGAGAGTTTCACCAAAAAAAATTAAATAAATTCCTCTTTCATTTTCTGAATTAAAATTATTTTTTAAATCATTATTAATATTTTTCATGATTTAATTGTTTTTGTGAATATTTTTAATTGTTTAAAAATAATTTTAAGTTTCAAAAGTTAATGAAATTTTTTCCCCAAGGTCCTTTGACCTTGTTTGACCTATGATAAATTTCATGGCCATTTATTTGATGTTTTGATGAGGTTTTAGGATTTTGACCAACCATTATTTAATTTAATGCATTTTTTAATTGATTTTAATTGTTTAATTGCAAAATAAATAGTGTTGAGCTTTTGAATTGACTTGTTGAGTTTGACTTGTGTTGTTGGGCCTTGGTCAAGGTTGATTTGACTTTGTTGAGTTAAAATCATTGGATTTAGGGGATTGATGAAATGTACATTTCATCTCCCAAAATGAATGAATGATTTTAATTTGATAAAAGTCCTCCTTTGACCAATTTGTATTGATTTCATTTCCCTCTCTCTTCATCTCAATCCCATTCTCTTCTCATTCATTTCATGGACCTATGATGTCTCTATATCCTAAGGCTAGTTGATTGCAAAATCAACATAAGTATGGATGAGATTAGGTCCACCCCTTTTGCATATTCTTTTAAGTGTGGTATGTTTTAGGAGTATGGTTCATAATAGCATATCTCTAACATACATTAACACTAAAATTTCTATTGCCCGGCCTCAAATAGTTGTGACTTCTACATAAGTCCAATTACGAATGCTTAACATAGTGCTACATTATTGACACAAAAGGTATAGCATTCTAGTAAGTGAGATTGTAAGTCTCCCCTCTTTCATAGTATTGTGTGGAAACTTGGTCTTTTTTCCTTCCTTTGGAAGATGTCTTGGTTCAAGGATCCATGCTTGTGAATAGTGGGTTGAGTGTTCTCCAAAGAATGACTTAAACAAAACAAAATCAAAAGCAATACTAACTTCTAATCAACTAACAATTAACATTTAATTTCAAGTCATTTACTTTTATGCACTTTAATTTTAAGTCTTTATTCATTTGCCATTATTCATACCATTTAACTTGTTTACTTTAATGTCATTTTCACTTTGCTCATTTGAGCCTTATCTTGTGATTATATTGTGATCATATATATTTGTTTGTGTTTGTGGTCTTTTGATCTTAATGTACATAATAACAACAAAAACCCTAAAAGACATTTGTGTGGACTGTTGGATTTGATCTGAGACATTGGACTTAGAATTAGGCAACACTCCCTATGCAAAAGCACTTGACCAATGCCAACTTTCATGAAACCAAGTGCTTGTGAATTGAAACTTCATCTGAAGCAACTATTGTGATCCCATTTGAGTTCATCTTATACATGGGAGATTATGAAGAACATCATGGAGTTTATAAGCTTGGATATGGCTATCTTTATTTGATGCCTTACTTTTCATCTTGCTATTTGTGTATTGATATTTCTTGATTCTAAAGTCCAAGGTAAATTTAAGTTTCTATATGACATTCTTGTCTATTGGATTGCAGCCCATTGGTCAGATCTTTTCAACTCTTAACTTTTAATTTTTGCTTAGGATTAATCTCTTCGTCCCTTCCCCACTTCTTTAATTTCAAATCTCTCCCCCCTTTTAAAATCTTCTTTGCTTATTGTGTTTTTTAAACTTAGACCATATTGCAAATTAGAAACTTTGGCCTTATTCCATTGAATTTTTAAACTCTTTTCTTAATCAAACTTGTAAATGAACTTAACTATACTTGACTTAAAATTTCAAAAGACAAAAAGAACCAACACTCATTCAAATATTTTTAGGCCTTTTGTGCCTTTGTTAAACTTAAATTTTTGTTAAAAGCAATGCATCCACTTTGAAATTATTACCACGAATTACGGGGTTTTGATCCCTCATTTTCATGTTGGTACGTAGGCACAAGTCCGAAGGTCTTGTCAAACACAAAAATATAATTAATGAATTCTTTTCTCATCCCTCCACTCTATTTGTTGCAAACATCATTTTGTACAAAAACATATATGCACACAAAAAAGGGCTCCCTAGGAGTACCTAGGACACTTTGGGTGCTAACACTTTCCCTCTGTGTAACCAACCCCCTTACTTGTAATCTCTGGCATTTTATTAGTTTTGATTTGAAAACTTCTTATATTTGGGTTTTGTTTGTACTTTTCCCTTTCCCTTGGAAACAATAAAAGCACGGTGGTGACTCTGGTTTAATTGACGTCTAGCTTATCCATAGCTTGATGGTCATGAATTTACTGCTACAAAAATTAAGTGGTGACTCTGCTGGGGAGTAGTCTCCAGTGGGTTTAGCCGACTTTTTTGTGTGTATATAATTGTATATTTGATGTATGTATATTTTTTTGTGTGATATAATCTGCTTGTTGTGCTTGGTGATCTTTTGAGTGGTGAGATAAGTTCTAACCCGAACTTGAGTGGTGAGATAAGTTCTAACCCGAACTTGGTGATCTTTTGGAGCTATTGATGTCACACAAGTTATTTGTGGTTAGGAATTACTTTCTCTTATTTGGGGTCCGAGAAGCTGAAGACCATAGAACATTTAACCCCTCTTGGCCTATTTAGGACGTAGTGCGGAGACTGTTTAGGTGTAGACTTGATAACAGTTGTTACGCGATACTATACTCAAACGAGTTTCTCTTGAGAATATTATGGGTTGATGAGTCAGTCATCCTAACCTGTAATATCTGATAGATGGAATTAAGACTCTGGGAACGTTTTGGAACATGATCTACAGGTTTTATCCTTAGTACACTCCTTTGGGATGGTTCTTACCTAGACTACATGCTCGTGACTCACAACAAACCCTTGATTCTTGGTTGATCCAATTAAGTCTTGTCAATATCAATGGAACTTGGGTGTTGATAAGGTGAAAACCATAATCCACCAAAATGGATGATTGATCTTGACAATGACTTGATTCATCCCTTGACCTTTGTTTGCTTGCCTTGTGTGTGATCCTTTATTTGTGATTGTTGCATTCATGCATTCATGCGCATCATAACATTCATCACACCAGAAATAATTTTCTTGGAACTGAGGTCTTATTTGCAAATATTTTCAGACCATGTATTATGGACAAAGGAACACTAAGAAGTACAGTTTCAGATGTCCTGACTTGAAAGAGCTAAGGAAGCTATCATCCTTTGTATTAGATCCCTTGGACTTTAAGCAACGTCATGGGAAGCTTCTGTCTATTTTGTCTGCTGATGTGGTTGAAGGACTTCTGAGTGTGTTGGTTCAGTTTTATGATCGTATATACCATTTCTTCACTTTTGCTGATTATCTGCTTGTGCCTACGTTAGAGGGGTACGCTCATCTCTTGGGAACACCTGTTTCTAGCAAAGTGCCTTTTAGTGGATTGGAGGAGATTCCCAGATCTCATGTTATAGCTGAAGCTCTGCACTTGAAGAGGTCTGAGATTGAGGCTCATTGGGTGAAGATAGGAGGATTGTTTGGATTTACTTCAGAGTTTCTCATCAAAGAAGCTATTGCCTTTGCTCAAGCCGGTAGTATGGATGCTTTCGAAGCCATCTTTGTGTTGCTCATCTATGGTTTAGCTTTGTTCCCTAACATTGATGGTTTTGTTGATGTTAACGCCATTAGAATCTTCTTGATTGGGAATCATGTGCCTACTCTGTTAGGAGATATGTACTTCTCTTTGCATCTAAGGAATTCTAAGGGTGGTGGAAAGATTGTGTGATGTGTTCCTCTTCTATACAAGTGGTTTATTTTGCACTTGCCTCGTACACCTTCTTTTGTGGAGAACAAACAATGTCTACGGTGGTCCCAGAGACTTATATCTCTCACTAATGATGATATAGTTTGGTATGATTCTTCATTGAGTAGCTTGGAGACTATTGATTGTTGTGGTGAATTCTCTAATGTGCCTCTCATTGGTATACAAGGAGGAATCAACTACAACCCTGCTTTGGCTCGTCGTCAACTTGGGTTCCACTTGAGAGACAAACCTAATAACACTTTGTTAGAAGGTCTTTTCTATCAAGAGGGTAAAGATCCCCAACATTTGAAGCAGAAGATTTTGCACGCTTGGCATAATATGCATAGGAAAGGAAGATTCGAGCTTGGTCCGTGCAACTGTGTAGCTTTGGAAGCTTACACTTTTTAGGTGAAGAAGAGCGCTTTGGAATTGAAGATGCCTTATGCTTATGAAGGACCTATGTTTATGGTTGTGGTTGAGCCGTTAACTCTCCCTAACCAAGATGTAGAGGAGTTGGAAGACGCACTCGCCAAGATGAAGCAAGAGAAGGATATGTGGGAAGAGCGTTTCCATGCTCTGAGTAGAAGGCATGAGGAGTTGCAGCTTAAGTCTAAGGACAAAGATGCACTTATTTAGCTTCTTGAAGACCGAGTAGTGAAGAGACAGAGAGAGCCAGAGGTTTCATCTTCCTTTAGTATGCTTGAGCCTTCCGTTGCTTGGAAGAAGATTGTTGATCAGCTTGTCCTCGAGAAGACTCAGATGAAGACTTCTTTTGAGTCTGCGATCCGACGCATCCGAAGGAAGTACGCGTCTGCATCCAGATCATATGACATTGTTGTTAGGAGATCCTTAGGATGACTAGTTTCTTTTTCTCTTGTATTGGTTTCTGAAATTATACTCAGTGTAATCCTTCCAAATATATAAATAAAAGAGATTTTATGGTCAATCAAATTGTACAATTATTATTATATATTTGCGAATAAAATAGTATGTTCCTTGAAAATAAAAACAACCAACCATTGCATTTCATGCTTCATTTGCATACAGGTTTCTCTTTCGCCAGATGTCTTATTGGTTCTTCTTCTGTGCTTCAGCCAAGCTGACTCATCGATACAATACACGCGCCAATCATCCAAGAATCATGGAACATCTAGAGCAAGAGAGCAGAGACTTGAAGGACGAGATTTCCCACCAGATTTCCATGATGGAGTCATTCCTAGCTGCTCAAAGTCAATCTTCTCCAACGCTTGCAACTCCTCCTCCTTAGAGGACGGTCATTTCAGAGGTTGTTTCTTCAACCGTGCCTGCCGCCCATTTCACTCCTGCCATGCCTGCCGGATTCCCATGGGGAATGCCGCCCAACTTTGTTCCTGAAGGTTTCGTGCCTACTTTTGCTTCCATGTCGGCATCTAGTCCGATCATGTCTGTGCCACCACCGGTTATTCACACTCTGCCTCGTGTCGAGGATACCATCTATCATTCTGAGTCGTTTGAGGGACCAGGTGTTTATGAAAATATGGATGAAATGAAAGACCAAGTCCTTGAGCTGCGAAAGTAGTTGAAGACCCTGAGGGGAAAAGATTTGTTTGGTAAGAATGTTGCGAAACTTTGTTTGGTTCCAAAGATCAAGATCCCGATGAAGTTCAAAGTCCCTGACTTTAAAAAATATAAGGGGATTACCTGTCCGTTCAGTCATCTCGTAATATATGCTAGAAAGATGTCGACGCAAACTAATAATGATCAGTTACTGATTCATTATTTTCAAGACAGTCTGACTAGTGCCGCTTTGAGGTGGTACATGGGTTTGGATAGTGCGAGCGTCCGCACGTTCAATAATTTGGGTGAGGCTTTTGTGAAGCAGTACAAGTATAATGTGGACATGGCGCCGGATAGGGACCAATTAAGGTCATTGTCTCAGAAGGACAAGGAGACGTTCAAAGAGTACGCTCAACGATGGAGAGAGCTTGCCTCTCAGATTACCCCTCCTTTGGAAGAAAAGGAGATGACCAAGATTTTTCTCAAGACCCTGAGCTTATTTTACTATGAGCGCATGATTTCCAGTGCCCCTAGTGATTTTACCGAGATGGTAAACATGGGGATAAGGTTAAAAGAAGGTGTCTGAGAGGGGTGGTTGTCTAGAGAGGAGGTTTCGTCTAGCAAGAAGTATGGCAGTGGCTTTGCCAGAAAGAAAGAAGGCGAGACTAATGCAGTATCCATTGGGAGGCAGAGGAGGCCTCATGTTAGAAGGAATACACAACCCCGTCAACACCATCATCAAGTATCATCTGTTATTCCTGTATTTTCCAATAATCAACCAATGCTCGTTCAACAACAACGTCAACAACAGCCACCGCAAAGAACAAACAACTACAACAACAACAATACCAACAATTATCAACAACAACAAAATTTCGAGAGGAAGAAAGTCTCTTTTGACCCAATTCCTATGTCTTATGTTGAATTGTATCCATCATTGGTTCTCAAGAACCTTTTCCAATCGAGAAATCCTTCGCAGATTCCTGAACCACTTCCATGGTGGTACAAGCCAGAGCTTCATTGTTCCTTTCACCAAGGGGCTCCTGGCCATGATATTGAGAATTGTTACCCCCTGAAGTACGAAGTCCAGAAGTTAGTCAAAAGTGGGATGGTTTCCTTTGAGGACCGTGCTCCGAATGTCAAAGCTAACCCACTACCTACTCATGGTAACCCTTCTGTTAATATGGTAGATGGCTGTCCTGGGGAGTTTAAAGTATATGATGCTCGTTTCATTAGAAGGTCCTTGGTAATGATGCATATGGATATCTGTTTGGTGAGTGATTGTGAGCATGACCATGATGGTTGTGCAATTTGCAGTATCGACCCTCAAGGTTGTGTGATCGTGAAGAGAGACATCTAGAGGTTGATGGATGAGGGTATGATTCAGATTCTTCAGTCCCGTCACTTAGGTGACGATGTGAATGTTATAGTTCTTGTGTTCAAGACACCAGAGAGAGTGGTGATCTATTTTGATAGCAGCAACAGTAACAATGTCAGCAATAGATCGGTATCACCATTGGTAATACGATTAGCGGGTCCAGTTCCGTATGCATCCGATAAAGTTGTTATGTATCAGTATAATGTGACTATGTTAGAGAATGGTCAAGAGGTTCCGTTTCCTGCAACCAGTTATGTTATAAGCATTATTGATGTTACGAAGGTGACCCGTAGGGGTCGTGTTTTGGGGCCAGTGTTCCCAAAGAATGTAGAAGATGTATCTGTCAGTAAGAAGGTGGATGTGCCTGTAGTGGATCTGGTTAGTGCTCCAAAGTGTCAGTCTGGTGAATCCAGCGGTTTGAATTCTAGTGATAATGATGAGGTACTCCGGTTAATCAAGAAGAGTGAATTTAATATGGTGGAGCAGTTGCTCCAAACTTCTTCTAAGATTTCAGTGTTGTCTCTGCTAATGAATTCTGAAGCGCACAGTGAAGCATTGCAAAAAGTATTGGAGCAAGCTTATGTTGAGTATGATGTTATGGTGGATCAGTCTGATCAAATTGTGGCTAACATCACTTCCTGCAACAATCTGAGCTTTTGTGATGAAGAACTTCCCGAGGAAGGTAGAAATCACAATCTAGCATTGCGCATTTCAATGAACTGCAAGGAGGATGCTTTTTCGAACGTATTGGTTGACACTAGTTATTCATTGAATATTCTTCCCAAATCAACTCTTTCTAGATTGTTGTATCAAGGAGCTCCAATGAGATATAGTGGCGTGATCGTTAAGGCATTTGATGGTTCTCGCAAGACCGTGATTGGTGAAGTGGACCTTCCTGTGAAGATAGGTCCGAGTGATTTCCAAAGTACTTCCCAAGTAATGGATATCCACCCGGCCTATAGCTGCTTGTTAGGAAGGCCATGGATACATGAGGCAGGAGCCGTCACGTCAACTTTGAACCAGAAATTGAAGTTTGTCAAGAATGGAAAACTTGTTATCATCGGTGGGGAGAAGGATTTGTTGGTAAGCCACATGTCATTTTTCTCTTATGTAGAAGTTGAGGGTGAGGTTGGAGCTCCGTTCCAAGCTCTATCTATTGCTGAGGAAAAGAGAGTTGGGGCACCCATGTCCTCCTTCAAAGACGCTCAGAAGATTATTGAAGATGGTATTTCTGATCAGTGGGGACATATGGTAGAGGTCACCGAGAACAAGAGCAGAGCTGGTTTGGGATTCCAACGAGGTTCATCTGAGTTTAAAGCTGAAGATGTGCAACCCAGTTTCCGTAGCGGAGGGTTCATTCATGGTAATGAACAACACTTAGCTGTTGTGATCGAGGGTGATGAAGATGAAGACTGCACCAATTTTGTGACGTATGGAAAAGCTTGTAACAATTGGGTTGTTGTTGATGTTCCTGTTATTATGCATCGTTCTAAGTAATTGCTTTTTATTATTTTTGAAAATCCTTCTTCTATGCCTAAGGGAGAAGTGAAAATTGTTAGGCATTTTCAAATTTGATCATTAATAAAATTCAATTCTATTCATCCACATCTAGGATGTTTTATTTTTACTTTTTTCTTCTTTCTGAAAATGGTAATCACAAAAAACATGAGTCAAATATAATTGTCCATTTGTATAATATTTGGTCACCAAATCACTTCTCTAAAATCAAAATATCAAATCATTATGCAGGTTGGTTGCTAAACCCATTCAATACAATGATCCTACTCCTTCGCCAAATTTTGAATTCCCTGTGTTTAAGGCTGAGGAAGGAAGTGATGAAGAAGTATATGATGAGTTGTCTCGTCTACTTGAGCACGAGGAAAAAGCCATTCATCCGTTCGAAGAGAAGATTGAGTTAGTCAACTTGGGTTCCGAGGATGATGTGAAGGAAGTCAAGGTTGGGTCTCGACTGTGTCCAAAGTGAAGAAGGGGTTGATTGATCTTCTCCGAGAGTATTCAGATGTGTTTTCCTGGTCCTATCAAGACATGCCTGGGTTGGATTCTGAGACTGTGGAGCATAGATTACTATTGAAACCAAAATGCCCACCAGTCAAGCAGAAGTTGAGGAGGACTAATCCTGATATGGCAGTGAAGATCAAATAAGAAGTGCAAAAGCAGATTGATGTCGATTTCCTTGTTACTGCTGAGTATCCGCAGTGGGTGGCCAATATTGTGCCTATTCCGAAGAAGGATGGAAAAGTCTGCATGTGTGTTGATTATAGAGATTTGAATAAAGTCAGTCCGAAAGATGATTTCCCTCTGCCACACATTGATATGTTGGTAGATAACACAGCTAAATTCAAAGTCTTTTCGTTTATGGACGGATTTTCCGGATATAATCAGATCAAGATGGCACTCGAAGATATGGAGAAGACCATATTCATTACACCCTAGGGAACATTCTGTTCTAGAGTGATGCCTTTCGGTTTAAAGAATGCTAGTGCAACTTACCAGAGAGCAATGACTACTCTTTTTCATGATATGATGCATAAAGAGATCGAAGTCTATGTTGATGATATGATTGCCAAATCCATTAATGAAGAGGAACATGTTGAGCATTTGTTGAAGTTATTCCGGTGTTTGAGGAAATACAAGCTCCGCTTGAATCCCAATAAGTGTACTTTTGGTGTTCGTTTTGGTAAGTTTTTGAGCTTTATTATCAGCGAGAAGGGTATTGAAGTTGATACTGCCAAGGTCAAAGCAATACAAGAGATGTTTACGCCCAAGACTGAGAATTAAGTCAGAGGTTTTCTCGACCGCTTGAATTATATCTCAAGATTCATTTCACACATGACTGTCACATGTGCGCCTATATTCAAGCTTCTTCAGAAAGATCAGTCTTGTGATTGGACCGAAGACCGCCAAAAAGCTTTTGACAGTATCAAAGAGTATCTGCTTGAGCCTCCGATTTTGTCTCCTCCTGTGGAAGGAAGACCTTTGATCATGTATTTGATTGTGCTCGAAGAGAGTATGGGTTGTGTCCTTCGTCAGCAAGATGAGACTGGAAAGAAGGAATATGTTATTTACTACCTCAGTAAGAAGTTCACCGATTGTGAGACTCGGTATTCTATGCTTGAGAAGAATTATTACGCATTGGCTTGGGCTGTTAAGCGTCTGCGTCAGTATATGTTGAATCATACTACTTGGTTGATATCCAAAATGGATCCAATCAAGTATATTTTTGAGAAGCCTACTTTAACTGAGAGGATTGCCCATTGGCAGATGTTGTTATCAGAGCATGATATTGAATACCGATCTCAGAAAGTAATTAAAGGTAGTGTCTTGGCTGACCATTTGGCTCACCAACCAATTGATGATTACCAGTCAGTGCAATATGATTTTCCTGATGAAGAGATTTTGTACTTGAACATGAAAGATTGTGATGAACCATTGCTTGTAGAAGGGACAGAACCTGGTTCCCATTGGGCATGGTATTTGATGGAGTTGTTAATCAATATGGTAATGGCATTGGGGCAGTGATTATTACACCTCAAGGCACTCATTTTCCATTTACAACTAGATTGACTTTCAAGTGTACAAACAATATGGTTGAGTATGAAGCTTGCATTATGGGGCTGGAAGAGGCCATTGATCTTAGAATCAAGCATTTGGACGTCTATGGAGATTCAGCTTTGGTCGTGAATCAGATCAAAGGTGAATGGGAGACGAATCAACCTGGTTTGATACCATATAGAGATTATGCGAGGAGGATTTCAAATTTCTTTACAAAGGTTGAATTTCATCATATCCCTCGAGATGAAAACCGGATGGCAGATGCTCTTGCAACATTGGCTTCAATGATTATGGTGAAGTATTGGAATGAAGTTCCCAATTTAACTATGATACGTCTTGATAGGCCAGCTCATGTATTTGTTGTGGAAGAGATCAAGGATGAGAAGTCGTGGTATTATGATATCAAGTGTTTCCTCCAAAGTCAGATTTACCCGTCTGAGGCATCTTTGAAAGATAAGAAGACTTTGAGAAGATTAGCCAGCAACTTCTACCTGAATGGTGATGTACTGTACAAGAGAAACTTCGATATGAGTCTGCTCAGATGCGTGGATAGACACGAAGCAGACCTATTGATGACTGAAGTCCATGAAGGTTCCTTTGGTACTCAATCCAATGGACATGTTATGGCTAAGAAGATGGTGCGAGCAGGTTACTATTGGCTGACAATGGAATCTGACCATTGTAAGTTTGTGAAGAAATGCCACAAGTGTCAAACTGATGCAGATAAGATTCACGTTCCTCCGACACTGTTGAACGTAATTTCCTCCTCGTGGCCCTTCTCCATATGGGGAATTGATATGATTGGCATGATTGAGCCCAAAGCGTCGAATGGACATCGTTTCATTTTGGTGGCAATTGACTACTTCACAAAGTGGGTTGAAGCGGCATCGTATGCAAATGTAACCAAGCAAGTTATTGTAAGGTTTATCAAGAATCAGATTATATGCCGTTATGGTGTGCCAAGTAAGATCATTACTGATAATGGATCTAACTTGAACAATAATATGGTGGAAGCTCTTTGCAAAGACTTCAAGACTGCACATCATAATTCTTCTCCCTACAGACCTAAGATGAATGGGGTTGTTGAAGCTGCAAACAAGAACATCAAGAAGATCATCCAGAAGATGGTTGTGACGTATAAAGATTGGCATGCGATGCTCCCATTTGCCTTGCATGGGTATCGTACATCCATCCGCACTTCAACAGGGGCAACCCCTTTCTCACTTGTTTATGGCATGGAAGTTGTGCTCCCAGTAGAGGTGAAGATCCTATCATTGCGTGTCTTGATGGAAGCCAAGTTGACTGAGGCTGAATGGTGTCAGACCAGGCATGACCAACTGAACTTGATAGAAGAGAAGAGGTTAACTACCATGTGTCATGGTCAGTTATATCAGCAGAGGATGAAGAAAGCTTTTGATAAGAAGGTCATACCTCGTGTGTTCAGAGAAACTGACCTTGTGCTCAAGAAGATTCTATCTTTCAAACCAGATTCTAGGGGCAAATGGACTCCTAATTATGAAGGCCTGTATGTTGTTAAGAGAGCCTTTTCAGGCGGTGCTTTGATTCTTACAACTATGGATGATGAAGAGTTCACTCGTCCTGTGAACGCATATGCAGTCAAGAAGTACTTCGCCTAAAAAGAAAAGAACATCTCACTAAGTTGAAAACCTGAAAGGGCGGCTTAGGTAAAAATGAGTGTCTCGGTGGATTGAAACCCGAAAGGGCGATCCAGACAAAAATTAGAGACATAAAAACAGAAATAATTATCCCGATAAATTGAGTACCCGCCTTGGGGCAATTTATGCAAAAAAAATTAGGGATTATGGCAAGTAACTGCATCCTGCTGATCTTCAGTTTTGAAGACATTCTTGAGAAAATCGGTCAATTCTGATTCACCATCCCCGACGAAGTCGCCAAGAGCGCAGTGGACATCAAAAGTTGGTAGAAGGATTAGTGATAATTGTATTCAATATAGCCATTTTCTATGTAAATTACCATTTTTCAACTTTTGTAAAGATCTACGGAGTCTTGTCATTTACAGACTACCATTCCATTAAATAAAGTTGAGCTTTTTATCCAATTGCTTCTACTCTTGTTTAATTCAGCCAAATAGATTTAAATTTTATTATGATCATTTTTGAAATTGAATTTTAAATTAAAATCATATTTTCTTAAATATATAAAAGCAATTATTTTAAGCAATCGATATCATTTAAAGGAATATCAACAACGGTTTGAAAAGCGGTAAGCCCTAAGTACGGAGCAATATTGGTTATCCTCAAGCAGTAGGTGTGATCCCCATTTCATCCCTGACAGCATTTCAATAACCGAGTTTTGTTGGTTTCCCCAGCCGAGTTTGTTGGCTTCCCTTGAGTTGTAGGCATGTTATTTCGGCAGTTTGCACAACTTCGGCAGAATTTTTGTTTTTCCGCAAATCGTCAGGGTTACTCCTGATTTTGAGCAGCTATTGTGTTTGTCCCCTGCAGGATTATCTCCCATTTGATATGGTGTTGACCTGAAATTCCCCGCAAGGTTTGTAGCAGTTTCCTCAGCAGATCCTCTCCTTGTGTTTTACCTAGCTAGGATTGAGCCTCAGAGATGTTTGTTTCTCTCCAGCAGTTGTTTCCCTCCCATGAGGATTGGCTAGGGGTTGTATCGATGATTCAAATCAGTGACATTTGTATCATTTGTGATCGTTTTGTCAGCATAATCATCATATATGCATATACATATACATATACACTCATATAATTTCATTATTTCATTGTTGCACTTTGTGATCCATCGTTCACTTTGATCCTCTGCTATGGCGGTTTACTTTTTCCCCATGCAGATTTGGTTTGTCTGTCCTCCTTCAATTGTAGAGTGTCATCCAGTTAAGCATAAAAACTTTAACCTTTCTCCTTTCCCCACTAAGTTGTTTCCTCGTGGATGATCATTATTTCAGCTTCCTCCTTAGTTGATTATCTGGATGGAACCACTCCCCTTGAGTTATATCCTCATTGGGTTGAGTCCTTTGATTGACCTTTTCTTTCTAGATCTTACCTAGATAAATGCTTTTGGTCCTCTGAGAGCCTATAACCCAGTAACTGGTAATATTCTTCTCATGTTTGTCACTTTTGCCGAATACCCGACAAAGGTAACCTTGTTTCCCCAGCAGATTCGTTTCTACGTCTCCCAGGAAGTATATCCTTGATATGTTCATCCTAACCAATGACGGATATTTTCTTCCCTTGTTTGAGTTTATCCTTGATATGTTCATCCTAACCGGTGACAGATATTCTCTCCTTTTGGTATTCTACCCAGTAACCGGTAGTTGAATCCCTATTTTGTTCCCCATAGAGTTAATCCTTGATATGTTCATCCTAACCGGTGATAGATTTCCTTCTCTTTGCGGTGTTCTGCCTAGTAACTGGTAGTTGTAAACCCTGCTTTTCTTCCCTTCGCAGAGTCTATCCTTGATATATTCACTTTAACTAGTGATAGATATTCTTTTTGGTATTTTATCCAGTAAATGATAGATGTAATTCCTATTTCTCCCCTCTGAGTCTATCCTCGATATGTTCATCCTAGCCGATGACAGATATTCTTTTTTCGGTATTCTATCCAGCATTCGATAGATGTAATTCCCACTTTTTCAGGCAGTTTATCCTTGATATGTTCATCTTAATCGATGACGGATATTCTCCCTATAATTCCCCAGGCAAGTTTATCCTTGATATGTTCATCCTAACCGATGATGGAATTTCTTTCCTTTGAGTCTATCCTTGATATGTTCACTTTAACCAGTGACGGTTATTCTCTCTCTTTGGTGTTTGATTAAGAAAAATATTTACATCGCCTCAAGTAAGCAAAAAAGAAAACTCGACGTTGATAGAGTGTTTTATCGCATTAGTGAAAATGGTTTGTGAAATGGTATGAGGTGCTTATTAAAGAAAAAAGTTTAGTGTGATTTTGAAAAATGAACTTGATGTGATCAAACACCTTTTATCTTATTATTTTTGAAAGGTTAATTTTAATGGTCATTTTGTCTTTTTGGATTAACAATTATGCATCAACAAAAAATACAATAAAATAAACTAAAAAAATAAAGCAATAAAAAGGTAAAATAAATAATCAAAGAGAGGGGGGCAAAACTATCAATACAAGAGGTAAAAGAATTTTAAAAAAACTAAAGGAAATAAAAGAAAGAAAAAAAATAAAAAAATAAAGCAATAATAAATAAATAAATAATATACAAAAGACAAAAAAATAAGCTGAAAGTTGGGGGTGTAGCTAGAAAAATGCTATAGGCCCAAAGGAGGGGGCCCATAGGGGTGTACTGAGCAATCAAGGGGTGTGGGGAGACTTCATCTTCCCTAATCCTACGTTTGATTACTATTTCCGTAGCAACAAAAATGGAAGAAAAATGTTACAATGAAAACATAAAAACACCATAATTTTCTCAATTTTTTATGGAATTAAGTAAATAAATAATGAAAATTTATCTACTTGATCTCACAAACACAATGGTATATTCAAAATCAGAAAATATACAACAAAAAATTTTGAAAATCAACAAAAATGCAGCAACATATGTTTGCTTGTTTTGACCATTTTATCCACCTTCATGACAAACAAACTATGGATTCATGCTTGGGGTGATGTTGGGAAGTTATTGGATAAATTATTTATGTAAAAAAACTATCAATTTACATTTAACCCTTTTTGTTCATGGAGGTTCAACACTTTTAACTCTTGATTTTGAAATCAATTGAGTTTCCATACAAAATGGTGATTATTAAGGTACTAAATAAATAAAGTAAAAGTAAAAATACAATAGAATTAAATAAAGAACAATCATAAGAGTAATTTAAACAACAACAAATCATGTTTGCTTATGAAGGTTCAAGAACACTTTTCAACTCTTGATTTAAAATCAATTGAGTTTCCATGCAAAATGGTGATGATTATGATACTAAATAAATAAAGCAAAAGTAAAAATATAATAGAATTAAATAAAGAACAAGCATAAGAGTCATTTAAACATTAACAAAATACTTTTGCTTATGATGTTCAGGAACACTTTTTAACTCTTGATTTAAAATCAATTGAGTTTTCATGCAAAATAGTGATGATTAAGGTACTAAATAAATAAAGTAAGAGTAAAAATGCAATAGAATTAAATAAAGAACAAGCATAAGAGTCTACCTATTCAATAAAAAGAAATAAATGACTTGAAACAAAATGGAGTTTTTACTTAGTTTTTGTGAATGATTGGTGGTGTCATTTGTGAATGAGAATGGTTTTATTTATAGACTCTAAAAAGGGTAGTTTATGAATTATGCAAAGAGTGTGAGTGTCTTCTAAATACTTATTTAATTAAATAGTGAATAATTATGCATGAAATAATGATGTAATAAATGAGAGATATTTTGGGATTTCTAGAAATATTGATTTTTTTTATGATACATGAAAATGATTAATAAAATTCAAATAAATATTTTGATTATAAATCAAATGATCATGAATTTATTTTTTAAAATGCATAATAAAAAAAATGCAATTTTTAGTCAATTTCTTCAACAGGTAAAATATTTACTTTATGTTGACTTTTTTACTATATATACATAAATGCATAATTATGGTGACTTTATTTGATGATAAAAATGCATATGGATAAAAATGAGAATCTGGACAAATAAACATGTATCAGATGAATTTAAAATATCCTGGGGTATGACAGCAAACATTAGTAGTATAGCCTTTTTCTTTACAATAGAAACAAGTAGGTCTAAAAACATGGTTCATTTTATAAGGCATTTTATGATCATTTACAACATGTTCTATCTTTGATTCTTCATTGTTGAATTTGTTAGTAGCCTTTACAAATATATTTGACTTGTAATAGGTTTATCAAAATTAGTAAAGTCAAGACCATATTTATCATTTGAAATTTTTTTGACTACTTAACACATTTTCCAAATCAATTTGACCTTTTACAAAATTCATAATTACTTGGTTTTATTCAACAATTTTATACTCAAGAGATGAACAATTATTGCGTGTTGGATTTTTTATTAAGTCTAACTCCACTTGAGTGTTATTAACCTTTTTTCTAAATTTAAAATAGTTTTCTTTTGACTCGAACATTTTCTAGAAAGTTTCAAAAGTTCATCATGTAATTCATGAAAAGCACTTTGTAATGCATCATAAGATGGAATATCATCACTTTCATAACCACTAACCTCGAGTTCTTCATCACTTGAATGATGTGATGCCATTAATGCTTTGCTTGGATGATCTTCATCCTAAGATAAACTTATTTCATTGTCATCCCATGCTACATATGTTTTCTTTGGCATTTTGTTCTTCTTGCTCTTGAATTTATTCTTCTTTTAAAATATAGGGCATTCACTTTTAACATGTCCTCTTTCTTCGTGCTTCTTTTTTACTCGTTTCTTTTGTCCATTCCTTTCTCAAGAATTTTTCAAATTTTTTAACTAGAGCATCATCTCTAAAAACACAGTTTACGGAAACCATCTTTTGGATATAAGGAGAAAGTTACTAATAATCTACTCTAATACTAATTGTTAGTTTATATCGCGGTCTCTAAGAAGGGGGTGAATTAGATTTATTGGATTTTTCTCGATTTGAAGCGTTAGCATTGGTTTTGTTATTTTTCAAATTTGATATGAAAGTAAATATGCTGAAAAATAAATTCAGAAAATAAAGAACAGAATGATATATCCTGGTTCTCCTCACAATTTGATAGTACTTCAGTCCCCTCACTCCCCGTGAGAGATTTTCCACTATATCAGATCTTTGTACAAGTCTTCCACCAATATCAACCCTACAATCTTCTAACATAAGTAACACAAATGAAAAAAGAAAATAGTCCTTTCTTTTTCACTCTCTTGTTTCCAACAATCCTGGACAACAAGATATACACAAATCTGAGTTTGTAACAGAAGTTATATCTCTTGAATCAATTATGGATTAGTTTATCTCCTCTTTGTAATGATCATAATCCAAACATATACACCTAAACGCTTAAAATAATATGAATTAAACTTTAATGAATATGTATGAAAGTTCATGCAAAAAGTTTCATATTTGAAAGTTTAGAAACTTGTTTGGATTATGAGATGTGAAAGTTGTATATCAAAGACTTTCTTTTGAAATATAAAATTTTGTGTCTAAGAGTCTCTATTTTGAAAACTGAAACCATAGGTGTATATATACATGCAATATACCCTTTTGAAAGAATGTATATTTATGAAACATTGTCATGTTTGATGTATGAAAGTTGCAAAACATTGGAATCAGATTTTTCATGAAAATTTGAAATTTTAAGCGTGTAATCGGTTACCATGAAAGGTGTAACCGGTTACACTTGATACCTTTTCAAAAGCTAAGGCATTTTTAACCGGTGAGAATTGTGGCGGTTTTAAAGAGCTGTTACGGCGGCTTCAAATGCCACAATTTACCAAAAACAATATTTGAAACAATCTTCTGACAAACCATTTTTTCGTTATGTAACCAGTTAACCAATTGTGTAACCGATTACACCTTCTATGAAAGTGAACAATTCTTAAAAATTAATTTTCAAACAAGTTCCACATGATGTTAAAATAAATGCATGCACAAGATGAAATGATTATTATAATTCTGAGCAATTAAGATATATATACTTGAATTGTAAAGAATGCTCAATCATCTTGATTCTTCCATTGACTTTTCAAGGCTTATCATCATTTGAACTTGATTGCTTGAGTATTCAAGCTTTGATTATTTTTTGTTGATGTGTTTGTCTTCTTCAAAACTATAACCAAAGAGAGTGAAATCAAAGAGAGAGTGTGAGTTCTGAGAGCATAGATTTTCATAGAATGAATGGTTGTTGATGAGTGGAGGAGAATGTGAAATATATAGATGAATTTTCCAACTGTTTCGGGCACTTTTTCGGGCAGTGGATGTTAGAGTTATGGCATTGTTATGGTTAAGTTGAATCCAAGAGTGAGTTAGTTGCAACGTTAACATTGTTAAGAACTCTGTTAAAGTTAATTACTAGGATTGGAGTGTTAGTTAGTTAATTTGTTTTGACAGTCATATTTCTGAATTGGTTTTATGTGTTAGTTTATTGGTTAAAGTGTTAATCAATATGGAGAGTTATTGGTTTTGGACTTCAATGAATTTTGATTTTTGTGTGTGTAATTGCAGCTGTTGGTGATTGTTACAGTTTGTGTGTTTCATGCCATCCGAGGGATGCTGTGCAGAAATTTCCGGCTGCATCAGAGTAGCAGCTACCATGGTCTGGTACTGTGAAGGCATTGTGGGCGCCATAGGCTGAAGGTAGTATATTTGAGCATGTGCAGGATCAGCAAACTCATAAGCATAATTGGCAGGGGCAGTAGAATTAGGGGCCATGGATTGGGAAGGATATACAGGATAGTACAGGAATTGCAGGGTTATGATGAATGTAGTGTCCCCATGTATAAATTGCTGCTGCTCTCCTCCTTGATAGGTGTCAGAGGTAGATCGGATGTCGCACAAACAACGAGTTTAACATATTGATCTTCTGAGTTGCCGCATATTGAGGTAGTCGCCGATTTAGTTGAGCCACTAAGTTAGCATTTGCAGGTTAGTTCCAGAGCATTTGAATTGTTGACGAGTATGTTTACTACTTGTCACAGCATTCTCCAATGAACAAATGGAAGCTCTGTTCGATCACGGGTCTGCACACGTGATTCAACCAGAGAACCCTTGCAGCTCACTAAATCACTAGATGAAAGCCGGTTTCTTTCAGAAGTATTTTCAACTTGTTTTGATGATAATTTTTGTTGTTTCACAACTGTAGAGAATTCATGCAAACCAATTGATCAGAAGCAGATGGAGGCACATATTTTCTCCTTTTCTATAAATATGTATTTGGCTTCACAGTTTTAGCATTTGTTATGCCTCTCCTTGGAAAACTGTCTAGTTTGCTAGAAGCCAAGTCCAGCCTACTGCAACGAATTTTTGGAGCTTGGGACATCCTGTTGACCCCTGCGAGCAAGTTTAGGAAGTGTTTTTGCAGGCTTTTGAGCATATGTCTGACATGCACCAGAGTTTTTTAAGCATGTCAAAGACTCTACCAGTTAAAATGTGCTGACAGTTCTGAATCCCGCATTTCCTTCGGACAAAAACTCATCTGAATTAGCCTTGCAGTATGATATGATAAAACCTTGGTCACTGGTTATATACATATTGTTCGTATTGCAGTCAGGATGTCACAGAAGGTGATCCTGAAAAGAAGTTACAAGTTCTCCACGGAAGTTCCACACAGCCACAATTCTATTTCGAAACGCAGATGGCGTCATAATTTCCGTTTTGCTGTCTAAATTTCAAACCTTCAGAATGAAGGAACAAACAAAGTTGCATCAAATTTTCAATCCATTGGCTTGATGGAGGAAATATCAGTTTTATAAGCTCTTCATAGGTGTGCCCCTTCAGCTACATTGCTATTACCGAAAATAATCAGAACATCGTGAAGAAACTCTTCTGTAATCATTAAAACAATGCTCTCTAAACCTCCCTCAATAGTAGCATAGGTATTCACAAACTCGAGTTTAATTCTAAACAAATTGGACAAAGTATCGGTAAATGAGGCGACTGCACTCATCAACATTCTCAAAATGGAACATCTGTCATGAGACTTTCAAGTATCTTCAACATTCTCAAAATGAATTATAGCCTCCTTCGAAAATTCTAGCCCAGTGCCCGCTCATCAAATGCATCTTGTACTTTAGCTAGTTTATTGCACAGCAAGATCATGCGGGGAGTGCACTTTCCATGGACAACTGCCGGGATAGAAAGACAAAAGTGTTGAGATATTGATAATAAGTCTGCTCACTGAATCCAGATTCTTGCCTATCATATGGCATGTGTTTAAAAGCTGATGTCTTTCAGAAGCCAATCCATTGATTTTTCTTCCATTGAGCAACAATCATCAACCATTGGCAGCAAATCTACTAAGGAACTTGCAGTTGTAGGTTGTAATATGTCCACTACCATATTTATTCCATCAACCAAAGCTATCTCTAAAAGATGTATCATGTTGGCCTGAATTCCTAGATCATCATCATCAAATCTAGATTTCTTCAAATAGCACAGAGCAAATTCTCTAGACTGCTGCACAATCGCAACAAGTACTCCTTCCGCTTGCTCAACTAGCAGCGTCATCGGAGCGGATCTTGTGAAAACATCCGTCTGTCTGACGGTTGAGAAAGAGCATCGCGAGAACCTTAGGTTTTCAACCATGGCGATGCAAATCGACTAAGAGTGTGATGGTGAGAGTAGCATCAAGGAAAAAAAAAAAAAAAATATATATATATATATATATATATATATATATATATATATATATATATATATATATATATGAAAGGGTTTTTCCAGCTCACTTTCTAATAGAATAACTGTCAATGACCAAGAAAAATCCGAAGGATCTAATAAAATTAAAACTTAAGAAAACTCATCTTTACAAATCATTTTGAAAGATTAATATTGTCGATATGGGATTCTTAACAAAATGCCTCTTTGCATTTTGCCAGCTTTTATCTTCAACTCAAGATCAAATTCAAAAGTTGTGATATTCTTTTAATAGCGACGAAACAAATTAAGAAAGTTGACATAAATTGTCTATGCTAATAAGTAGGCTTTTAAGATTCATAATATACAAACCCTACTCAGTAGTAATGTTTATGGCGAGTTGAGTTCATAGAGACAACACTCTCAAATACAAAACAAATTCAGAAACTCCATTGCTAGCAACTAAAAAGTGAAATTCCTAGCAAAATTCAGTGTACTTTATTGTCTTTGTTTCCACTACAAATAGCCAAACCAGCCAAATCATGACCCTCAGCAACAGAGTTCAGATCAGACCAAGAATACGAGCGCAAAGGGAGATCCCGTGTCGGAGGACTAGGACGAGTACGTGAAGCATTTGCAGAGGACATATTACCGGCTTGTGGATGACGAGGAGGAAGTGGACAAGGAGGAGATATTGATCTGGAAGTGGAACTCTTCCCTTCATCGCTACTGTCAGCATTGGCGCTCAGATTGAGACACGACGTTCGTCGGCCTAAGTTAGAAGTTCGCTTTGAGTTTGATATTCCACCAACATTCGCGTAACTGCGGCTCCTTCCGATTAACATGTTTCTCGCAAGTGAATCCTTTCGCTTTTTAGCATAAGGGTCTTCTGCTTTTACTATCTCTTGAACACATGTTGCACCTGCTGCATCTGCTAAGTTTGTGAATGATTTTGATTTGCCAATATAAAAGTTGGATATGCCTTTCCTGAATCACACAACAGAAAAATGTATAAGTCGAAACAAAAATGTTGACTAAAATTGTAACTTTTTCTCATGATTTTTAGCTTATCTTCTATTTATTGGTCAAATTACTAAATATATCTAAACATAAATTCTGATATTTCTTACAAAGGAGACATGCTGTAAGGAGAGTAAAGACCTATGCATGTGTCCTATAGATGATTAATTTGTGTCTGTCTGTCTGCATTTATTGAACCTAACACAAATGACAAATCTATGTGGCAGCTAACACCATATCAACGTGTGGACCTGTTCTATTAGTATCAAATTTCTCATATTTATTGGATATCCATATCCATAGGAATAAATAATATGTATTTGGACAGAGTCTAGATGCATTTGATCCAGAGAAATACATAAGGTGAAGAAGGAAATGTAGGAGTTTTTAATAGAGTCCATTTGCATCTGTTTTCAAAGTATTAGTCCCTACTACGGATGAAAATAGGTTAGGCCGACTTACAGGGGTCTACACATACTCAAGTTAAGCCAGACTTTTTTTTAAATAGAAAAGGCCTATGCTTTTTTATAAGCCTATTTAGTTAAAAAGACTACGTCTCAGACCATAAAAAAAAGTCTTTTTAAGTCTATCAAATAAATATGAATAATTTTTTATTATCATTAAATCAATGCAAACAAACTTTTAGTTTGATTGGTCTTTTAGTTATTAGTCTATTTAAACATTATTTGAATTGTTTATTTACATATGTCTAAAATAAATAGGTTTTTATGTAAGCTATCAGGTTAACCAAGCTTTCGAAAAGGTCAAAAACAGACTTAAAAACAAACCAATGACAGACTACAAACCAGACTTAGACTTCGGATTGTTTTACAAACCAGACTTAAGTTTGGCAAAGCCTAGCTCGGCCCAACCTATTTCAACCATAATCCCTACCTCCCAAAATATAAACCTTTCAAACATATCCCTTACTAGTTAGTATTCAGTATTCATTCATCGTAATAGGAGAAAAGTTAAATTAGATATATCAATATACAAAGAGTATTTTAAGAACATCCAAGTACAAAATGAAAAACTAAGTTTACATGCACTTTTAATTCCTTTATCTTTTTTAATAAAAGTTTCTATAACTCTAGTTTAAAAATCAGTTTTTCATTTTACATGTGTTTTGATCCCCACCGCATTTTAGAGTCAATTTTACTAGCAGGACAGTGATTATTCAATGTATCTAAAAAGTATGTGATCTCTTATAAATAGAACCGGAGGCAAGTTGGATATCCATTGTTCATATCCACTCACACTTGAACAAGTTGGAGTAAAATTAATGCAGTGGATCCACTTGCAAGCTGTCCAAAACTAGCTGTCCCTACTTAGAACCAAATTTCATAATCTTTTGCAAATGCATCATTATGCAATAACAATTATCCCATTAAATAGAGTCGGCTACATGAATCAACTACTATCCATATCCATATGCATCATCCTATTGAATATATTATTTTCTCTTTTTAATATAAATCCAACACAATATTGAAACCCTATTTTGTACTTGAGAGACAATATTTCAGGCTCTAATAATAGAGGTTACACAACTTGATAGAATTTCTCTTATTTTAACCAAAAGTAACCCCACAATTTAGATGCTCTTTTTCTGTCCAATAAAAACCTAGATGCTCTTTCCCTTAATGCTAACACTATAACCAACAGTAACAGGACACCAACATGTGATATTGAATAAAACAAAACACATAACCTAATCATTGTTTGCTATCAACAACAAGCAAATAACCGAACACCTCAGGGGTAAAACAGTAAATTCATAAATTCATCAAATCAGATGCTAATAAAATCAATAATCCAAAAAAAAAACTTACTTCACCGGTAAATCTTCCTCCAAATCATTCATCGTATCCAAAGGGCTTTTCTTCTCAACTTCACCGGAGTCCTCCAGTTCCCGGTCAGAAGAATCTTCCGACGAATCACTGTTCCTCCCTAGAGAAGAGTGCGAGGAGCCACAAGAATCAGAATCAGAATCCTCCTCCGGAAAATTCTGATCGCGGATCGAGACATAATCGGCGAAGCTGGATCTCCCGTTGGATTCAAGAGACAACGGCATCGTTTCAGCAAAGATTGCGTAAGAGAACGGAGAAGAAGAGTGGTAGATTATGCTATGTGAATAATGGGAATGGAAAAAGAGGCAGTAACAATAGAAAGGGTTGTGGTTTTGTGGATATAAATATCTGGTAAGTGGCACATGGGTATCAGAATTTTTCCACCATAGCTAAAGGAAATAGTGATTGGTAAATTAATTTTTTATTCTAAAGTTTTTGGATTAAATTTATTGGAATTGTCGTGGAAAATAATTAAAGAATAAAAATGAGGTGGGTGGCAGGACATCTTATCCTCATTCAATTTAATATTTATAATTGAATAATGTCTGTTTGGCAAATAAAAAACAAACTTTTTTTTCTGTTTTTGAGAGTAGATGTTTCAAACTTTTTCCAGCTGATAATTGCTTCAGTGTGGACCGTTCGATTGGCTTCAAAGTTTTTTTTCTAATAATATTATTTAATTTATGCGTTTTAAATGATTAGTCTCCTTATTATAAAATCAATTATTATGATCCATTAATTTTGATGGTCTTTAAATTTTTAATGATCTCCTTCACTTTTGCATTCGTGGCATTGTGAATTGATTTTAGGTTAGTAATTCTTTTCAAAATATTAATTAATTCATTTCTAAAAAAATTAATTAAAATAATTAATTATTAATCTAGTCTATAAAAAATATTAATTAATAAATTGTCTTAGTCATCAATGACATATCATTATAAATTATTTTTTATTTCAATCATCAATGTCACCTATTCAAAAGTGGAAGAGACCACAGAAATCCAAAGATCTTCAAAATTAAGGGATCATAATAGTTGATTTTGTTATAACGGGACTAATTATTTAAAACGTGCAAATTAGAGGGACTAAAAGTGAACTTAAGTTAAAAGAAAAATAGTTACCCTGTTTAAAAAGTGGGGAATCTATAAAAAGGCATACCAAATTTGTTCTTTAGAGAGTCTTTTCTAATTATATCATGTATGGAGTCAAACAATTGAAGGGAATCATGGGAGAGATTTATGTTGGTAAAAAAGTTCGCATATAAATTCCTTTCTCTAAGAAAGTTCATGTTAGTGATGTTCGTCATTGTTTCCCAATGTTCTTTAGTGGCTAAAAGAAGTTTGGAAAAAGTTTGAACCACAATTAAGGAATCAATTTCTATCTGGAGATTAAGCTCATGCTTCTCATAAGTAATGGAAATGACTTAAATAGCCTCATCATGATAAATCATATCTTTTGTTGGAGAGATTTATGGAGCAAATCAAATCCATATAATTTAGTTATTATTCTGGATGAATTAAATGAAGAGATCAATAGAAAAAATCCCATAAGAAATTGTTATTATAAAGAGACTTAAGTCTTGTGTTTTACTTTGGGGTTTGTAAACAAGATTAAGTTTTTTTTGTCTAGGGTTTGCGAGTCTGCTTTTTCTTTTATTTCACGTTAATGTTGTATTAGTGTTGAATCTATTTGTTGTACACCACTATATGTTTCAGTAACTTGGCATAGTTGGTGGATTGTCTTACTTGAGTTATAAATTTAGCAATCAATAGAGTTGTTATTGAAGTTGATCACTAGGGGTTAGTGATTGAAGAAAGTGATAGGGTTCTCATATTTAGGGAAGTCCTAAATTGAAAATCACTGGGGTTAGAAAGAGTCATTGAACATCATGGGGTTGATTCATGTTCATAGAAGACTAATTGTACTAATTCGAAGTAGCAAATTTACTTTCTTGGGTAAAGTGTCCCCCAAACGTGGGTGTGGTTTCACCGAACTGGGTTATCAATCTCCTATATTAATTTATTGCTTTCTGCATTATATTCTTGTTGTTGTTATATTATTGTCTTACTGGTTTAACAAGTTAGACCATTTGTCCCAACATTGTGTCCAACATATGTCCTCTTAGGAACAAAAATATTACAAATAAATGACCTAATTGATTAGGTAGTGCATATAATCGATTGTTGTTGCCCAAAATGGAATGTTTGGATATATAGTCGTTATCAATCTTTATGATACTATTGTATTCGATTATAGACTAAATTATCTAGCATTTAATTAATTAGGGCAAATATCTAATTGATTAGACATTTGAAAAAATTCTCCTTATGAATTGAATAATTTCCTAGTCAATTGGCTAGGCTCCAAAAGCCTTTTTGGTAATTTTAATTAAAAAAGAGAGTCTTCAAAATATATTTGTGTGTGTGTGTGTGTGTGATTTAGTCATAATATTTCCAGAAACATCCTTGTCTATTTACATTATACTAATCACTCACACAAACACGATCAGACGAGCTTTTACACTTTCTCTCTTTCACACTCTAAAGCTTTAAGTCTTCATGATGATGCTTGGTATATTTCCATGTTAGTTACCTTCATTTGAGATGTTGAAAGATTAAACCATCAGTGATCATAAACCTTAAGTCTTCACTTGGTAATTGTTAGACTACAATTTTGACTTTAAAGTAGACTTGATTCAGGGGGATAACTTGATCAATCATCTTGTGCATCTTTGACCTCTTGAGCTAACTTCATCGAATTTTTTTGACTTCAATTGTTGTCATTACCAAAAACATGTTATTTCCAAACCTAAGTAGTCGATGATTGTCTTGTATTTTGCTATGCATGAGCTTCGTCGTCTTGGATCACTTCTTGATAATACCTACAAGCATATAGAGTTGAACTTAAGCAAGCCCAAATGGAAAATCGGTTGTAACCAAATGTTTGTAATTGCTTCTTCAATTGAACAAAATGAGTATCTTGAGTTGTGCACCACTCTTGGTCTTATCTTCTGTCTTTATTTTCATGTTTTACGATTAGTCATAACAATAGACAAAATCTTAGGATTCCCTGGAAACATAAAAACACTTTTACATACATTCATGCATCAACATGGATTTCATGTTTAAAAATTGATTACAAGATGAAACACAAGAGTTCTTGAGTTTGATTAGTAAAAGTGATTACAAGGAAGTTGACCAGCTGGGTCAGACTCCTTCGAAGATCTCAATTTTGTCGGTACTCCTGAGCTAAGAAGCTCATCGAGCAACTTTAATATGAATACTTAATGAGGCACATGTGATGAAGGACATTATTGTCGACCAGTTCGAAGTGATAATTACTAATATCATAACTAACAGGTACCCAGGGTTCAATAATGCAAAATTACTAGCAGAGGGTTCATCTCACAATAAAGCTTTGCATATTTTGGTGAACTGTATGGACACCATCTTATCAAGAGTGCTAGTAGATACCAGGTATTCTCTGAATGTGATGCCTAATTCTACACTAAACAAGTTGATGGTCAAAGACGTACAGGTGAGAGAAAGTGATTTGATAGTGAAAGCCTTCGATGGTTTGAGAAGAGTAGTAGTTGGAGAAATCGATTTACCCATCTTAGTAGGTACTCATCTTTTCACTATTACCTTTCAGGTGATGAACATCAACCTTTCATATAGTTGTCTTCTAGGAAGACCATGGATTCATGTTGCTGGGGACATTACATCAAAAGCTTAAATTCATATCCGACGACAAATTGGTCATTATCTATGGCGAAAAAGACTTGTTAGTAAGCCACCTTTCATCCTTTTGATACATAAAAACTGATGAAGGAGCTATGGAAATCCCATTCCAAGCCCTGGAGGTGGACAATGTGACCACTACGAGCTCGAAGCCAAAGGATGTCAAGACACTAGAATTATCCATGTACTCATGGAATGCACAAGAAGATTTTAAAAAAAAAGGAAGTTTTGCAGGTTGAGGACAAATACTAAACATAGTAGAAAAGAAGAATCAGTTTAGACTCGATTATCAACCATTTTTACAAGAAATTGACCGAGATAATCAAAGAAAGTTCTCCAGTATCCAGAAGATCTTCAACAATGTTGGGTTTAAATCAGACAACCAGATAGCCACAATCGAAGGTGCAAATGAGGAGATGCCAATATAATACGTCGATGCTCACCTGGAATTATACTCAACAATTGGACAACATCAGTGATCCCTGAAGTCTTTATAATCTCAAAGTAATTCATTATTTTTCTTAAACAAAACCCCTTGTCCTGCCCAAGGCAAACAGATAGCTTTGTAGGGCCACTCTTTGTTTGATGACCTTATTTTTCAATTAATAAAATGCAATTTTGTATTCAAAATGGTGTTCCTTTTCCTTTCATTTATTTTTATATTTTATTTCTTTCAAAATGGCAAAAAGATTCTTTTTTACATAACATATTTTCTAAAGCATAATAATCATGTAGAATAAATGAATCCATTGAACATAACACAACTATGATCCCTTATGACCTCGAGTTCCTAATTAACTGCATCGAAGAAGACATTGAGGAAGATTGTCAACTTCCAGAAGAACTAGCCAGGCTGCTTGATAAAGAAAAGAAAGAGATTCAACCTCATCAAGAGTTGATCAAAGTCATCAACCTAGGGACATAGGAAGCCATAAAACAAGTCAAAATTGGGGCATCTCTAGAAAAGAATGTACAGAAAGAACTAGTTAACTTGTTACAAGAGTATGTAGATATCTTCGCTTGGTCATACTAGGATATGCCAAGGTTGGATGCCAACTTTATTATGCACAAATTGCCACTCAATCCAGAATGTCCTCCTATCAAGCAAAAGCCCAGAAGGGCAAGACCTGATACGACCTTTAAAATCAGGTAAGAATTCAAAAAATAGTTTGATGCAGGTGTCATACCTCGAAAAAAGAATACGACCTAGTGAAGCGCAATCACACGCTCGCGGAATGGACTAACATAGTTGCCACTGAACTTTATTTATTTCCAAAAAGGGAAAGGGGAAATATCGATGAAACCCCTAAAATAATGACAATGAGATGGTCGTTGCAACCAAATCGGGTTTCGGGGTCGATTATGCAATGGGAAGATATTAGCACCCCTCATATTCATTGTACTCAACAAGAACCATTTGCTTAATTGTGCACGTTAGTGTTAGCTTTGAAATGTTGGGCTTTTTTAGTTATTAAGAGAGAAAGGAATAATAGGACTAAAAGGTTTATTTTTTTATTATGGTGCCTGAAGAGACCTTGAACCTCGCTCATACGTATTTTCAGGTGCAATGGAGAACTCAAGGCTACGTAGTTCTAAGTAGAAAATGTTTCTTTGTTGGTCGATATTAGCGAAATCTATTTTGTCTCAATCGACGGAAAAACATTTCTTGCTACCCAAAACATGTGAGGAGTGGGCGTTTGTATCACATTAAATGGATTTTTACATATCAACATTCACGAGAAAACGTCACTTATCTCAACTCACATGGTTGTGGACAAAGCATTGTCTTGCATTGTCTCGAGACAAAATACCCTTTCGTTTGTGAAAAGGGTTTTAAAGATTATCGCGTGGCAGCAAGAAAAGAGTTTGTTGTATTGGATGTATTTTGAGTGATAGCGAGAGCTTGGATGGGCGAGATATCCATCTCGTATCATAGCCTATAGAGCTCGTGGTATCCACCTCGTTCGTTTTCCATCTTATTTTCAAAAGGGTTTGATATTTTTAGATGTTTTTAGGTTTTTGATTGAGAAAAGTTTTGCGAAAGTTGCGTTGAAAGTTTTGAGTGATAGTGAGAACTCAGATGGACGAAATATCCATCTCATATTCTAGCCTCTAGAGCTCGTGGTATCCACCTCGTTCCTTTTTCATCTTTATTGAAAAGTGTTTAATAAGAATTAAGTATTTTTGAATCTTGATTTGGGAAAACGGCTTGACGTTGGGTCAAGCTTTTTATCTGTGAATGGATTGAAAAATGGTTTGAGGGTTAAGTGTTTTGAAAATGATTGAAGGTGAAATTAATTTAGAGTTGAATGGTAGAGACTTGGTGTTGACCAAGTGCTTTTTAAAATGAAGCTTGGTGTTGACCAAGTGTTTTTATTGTTTTGAAAAAGGTTGATTTTTTCTTGGCATTTCATTTTTAGTTTATTTTATCTAACTAAATGCAAGAAAGTAAAAAGCAAATAAGTACAAATTACAATCAAAGGGATGGAGATACATTTTGTCAAATGAGAATATAGTAAAGCGATTAAAATACAAGCACATTAAACAAGTAAATGCAAACACACAAAAAAGGAGCTCATTGTAAGAAGGCCCAAGAGTAAGCCATGGGATCAGAAATAAACCTAAATCGATAGCATCAAATGTAACTCTAAGCTAACTGAAAGTTGATTCATGCAGGAATCACTCTATAAGAAACTGAGTAAATGAATCTATGCATCCAAACGATTTTTTATAGCTAAATTGAATTTAAACTTCCGAACTCGCAACACAATGAAATCGATACAAAAACTAATCAAATAATCTATTCCATCTTTTAAAAAAAAAACAAATAATCTATTAAACCATAACTAAATAATTAAATAAATAACTAATTTTTATCAATAAAAAAAAGAAAAGAAGTAAAAAAAAACATCAAGAGTGCATGCATGCATATGATCAACTTGACTTGGGGCCAACCCAACTACTATCCTAAAATCCTAATTGCTTAATAAAATAAAGTAAAAATAGAAAATAAAATAAAATGGGACACACAGTGTGGAGGGAGGCGGTGTCCACTTTGTAGAAGAGACAACATATCTTTTTTTTCAAAAACTTCATTTAAAAAAATCCAATCTCCTTTTGACATGTGACCTAAAAAAAGAAAATACATTTTTCTCATGCTAAAGGTTTTCTTTTTCTACAGAAAGAAACAAAAATAAGAATGAAATTAACCTATCTTTCATGTTCATCTTATTCTTAATGTCAAACAAATTGAAACAACAATTTCAAACTCATCACAAAATCAAGATCGATTCCAAAGACACACATGGTGAAACAGAATAAACAACATGGAAAGAGGATGAAGTTACCGTATCGGAGATTTACGGTGGTGGCGTTGGAAGAAGAACGACACGGTTGAAGGGTGGTTGCATGTCCAAGGATCTGTGAAGGTTGTTGTACGAATGATGGTTCGCGTGTTCACGGTACGTGGTGGTTGCAAGTTATTTGTTCAGCCGTGTGGTGTGGTTTATGGTGTTGGTAGTGTGAGTGATGTTTGTATGGTATTGTTTGTTTGAGAGGACGAGAGTGGTTAAGTCTTAGTGAGTGTTATGTATGTTGTTTACATGAGGTTTATGGTGGAGCTTGATGGAGTTTGGCTTTGTAAGTGTGATTAGAAGTATGGAGAGGATAATGGAGTATGTATTATGGTTGTTGTTGAAAGAAGAAAAAGGTGAAGGAGGTTTTGATGGTTCACATGGTGGTAGTGAAATGGTAGGAGATAATGTGATGACAATGAGTGTTGTTTGTTTCATGGCTTTGGTTTGGCGATGATCTTGTTCATGAAGCCCTTTTATATTTGTTTTCCTTTCTTTTCTAGAAGTTTATTAAAAAGTCACAAATGTCCTCAATATTTATTTTAGAGAAAAAATTAAATAAAACTAAATAAAATTAAATATTTAAAATAAAATCAAAGTAAAAACACAAATAATTTTATTTTTTTCTAAATGCTTTGACAAAAACGCAAAAATAAAAAGATTCAAAACGAATAAAAATTGGTCGTAATGTGTTCGAAAAACTAAAATGAATGCACCAAAATAATCGGCACGAAATAAACTTCTAGAAAACAGTCACGTTTTAATCAAATTTTAAAATAAAAAATAACCGGTTAAAAAGGCTCATGTTGATCAAATTGTGACCGAGAAAGGAGCCAAAAAATTAAAACAAATACACCAGGTTAAACCACGCGAATCGTAGATCAATAAAACTAATGTCTGCAAGCTCGATTTCAAAAAAAAATCGCCTGTTAACTTTATGTACATTAAAAAATTGATTCAACCAATTTGTTTGTAGATCCGAAAATTTATTCTAGTTTACATTTTAAGCATTATGCATGATGAAATGCATGTTATGCTATCCAAATAAAGTAAATGTCATGATATATGTATCGATTTATTGAATGATGGGCAAAGTTGGGGTATGACAACATGCCTATTAACCATGTCCAACTACCCGCAGTGGTTCGCAAACATAGTACCAGTTCCTAATAAGGATGGTAAAATATGAATGTGTGTAGACTAAAGAGACTTAAACAAGGCAAACCCAATAGATGAATTCCCTTTGCCTCACATTGACGTATTAGTTGACAATACCGCATAATTCGGTGTCTTCTTGTTTATGGATGATTTCTCCGGATATAATCAAATAAAGATGTCTCTCGAAGACATGGAGAAAACTAATTTCATCATCCCTTGGGGCACATCCTGTTATAACGCAATGTCTTTCAGTCTAAAGAATGTTGGGGTAACATATCAAAGAGCCATGGTGACTCTCTTTCATGACATGATTCATAAAGAGATCGAAGCTTACATGGACAATATGATTGCTAAATCTTAGACCAAGGATGGACACCTTACTCACTTAAGAAAGCTATTTGCACGACTAAAGAAGTACATAGTATAACTGAACCCGGAAAAGTGTACCTTTGGGGTCAGATCTGGTAAATTACTTGGTTTCATTGTCAGCTAGTGGGGAATTGAGGTCGATCCCGACAACGTTAAAGCTATTCAAAACATGTCATCTCCTAGAACAGAAAAAGAAGTCAGTGGCCTTCTAGGTAGACTGAACTATATCTCCAGATTCATCTCACATCTAACAACAACCTACAAACTGATATTCAAGTTATTAAGAAAACACAAAGTGATCGAGTGGAACGATGGTTGCCAAGGGGAATTTTATAAAATCAAACAATACTTGAAAGAGACATCAATCCTCATACCACTGGTTCCAAGAAGGCCACTCATAATGTACCTAACAATTCATGATGAAACAGACAGAAAAGGGCATGTCACATATTCCCTGAGCAAGAAGTTTACTGATCGTGAGACCAAATACTCACTCTTGGAAAAAACTTCTTATGATCTAGCATGGGCCGCTTGATTTTTAAGACAATACATGATGTGTCATATCACATTGTTAATATCGAAAATGGATCCCATCAAATATATTTTTGAAAAGCCTGTTGTGACTAGAAGAATATCCTGATGGCAAATGTTACTATTTGAGTACGGCATCCAATATGTCACTCAAAAGGCCATCAAAGGAAGTATGCTAGCAGACCATCTCACTAATCATCCAGTGGAATATTATTAACCTATGCGGTTTGACTTTCTAGATAAAGATATTATGGTCATAAGAGATTATGATATTTCAAGCCCAAATGAAGGACCCGAACCAGGATTGTGATGGACGCTCGTGTTCGATGGTTCCTTAAATGCCTTAGGCCATGGAATTGGAACAATATTGAAATCTCCAAAGAATATTCACTTACCCTTCACAACCAGGTTATGCTTCGAATGCATTAACAATATAGTTGAGTACGAAGCATTCATCATGGGTATAGAGGCTGCCATTGATCTAAGAATCAAGATCTTAGAAGTGTATGAAGACTATTCTCTCGTCATTAATCGGGTAAAAGGATAATGGGAAACCCTTCATCCCAAATTGATCTCGTATCGGGCTCATGTTTTGGAATTGATGACCAATTTCAAGGAAATCACCTTCGATAATATTCCCATAGAAGAGAATCAACTGTTGATAACCTGGCTACACTACCATCCATGTACAAGATTACTTGGGCTAATGAAGAACCATTCATAACAATCAGACGCTTTGATAAGCCTACATTCCGCTCATCAATGGATACATAACCAGATGGAAAACCCTAGTTCCGTGACATTAAACACTTCCTCCAAAAACATGAGTATCCATATGGGGCATCCAATGGGGATCGAAAAACTTTGCAAAGACTGGCTTCCAAGTTTTTCCTCAACGATGATGTACTCTACAAAAGAAAATATGACATGGACTTGCTCAAATGTGTGGATAGACACGAAGAAGACCTAATCATTAGTGAAATTCATGAAGGATCTTTCGGAACACATGCCAATGGGTATGCTATGGCCAAGAAAATCCTACAAGCTGGCTATTATTGGTTTACCATGGAGTCTAATTGTTTCAATTACGTCAAAAAATGCCATGAATGTCAAATTTATGCTGACAAGATACATGTGCCACCAACCCATTTGAATGTCCTGACATCACCATGGTCTTTCTCCATGTGGGGAATAGACGTGATAGGACTCATTGAGCCACATGCTTCAAACGATCATCATTTTATCCTGGTTGCAATTGATTACTTCATCAAATGGGTGGTAACAACCTCATATGCCAATGTCACTAGACAAGTGGTTGTTCGGCTTATAAAGAAAGAAATAATCTCTCGCTATGGGTTTCCCAACAAGATTATTATAGATAACACCAGCAATTTAAACAACAAAATGATGAAGCAGTTGTGTAAAGACTTCAAAATCGAGCATCATAACTCTGGACCTTATCGGCCCAAGATGAACGGTGTTGTAGAAGCGGCTAACAAGAAAATAAAAAAGATCATTCAAAAAATGGTGAAAACATACAAAGATTGGTACGAAATGCTTCCTTTTGCATTACACGGCAATAGAACTTCGATGCACACCTATATAGGGGCAACTCCGTTCTTATTAGTATATGGCATGGAAGTTGTACTCCTAGTCGAAGTCGAAATCCCTTCAATGATGTTTATTATGTTGGCTAAGCTTGGTGAGGTAGAATGGGTCTAGTCCAGGTTTGACCAACTAAGTATCATAGAAGAAAAGCTCATGAGAGGCCTTTGCCATGGTCAACTGTACCAGAAGTGGCTCAAGAAAAAGCCTTCGACAAAAAGGCTCGTCCTCGGAGTTCTAAGAAGGTGACCTAGTGGTAAAGAAGATCTTGCCAATACAGATTGATTCACGGGGCAAGTGGACTTCAAACTATGACAAACCAATTGTCATGAAAAACACCTTCTCAGGCGGAGCCTTGATCCTCACTACTATGGATGAGAAGGAGTTTCCACCTACCGTGAACTCTGACGTGGTCAAAAAATATTATGCCAAAAAAAGGATAACCCACTAGGACAGCCTAGGCAAAAATGGGTATCCTGGTGGACTAAAAAAAGAGACCTACAGGAAAAAATTAGGGATAAACAAAAAAACTACAAACCCGCTAAATCAAAAATCAGAAAGGGCGATTTAGCAAAAATGGGCATCCCGGTGGACAAAAAAAATATACAATATAAGTCCAGGAAAAAATTAGGTATTTTAATAAAGGAATTTGACTGCAAAACTCGAGCCTGCATCACCATAGTTAGATTTCAGATGGAAGGAATCAATTCAATCACCATATTCTGAAGAAAATTGTTGAGACTCGGGGTCATAAAGGAAAGTAGCATGTGTTGTAGTTCAATGGAAACTCGTATAATTTTCCATTTTCCATTTTACCTTTTTTAGTTTTTTTAATTTCCTCTTTCTGGATCTTGCATCCAGATGTACTTACATCTTAGGTACGACTCATTTTTCACATTGAATAAAATATCCCTCTTTCGAGGTTTTCTCTATCATTCCATTTGCCTTTGTGTTTACAAAATATTGATTGTTTTTTTATAAATAATACATTAAAACATTGAGTATAAGGATAAAAAGCATCAAGAAAACTTTAATTCATTTTGATGTTTGGAAAGACTAATGGAAAATCGTTTGCTTAGAGTAACATATCTAACATACAAAAGAATCTCAAAAGGTTATCACGATCTAGTCGGGTCATCATCTATCATAATCTTACGAAAATAATCAGCACAAAGTTCCGAATGGTGAACAATAACTCTAAGTCTTCCAAATCATCTTACAACTGGCTAGTTTATCCAGTTCTCAAATTTCGGGGAATAAATGTTGGGTATGTTTCAAATGATACGCCTACAAAACGAAAAAAGTAATTGGTTCAGGATGATGGAATTGAGCAAGTATCAAGACAACTTGATGTTGCTTATTCCTCAAGTACCTATCAAGAATGGTGTATTAGAATTCTCGTTACAAGAGTAATTTCCATTCCCTTGTTCATGCTCTTGTTATTAATCAGTTTTATAAGTGATATGCAGCATATCCTCCCCCAAGTGATCTTATAATGAAGAAAAGTTGTTGGCAAACTTGAAAGTTTTGTGTCTAAAAATGGAAGGCCATTTGAGGATGTTACACGGCAAAAAGTTCAGGGGATACATCTTTCAAGTTCTTATTTGATGTTAAATGTCCTGACTATAATTGCAGGCAAAAATCAGGTTGTTGAGAAGACAATTGTTGTCACTATACGTGCTAACATTCTAGAGGTTCCTAGTGAACAAAATATGTCAATGTCGTTTTTCTACATCAAAGACACGGAAGCACGAAGATTCATTGGAAAATGTTTAGAATCTGCAGCAAAGAGACCGTCTGTAGCGGGGTTTTCGTTACCTTTAGGTTTATTGACTAAGCCAAAAGTCAACATACAATTCGAGTCGCCACCACACTTTTATTTGTCCAAAGGAAAGGCTAAAAAAGAGAACAAAAGCCAAGTAAGAAGTTTTTCAAATAAAAAACTAATAAAAATGTCAGAGATCTAGGTAAGGGGGTTGGTTATGAAATGGGAAGGTTTTGCGCACCCAAAACATCCTTAGTACTCTAAGGGAACCTCTTTTTGCAAATATGTGTTGTAGGTTGGTATTTATGAAAAGATTTGTGCAAAATATTGGAGGGATGAGAAAAGAATAAATTATATTTACAAATTTTGTTGTTTGAATGGATGAACCCATTGCCTACGTACCATCACAAAGGAGGATCAAAACCTCGTAGTTCGGGGTAGAAATCTCAAAGATTGGTGAATTGATTTTAATCAAAAGCCTTAAGGTCTTTTGTTATCAAAGGGAGAAAACTCAACCTAAACCAACAATCCACCATGTGAGGAAGGCTTCAACATGGTAGTGAGGGGTTAACCCTATAATAAGCATGGAAGGCTTATAATCCAACACTAAGGATGAGGTGAGATTTACATCAACCACTATGATAACTCAAACCTATGACTAATATTTTGAAAAGGTTTTAACAAGTGGCCATTGGAACCACAAAACAACTTGAAATGGGTTATATTTACAAGTTAAAGTTATTTACAAAATAAAGTCAAAGTTGGAGTAGAGTTTATTTACAATGAGTGTTTATGAAAATGGTTTTGAAAAGTCAAAGGCCTAAGGCCTAGGTTTCTAATTTTGAAATAAATTCAAAGTTTTGAAAATGATTTTTGGCTTTGTTAGAGTGGGGATAAGAGAGAAGGTCTATTCCTAAAGCATACAAAGATAAGAGGGGAGAGAAAACCCTTGGAGTTCCTTTTCTTGGAGTCATAGAGATGACTCAAGATGCTCCTTTCCTTTGGACTTAGCACACAAACAAGCAATCAAATAATTTGAATTCAAGCTCCTAGGATCTCCATTTGACTTGTCTCTTAACTTGGCTACTCATGACAATGGTCCTCTTTTCACAATCTCAAGGTGGGATCCCTAGCACACAAAAGCAAACATCAAAAAACTCACAACATAATAAAGGGAATGGACAAAGAATAAGTTTGAGGAGAAGTCCTTTAAGGTCAACTTTGAGTTTTAGCATTCTAAAGGCATGAGACCTAGTTGCTCTTCAACATATTTTGCATTCTAAAGGCATGAGGCCTAGTTGCTCTTGAACTCCTTTAAGCATGGGTAAATCCTAATTCTAAGTCCTTTCTCCTTTTGCATTTTGGTCACATCAAAACAAACACAAACAACAATATATTTATATACAATAATGGACTCAAATGAGTAAAAGAAAAATGACATAAACATAAAATATGTGCTCAAGTGAGCAAAATGAAAAGCAAGATGAATAATGAGCAAGAAATAAATGACATAAAAAGTAAATGACAAGAATTTAAAAGCTTAAATTAAATTTAGTGATTAGTAGAGTTATGTTAGTTTGTCATAAGACAATGTAGCGCTATGTTAAACAATTGTAAGTGGACTAATATAGTAGTCACACCTATCTGAGGCCGGTCAATAAGAATATATGCAAAGAACACAAGTTAGAGATCATGACTAGTAAGTCAAGCTCCATAAACTTGCCATGCCAAATAAAAGGGGAAGGACCTTGTATTGACTTTTGGTTATTTGCTTGACCAAGAAGTAACCTATCTTTGACACAAAATAACTCACTTGATCATGGATCAAGTTGAGTTTGGTTTGGATCAAAGAAGATTAAACTTCTATTTGTCAAGACCAACCTCAAGACTTTAACTCATTGGCCATTGAGGGAAAGAAAGGGATGAAGATGAAAGGGAGGGGGGGTAAGAAGTCAACAATCAATTCCAATTGATCAAGAGATAACTCATCCTTGATCAAATTCATTCATCTTTTTAGGTGATGATCCTTAAGGATTTTCAAACCACAAGATCCAATGAATTTGATCAAAGTTGAATCAATTCAACCTCAATCAACACCAAACATAAGAGAAATGAAGATAACAAGTCAAGAAGTCAATAATATTTTTTTGGTATTTTTTGAATTAAAAGAAAATACAAATAAAAAAATAAACAAACCAAATGGAACCTCAAATTCAATTCAAAGCAACTCCAAAAAGTCCAATTAAATTCTCATAGGTTCAACATAGTCAAACAAACTTTGACTAATTTTCTCACAAATTTTTGAAATCAGAAAGCAATTAAAATCAATTAAAAAACTACAAAAAATAGCATAATATGAATTAAAATCTCAAATAATCTTAAAACAAACAAGAAATTGTTGAGACTATTTTTCATTGACTTATCATGATCCATAGATGCTATGAAAATATTTTTGTATTTTTTAAAAGTCAGGAAGTATTTTAAAATGAATTAAAATCATTAAAAACCAAGTAATTCATAAAAAATATCAAATGAAGTCACAACAATAATTAAAAATCATAATATGAAACTAGATTTTTCAAGAAATTTTTTGGAGTTGGTCTCATATTTTTCTGAGTTCAAATGAATTTTTAATGAATTAATGAAAATAAAATGAATTAAAGAAAATAAAAAGAAAAATGAAATAAGCGAAAAATGCAAAGCCACATGACCCAATTCATTAATTGACGTGACAGTGGTGTATGGTTTAGATCTGATGATGTACGCTACACTTGAGTCAAACGTGAAGCATGGCGCATTAAATGAAGTAATTAAAACGGATGCACACGATTAGATCGTGGAAGGAAGATCCAATGGCCAGGAGCAAGTACATGTGGTGGTGGTGATGGAAACCACCGTCTTCTCCGGCCAAGCAACAAATTTCGGCCAAATTTGCAGAGAAATGAACCTCAATGAAAATGAAAAACAAGGCCATGGAAATAAAGCTCTTGTGATGTAGATCATCACTGTACCAATGGATCTCTTTCAATCTTCCTATATTGAGAGAAAGATTAAGGATAAAATCATGGTGTCCACACGGATTGTTCATGAAATGGCAAATTGAATGCATCAAAGTCTTGCCTCAAGTATGAGGACTTCAGAAAACCACAGAAACACAAGAATGCTACATTGACTTAAGAGTTTTAGATCCAAAAAGTTTGATATTATACCTTTTAATTGATGAACTTCTGGCCACGAATTCTCTAAGATCTTTGCTCCTTCTTGATCTATGAATATAGTGGAAATGATAGGCTAAGGAATCTGACTTTAAAACTCAGCTAATGGTACTGAATTTCAAGCTCAAAAATAATGAGAAAAATGAGTGATTCCTTTGGTGAGGGCTATGGTTTCAGTGCAGCAGCATATGCGATCTCCAAAAGGTTATGAAATGAAGCTCATGAAGTGTTTATTTATAGCTGAATGTGGCTGAGTTCACACTTATCTCATGTGCATGGAATTTGAATTCTTGGATGCATGGGCCTTTATGGACATGTAAGAGGCCCATGGATGGCTGGAGCAACTTGCTGATATCACATGAAAGGCATTTGGACGTGCACATGAAGTGGGAAATGCTTGCAATTCAAGTTATAACATAAAATTACCAAAATGCACATAAATGAAAAGAATTTTGAAACTCCCAAATGGCAGAACCCAAGGACTATTGTGAGTAATGGTTAGAAAGCTCTTGAAACAAGGAACAAAAGTCATGTTGGGAAAAAATCATTTGGCATGTGAAAATTGATCAAAACTAGCTGGGAAAATTCAAGTATAAAACATGTTCAAATCATTTTGAAAAAGTTAACCAAAAGTAAGCTTAATCAAACCCCTCTGTCCTCATGATACAAGCTTCTAATGAAAACCTCTCCAACATAAAAGTTGTAGATATTTTTAAGGTGGTCAATCTAGACTCAAAGTTTGCATCATTTGGATTTTCTATGACAAAGTTATGGGTATTTGAAGTTGGGTACTTTATCAAATTCAATTAATTAGGTCCAAGATGACCTATAATGTTTTGCATGATCACATGTATTTCTTTTAGGATTATGAAATTTTGTCCAACATAACATTTGAAATAGACACCTCAAGATTTCCAATGCATTTGGTCTCAACTAAAAATCATAACAATTAAGGAAGTTATGCCCTTGGTAAGTTGACCCAAAATTAGGGTTTCAGTCAAAATGACCTATAATGTTTTGAAATGAATGATGACCTTCCAAGTTTCAAATGGATTTTGAATGAAAATGAAAGTTGTTCATATGGTTCTTAGGAACATTTTTTATTTTGGGTTCATCCTAATTTCACAAACACATCAAAAATTATATCTCATTGATCCTCAGCTTAGTCAGATGACTTGACTGGTCAACTTTTCAAGGCCAAACTTCTAACCTTGATGAATAAATGATTGAGGGGCCTCAAATAGGCTCACATATTCATAAAATGATAAGTGGTTGAGATTGCTTCATGGGTAAGGCACAGTCAAAGCACAGTGAAATTAGGGTTTCCTTGGGAAACAATCTTCAAGCCCTTTGGGTTATCTTGATCAAATTGGCAAATTGAGATACTTGGGAGACATATATGATGATTAGGAACTTTGTGGACCATTGTCATGCTTTTTCTCATCTTCATCTAGCCATTGTATTGGGCTTAGGAGCCTCCTAGGAGCATTGTGGAGCACATGATCACTTGAGCTTCAAAACAAAAAGAGTTAGTGACATATTTTTGTGCTTTTGGTTAGTAATAAGAAAAGCAATAACATACAATACAAGCATTCTTGGTGATCTCAAACCACTCAAACAAGTCCCAACCCTAGGGTTAAGGAGCCAAACAATGCTATGATACTTAAGGCAATGCACTTGTGCAATAACATGATGCCATGAGGGATCTTAGGGTCAAAATTAGGGTCTTACACCGTCAACGAAAGAGTTGTTGCTTGATCCCTTTATTTTGTCCGATGATTTTTCATCAGCTAAGAAGTTGGAAATTCATAAGCCATTTTTGAATGACAGTGAGAGAAACAAAATTCGACTGAGTGATGAATTTTCTAGGACTGAAGTGAAAGTAATCGGAAAGTTGAATCCCGAAGAAGAAACTATCTTTCTCAAAATGAAAATTCCTGATAAGCATTATTCTGTTAGTGATGAGTCTCCTGTAAGATATAACTTGATATTTAGAGGATTAATTCCAATAATAAGTGCAGCCTCAACTAAAGCTTATCATGCTGAAACAACAGAAATCACAGCTAAATTTTCTCTTCAATATGCCAAGAAAAAGGGACTCGTTGTTAACAGAGATTCTGTTGTGATTCTCCATTGTGTAGGCCCTGGATCAATCATCAAAGTCTTAACCACCAAAATGATCAATCACAATCAGAACAAGTACAAGTGGAGATTCGTGTGGAATCTCCATTTTCTTTTGATAGAATAAGTAAAGGATTACCTTGAGATACCATGGAGAGACGTATAAAGTCGAACGTTGTCCGAAAATGTAACACAAATAACAAACAGTCTTACGGAAATGATAGCAGCCAAAGTATGCCAAGCATCAAGTTTGTAGAACATCTCCATCTTTGAGCATCATCTTCTTGGTAATCATCATCATATTCATCAACCAGGGCATCTTGGTACTGTTGATATTCAGCTACAAGGACATTCATATTGCTTCATGCTTCAGTATACCAATGCAAGAATGTTTTTCTTCTGAACATAGCAGAGAATTGTTCACTTATTCTCTTAAACATTTCTTGTATGGAAGTCGAATTTCCAACAAAAATAGAAGCCATGGAAAATCCTCATTGGCGGTACATCACAGACGCTCGACTTCACATCATTGGGAATCCATTCAACAAAATAATAAGAGATTGTTTTCTGCATATTCAGCGTCTATTCATCTACTTCTTTTGTGCTGGAGCAGTTAATGCTCGATACTTATGCAATCCTCGAGATGTTAGAGGAGCAAAACCCACCATGAAGAAGTAAAGTTGTGGAAACAAGATCGAGTTCACTACCAGCTTCCGTAGGTCTGAATTCGTCTGACTCGAAAATCTTAAGCAGCAAGTCACTCCACCATGGTTGTCGATATCAAATGATTCAAATTCTCCCTCGAAATAATATACATTGCCTCTGTTGTGTGACATGGCGCATGTATCTCATAACTCAAGGGAGCAGTTAAGGTCTCATGGCGGTTTGGATGTCTATTTGAACCTCTCGAGGATGGGTTTTGATCTGCAATTGTACTAGATTCAATTTTTGTTTACTTATCCCATGACAATGATAATAGGAAGGTTGAATAAACATTACTGAAGAAAGGTGCAGTTTAGAAGTTGGTGAAGTCTTCCGGTGTTGTCTAAAGCAACATTCTATACACATGTTGGAGTCGTTCTTGAAAGTGATCACATAACTGCAAAATCAACTAACCAAATTCCATGTAACTATTAACCAATCATAACAACAAAACTTAAGTTAAAACTAACTACCCTAGCTGCCCCAATTTGCCTAGTTTCTAACTGTCAAAACAAACTTCCAGCCAATTTCCAAAACTCATTGAAATTCACAACTTCAAATATTTACAAACTAAATTCACACCAAATTCCATTCAAATGTGAATTTCAAACTAACACGTATACACTGAATTCACTCTTAAACAAACACAAAAGCTAACAAATTCTCACTCTAGAAACACAAACTTCAACTAAGAGATTAAGAGTCAATCCTAACCTCTCTTAAATCCCTCACACGGATTAAAATCCAAGGGCATAGATTCATCCCAACTTAATTGTTTCTAACCGCTTTTCCCTCCATTTTCTCCTGTTTAAACTCCTCCATTTTCACTCATCATCATCAAGAATTTCTCTACCTACAATCACTCTACAGAATTCTCACCAGAACCCCTCACCTAAAGCTCAGATCAACACTTCTCAGAGCCTCACATTGAAGCTCTAAGAAAGTGGAGCTGAACCTTTACACTCAACTTACCTCTCTTTCTCTTAAAGCGACAATAATAAATACTCAGACAATATCAGCAAAAAGAAGAAGGAAAAGTAAGTTATAGCAAAAGGGAGAAAGAATTACCTGAAGTAATTTGTACACCTAGGTTTCTATTCTACTTGTTGACGTCGGAAATACAACACTGACCGGAGGAAATCTCCCCTCTGTTGGTAAGCCTTGAAACCCCTTTTTCCCATACATTATTGTTTCTACTTGCTTACTTGACGTAATCATTAGTTGCCTTGTCTTTTCCCTTATTTCGTTTTAGTTAAGACAAGAATTAGGTTTTGATATTGAGTTGAATTTTATTGATCTTGGTAAATTTTGGGGACAGAAATGTGACCAGGGGGATGATTTGAAGGGTTTTGATGGCTTAATTTGTGATTTGGTTTAGAACAGCCTCTACCACCGTCACGAGGAAATTTTCGGTGCGACGGAATTTAGTGTGTGTGTGAGTGTGTATGTGTGTGTGTGTGTGAGAGAGAGAGAGAGAGAGAGAGGGAGGGAGAGGGAGATATTATGATGATGAGGAGTGATAAATCGCGTTTAATAAGCGCTTATTTTCCGTCGAAGAATGTGTATGCAATGAACACGATTCTGAGCTATGTTTTTCAATCATGCATTCACATTTTTGAACTTCTTCGTTTCCCTTTTACGTTTTTAGAGTACTACTATGTTACTTTTGGTATTCTACTATTATTCTTTTTCTATCTTAATTATATATTAGTTTAATTTAATTTAATACATATTTAAATGCCACATGTCCATTATTGATTGTTGTTGAATGTTAAAATTGAATAATTCTGCTCTATTCCTTCTTCTACCATGCTTTTTTCTTATTTTATTTTTAATTAGCCCCATGTTAATTTTTGGTTGACTATTGGATTAAGTGCTAGAAATAATCCTACGCATACTCCCTATAAATACTATCATGGATATACACTTTGAATGTAATCAGAAATACAGAAAAAACCCTCTTGGCGTTATGTAAGGAAATCTTGCTATTATCTTGATGATTCATCCATAAAATGACAAGTTTACTTTCTTCAATTATTATGTCCTAAAACAAAATCTTTTCACAATAAAAATAGAGGGAGAAGGATTGAACATTGCTGTAGAGTTTCATGTTCAAACCCTCGTCTTCCATATTAAAACACGAAAATAAATTGAATTAATTTGGTTCTCCATTAATGAACATTGACTTAAATCACCACAGATCTTTCACAAAAATTCAGAAGAAAAAGGATGAGTGGGTGTATACCTTCTTTCCCCATATATTCAGACACTGTTGTAGAGCTCCCTGTCTGGATATTCGTCCTCAAATTAAAAATAATCTTCACACATCAAAATCTATTTTCGCCTTAGGTCAAACGTCAATAATTTTTTTCTTCCAGAAGCGAACATGTTATATCCATAATATCGTAAAACAAACGAACGCTTAAGCCTCCCATGCACGAGCAAACAAGTAACGTTTATCTGCTAGAACGCGACCGTAACATCGTTCAATAAAATCAACAAAAAACACTTATTTGCTATCACGAACTACGAGGCTCTGATTTTTCATTGCACCATGAGAATACGTAGGCACAAGGTTTCGAAATCTTGGCAAGCACATTAATTAAAGACTTATTTTTCCCCTTAATTAAAACCTTTGTAAAATCAAATAATAAATCAATAATGGCAAGTAACTTTTAGTCAACATCCATATACACAAAACGATCAAAACAGTTCGCGTTGAGTATAACATATGTGAGGGGTGCTAATACCTTCCCCTTGCATAACTGGTTCCCGAATCTGCTCTTAGTTGCGACGACCATGCCGTTTTCCTTTTCTTTGTGGGTTTTATCGATATTTTCCCTTTCTTTTTAGAATAAATAAAGTTTGGTGGTGAATTTGTTGTATTTCGAGCGTTCCTCACGCTCGGGTATTTTTCACAGCGCGACACCATGCAGGAGAAAGGAAGGCCATTCTTTACACCCAAAAGAGCATAACGCTTACTAAAGTCACAACAACATGACTGACCATAACCATACACTTGCTCTCAAGCCTCACCAGTCATTAGCAAAGCCTCTTATCTCACGCGAGTAGGACTCATAAACTTCCTGAAAACACCACCGTACATGACTTCTCACTATCGTGGGCAAATCCTAACAACCATATCATGTTATAAACCTACTAAATCCTCCAGGTCTCTCTGCCATTGCAAGGAGAACACATATTCTAGAATTAATTCATTTTTCAGAACCTTGTAGACAAACTTTGTTATATGGTATTTTTGTGTTTCTACTTAAGTCTGATCACACTGAATCACACCGTGTTTTTAACTCAGATTTCACATGTTCATTAGGACTTTATTATCATTTTGTTTATGCTTTCTTTTATGTTGTTTTCAGATATTAAGCTCTTTCGAGACCGTTTTAGAAGAAACGAAGCAAAAACACCTAAAATTAGGGTTTTTCGGCAAATATTGTACACATGGCGTTGCACATGGCGGCCGCCATAGGAGAAGCCATGACTCATCAACCCTCAACCAGGAGGTAACCGCCACATTCCCATGATCTTACCCATTTCCACACATGGCGGGCGCCATGAAGGAGTGGCGGAGATAGGGTAGGAGTAACCTGGAAGAGAGAGTGAGAGGACTATGGGTGATCACCGGTACCGTCACTGTCACCGCCCTGGTCAGGATGCCTGGGTCTCTGTGGGATCGATATTATTTTATATTACTCTGACGCGATTCGTGCACTTGTGAATATAGCGATCAAGTTTTTGGCGCCGTTGTCGGGGACCAACTTTGTCAAATTTCGTACCCTGTTATTACACCGTCTAGACTAAGGCATTATTAGCCGGTAAATGCGAAGAACCCGTAGTACCGGAAATTTAGTAGATCCTTTAGCGGAACCTGAACGTTACACTCGTACACACCTCTTACTCATCCGAATTAAGAAAACTATGGCCAGGAATCGCGAACGGAGACCTCTTAAGGAATTTGCCCAACCCTCTGACGAGGAACCTAGTTCGAGTATAGTAAACCCCCTTATTCCTACCAACAATTTCGAACTAAAACCGTCTTTGTTGCAATTAGTGCAACAGAACCAATTCGCAGGTCTCACTACTGTTAACCTAAATCAACATTTAAAGGTTTTTATCCAACTGGCCGACACTTTTAAATCCAACGGCGCTTCACCTGATACGATCCGTTTGAGATTATTTCCTTTCTCCCTTAGGGATAGAGCACGTTCATGGTTAGATTCACTTCCAGCTAATTCAATAACTACCTGGGAAGACCTTAGGAGAGTATTCCTTGCTAGATATTTTCCCCTAGTAAGACTGTTGTTCTTCGAAACCAAATAAGTAGATTTACTCAAAACCAAGGAGAATCGCTTTTTGAAGCTTGGGAGAGATATAAAGAGCTATTAAGAGTCTGTCCACACCATGGCCTAGAACAATGGCTGGTCGTTCATACCTTCTACAATGGACTCCATTATAACACCAAGATGAGCATCGACGCTGCCGCAGGTGGCGCGCTGATGAACAAACCTTACCCTGAAGCTTGTGACCTAATTGAGGATATGGCCCAAAACCATTACCAATGGGGAACTGAACGAGCATCAATAAAGAAAAAGGAGACCCAAGATGGAATACATGAGATAAGCTCTCTGGACATGATGCAGGCGAAAATGGACGCTTTAGCCCTTAAGATAGAACATATGTCTACAAGCACTAACACTGCAATGGTATTCCACACAGAGTGCAAACTTTGTGGATCTAAAGGACACAAATCGGCGGAGTGTAACCTTTTGAACGACCTGAACACCGACCAAATGAATTACGCCCAAGGTAACCCATTTTTAAACACTTACAATCCTGGATGGAAGAATCATCCGAATTTTTCCTATAAAAACCAGAACCCTATCCAAAATTATGCACCTCAAAGACCACATGGTTATCAAGCCCAAAAACCAAATCAATCTATGCAAGTTGTGCCTCAGAAGTTTAACCTTGAGAAGATCACAGAAAGCTTTATATCGGGCCAGACTCAGCAAAATAAAGAATTCCTAAACCAGAACATTCACGTAAACGAACTGATAATGCAATTAGGAACCAAGGTTGATTAGATAATCACTCACAACAAGATGCTTGAAACCCAGATCTCACAGGTAGCACAAAACCAAGCTCCACAAACTACACCTGGAGGACACTTCCCTAGACAACCTCAACCAAACCCTCGAGGGCAAGCTAACGCTGTCTCGTTACAAAGTGGGACCACTTACGAAGGGCCTCATAACCCAGCAATGAGCGAGTCCAAAACTTCTAAAGGAAATATACCTACCAACCAAGAAGAGGAACCGGTGGAACCCGAAAAACAAGTCGACCAAGAAGGTGAAGCCAAGGATAAAACTTACAAACCACCACCCCCGTACAAACCACCAATCCCATATCCGCAAAGACTTAAACAAACCAAAATCAATAACCAATACCAAAAATTTATAAAAGTAATAGAGAAACTTCATGTAGAGATTCCTTTCACCGAAGCTATCACCCAAATTCCATATTACGCCAAATTTCTCAAAGACATCTTAACCAACAAGCGTAGGCTTGACGACCCAAAACCCTTGGAATGCAACTTTATTTCCGAGGATAAACTCGCTAAGAAGGAGAAAGACCCTGGTAGTTTTTCTATACCTTGCATTTTAGGGAGTCGCGTGATCGACAAAGCTTTCCTAGACTTAGGCGCTAGTGTAAGTTTAATGCCCTTAGCTGTGTGTAAAAGGTTAAACTTAAGAGAATTACAACCAACTAAGATGTCCCTCCAATTAGCCGATAGGTCTGTTAAGTACCCTGTAGGCACTTTAGAAGACATCCCAGTTAGGATCGGTCAACTTTATATCCCAACAGACTTTATGGTCATGGATATCAAAGAAGACAAAGATATCCCTATCCTTTTAAGTAGACCATTTTTATCAATAGTCAGAGCTATAATAGATGTTAAAAGAGGAAAATTAACTTTCGAAATAGGGGATGAAAAGATCAAGTTTATTCTTTCAAAATTCCTGATGGCACCAATCCTAGGAGACGCATGTTACGCGATCGATATCATAGATGAGTGCATAAGGGAATTTGATCGAGAAGAACCCGTGATCGAACCATTTTCAAACCCGAATGAAAAGGATGACGAGCTAGAGGAAACGGAACCTCACACTAACGAATGTTTGGATCTTACGCCAGACCTTTCACCAAATTCTCAAAAACCAGCTCAAGAACTTAAGGAATTGCCCAAAAACCTAAGATATGAGTTTTTGGATAAAGAAATGAACTGCCCAGTAATAGTTAGTGCCACCTTAAACCAAGACGAGATGAATTGACTCTTGAATGTTTTAAGAAGATACCCCTATGCCTTAGGGTACAACATCTCTGATTTAAAAGGTATAAGCCCATCTGTGTGTATGCACAGGATCTCGTTAGAGGAGGATTCAAAACCTTCCAGAGAACATCATAGACGAATCAACCCTGTAATGAGTGAGGTGGTAAAGAAGGAAGTCCTTAAACTGCTAGAGGCTAGTATAATCTATCAAATCTCCGATAGTAAATGGGTAAGTCCTATACATGTGGTACCCAAAAAGGAAGGCATCACAGTCGTGCAGAACGAGAAGGGCGAGAATGTAGCTAAACATTGTCGCAACGCGAAAAACAACCGGCGGGAAAAATACAGAGCCGCCACCGACGCTATTCATCCTATGACGGAAAGGGAGCGCAGGACTAACCTAAGAAAGGGAAAGGAACGGTCTTACGACCAGAGATTACAAGGTACGGGAGTCGGTTACGCAAGGGGAAGGTGTTAGCACCCCTCACGTCCGCCGTACTCGACGGGATCCACGCTCAAAAGATAGCTCAAAGGAAAGGAAAAAGGGTTGCTAATAAACTGCTCAAAGAAATTGCACAAACTGGAATAATAAACAGGTGAAGGAGAGAAAGAAAATGGAGGAAGTGGACTCGGCAGGATATCGCATCCTGGGCCTACGTAGTTTGTCAGAAACAAACATCAGAGACAACGTAGTTCGGGAAAAGGAGATATGATCGCTAAGACATCGCGTCCTATGCCTACGTATCTTCTCTATCCAGAGAAGAATCAGAGCACTCGTAGCTCGGCTAACGCACGCCGAAACAAGACACCAAAAAGAGACGCTGAGACGTCAAAAGAAACACCCACAAGGAAACGGAATGCCAATACATGGACTTACACCCGACTCCCAACAACAACAAACAAAAGGAAACAGAATGCCAATACATGGACTTATATCCGACTCCTAACAATAACAAAAAAACTGGAAACAGAATGCCAATACATGGACTTACATCCGACTCCTAACAATAACCAACAAAAGGAAACAGAATGCCAATACATGGACTTATATCCGACTCCTAACAATAACCAACAAAAGGAAACAGAATGCCAATACATGGACTTATATCCAACTCCTAACAAATAACAAACGCTAACCAGCGAGCACCAAAGATGAACCCCAAATGATAACAATCATCACAAATGAACCCCAAAGATGAACCCCAAATGAATAACAAGCATGAAAGATGAACCCCAAATGAATAACAAGCATCACAAATGAACCCCGAATATGAACCCCAAATGAATCTCAAAGATGAACCCCAAGTGAATGACAAACACCGTGAATGATCCCCAATATGAACCCCAAGTAACAACAACCGTCACAGATGAACCCCAAATGAATAACAAGTAACCAAAGTGAACCCCAAATGATACAGGTAAACCCCTAATATGAACCCCAAAGATGAACCCCAATATGAATCTCAAAGATGAACCCCAAGTGAATGACAACCTTCACAAATGAACCCCGAGATGAACCCCAATATGAACCCCAAGTGAATAACACTCGTCACAAATGAACCCCAAAGGTGAACCCCAATATGAATCTCAAAGATGAACCCCATAAGGTATAAACATACCACACACGCCCACGCTGGACAGACAAGTACTCACACCAAAACAAATAAAAGGGTGAACAAACAGAGACTCAAAAAAAGAAAAGGGTGCCCGGAGAGATTGCTCACAACCTCCTGCCTACGTATCTCATCTGGTATGAGAATCAGGGCGACGTAGTTCCCCTTAATAGGGGTAAAACACTCTCTTAACCAGAGACCAGGGAGACAACAAACTAATAGGGAGACTAAGACTCGAGCCTAATAGTTGTCATGCCATCAATATCCCTAAGTTGAGGTCTCTAACATGCATTCAACTTCCTCAGAAGTCAATCATACAACTCCTACAGAAATGGAGATGAGAATAGGAAAGCAGATAAACACACCAGCACAAGTGAACAAGCATCACACACTATATCCATACAAGAGGCCCAAACAATGGGTGGGCTTTAGTCAAGAGGGGTCATATCAACCTCGACAAACAAGCCAAACTGTAAGGGTAATCAACTGGGCTCTTAACCACTGACATTGAACGTCAGAGTGAGCAAATCAAAATGGTAATGAGGATGAGACCTCGTAGCTCTTAACCCTGGCCAGGGTTAGCTCATGACAAAGAAAGCGTGGGGATCCAGAAAGTGGGATCCTATTCCACTTGACAGACTCTGGACAAAGATCTGGGGCACATGTTCAGAAGCATCAGCACGTAGTGCGAGCATAAAGAACGACACACTGAATAACGGGGGATTGGCTACTAAGCCCTTTTATCCGTCAATTGCCTTTTCTCTTGGAGGTCTTATCAAATATCACATGCCTCTTCTTGGAGGTCTTTGGGGCACAATTTTAAACAAACACAAACAGAGCCTCTGAAGGAGGACTTGCCAGCAAAATGCCTGCCAAAAAGGTGACAGGACTTCCAGACTACATGAAGTAAGAAGCTAACTACCTGAGTGGTGTATCAACCACAATCCAATGCTCAAGCAAGATCAAAAGCATGCAAGCAACTAAGGTACCTGTACAAAGACTAAATAGTTAGTACTTCAGTCATAAAACCAGAAAACAAATAGTGAAACCCTCTGATAGTTACACAATTCAATGCATAAGTGCTCTAGCACTCAAAGGAGCTCATGAGCTCACCACATCAATTAAAACCTACAAAACAAACATAAGTTAGAACTCAATGCATCTCACAAGGTGAGAGCAAACCCAATCATCAATGATGAGTATCCAAACCTGAAACACAAGACAAGGTTAGTTTATGTACAAAACCCTAGTGCAAAGACAAGGTTCAAAACCTAACCAAATAACCAAACCAGAACCCAATCTTCTACACATTATACCCTCAAAAACTCCCCAAAATGTACTCAAAAGGACCAACATCAAATCAATAAGCAATTGCCTCAAATGGCCTATGTAATGCAAGGACAAAAAATGTGCACAAAATGAACTTCGAACTTAGAAAATTCACATCAAATCAGAAATGCATGCAATGACTTTGATATTTTTTGTACAAGTTCCTCATGCCATGAACAATCAATATGCAAAAGATCAAATCCAGAAAGGTTCAAATGATATATGAACAAAAATGCAACAATTCAATGTCAAAAATGTGACACAAATTGTCACACTTTTCTCTATGTGTCAAAAGTGATGATAACATATGAGAAAAATTCCAAACCAGTGACCAAAAATTCACATCATGTATGAATATTATGCATGCAAAAAATTGGATCAAATGGTTCAACATAGAGAATTTCAAAAAGCATTGAATGCAATAGATCAAATTAGCACAATGTTCAATCAAAAATTCACAAATAAAAATCCAGACATAAACAATTCATGAGATTAACATAAAAAATATTAGACATCAATACAAATCTATGAAAAAAAATTGGGACTCATTTGGATCATTTTTGCATTTTTTATGAATTTTCTAAAACAAACAAAATAATTGAAATAACATGAAAAAATGGAGGGACAAGAATAATTCAAATAAAGCCAGAAAAATCATGAACCGTTGGATGTGGCGTGCTCAGGAGATCAAAGGCTCTCATTCAAACAATCAAAACGCATCGTTTCATTAAACGATGTCATCAGCCTAATCAGCAGTCCAAGGCAAGCGTGGCTCAGTCAAACGCTCCTCAACCAATCGCTTGTCCACGCATGAGCCACGCAGCATACACAGTCAGCAAAACCCTAACCTCTTACAGACGCCGGAGCTACAGCTCCGATCGTCTTCTCCAATGAATGCACGGTGGCTCCCACGGCGGCGCCACCATGAAATTTTCCAGAACTTCACAAAATCCATACCATTCGAATCCTCTTCCAATGTAGATTCCAAATATGCTAATGGATCATCCTAATTCTCTATGAATTTTGCAAATCAAAGAGGAACATATCTGAGATCTAAACTTCCAGTTAACCTAACTTCCTCAATTCTCACTCAAATTCAATTCTAAATACATATTCATAACCTATGCAACACGATCTTCACATCCATAACTTAAAAACAGCAAAAGGAGGAAGTGAATTTTGACTTACCTGAAATTGAAGCTTCTTGAAATCGTGCTCTCTCAAGCTCTAATGCTCCAGATCCACTCCTATACACTTGCCTTGAAGCTTTATGCAAAAAGCAGTGGTTGAAACCTCTTGATTCTACTTAAATTTCCAAATTCCATCAACATGATATTGCTCTTGCACTGCTCGAAATCTGGCTGAATTGCTCCAATCAATGGATGAATCTTGCTCAGTGAAGCATGAGAATCAAGATTATGCAAAGATATTTGAGCTTTGTGTGCAGAAAAATGCAAATCGAAGAGAGAGAAAATTTGGAGAGTTTCTTGAATTTTGATCTCAAAAGTTAGTTATGGCAGTTATGGCTAGGGTTTTGGTATTTATATCTCATGCTAATCACAATGCTAATCCTCTTTTCCATTTGTTAATCAAGATTAGTGAGATATGAAGAATCTTGCAAAAATGCAAATGGAGTTCATAAGCCCATAATACACGTGCACAATGCCATGCTATGATCTCAATCCACTTAAGAACATCCAATGGTCATGATTTGAGTATTTGTTTGCTTGCATCTTAAGCCAAAAATGAATGTTGAATATTTTCTTCAATTTGCACATGTGTGAAATAATGAGCATACAAACTTTTCCCATGCATGGCAAAAGCACATTTGAGATGTCTTGAACATGAGAAGCATTTGGCCAAAAGAATGAACCAATTTGGAGCATTGTATCAAAAGTTATGCCATTTTGAATTTCCATGCACACTTTGTGATCAAATGACCATAACTCCTCAACCATTCATCTTATGGACATGGATTAGGACTTTTTAGAAAGGGGAGACAAAGATCTATAACTTCCATGTTCACCCAAAATCCATTTGAAACATCCTTGATATTGAAAAGTCAAGTTGAAAGTGGACCAAAAACTTGCCAAATTAGGTAACCTTGAATTATAGGTCACTTTCCATTTTTAGTAACTTTTGCCATGACCTTTGAATCTTCAAGATGAATGTTTAAAATGATGAATGGACCCCATTTGAACATGATTGAGGTGTCTCAACTCATTTCCCCATCTCATAGCCCTCAGTTGACTGCATAGTTGACTTTTTGATCCTCAGATGGTTGATAATCAATTCATAGAAACCCTCAGGCTTGAATCTCCTAACTTCTCCATCTTCTGAAAAGACTTTGGAGGATGACCTTCTTATTTCCATATGATATGCAAAATGCAATGCCTAATGCTCTAAGCATGAAATGCAATGTGTCAAACTAGTCTCAAGAAGAGGAGGGCAAATTTTGAGGTGTTACAGCTGCCCCTATTCAATCCACTGTGAACCTGTCGATATGAACAGCCTCGGCTTTCAGATGATCAGGGTGAAGAGTGGTTGAATACCAAGAAGAAACGAACAATTTGCACTTCACTGGAATTTCACACTGAAGTGAAGTAAAGTAACTATGCCTGTCAGAATAGGCAAAGAGATGGTCCTGAAAGAAGAATCCGTCTGGTACGGTGAGAGTCGGCCTGAATACCGAAAAAGAATGTTAACCTGGATACCAAAATAAATGGTACACAGAAATAGCCATGGCTTGAATGCTGCTCATCAGTCTGAATATTGGAAATGACTTCGATCTGAGCATCGGAAGATATGAGATTATTAATATCGGCCTGAACACCGAGAGACTGGCCTGAATGCCACTTCGGTCTGAATACCGAAAAATTGGCCCGAATGCCACAAGTTGCATCGACCTGAATGTCGGAAACTTCTTCGATCTAAACATCGGAAAATTGGCTTGAATGCCACTTCGGTCTGAATACCGGAAACCTGGCCTGAATACCGGAAACCTGGCCTGAATGCCACAAGTTGCATCGACCTGAATGTCGGAAACTTCTTCGATCTGAACATCTGAAAATCTGGCCTGAAGCCACTTCGGTCTGAATACCGGAAACCTGGCCTGAATGCCACAAGTTGCATCGACCTGAATGTCGGAAACTTCTTCGATATGAACATCCAAAAATCTGGCCTGAATGCCACTTCGGTCTGAATACCGGAAACTTGGCCTGAATGCCACTTCGGTCTGAATACCGGAAAACTTGGTCTGAATGCCACTTTGGTCTGAATACCGGAAAACTGGCCTGAATGCCACAAGTTGCGTCGACCTGAACGTCGGAAACTTCTTCGATCTGAACATCGGAAAATTGGCCTGAATGCCACTTCGGTCTGAATACCGGAAAATCTGGCCTGAATGCCACATCTGCTGAGGATTTTCTCTTTGTTATTATTACTTTTTTTTCTTTTTTTTTCATTGAACCCCCAAAACTTCTTTGATTTTTCTTTCTTGAACCCCTATACAAATATTTTCCTTTTGCGCGGATGATCCCTGATCACCGCATTTGAACCCCGACAACTTCATGTCACTCTCGCTACCAAACAATGAACCCCGTTCTCCATTTGAACCCCGACAACTTCATAAGACACTCAGCGTCTCCTTTTCTCCTGATGGACCCCGATCTCCGCGCTGATCGTGTAACGTTCTCCAATTTTCACTTCCATCTCTGAACGACGGAAATTTTTCCCCCAATATCGTGCTATTGGGAAATACGGTTGATCCAACATCACGATGCCAAACTCCTCATAGTAACCTCTTCACCAACCAGCTAAACCAAATCTCAAACGGTAACCACGGCTCGAGACTAGTTTATGCTTGCAATGCCGATGCATGAATTTTACAGTGTAATGCTCCATAACCATGGAAATGCTACGCAATTAGTTATGCAATATGCTATGCTTCTCTAAATGATGAATGCATAAAAAGTATCCCCCTCAGGGGACGGCACGAGCAACTCTGTTGAGGAACTCGATATCGCTCCAATCTCCAACCCTGTTTGGGATAACACTGCTGCTGGGGAAAGAGTAACCCTCACCGGGGATGACCTCCACTGAACTCGATCTGCTTGGGGACTTCACTGGGGAAAAACTACCAACGCACACCCCTGCAGGGGAATAGCAACCTTCAGACCTAATGGGGAAATAACAATCTCAACCCTGCTAGGGGAAACAGCAAACTTCAGGCCTGGCTGCCGAGGAAACACCGACCTCGAACCAGCTGGGGAGATACAGAATATTGGACACGGAACACCTGTCGACTCGTCGAACACTGGTATTCACCATCTAACCACAATGTCAACTTTCCACTTTTGAGACTTTGAAGAGTCTTCTTGATTAACCCTCTAGGATCTTCGCAATTCTTTCGCCTTCTTTACACCATTCCTCAACTCCTTGTCCCTGATTGGACCTCAAAGGAATCTTTTGTCAAAAAGAAACGCTTCATACTGTAGCGGTGTATTCGTCATTTTATGATTTATTGATTAAATCAAAATCAAAGCATACAAAGAATCGAGTCGCCACCGCACTTTTATTTATCCAAAGGAATGGCTAAAAAGCGAACAAAAGCCTAAGAAGTTTTACACATAGAAAACCAATGAAAAGATCAGAGATCTGGGTAAGGGGTTAATTACGCAATGGGAAGGTGTTAGGCACCCAAAACGTCCTAGGTACTCCTAGGGAGCCCTTTTCACACTTGTTGTACGAAATGTTATTTGTTTATGAAATATTTATTGTGCAAACATGGATTGAAGGGATGAGAGAAAGAATATACAAGTTATTATTTTTGTGTTTGAATGGATGAACCCGTTGCCTACATACCTTTCCATGGAAGGTAAGGATCAAAACGCCGTAGTTCGGCTAAAAGATTTCCAAAATATGAGTGGATTCATTTTAAAACAAAAGCCCTAAGGTCTTTCGTTATCCACGGGAGAAAACTCAACCTTATACAAACAACAAGTCCACCATGTGAGAAAAGCTTCAACTTGCTAGTGAGGGGTTAACCCTATAATAAGCAAGGAAGTCTTACAATTCAATCACTAAGGACAAAAGGTGAGATTAACATCAACCAACTAGGATAAATCAAACCTATGGCTAATGTATGAAAACTTATCAAGAATGGACAAAGCCACAAAACAATTGAATGAGTGAAATTAACCAATTAGGATTTATTCACAAAAAGTGGTCAAAGTATGATTAGGATTCAATTCAAAAGAAGTATCATGAAAATGAAGTTTGAAAAAATCAAAGGCCTAAGGCCTAGGTTTCTAATTTGAAAAGGAGTGGATATGTTTGCACAATAGTTTTCAAGTTTTGGATTAACATGCAAATGGAGGTTTAAAGAAACAAAAGGATGAGAGGGTGATGAAGTAAAACTTCTTAGATGTTCACCTCTTGAAATCATATGTAGATGATCCAAGTGATTCCTTTGGAATAGGCAACAAGGAAAATAACAGATGAGTAAAGCAAATGGATACCGGATGGCAATCAATGGACTTACACCAATCTCACAAAACAACGAACAATGATACCAGATGTCAATCAATGGACTTATACTAGTCTCACAAAAACAAAATGGATACCGGATGCCAATCAATGGACTTACACCAATCTCCTAAAACAAAACATGGATACCAGATGCCAATCAATGGACTTACACCAATCTCCTAAAACAAAACATGGATACCAGATGCCAATCAATGGACTTATATTAGTCTCACAAAAACAAAATGGATACCGGATGCCAATCAATGGACTTACACCAATCTCCTAAAACAAAACATGGATACCAGATGCCAATCAATGGACTTATACTAGTCTCCTACCATATCATAGGAACAACTGCCAAGTAATGGACTTATGCTTGTCTCCTCCATGGACAAAGCAACATGCTACAAAGCAAAGTTTATGAAATGATATACAAATGATGATGATAAATGCACAAAGGCACACATAAGCAGATATGCACAGATGAGTCAAGTAAGCAAACAATCAAGTCAGTTAGCACACACTATATACAATCAATTAGGCTCAAGCAAGGTTAGGCTTTACAGCCAACTGGAATGGGGTAATTTGTGCTCTTAACCCTAACATTGAGAGTTAGGGTGAAGCAGATGAAATGGAGATGAGGGGTGTGCCTCATAGCTCTTATCCCTGGTCAGGGAGAGCTTTGAACAATGGAAGGGGTGGGAGTTCAGAAAGTTGGAACTCTTCTCCACAAATAGACTCTATAAGATCTTGGATTATTATCCACAATGCATCAACACATTGTGTGAGCAAAGTGGATGACACACTGAGTAGTAGGAGATGGATTACACATCTCTTTTATCTACCAATTGCCTCATAAGAGGACTTTTCCTGCTTGGCACAAAAGATAAACAAACACAAGCATTGCCTCTTAAGGAGGACTTCAGACAGGTGCCTACCAATAACAGTAGGTCTTCCAGACTACATGAAGATTAGAAATTATACCTAAGTGGTTAAGCAACCAAGCAAAGCAAAGTTCACAATGAACTTAAAGCAACTTATGTACCTGTGGAAACATCAAACAAATCAGTACAATACTCAGACAATCAAACAACAGTCAATAAGCAATCAACACCCAATGTACAAAATATGTAAGCCAAAAGTCAAACTCAAATGAGTTAACATCAACCTACAAAACACACAAAGATTAGTAATCAAAGGCAAACATCAATGCTCAAGTGATGAAGCATCATTAACCATGGAACTTGGATGTTCAACCTGAAATCAAAGCTCAAACATAAGCAACCAACCACTAGGTCAAAGCCTAGGGTCAAAGATGGAGAAAAAATTCAAAACAGAAGCTGAAATTTAACATGAATCAACTTCAAACACATCTTGAAACATTCCAAAAGATCTCACATCAATATCATTAACCAAAAGCATTTCATGATCAATTGAAGTTCAAGGCAATTTTAAAGCTCAAATGTGATCAACCAGAATGAAAAATCTCAATTAAATCAGAAATGATTCAAATAATTCCAACAAAATTCAAGAGCAATCACAACATTCATAATATGCATCACACAAAAAATCAGGGCAATTGGAGATCATTTGGCATGGCAAATACATCACATAAGTTGAACAAGAAAAGGTGTGACCCAAATTGTCACACCCACTTAACATGATCATAAAACAGAAATGATAATTGATAAAAATACCAAATCAACACCAAAATGTCAAGCAATATGCCTAGTTTCATCATGCAAATTTTCAGAATCATTGGATCAAAGACCAGCATTTCACAAATGTATAAGCATGGCAAGGTCAAGCAAGCATATATGTTCAAACATTCTAGCACCAAAACATATCCAGCCAAGCACAACTTGAAAAAATATGATCAAAAAATAATAGACAAGATAAGGATCATGATGCAAAAAATTGGGATGAATTTGGATTAATTTTCAAATTGTTATGATTCTTTTAAGATGAGGAAAAAAAATAAAACACATATGAAGCCATGGCATGGAATATATGAGAAAATGAATGAAGCATATGAATAATATGGCGTGGCTGGGAATCGAAGCCAGGTAACATTCAAATCCAAACACGCGCGCCACACAAAACGGTGACGTTTCACCACCAAACCCTAGCCTGGCGCGCATTCCAGAATCCGCAGGAAATCACATGAACTCGTAACAAAATCCGCAACAAAACCTATGCGTTTCCTAGCTAAATTCGCAGGAAAACTGGAGAATGTATGAACACGATGAAGATCATGAAGATCTTCATCTAGAAATTTCCAGAAAAATTCAAAGTGTCCAGAAATCAAAACTGAACATAGCATTGTGTAGATCTTTCATCATACATCAATAATCCACAAACATTTCATCAAGAAACAATCAAACACGCACGGATCAAAGCAAATAAGATTCATCATCCAAAATTCAATCAGTCATATCTCACTCAAAACAGCATGGAATTTCATGATTCGAAGCTCAAAATGCTCAGCATACTTAGATCTATAATATCATGGCAAGAAAAATAAAAAATAAGAGAGTTGATTTGTAACCTCTTGAAGAGCAGATCTGGAATTGGATGGATTCAAGGCTTGTGATAGCTTCAATGTTCCTCTAGGATGTTTGTATAAGTGATTGGAAGAGAAAATGGAGCTTAATTGTGCACGAATCCACCAAAACTTTGAATCACCATTGTTGCTTCAAGCTTCAAGAATGCTTCAATGTGGCTCTGTTTCCTTTGATTTCACGTGCAAACTTGTTCAACAGAAGTTCAGGATCATGAATCAAGCATTTGCCATGGCTTGGATGTGAAGAATTTAGAAGAAAATTTTGAGAGAAAAATTGATGAATTTGAGATCTAGATCTGAGAAAATGAAAGCTAATCCGAAAAACAGTTAGGGTTTTTGTTTATATATGCCATGCTAATCACTCTTTAATCATGTTTAGCTCAAATGCAAATGGAATTAGCAAAAATGAGGTGTAAGTGCAAATTGGCTTTTTCACTCTATGCATGAAGTGCATGCATGAACAGTGCACGAAATCCATCTATTTTCACTTAAAAATCAATTTTGGAGCTAATGGTGGTAGCAAAATATTCAAATGGTGCACAAAATTTGAATTTCATGTTTTCCCTCCAAAAATCCAATGAATTAGCAAGTGCTCATGTGATGATAATTTGTGCAATGCAATGCATGTTTTGGAAACTATAGGTCAAAAGGAGAAAAATGCAAAAAGAGCCACCCATTTTGGAGCTTTGGTTGAGAAGTTATGCCCATTTGAAGTTCCATGCATAGTTTGCCATGTTTTGATCATATCTCCTTAACCACACATGAGAAATTAATGATCTTGGACTTTTTGGAAATGGGAGAGAAAGATTTACAACTTTCATGCTCAACGAAATTTCATTTGAAGCTTTCTTGATGATGTAATATGAAGTTGAAGTTAGACTAAAACCTTTCCATTTTTGGCAAGTTTGAATTATAGGTCACTTTCTATTTTTGGAAAGTTTTGACCTGACTTTAAATTCTTCAATGTTGATGTTTGAAATGTCAAATGAGACTTGTTTGAACATGAATGAAGTATTTCTAATCACTTCCCACTTCCAAATCCACAGTTGACTTGGCTGTTGACTTTCTAGGCCTTCAGTTGACTTGGCAATGTTCTGATGAAATTCAAGCCTCTACCACTTGGGATTTTGCTTCAAAATGATATCATAGCTCATATGAACTCTTGATAATGATTGTGAGGTCCAAATTCTCAAGAATGGCCACCATCTATTGCTCAATGACTGCCTTTGACTGCCTTGACCTGTGATTGCTTCATTTGCAAGACCAAGGTTAGATGACATATTTTTGTACTTTTTGGTTAGTGATAAAAAGAAAAGCAATGATATACAAATGCAAACATGCTTGGTGATCAAGAAACACTCTCAAAATGATAACCCACCCACAGGGATGGAAGCAAGGTGCACAATGATCCTTGAGGCAATGTGATGATATGATATGATGCCATGAGGGATCTTAGGGGCAAAATTGGGGTCTTACACATACCACAACCTGCAAGTGAGTGAACATAAACCAACAACACCTGCAAAAGAGATCGTTAGATAAAACGTTCCCCGGGCGCGCCAAAATTTCAACACCAAGGTCACTCTACCTTCTGAATAAGATTTCAAGTTTTCAATCCTATAAACATGCATTGGAAGGGACCCCTATGTCTCAAAATGCAAAGATTCTTTATCAAAATAAACGGATGTTTTTGCAATCAAAGCGGTAATGAAAACAAAAACAAAATTATTTGACTGAATATGCATTTTATTGATTGAAAAAGGTGACTCGTAACTGAGCAATACACAGGAAGCAATCCCTGAAAAGAGGTAATTGCGCACAAAAGGAAAATCTATCCTAATGGCAATGTGAACCCATGATCTCATTGAGTTCCAACCCGGTTACAACCCATATGTCCTCAAGACTCTCCGCACTTTCTGCCTTCCGAAACAAGACGCTTCCGATCGATCTCCGCTTTCAGATTATCCATGTGTCATATCCAAAGTATAAACGACCATGTTAGACGCAGTTGTTTGTTTCATTCCCTCTTTTGCCTGGACCGCCCTTTCGGGTTTTCAGTCCACCGGGATACTCTTTTTTTCATTCCCTAATTTTTGCCCGAACCTTTTTCATTTTTACTTGGTTCGCCGGGATGCCCCTTTTTGCCTGGACTATTTTATTCTTTTCGTCCAGCGGGTCTCTTATACGAAGTATTTTTAACTGCGTCTGCATTCACAGGGGATGGAAAATCCTTGCCATCCATGGTCGTCAACAACAAGGCTCCACCAGAGAAAACCTTCTTGACCACGAACGGACCTTCATAATTGGGTGTCCACTTACCCCGACGATCGTTCTGAGGAGGAAGGATCCTTTTCAACACCATATCTCCCACATGGTACACACGAGGTCGCACCTTTTGGTCAAAAGCACGCTTCATTCGCTACTGGTACAACTGCCCATGACAAATGGCCGCCAGCCTCTTTTCCTCAATCAGGCTCAACTCTTCATACCGAGTCCTTACCCATTCAGCCTCTTCCAATTTCACATCCATCAGGACTCTCAATGACGGAATCTGGACCTCAACTGGTAGCACAACTTCCATCCCATACACCAGCGAGAAAGGCGTTTCCCCAGTAGATGTACGCACTGAGGTTCGATACCCGTGCAATGCAAACGGCAACATCTCGTGCCAATCCTTATAGGTCACGACCATTTTTTGCACAATCTTCTTAATATTCTTATTAGCCGCCTCGACCGCCCCATTCATCTTCGGACGATAAGGAGAAGAATTGTGACGCTCGATCTTGAACTCCCGGCATAGTTCCACCATCATCTTGTTGTTGAGATTAGAACCATTATCGGTGATGATTGTTTCAGGAACCCCATATCTGCAAATGATATCTCTTTTCAGGAACCTGGCAACGACCTGTTTTGTCACGTTTGCATAAGACGCCGCTTCCACCCACTTGGTGAAGTAATCAATAGCCACTAATATGAACCGGTGCCCATTCGAAGCCGTAGGTTCAATCTTTCCGATCATATCAATGCCCCACGTAGCAAACGGCCACGGAGACGACATCAAACTCAGCGGATTTGGAGGCATGTGCACCTTGTCAGCATAAATCTGGCATTTATGACATTTCCGCACGAAGTTGAAACACTGAGCCTCCATTGTCATCCAGTAATATCCATCCCTTAGCAACTTTTCACCATCGCATTCCCGCTGGCGTGGGTACCAAACGACCCCTCATGCACCTCTTTCATCAATTGGCTTGCTTCTTTGTCATCGACACCTCTAAGCAAAACCCAATCAAAATTCCTCTTGTACAAAACCCCATCTTTGTTCAGATAGAACGCCATGGCCAACCTCCTCAGAGTCTTTCGGTCCTTCTTAGACGCTCCCTCGGGATACTCTTGGGTCTCCAGATAACGCTTGATGTCATAATACCATGGCTTTTCATTATCAGGCATGGCTTCGACAACAAACACATAAGCCGGCCTATCCAGCCGTCCCACCTCAACATTAGGAACTTGATTCCACCACTGCACTTTAATCAAAGCGGCCAGAGTAGCCAAAGCATCTGCTAAAGGATTTTCTTCCCTCGGCACATGATGTAATTCCACCTTGGTGAAGAACGTCAACAATCTCCTCGTATAATCCCGGTATGGAATTAAGTGGGATTGATGCGTAAGCCATTTCCCGTTAACCTGGTTCACGACCAAAGCTGAATCTCCATAGATAACAAGGTTCTTGATTCGCAAATCAATCGCCTCTTCGATACCCAAGATACAAGCTTCGTATTCAGCCACATTGTTGGTGCATTCAAATGTTAGTCGGTGTTAGTTGTAATTTTAAGTGTCAGGTTTTTGTTATCGTATCCACAGGGATTGTAAGATATCACCGCCGTTCGATGGTTGTATTAATCTTAGCTCAATGTAACAATAGGGTTTTGGTTGGTTGTCACGTTATCTTGCATAAAAAGGTAATAAAATGCGATAAAAGTTTTGGTTTGAATAAATGAGAAATATTGCCAAAGTTAGGGTTCGATGATCACTTTGCATGTATTTGTTCGGTCAACAATCTTATAAACTCCTTTAGATGATAAATCATTTCACAAAGTCCTCCCAATATGTTTCTCTCGAACACACATTGTGAGTTTTCCCATTTTGATCCATTGTTTCTCTCGAACACAATCTATCAAAATGACAACTTTTTGGTTCAACCTTATGGTGAACAAAATCATTCATTACTATCTCTAGCTAACAAACAAGATTGGATGAAAACCTAGGTCAAGAGTTGGTAAACATCTCTCGATCATAAACCAACACAAAGAGTTTTAAATAGAAACAAAGTTTTCATCATATATTCACCATTAAAGAGTTTACACATGAAGATCCTTACATTTACACACAAAGCTAGTAATCACCTACATCTAACCTTGACAAATGGAGGACTTAGCTACTCATTTTCATGGTAGCTTGGTCGGCAAGTTTCGGAAGAAGGTTGATCAACATCCAAGTCGGATAATCGAGATTGGATGGGAATCCACCTTCTTTTTGTAGAAGATGGTTACAAGATGAAGAGAAATGAAATCTAGGGCATAAAAGATCCTAAGAACAATGCTGGAAAATATCTCTCAGAAAGTACAAAAGTGGAAAAATTAGGTAAAACTAAGGTATGGCTCTCAAAAGTGGCACTTGCTACTTATAGAGCAGTACTGGGCTGTCATGCTCGCTAGGCGAGCAGAATGGCTCGCCTAGCGAGGGTCTAATTGAGGCGCAAGAGGCACCTGCGCCCAGAGACACAGTATATCTCAGACTGTCATGTTCGCCTAGCGAACAAAACCTTCGCCTAGCGAAGGGCACGCTTCAACCTTCGCCCCAGCGAGGTTGAAAGGTTTGGCTACTGGAATGCTCGCTGGGAACTCGCTAGAGCCTCGCTAGAGCCTCGCCTAGCGAGTGAGTGCTGGCTGCGCTTTTCATCAAAACTGAACGAACTCGCTACCACCTTCGCTAGCAGCTCGCCTAGCGAATTTATTGATATTTTACTGGAGCTTTTCGCTGGGCGCTCGCCTAGCGAGTGCTTCGCCACAGCCCTCGCCTAGCGAGCAGGCTGATGAATGCTTGATTTCTTTGGTTCCTTTGCCAACTTTCTTGTGTCTTCATTTTCAATTATTTCATGCCTTCTTCCTGCACAATAACACACAAATCAAAGGTACCAAGATCGTTTATCAATGTATTGCATTTCATGTTAAAACAAAGGTGGTTTTGACAATTTAGCAAGGAAATAGAGTGAAAGATACCCTTAATTGATAGCTCAAATAAGCACTTTTGGGTATCTAACAACTCTCCCCAACTAGATTCTTGCTTGTCCTCAAGCAAAGTATGCCTCTTGAAGGACAAGAGGATTTGCTTTAAGAAAATGGTTTCTCCGAAGTTGGATAAAACGGCTCAAACACAAGTGAGTCAGTATATACAGGTGTCCAACAGTTCGAATAAAATAATACACAAGAACTAAAACTTAATAGCTATGCGAAATATTTATCTATCTACAACAATATTATTCTGAATGAATCACCCTATCTCTCCTCTTCGAATAAGGAATGAAGAATTTACGCGTTTGCAACCGCGGGAATAATCTCACTCTCTAACAAACAATGAAGAAATCAAATAGATTCATACAATGTCTAACAATCATAAATGGTAATGTGGAAGCATAAAGATCACTAAGGGCTTTTCGGTTGAAGCTTGGTTAGGTTAACAAACAAGGGTCATTTCTAAGGCCATTGAAACGAAAGTGCCGATGCAAAAGAGACATTCACAGTATATTATTCACACATCTCGACTTTGTTTCATTTTTTTCTTATTTGAAACCTTCACAACTCATATTCCACAACTCAATTTTTATTTTTCACTATTTTTCTTCCAAGCAAGCATTCATTTTCATTCTTTCTATTTTTGTTCTTTTCTTTCACATCATATTTACAAAACAAATGTTTCTCTTCTATATTTTTATTTTCAATGCTTGCTCGGTTTTTCTTTTATATTTTTCAAGAGTTGTGGTACTTACCGATTCTCCCCAACTTATTTCTTACTCACCCTAAGTGAATGCTCTTAACTTTTTACGGTAAAAGAACAATAATCAAGATTTCCCGGGTTGTAAAAAAAAGATTTTTGAAATCTCGCTTTATTTCAAGCTGAGATTCAACTGTTTAAGCTCAAAGGGGTTAACAAATACTCTCTCTGCTCACAGGTAAGTTGTTTTTGGATGTAGTTGTGCTCGATAAAAAACAAGTGCCTTGATCATTTCTAATTGCTTCCACATATTCACAATAATAAAAGACAAAGCATGAATCAAATGAATCAACAAAAGTTATTAGAATCCAGCATTTAAGTGTACAATGGAGGTTTCCTCACAATTTGTGGTTTTAAGTTCTAGATGAAACATTCATTCAATTATGTTGCAAAAAGACAATATTCAATTTACCAAAAAGAGTAAAGTTCCTAATGCATTCTATCATTCTAGCCGAAGGTAACCATGTACCTTAGCCTCATTCACTTGTTTATTCTTATCATTGCCATCCAAGCTCGGATGCACCTTCATTGGGTACTTCTTTGAGGAGCAACCAATCTAGAAGGTTTGCCACTTAACCAACCAAAAATTTATTAAACAAACAAAATTAAAAACATAAATAAATAACATTACTGAAAATTTAAATTGTTCATGGGGGACAAAACACCCCAACAGTACAAAACCAAACTCAAAATACAGAATCCGAAACTACAATAGAAATAAACATAAAAATGAAAAATACAAAAACTTAACCCTCCAAGGGCTCAGAATCCTCCTCGCTACCGGCCTCAGAACCGGTAGCCTCATCATCCTCAACATCATCATCATCATCATCATCAGCTGCAGCACCTGAAGACGCACCAGCGCCCGCCCCCTTACCATAAACAGGCCTGTCCACAGGCCAGTTGGCTTAAGCAGAAACTGCTCACGCGTCATCAAGGCATGAGCACCACTTCCCTGCAGCTGTAACCGCTGCATAGAGTCGTGCATATCTATCATGGCTCTCTGGGATGCCGCCATCCATTCAAAACTATAATCACACACAGCCTGCAGGTAAGGATCTAGTCCAGGAGTAGAAGTACCAGGACCATCAGAAGCCCGGGTACTCTCTGTAGCTGCACTGCCTCTGGCATTCTTCGCTCTACAATATTTTGCCACGTACCGGTCATCGATAGGTGGTGGGATCCTTACCTGACCCCGAGACGAAAGTCTCACCCTTGCCTGAATGCACAAACTCATGATCAAGCACGGGAAAGCTAAGGGACAATTCACACGAGCCCCCGACTTTAGCCCGCTTTCGATCACGGACTTAAGCTCATTAGCGATGATCCTCGCCACATTGATCTGGACGTTGGTGAGGATAGAATGGACCAAATGTGCCACTGGGATCGGCACTGTAGAGGTGTGGGACTTTGGCTGGATGTTCGTCAGCACCAACAGCAGTATCAGTTGAGCCATGGGAGTCATGTCCTCCCTGTGATACCTCATTGGAACCCCAGATGGGTTCAGCTCAACAGATTTCCCCCTTAATAGCAGGGCGGCAGAAATGGCTGGAACATCCCGGTGAAGCCGTAGGTCAGTGTGGTATGTGTCCCTCTCTTCAGCTCCCAGCTGGAGCGGTTCCCTAAGGACTCGGTTGATGGCATCCCTATCAAATGCTACTGGACGCCCGACCACTTTAGATATCCAAGTAAAGGGCTCGTCGTCATCAGGCAGTGCGTTAGCATAAAATTCACGCACTGTTGCTATGTCGTAATGCTCCAAGGGATTAATCAACCGATCCCATTTCTTAGTGTCAATCAACCCGGCAAAAGATCTGTTCATGCCCTGTGGGTTGATTAGGAATCGCTTCTCCGGAAGAATTTTCCGCTTCTACAGAGCGACGTACCTGGCGGCCTGCTTCGGGCTGACAAACTTATCTGTATCAAACTGGATAGGCACAGTCCGGGAAGTAGTCGCTCCCTTTCTTTTCTTAGACGCTCCAGACCTTGATTCCATCTGCAAAATATGAAAGGAAACAACACACACCAAACAAACAGATTAGACAGCAAAGCCATTTTTCAAAAGACTGTCAGGCTCGCTGCTGCTTCGCCTAGCGAAGTGGCAGCGAACGCTCGCCCCAGGTTCGCCTAGCGAGTGCTAGCGAACCTTACGGGTTTTTGGGGTTTTCAGCATGTTCAAAGAATATTTCCCAAAACCCATACTCTAATGGTTCCAACATCAGAACCTAATGATTTATCAATTAAATAACCGTTCTATGCTATTGGGGATTACATATTTACATTCAAAACCTAAAATCCCCAATTCCAACCTAAAATCCCAATTTGCAAAACCGAAAATCCCACATGCAAACCCAAGGTTTCCCATACCACAACTCATCCTAATTGACATTCAAATTGGAAATATAAAGTTCAAACAAAAAGAAAATGTAGTAGGGCAAACCTTAGTTACAGTGATTTGATTGAAATGAAGTGAGCAGGGTTTGCAATGGACCGAATAGAGATGGAGTGTTAGTGAGAGTGATGCAAATGAGAGAGTGTGGAGAGCTCTGTAAAAATTTTCTCAGCAGGGTTGCAAAACAGCAAAGTTGTGTTAGGGCAAAAATGAGTGCCCTGCTGAGATTTAAATAAGTGCTGTCATGCAGCGCTCGCTGCTGCTTCGCCTAGCAAGCAGCTAGCGAGTCTGCTCGCTACTGCCTCGCCTAGCGAGCAGCTAGCGAGTATGACAGCAAATACCTTTTCAAAGGCAGCAATTCATGTTCAGACAGCATGGTTAGCACTAGGAATCCCAACACAACACAACACAAAAAACAGTAAATACTTACAATGTTGGGGTGCCTCCCAACTAGCGCTTGTTTAACGTCGGCTAAGCTCGACGGTGCGATGCTCACAGAGGAGCATCAAGTGGTATAGCACAGCTCTCGCGATCCACATGACCGCCGAGATAAACTTTCAACCGTTGGCCATTCACGGTCCAACTATCTTTCTTGTCTATGTCTTCAATGACAATAGCCCCGTACTCCTTCACCTCTTTCACCCGAAATGGCCCGGACCATTTTGATTTCAACTTCCCGGGAAACAATTTCAACCTGGAGTTGAACAATAGGACCAACTATCCGGGCACAAATTCTTTGCTTCGGAGCTTCTTGTCGTGGTACTTTTTGCCTTTTCTTTGTACAACCAACTTGAGTGGTATGCGGCATTGCGCATCTCTTCCAACTCAAGTAGTTGCACCTTCCTTTTGTCACCGGCCAACTCATTTTCAAAATTTAAAAATTTTAGGGCCCACAAGGCTTTGTGCTCCAATTCAACCGGCAAGTGGCAAGTTTTACCAAACACCAATTGAAAGGGAGTTAGGCCAATTGGAGCTTTAAAGGCCGTACGGTAGGCCCATAATGCTTCGTCCAATTTTTGGGACCATTCCTTTTTTGAATTAGACACGGTTTTTTCGAGGATTCTCTTAATCTCACGATTAGAGACCTCAGCTTGCCCGTTAGCCTGTGGGTGATACGGAGTTGTCACCCTATGCGATACACCGTAATGTTTTAAAATAGTTTCCAAAGGTGCATTACAAAAGTGTGACCCTCCGTCACTTATCAATACTCGGGGGTTTCCGAAACGTGAAAATATGTTTTTCTTCAAAAAATTTATCACCGTTTTCGCGTCCGCCCGAGGTGAGGCAATCGCCTCAACCCACTTAGAAACGTAGTCTACTGCGACAAGCATATACTCGTTCCCATAAGAGGGTGGGAATGGTCCTACAAAATCGATGCCCCAACAATCGAATACTTCGACTTCTTGTATATTTTGGAGAGGCATCTCATCTCTCTTGCCAATTCCACCGCTTCTTTGGCAACTATCACAACTTTGCGCATGGGTGTGTGCGTCTTTGAAAATAGTGGGCCAATAAAATCCCGATTGGAGGATTTTAGTGGCCGTTCTCACCCCATTGTAATGCCCTCCGTAAGGCGAGTTGTGACAATGCCAAAGGATGCTCTGCGCTTCATCGCCAGTAACGCATCTCCTTAATAGGTTATCACTACCCAACTTAAACAAGTATGGGTCATCCCAAACATAATACTTCGCATCCGAAAGGAACTTCCTTTTTTGGTTCGAAGTTAGGTCGGAAGGTACAAAACCACTAGCCTTGTGGTTCGCAAAGTCTGCAAACCACGGCCTAACTTGAACTTTAAACAGTTTTTAATCAGGAAATTCTTCCCGGATTTCCTTTTCAGACGCGGTAACCTCCACATTCACTAAGCGGGATAAATGATCCGCTACCAAGTTTTCCGACCCCTTCTTGTCTTTTATTTCCACATCAAATTCTTGTAACAAGAGGATCCAACGGATGAGCCTTTGCTTCGAATCCGGTTTGGTTAGCAGATATTTAATCGCCGCGTGGTCGGTATACACTACGACTTTAGACCCTACAAGATAAGACCTAAACTTTTCTAGCGCATACACTATTGCAAGTAGTTCTTTTTCCGTAGTGGCATAGTTTATTTGAGCCTCGTTAAGAACCTTACTTGCATAATGTATCGCATGAAAATTTTTATCTTTTCTTTGGCCAAGTACCGCTCCAACTGCGTAGTCGCTCGCATCACACATTAGTTCAAAATTTTCATTCCAATTGGGAGCGACTATTATTGGAGCGGTAACCAATTTTTCTTTTAAAGTTTCGAAAGCTTGCAAACAATCATCGGTCAAGAGAAATACCTGGTCCTTAGCGAGCAAATTGCTCAAAGGCTTAGCCACCTTTGAGAAGTCCTTGATAAAGCGCCGATAGAACTCGGCGTGCCCCAAAAAGCTACGGATGCCCTTCACATTCATCGGAGGAGGTAATTTTTCTATCACTTCAACCTTAGCTCTATCTACTTCAAGCCCCCTTCTAGAGACTTTGTGGCCTAGCACGATCCCCTCGGTCACCATGAAGTGACACTTCTCCCAATTAAGCACCAAATTGGTCTTCACACATCTCTCCAACACCGTTTTCAAGTTCTCCAAGCATTGACTAAAAGACCCACCAAATACCGAGAAGTCATCCATGAAGACTTCCATTGTTTTCTCTATCAGATCGGCAAAAATGGCTTGCACACATCGTTGGAAAGTCGTCGGTGCATTGCACAGCCCAAAGGGCATTTTTCGGTATGCGAACACTCCAAACGAACACGTGAAAGCCGTCTTCTCATGATCGGTCGGGTCAACCGCAATTTGGTTGTACCCGGAGTAGCCGTCCAAAAAATAATAGTATTGTTGGCCCGATAGTCTTTCGAGCATTTGATCCATAAATGGGAGTGGAAATGGTCCTTTTGAGTCGCGGTATTCAACCGCCTATAATCAATACACATTCTCCACCCCGTTGCAACTTTAGTGGGGATCAATTCATCCTTGTCATTCCGGATTACGGTAATCCCCCCCTTCTTCGGAACAACGTGCACAGGACTAACCCACGGACTATCCGAGATCGGGTAAATCATTCCCGCATCCAATAGCTTTACAACTTCCTTTCGAATAACCTCCTTCATGGTAGGATTTAAGCGGCGTTGTGGTTGAGCCACCGGCTTAAAATCCTCCTCCATCAAAATCTTGTGCATACAATAGGATGGACTAATTCCTTTTAGATCGGAAAGAGTCCAACCCATGGCTTCTTGATTTGTTTTTAGCACAATGATTAGACGGGCTTCTTCTTCATTTGTCAAAAGGTTGCTTATGATGACCGGCTTTGCCTCGGTCTCATCTAGGAATACATATTTCAAAGTAGAGGGTAGCACTTTCAATTCAATTGGCGCTTTTTCGTCAATAACCTCCTTTTTCAAGTTTTCCTCCTCTACTTCCCATGGTTGTAGGTCGTCTAAACTATCAAGTTCCTTTAAGCATTCCTCAAGAGCTAGCTCTTCTTCAACAGTGAAAACCTCCAATGAGTCGTCAAGAGCTAACTCCATAGGAGATATCTCATGAATATGCTTTGAAACCTCCATAATAGCGTCTTCGATCACATCGATGCGAAAGCTATCATTTCTATCTTTTGAATGCTTCATTGCCTCGAATAGATCGAATGTAACTTCCTCATTTTGAACTCTCACCTTCATTAAACCGTCGTCAACATCTATCATCATTCGCGCGGTCTTCATGAACGGTCGGCCCAAGATGAGCGGAGCATCATCATCTTCCTCCATATCAATAACAATAAAATCGACCGGGAAAAAGAATTTGTCGACCTTCACCAAAACATCTTGGGCTACGCCATAAGGATGGGTCGTCGACTTATCCGCCAATTGCAACGTCATTCGGATGGACTTAATCTCAATGTTGCCAAGTCTCTTGATAATTGACAAAGGTATAAGATTAATGCTTGACCCCAAGTCAATAAGTCCTTTCCCGACATAGACGTCACCAATTTTAACCGGCAATGTAACTCTTCCCGGATCAACCTCTTTCTTAGGAAGCGTCCTTTGAATAATGGCACTACAACTCGCATCAAGGACGGTGGTCTCCGGTTCCGTATACCTCCGCTTTTTTGTTAGTATGTCCTTCATGAATTTGGCATACTTGGGCATTTGCTCCAAGGCTTCGGCAAACGGAATGTTGATTTGCAACTGTTTAAAAATATCCATGAACCGGGCGTAATGCCGTTCATTCTCCCTTTTGGACGGGGCATGAGGATAAGGAAGGTTTTGGATTGGAGTAGCGCTCACTACCTCCTTTACCTTTGCAACTCTAGCACTCTTCCATCTAGGCTTTTTCACTACCTCCCTTGTTACCTCATCACTTGTATTTTTCTCAATCTCCACACCTTTTTTCTTTTCAACTTCACCATTATTTTTATTCTTTTCAACTTCTTCACCCTCACTCCACTCTCCTACTTCACCATCAACATTTTCCTCCAATATTTCCTCCTCAATTTCTTTCTCTTTCTCTCTTTGTTCACTCTCAACTCTTTTTTTATTCTCACTATCCAACTCCCTCCCACTTCTCGTCATGATCGCCTTACAATGCTCCTTAGGATTTGTTTGCGTGTTTACCGAAAAGGAAGGACCAGTTTGTTGTTCCGCGAGTTGCTTGGCAAGTTGCCCAACTTGAGTCTCGAGATTTTTTATAGCCGCGTCATTGCTCTTTTGATTGGCCATTGACATTTGCATGAATTGCGTCAATGTCTCTTCTAACTTAGAATTGACGACCGACGGTTGTTGAGATTGATATGGATTTTGGGGAGGGTTTTGACGGCTAGAAGAACCACCTCCATAACCTTGGTTATGATAATAGTTGCTTCTAGGTTAGAACCCCTGGTTCCCTTGGAATTGTTGTTGATTTTGAGGGTGCGGTTGATAAGGTTGTTGTTGTTGTTGTCTCGGTTGATAGTCCCGTTGATTGGCCATGTAGTTTACTTTGTCAAAAACGGGAGGTGGACAAAATCCGGTGTCATGTTCACCTTTACAAAGTTCACAACAAGCTATTTGTTTAGCTTTTGACGGTTCTCTTAACTCTTTAATTTGTTGCGTTAAGAGTTCCACTTGTTGTGAGATGAGCTTATTTTGGGCAAGGATGGCATCGTTCGTCCCTAGCTCAAGCACTCCCGACTTCTTCAAAGAGTTTCCTCGACTTTGACTCTGAAGATCATTTAAAGCCATTCGATTTATGATGTTCGTGGCTTCTTCGGCACTTTTTGACAATAAAGAACCACCCGAGGTCGCATCCAACAACGTCTTGCAGTTTGGTTAAAGTCCATTTTTGAAAATATGGATTTGAGTCAATTCATCAAATCCATGCCCTTTACATTTCCGAAGCATGGACTTGAATCTTTCCCACGCTTCATTTAATGATTCACTGGTTCCTTGTGAAAACACCGAGATGGCCGTCTTGGATTCCATGAACCGGTTATGGGAGAAGAATCTTTCGATGAATTTCTCTTCTAACACGTTCCAGTCTGTCATTACGGCTGGTGTTTGATCTAGGTACCAATCCTTTGCTTTACCGAGCAAAGCGTGGGGAAATAATCGTCTGAACAACGGAAGCTCCTGAGCCTGATCCACTCCGGCAGCCAATGCTATCTCATAAAATTTTGTGAGAAAGGCAAATGGGTCTTCATGGTCCATTCCGGTGAATGGACTTCCATATAATAAATTTAGAGTTCCCGTTTTCATCTCAGCTTGCCTTCCTGTGTGGTTGGCAAACTGAGCGGTGTTCCTTGGACTATTTCTGCATGGAGTAGAAATAGGTGGTGGTGGTGGTTGCTCCATGTTTGGTATGAATGGTGATGGATTTGTGGTCGAAGAACTTTCTCCTTGCTCTTGGCGTTGTCTAGCCTGTTGCCTCCTACGTCTCGTTTTGCTATTGAGCCTCCTTGCGGTTCTCTCGATCTCGGGATCAAAAAGAAGTTCGTCCACAGGGATTTGCCCTCGCATAAAACGTAAGCTGCACACTAAACCAAACAAATTACAAGCACAAGTCAAAAATTCACAAGCTAAAACTTAAACAACCATTGCGATGCTCGCAATATCAATTTACAATCCCCGGCAACGGCGCCATTTTGTTAGTTGTAATTTTAAGTGTCGGGTTTTTGTTATCGTATCCACAGGGATTGTAAGATATCACCGCCGTTCGATGGTTGTATTAATCTTAGCTCAATGTAACAATAGGGTTTTGGTTGGTTGTCACGTTATCTTGCATAAAAAGGTAATAAAATGCGGTAAAAGTTTTGGTTTGAATAAATGAGAAATATTGCCAAAGTTAGGGTTTGATGATCACTTTGCATGTATTTGTTCGGTCAACAATCTTATAAACTCCTTTAGATGATAAATCATTTCACAAAGTCCTCCCAATATGTTTCTCTCAAACACACATTGTGAGTTTTCCCATTTTGATCCATTGTTTCTCTCGAACACAATCTATCAAAATGACAACTTTTTGGTTCAACCTTATGGTGAACAAAATCATTCATTACTATCTCTAGCTAACAAACAAGATTGGATGAAAACCTAGGTCAAGAGTTGGTAAACATCTCTCGATCATAAACCAACACAAAGAGTTTTAAATAGAAACAAAGTTTTCATCATATATTCACCATTAAAGAGTTTACACATGAAGATCCTTACATTTACACACAAAGCTAGTAATCACCTACATCTAACCTTGACAAATGGAGGACTTAGCTACTCATTTTCATGGTAGCTTGGTCGGCAAGTTTCGGAAGAAGGTTGATCAACATCCAAGTCGGATAATCGAGATTGGATGGGAATCCACCTTCTTTTTGTAGAAGATGGTTACAAGATGAAGAGAAATGAAATCTAGGGCATAAAAGATCCTAAGAACAATGCTGGAAAATATCTCTCAGAAAGTACAAAAATGGAAAAATTAGGTAAAACTAAGGTATGGCTCTCAAAAGTGGCACTTGCTACTTATAGAGTAGTACTGGGCTGTCATGCTCGCTAGGCGAGCAGAATGGCTCGCCTAGTGAGGGTCTAATTGAGGCACAAGAGACACCTGCGCCCAGAGACACAGTCTATCTCAGACTGTCATGTTCGCCTAGCGAACAAAACCTTCGCCTAGCGAAGGGCACGCTTCAACCTTCGCCCCAGCGAGGTTGAAAGGTTTGGCTACTGGAATGCTCGCTGGGAACTCGCTAGAGCCTCGCCTAGCGAGTGAGTGCTGGCTGCGCTTTTCATCAAAACTGAACGAACTCGCTACCACCTTCGCTAGCAGCTCGCCTAGCGAATTTATTGATATTTTACTGGAGCTTTTCGCTGGGCGCTCGCCTAGCGAGTGCTTCGCCACAGCCCTCGCCTAGCGAGCAGGCTGATGAATGCTTGATTTCTTTGGTTCCTTTGCCAACTTTCTTGTGTCTTCATTTTCAATTATTTCATGCCTTCTTCCTGCACAATAACACACAAATCAAAGGTACCAAGATCGTTTATCAATGTATTGCATTTCATGTTAAAACAAAGATGGTTTTGACAATTTAGCAAGGAAATAGAGTGAAAGATACCCTTAATTGATAGCTCAAATAAGCACTTTTGGGTATCTAACAGTCGGGCAGCAAAAGGAATGTGGGATCCCTTCGGCGTAACCAAAACAGCACCAACTCCACTACCATTCACGTTAACGGCCCCATCAAACATCAGAATCCATTCGGACTCGGGGTCAGGCCCCTCCTCCGGGATAGGTTCCTCACAATCTTTCGATTTGAGAAACATGATGTCCTCATCAGGGAACTCAAATTTCATCGGTTGATAATCCTCAATGGGTTGCTGGGCGAGGTAATCGGACAATACACTCCCCTTTATTGCTTTTTGAGAAGTGTACTGGATATCGTATTCAGTCAAAATCATTTGCCATCTCGCAACCCGTCCGGTCAATGCTGGCTTCTCAAATATATACTTGATCGGGTCCATCTTGGAAATCAACAAAGTGGTATGAACCAGCATATACTGTCTCAGTCGGCGAGCAGCCCATGCCAAAGCGCAACAAGTTTTCTCGAGCAGTGAATATCTTGTTTCACAGTCGATAAACTTTTTGCTAAGGTAGTAAATTGCATGCTCTTTTCGACCAGACTCGTCATGCTGCCCCAGTACACACCCCATAGACCCCTCGAGGACTGTCAAGTACAGAATTAATGGTCGTCCCTCCACAGGAGGCATCAGAATCGGAGGCTCCTGCAAATATTCTTTTATTCTTTCAAATGCCTCTTGGCAATCATCATTCCACCTGACCGTTTGATCTTTTCTCAACAACTTGAATATGGGTTCACACGTGGCTGTTAGATGAGATATGAACCGTGAAATGTAGTTCAATCTACCTAAGAAACCACGAACCTCCTTTTCTGTTCTCGGTTCAGGCATTTCTTGTATCGCTTTTACTTTAGCAGGATCAACCTCGATTCCCTTTTCACTTACAATAAACCCCAACAACTTACCGGACCGCACTCCTAAAGTGCACTTATTCGGATTCAACCTCAACTTGAATTGTCTCAACCGGTCAAACAATTTGGCCAAGTCTACCAGATGCCCCTCTTCTGTTTGGGACTTCGCTATCATGTCATCAACATAGCATTCGATCTCATGATGAATCATATCATGAAACAAAGTCACCATAGCTCTTTGATACGTGGCACCGGCGTTCTTGAGATCGAATGGCATCACCTTATAACAAAAAGTGCCCCATGGTATGATAAACGTTGTTTTCTCCATATCATCTGACGACATTTTAATTTGATTATAGCCAGAAAAGCCATCCATGAAGGAAAACACCGAGAATTGAGCTGTATTATCTACCAATACATCGATGTGAGGTAATGGGAATTCATCTTTCGGGCTAGCTCTGTTCAAATCCCGGTAGTCCACACACATCCTCACCTTTCCATCTTTCTTCGGTACCGGCACAATGTTCGCGACCCAAGGCGGATAATTAATGACAGCTAGGAAACCAGCATCCAACTGCTTTTGTACTTCCTCTTTGATTTTCATGGCCATCTCGGGTCGAGTTCTGCGCAACTTCTGCTTCACTGGAGGACAATCTTCTCTCAATGGCAACTTATGCACAACAATATTGGTATCCAACCCTGGCATATCTTGATAAGACCAGGCGAAGATATCAACATACTCTTTCAACAGTGCTACCATTCTGCTCTTGACATTCACCTCTAAAGCGGCCCCAATTTTTACTTCCTTTCTGACCTCCTCGGTACCCAGATTCACAATCTCAACTTGCTCCTCGTACGGTTGAATCACCTTCTCCTCTTGTTTCAACAACCTGGCTAACTCTTCCAGCAGTTCACAATCTTCTTCGCCTTCTTCTTCGGCATGATAGATCGGGTTGTCGAAGTTATATGAGGGTGTAACAGAATTGTTATCAATGAGATCCGGAGAATGATCGCATCTGCATGAATATTGATTCATGCATTGCTTTAGAGTCAGCACGAGACAAATTAAAAGGAAGAAAAATGAAAATAAACATTGCCATTTTTATTTTATTTTTATTAAACTGCAAAAATAAATGAAAAACAAGGAACACCGCTTTTAATGCGAAAAACATCCGTTTATTAATGATGCAAATGTTGCAAAATGAAACATATGAGGTGGCCCTTACAATGGACCATCACGTTTCGGGCAAAACGTGTGGCTTTCATGCAAACAGAATTAACAAACAGAAATATTACTCTTCACGCAGAGTGACAGTGATGATCTTTTTGGCCTTCCAGTTCTGGATCTCCATCCCTGGTACGCACGGTTTTATCCACGAGTCGAGCTCGCAGTCACTATCAGTCTCTTCACCCACCGCACAGACGCGATCTGGATCGAGCATTCCAGCACTGGTGAACGTGAACGGTTGGCGACGACCTCTATTCTGTCAAGACGAGCCTTGGCCCGACTGATAACCAATCTCAAACCTGTCCTCTTTCGCCGCAATGTCTATCATTCTTCCCCAACCTGGGGCCTCTCCACTCTTCACCACTTCTACAGCCTGTCTATAAGAAGCAATGGACGGCTTCTTCTCTTTCTCAGCAGAAATTGCATTCTCCACCTTGACGGTTTCAAACGCCTGACTCGGTGTTTCAAATATTTCACCGTCCATTTCTACATATTTGAATGATGACAACTGGCTGACAAAAATATCCTCCTCTCCACAAACCGTTATGACCTACCCATCCCAGATATACTTTAACTTCTGGTGTAAAGTCGAAGTTACTGCTCCAGCAGCGTGTATTCACGGTCGACCCAACAAGCAACTGTATGCCGGTTGAATGTCCATGACATAGAACACATACTTGAACACCTCGGGACCAATCTTCACAGGGAGCTCAACTTCCCCAAACACAACCCTCTTAGAGCCATCAAACGCTCTAACCACCAAATCAGTCGGCCTCAAAACCACTCCTTCGCAGTCCAACTTAGCCAAGGCCTTCTTAGGCAACACATTGAGTGACAAGCCTGTATCAACCAGAACATGCGAAAGCACGGCTCCTTTACACTCCATCGCAATGTGTAATGCCTTATTGTGATTACGCCCGTCCACAGTAAGATCGAGATCAGTGAAACCCAACCCATGGCTGGCATTGACATTTGACACCACTGTCTCCAACTGATTGACCGTAATCTCCTGCGGGACATAGGCCCTCTTCAAGATTTTTAACAAAGCATCTTTATGGCCTTCTGAACTCAGCAGCAAAGATAAGATTGAAATCTTGGACGGAGTCTGCTGCAAATGATCAACAAGTTTGTACTCAGACTTCTTGATAATCCTTAAAAACTCCTCGGCCTCAGCATCAAGCTCATTCTCCGGCCCAACAGGCGCCGGTGCCGCTTTAGGAGTACCCTCATTCACCACCTGTTTACCTTTTGCCCTGGCTAAAGCCTCGGCCTTATCTCTCTGTTCTTTTTCTCCATCTCCACCTCTCAACATATCAGGCGCAAACAACCTTCCGCTGCGAGTGAAACCACTAAGTCCGACATTATCCACCTTTGAAACGGTGATATCACTTGCAGCCTGATCTTCCCTCTTTTCTCCATTACAATACACCTCCCCACCATAGTCCCACGGCACAGCATCATCATTTTCATACGGAATAGGTCCAGGCATCGTGATGGTAACCGGAGCCGCATTTGCCGGTACTGACAAGTGGACAGGATCAAAATAAATGGTTATTGTTGAAACATCCTCCTTCTCCAAAGCAAATTTCTCAAATCGGAGGCTTCCCTCATCTATCATCTTCTGAACCGTCTCCCTCAACATTACACACCCATTTGTAGTGACAGTGCAAGCAGCACAACAATTATCACAACCAGAAAAAACTCCACTCTTCATCAGATGTCTCTTGATCACAGAAATTGGAGTCCTCAACTGATCCACATCCGTCACCTCTATTTTTCTTTCATCCTCAGAAATAGCATTCACCCCCATCTGACCATGCATCGGCATGGGATTAGCATTAACATTCGGCGATGGTGCAAAATTGATGGCTTTGGAATCCACCAGGTCTTGAACCACATGTTTAAAGGCCTTACAACCCTCAATATTGTGCCTGGGAGCACCAGAATGTAATTCACACTTGGCGTTCTCATCATAATTGGCAGGCCTCTGATCTGGTCTTAACGGAGCCAACGTCCTCAACTGAACCAACCCAAGATCCTTCAACTTCTTAAACAAAAGAGCATACGTCATGGGTGGCCTATCAAACTGACGATCTGCCATCCTTCCCCTAACTTGGTACCCAGCTCTCTGTGTTCTCTGTTGAAATGGCTGTTGTTGCTGTTGCTATTGTGCGGGTTGATTATCAGCAGGAATCATTACTGCAGCAGTATGCTGGTAGTAATGATTCCTACCGTGTCCTTTCTGGGCATACACAACACTCGATTCACCCTCCTTCTTGCGCTGACCATTACCAAAGGGCTTCTTTACTCCATACGACGGAGCATTTCCCTGTATTTTTCCCATTCTCAGCCAGCTTTCAATCCTCTCACCAGCCACTACTATATCTGCAAAGCCGGTAACCGGACATCCCACCATCCTTTCAGCAAAAGTCCCCTGAAGGGTACCCATGAACAAATCCGACATCTCCCGATCCACCAATGGAGGTTGAACTCTGGAAGCCAACTCTCTCCATCTTTGCGCATACTCTTTAAACCCTTCATTCGGCTTCTGAGACATACCCTGCAACTGGGTATGACTTGGTGCCATGTCAGCATTAAATTGGTACTGTTTGAAGAAAGCATCCCCCAAATCCTACCAGCTCTTAATATCTGATGATCTCAACTTGGTGTACCACTCAAGAGACCCACCAGATAAGCTATCCTGGAAGAAGTACATCCAGAGCTTCCGATCCATGGTGTAGGCAGATATCTTTCAGACAAAGGCCTGAAGGTGAGTTTCCGAGCAAGAACTCCCATTGTACTTATCAAACGTGGGCACTTTGAACTTCTGTGGAATCACAATCCCCTCAACCAGCCCCATGTTTGTCATATTAATAATCCCAGGAGAGGTATGGCTTTCCAGAGCCCTGATCTTTTCTGCTAGTACCTGAATCTCTTTATTCAGCGGTTGAACACCATATTGACTGAACTGCTCATTCAGCGTAGAGAACTGATCCTCTTCTTTATCCTCCACGGCCCCAAAGAAAGGAGGAAACTGAGTGTCCTTCAGAGTGTTGCCCACAGGGCCTAGTCCACCGCCTGCAGCAAAACCAAAACCACCACCATTATTGAGGACTACACCAGCAGTAGTTGCCTTCCTTCTGGGATCGCCACCATCCCTAGAACCACCAGGACCATTGTTGGAGGTACCCTCTTGATTATTGCCACTATTGGCAACCGAAGCCCGCTTAAACTTCTCCACTTTATCAGCGAGTGCTTTCTGCCCCAAGGCGAACCCTTGCATGGCGTTGATCAACTCACTCATCTTCTCTTTCAGCTCGAGAATGTCAGCGTTGGGTGGATCCATCATTCTGGGTTTGTTGCGTCTGGTAAAGTATCTGTGCGGACGAGCTACATGCAGAGGAATGACTCGGCGTGCGCGAGCAATGATTCCTGAGTCAATCAAACATGTTAGATACTGACACCTTTAAAATAGAAGACACGTTATTATGATTCATGCATGAATGTAATGTCTATCCGTATGAGGAACATTCTGTCCTTCGATCCTGGCTTCATTGAGATGGATAATAATTTGACAACAACATTCTGACATAAATCATCTGGCTTCGCCGTACGGAACGGAAAGTTATGAAGATATCTCTCAACCAGGATCTCAATCAAGAATGTACCCTGGATATGGATAAACATGAGTTAGATGCGGGTGAATGCAAAATGGGAATGATGCAGATGCATGAATGCAATGCATAGTGCCATCCTCCAAGACATCTGAACACCAACTGTACTGGATTCCGGTCTCTGAACTGATCGCAACCATCCAAGGGATTAAGTAACCACAAATTCAACTCGGGGGTTCTGAAATAAACGGAACCGGAGGATACATCACCATCATCACAGGAAAGTCACTGAACGGATAGCAACCAGATCATCTGAACAAGTAACCTCAAATCCAACTCAGGGGACCCGAAATAAACGGAACCCGCTCATAAATACCACGGACAAAACTCCGGCGTCTCAGAAATAAATACATAAATCCAACTTATAAATAGAACCCAAATTACGGACCGAACCAAAGTCACCATCAAAGAGTCACCAACAGAACCTGTACCTGTAGGAATCAAACCCCTCCCCTCACAGGTGAATTCTAATAAGGTCATCTTAAGGCGGATAATGGTCTCGACGATCGGACAAGATACTCAACCGGTTTGCCCTTTCGGGTGTGCCGTGCAGCTCTCATAAGATCATCTAAACCAAAGATCCGGGAAAGAACGGTCGCCGAAGTCAACAACTCAAAAGAGGTAACCCAACCATAGTGGAAACTCCACAAGGAGGGGCTCTCTCAGAAGAACCTCGTCCGGCTGTGGTATGTCACGTCTCAACATCATGTTGATCCAACATAAGCAGAGATATGAGACCACACTAATCCTAGGTGTATACTCGGGCTTTGGGTTTTAGCCCCACTCAGAACACCCACCCCCAAATCAGAGAAATCACACCTGTCCAGAATCCAGCACAATGATAATATGATGCATGCAAACATATATGCAAATATATACAATCACAGTATAATAATCACAAATGCAATAAATAAGCAGTAAAAGCAACCCAAACTACCCTAAAAACTACGCTAGAGAGCGCTAGGATTGACTCGCTTAAGGAAGATGGACCATCAAGAGGTCAACTTCATTACCCAGCAGAGTCGCCAGCTGTTGCAACGCAAAAAACAACTGGCGGGAAAAATACAGAGTCGCCACCGACGCTATTCATCCTATGACGGAAAGGGAGTGCAGGACTAACCTAAGAAAGGGAAAGGAACGGTCTTACGACCAGAGATTACAAGGTACGGGAGTCGGTTACGCAAGGGGAAGGTGTTAGCACCCCTCACGTCCACCGTACTCGACGGGATCCACGCTCAAAAGATAGCTCAAAGGAAAGGAAAAAGAGTTGCTAATAAACTGCTCAAAGAAATTGCACAAACTGGAATAATAAACAGGTGAAAGAGAGAAAGAAAACGGAGGAAGTGGACTCGGCAGGATATCGCATCCTGGGCCTACGTAGTTTGTCAGAAACAAACATCAGAGTCAACGTAGTTCGGGAAAAGGAGACATGCTCGCTAAGACATCGTGTCCTATGCCTACGTATCTTCTCTATCCAGAGAAGAATCAGAGCACTCGTAGCTCGGCTAACGCACGCCGAAACAAGACACCAAAAAGAGACGCTGAGACGTCAAAAGAAACACCCATAAGGAAACGGAATGCCAATACATGGACTTACACCCGACTCCCAACAACAACAAACAAAAGGAAACAGAATGCCAATATATGGACTTATATCCGACTCCTAACAATAACAAAAAAACAGGAAACAGAATGCCAATACATGGACTTACATCCGACTCCTAACAATAACCAACAAAAGGAAACAGAATGCCAATACATGGACTTATATCCGACTCCTAACAATAACCAACAAAAGGAAACAGAATGCCAATACATGGACTTATATCCGACTCCTAACAAATAACAAACGCTAACCAGCGAGCACCAAAGATGAACCCCAAATGATAACAATCATCACAAATGAACCCCAAAGATGAACCCCAAATGAATAACAAGCATCACAAATGAACCCCAAAGATGAACCCCAAATGAATAACAAGCATCACAAATGAACCCCGAATATGAACCCCAAATGAATCTCAAAGATGAACCCCAAGTGAATGACAAACACCGCGAATGATCCCCAATATGAACCCCAAGTAACAACAACCGTCACAGATGAACCCCAAATGAATAACAAGTAACCAAAGTGAACCCCAAATGATACAGGTAAACCCCCAATATGAACCCCCAATATGAACCCCAATACGAATCTCAAAGATGAACCCCAAGTGAATGACAACCGTCACAAATGAACCCCGAGATGAACCCCAAGTGAATAACACTCGTCACAAATGAACCCCAAAGGTGAACCCCAATATGAATCTCAAAGATGAACCCCATAAGGTATAAACATACCACCCACGCCCATGCTGGACAGACAAGTACTCACACCAAAACAAATAAAAGGGTGAACAAACAGAGACTCAAAAAAAGAAAAGGGTGCCCGGAGAGATTGCTCACAACCTCCTGCCTACGTATCTCATCTGGTATGAGAATCAGGGCGACGTAGTTCCCCTTAATAGGGGTAAAACATTCTCCTAACCAGAGACCAGGGAGACAACAAACTAATAGGGAGACTTAGACTCGAGCCTAATAGTTGTCATGCCATCAATATCCCTAAGTTGAGGTCTCTAACATGCATTCAACTTCCTCAGAAGTCAATCATACAACTCCTACAGAAATGGAGATGAGAATAGGAAAGCAGATAAACACACCAGCACAAGTGAACAAGCATCACACACTATATCCATACCAGAGGCCCAAACAATGGGTGGGCTTTAGTCAAGAGGGGTCATATCAACCTCGACAAACAAGTCAAACTGTAAGGGTAATCAACTGGGCTCTTAACCACTGACATTGAACGTCATGGTGAGCAGATCAAAATGGTAATGAGGATGAGACCTCATAGCTCTTAACCCTGGCCAGGGTGAGCTCATGACAAAGAAAGCGTGGGTATCCAGAAAGTGGGATCCTATTCCACTTGACAGACTCTGGACAAAGATCTGGGGCACATGTTCAGAAGCATCAGCACGTAGTGTGAGCATAAAGAACGACACACTGAATAACGGGGGATTGGCTACTAATCCCTTTTATCCGTCAATTGCCTCTTCTCTTGGAGGTCTTATCAAATATCACATGCCTCTTCTTGGAGGTCTTTGGGGCACAATTTTAAACAAACACAAACAGAGCCTCTGAAGGAGGACTTGCCAGCAAAATGCCTGCCAAAAAGGTGACAGGACTTCCAGACTACATGAAGTAAGAAGCTAACTACCTGAGTGGTGTATCAACCACAATCCAATGCTCAAGCAAGATCAAAAGCAGGCAAGCAACTAAGGTAACTGTACAAAGACTAAACAGTTAGTACTTCAGTCATAAAACCAGAAAACAAACAGTGAAACCCTCTGATAGTTACACAATTCAATGCATAAGTGCTCTAGCACTCAAAGGAGCTCATGAGCTCACCACATCAATTAAAACCTACAAAACAAACATAGGTTAGAACTCAATGCATCTCACAAGGTGAGAGCAAACCCAATCATCAATGATGAGTATCCAAACCTGAAACACAAGACAAGGTTAGTTTATGTACAAAACCCTAGTGCAAAGACAAGGTTCAAAACCTAACCAAATAACCAAACCAGAACCCAATCTTCTACACATTATACCTTCAAACACTCCCTAAAATGTCCTCAAAAGGACCATCATCAAATCAATAAGCAATTTCCTCAAATGGCCTATGTAATGCAAGGACAAAAAATGTGCACAAAATGAACTTCCTACTTAGAAAATTCACATCAAATCAGAAATGCATGCAATGACTTTGATATTTTTTGTACATGTTCTTCATGTCATGAACAATCAATATGCAAAAGATCAAATCTAGAAAGGTTCAAATGATATATGAACAAAAATGCAACAATTCAATGTCAAAAATGTGACACAAATTGTCACACTTTTCTCTATGTGTCAAAAGTGATGATAACATATGAGAAAAATTCCAAACCAGTGACCAAAAATTCACATCATGTATGAATATTATGCATACAAAAATTGGATCAAATGGTTCAACATAGAGAATTTCACAAAGCATTGAATGCAATAGATCAAATTAGCATAATGTTCAATCAAAAATTCACAAATAAAAATCCAGACATCAACAATTCATGAGATTAACATAAAAAATAGTAGACATCAATACAAATATATGAAAAAATATTAGGACTCATTTGGATCATTTTGGCATTTTTTATGAATTTTCTAAAACAAACAAAATAATTGAAATAACATGAAAAAATGGAGGGACAAGAATAATTCAAATAAAGCCAGAAAAATCATGAATCGTTGGATGTGGCGCGCTCAGGAGATCAAAGGCTCTCATTCAAACAATCAAAATGCATTGTTTCATTAAACGACGTCATCAGCCCAATCAGCAGTCCAAGGCACGCGTGGCTCAGTCAAACGCTCCTCAACCAAATGCTTGTCCACGCATGAGCCACGCAACATACACAGTCAGCAAAACCCTAACCTCTTACAGACGCCAGAGCTACAGCTCCGATCGTCTTCTCCGATGAATGCACGGTGGCTCCCACGGCGGCGCCACCATGAAATTTTCCAGAACTTCACAAAATCCATACTATTCGAATCCTCTTCCAATGTAGATTCCAAATATGCTAATGGATCATCCTAATTCTCTATGAATTTTGCAAATCGAAGAGGAACATTTCTGAGATCTAAACTTCCAGTTAACCTAACTTCCTCAATTCTCACTCAAATTCAATTCTAAATACATATTCATAACCTATGCAACACGATCTTCACATCCATAACTTAAAAACAGCAAAAGGAGGAAGTGAATTTTGACTTACCTGAAATTGAAGCTTCTTGAAATCGTGCTCTCTCAAGCTCTAATGCTCCAGATCCACTCCTATACACTTGCCTTGAAGCTTTATGCAAAAAGCAGTGGTTGAAACCTCTTGATTCTACTTCAATTTCCAAATTCCATCAACATGATATTGCTCTTGCACTGCTCGAAATCTGGCTGAATTGCTCCAATCAATGGATGAATCTTGCTCAGTGAAGCATGAGGATCAAGATTATGCAAAGATCTTTGAGCTTTGTGTGCAGAAAAATGCAAATCGAAGAGAGAGAAAATTTGGAGAGTTTCTTGAATTTTGATCTCAAAAGTTAGTTATGGCAGTTATGGCTAGGGTTTTGGTATTTATATCTCATGCTAATCACAATGCTAATCCTCTTTTCCATTTGTTAATCAAGATTAGTGAGATATGAAGAATCTTGCAAAAATGCAAATGGAGTTCATAAGCCCATAATACACGTGCACAATGCCATGCTATGATCTCAATCCACTTAAGAACATCCAATGGTCATGATTTGAGTATTTGTTTGCTTGCATCTTAAGCCAAAAATGAATGTTGAATATTTTCTTCAATTTGCACATGTGTGAAATAATAAGCATACAAACTTTTCCCATGCATGGCAAAAGCACATTTGAGATGTCTTGAACATGAGAAGCATTTGGCCAAAAGAATGAACCAATTTGGAGCATTGTATCAAAAGTTATGCCATTTTGAATTTCCATGCACACTTTGTGATCAAATGACCATAACTCCTCAACCATTCATCTTATGGACATGAATTAGGACTTTTTAGAAAGGGGAGACAAAGATATACAACTTTCATGTTCAACAAAGATCCATTTGTAACATCCTTGATATTGAAAAGTCAAGTTGAAAGTGGACCAAAAACTTGCCAAATTAGGAAATCTTGAATTATAGGTCACTTTCCATTTTTAGTAACTTTTGCCATGACCTTTGAATCTTCAAGATGAATGTTTAAAATGATGAATGGACCCCATTTGAACATGATTGAGGTGTCTCAACTCATTTCCCCATCTCATAGCCCTCAGTTGACTGCATAATTGACTTTTTGATCCTCAAATGGTTGATAATCAATTCATAGAAACCCTCAGGCTTGAATCTCCTAACTTCTTCATCTTCTGAAAAGACTTTGGAGGATGACCTTCTTATTTCCATATGATATGAAAAATGCAATGCCTAATGCTCTAAGCATGAAATGCAATGTGTCAAACTAGTCTCAAGAAGAGGAGGGCAAATTTTGAGGTGTTACAAACGTATAGAAGGCGGATGGCGTATGTGCATAGATTATAGGAAGCTCAATAAGGAAACTAGGAAAGACCATTTCCCCCTTCCATTCATAGATCAAATGCTTGAGCGTCTTGCCAGACACTCTTACTTTTGTTATCTTGATGGATATTCTGGATTTTTCCAAATATCCATACACCCCGAGGATCAAGAGAAAACAACCTTTACCTATCATTACGAAACGTTTGCTTACAGACGAATGTCGTTTGGACTCTATAATGCGCCAGCTACTTTCCAATGTTGTATGATGTCAATCTTCGCAGATTATCTCGACGGAATTATGGAAGTATTCATGGACGATTTCTCGGTGTGTGGGTTTGACTTTGAGAAATCCTAGAGAGATGCGTAGAAGTTAACCTTGTGTTAAATTGGGAGAAGTGCCACTTTATGGTCAAAGAAGGCATAGTGTTAGGACATATAATATCTGAAAGAGGCATTGAGGTCGATAAAGCAAAGATAGAAGTTATAGAAAACCTTAACCCTCCTAAGATAGTTAGAGAAGTCCGTAGTTTTCTTGGACACGCCGGTTTCTACCGACGCTTCATCAAAGATTTCTCTAAAATAACAAAACCCCTGACCGGCCTTCTGATGAAAGACATTGAATTCATTTTCGATGAAAAATGTATCGAAGCCTTTAACCGTTTAAAATAAGCATTAATTTCAGAACCCATTCTACAAACTCCAGATTAGACTAAACCCTTCGAAATAATGTGTGATGCTAGCGATTTCGCTATAGGAGCTGTTTTAGGGCAAAGAAGAGATAAGAAAATACATGTAATATATTACACTAGTAGAACCCTAGATGCCGCTCAATTAAATTATACAACAACAGAGAAGGAACTCCTAGATGTAGTTTTCGCAATCGATAAATTTAGGTCTTATCTTGTAGGATCTAAGATTATAGTCTATACAGACCATGCATCTATCCGTTACCTTCTAAGCAAAAAGGATATGAAACCTAGATTACTCAGATGGATCCATTGACTACAAGAATTCGACTTATATATTAGAGACAAAAAAGGAACAGAAAACGTAGTTGTTGACCATCTTTCCAGACTAGAGCATTTGAAGCCAGACCGTTTACCTATAAATGATGATTTCACCTATGACAGATTGATAGCTAAGTTAGATATCGTTCCCCTTGAACCTGATAGGGACAACCTTGGGACAATTTCATAAATTAGCAGAGTACCATGGTACACTGATTTTGTGAACTATCTAGCCGCTGATATCATACCACCTGACCTCAACTATCAACAGAAGAAGAAGTTCTTTAAAGATATAAGACATTTCTATTGGGACAAACCACTCCTTTTCAAAAGAGGAACAAATAACATATTTTGATGTTGCATCCCAGAAGAAGAAGTCAGAAATATCATAGAGCATTGTCACTCTTCACCCTATGGTGGACATTCAAGCACATCCAAGACATATGCTAAGATCCTTCAAGCTGGTCTTTATTGGCCAACATTATGGCGTGATGTCCATACTTATATTTTCCAAAGTGACCGGTGCCAGCACGCTGGAAACATATCAAGACGTGACGAAATGCCTTTGAAAAACATCCAAGAAGTAGAACTATTTGACGTCTGGGGTATTGATTTCATGGGACCTTTTCCATCTTCGATGGGAAACAAGTACATTTTGGTAGTCGTTGACTATGTGTCCAAATGGATAGAAGCTATAGCCGCACCCACCAACAACACAAGAGTAGTCATCAATATGTTCAAGAATAATATTTTTCCCAGATTTGGAGTACCACAACTTGTCATAAGTGATGGTGGATCACATTTTATATCCAGGATATTTGATACTTAAGAAAATATGGAGTAAAACACAGAGTAGCAACACCATATCATCCCCAGACTAATGGTCAAGTGGAAGTATCTAACAGAGAGATTAAGCAGATCTTGGAGAAAACTGTTTCAATATCCAGAAAAGATTGGTCTGAAAAGCTAACAGAAGCACTGTGGGCTTACAGAACTGCTTACAAAACCCCTATTTGAACTACACCATACCAGTTGGTCTATGGAAAGTCATGCCACTTACCTTTTGAATTCAAGCACAAGGCATATTGGGCCATCAAGACCCTGAATTTGGATTACCTAGCATCTGGCAAGAAGCGAATCCTTGATATCCATAAATTGGAGGAACTCCTCCAGAACACTTACGAGAATGCCGTTATATACAAAGAAAGAACCAAAGCTTGGAATGACAAAAGGATTGTGAAAAAGGAATTTAATATAGGCGACTTTGTTCTCCTCTTCAATTCGAGATTACGACTTTTTCCAAGTAAGTTGCGTTCGAGATGGACATGCCCCTTTGAGGTTTCCAAAATCCTAAAATCAGGAGCAGTTGAAATCCGGATCAATTCCTGTAATCCGTTTATGGTAAATGGACAAAGACTGAAGCAATATCAAGGAGGTGACATCCCCACAGAATGCCCTGACCAAACTTTGATCGACCCTCTAGTTCCTACCTCTAACATATAAAGTTCGAATCGTCAAGCTAACGACGTTAAACAAGCGCTGTATGGGAGGCAACCCATGATTTCTTTTCCTTTGCTTTACTTTTACTATTTCAATTTATATTTTTATTTTATATATATATATATATATATATATATATATATATATATATATATATATATATATATATATATATATATATATATATATATATATATATATATATATATATATATATATATATATATATATATATATATATATATATATATATATATATATATATATATATATATATATATATATATATATATATATATATATATATATATATGTAGACTAACAGTTATAATATTTGCGATTTCAGGTGTCCTCTGTTTCTAACCAAATTTTTCAGGATGGAAAATTGCGACACTATGCCAGTAATCTTTCGTGACCCAGTTCAGGAGCAGCGCTACACCATGCTTTCCCATCGTCAAATGTTACCCACCAGATATCCTGTCTCGAGCTGCATGGAGGCATTAGGCATTGAGCCTAGTGTCAGGAATTTGTGCAATCAGTTGCAATGGGATGAATATACTGATGGGATGAATATACTGATGCGATGCATGTGACTTACAGGAACCTGACTTTGGAGTTCTTGAGCTCGCTGACCTACGAGCCCTATGTTGGTCACACTAGTGATGGTGGCTACATTAATTTCAGGTTATTTGGGACAGAATACACCTTCAACCACAAGCGTTTTGGGGACTTGCTTAGATTTCAGACTGCTTATGATGCTTCATCTGAGCTCCCCATGAGCTATTTCCTGAGCAGAGACGTTGAGAAGTTTTTGAGTGACATAACATGTAGAGGTAGCCCTGACCCTTCCACCCAAATCTCTAACAAGATCCATAATCCTACTTTCAGATACTGTCAGATGATCATTGCCCACACCTTCATGGGGAAGAGTGACCCTGATACGCATGTAAGTGCTGAATAGATCTTCTTCATGTACTGTACCACTCAGTCATGCCAGTAGATTGCGGAGCTTTCCTGATCGAGAGTCTATATCTCAATGCTCGCTCCGCTGTGAGCCCTATACACGTTGGAAGCACGGTGACTCATGTAGCCTCCGCCCTGGGACTTGATAGAAGACTATTTCACCTGACGTCTCACTGCAGCTACACCTTGATGGATATTGACTTCTGTCTAGACCGTGGCCTCAGAGGAGATCTTCTTTCCAACCGGATCAATATAGGCTCTTAATCGAGGGTGAGACTATTCACTGCTTCACTTTACCGGACCCTCAGGTAACTTGTGTTATTGATCAGGCCAACTGGGCCTACGCCATAGAAGGCCAAGGCAAGACAGTAGACGAGCCGAAAATCGCACCTATCAGAACCAAAGTCCGCACCAACAATCCAAATCTCCAGAGTCCAAGCATGCAGTCTGATGATAACATGAAATTATATCACATTTTAGGACTTAATTCAATTAAATTATATTATTATTTACTTTAATTTATTTCATTTTATAAGATATTACGCGGTATTTCCTTTCTATTTATCTCAGATAGTCTATTTGAAGCAAAAGTAAAAAAAGGAAGAAAAGGAGGTGCAAAAAGAAGTTTTTGGAAACAAATAGCAAAAGCCAAGCCCAGCCCAAAGAAGGCACAGGCGTTGTGCCTGTGACGAGCGTCACAGAGGCTGTGATGAGCGTCACGCTGTATACACTTCTGTGACGAGCGTCACACATGGTGTGACGGACGTCACACCATTCCCCTACATTTTTGCCTTCAGAGACGTTGAGTCCTATTTGCACGCTGAATCCTATTTCCACGCCTATACCTTCGTTACGTGAAGACCCTTTGACGAGGACTACTTCTGAAGACCGTTACGGAAAGTGCCAATATAAATACCAGCTTTGCAAACCCTTCCTCGGTTCCACGCTTCCAGACAGTTTTCCAGTTTTCATTTTTTTTGCATTTTTCTTTTTCCAGCAGCTTAAGCATATTCCTTATAGTATTTCTTTTATAGTTTTTAGATTGTTTCTTTTGCAATTCTATTTTCTTTTATAGCACTTAATTAATTTTTCGCACAATAGTTTCTACACCGGAAACTATTGTGTACCTTTTACCGGATCTAACCTTACGTTAGAATCTAGTTTTTTTTTATTCCTTCGCTTTATTTTTCTGCCTGAATGAAGAACTCAAGAACAAATCCAACCGGTCTGTGGTGGAGTGTTCAAGACTGCTATTTAATTATTCAGGTTCTATATTTATTTGTTGAATTTATATATGCTTGTTTTTACTGTTAATTTACACTGCTTGTCTGCGATGAATCTGTTTATGCATGATATTTATTTAAATCTGTTTAGCATGTCTAGCTAATTTATTTAGGTATCGGTATGTAAAGTAAGCGGAATGAAGGAATCAAAACTAAGTTGGTTTAATTAAGTTTAAAATTAAAATCACTCTTTTTACGGTCTCAATTTACAGGTTTAATAACAAAGTTTTTGTACGAAAGTAAAAGACATAAAGAAGTTAAAATCAATAGAGCGAGAGTTTGAGGTTTTGACTGGACAGTGTAAATTGGACATTAATTCTAGATCAGGGCGAGAGCAATTTTTAGAGTTAATTAAATTCTAACCTTTTTCAAAAAGTATTTTTAAAGATTGAATGTGAGGACGAGAGTTAAGCATTTGAATTTAATTATATAACCTAAGTCAACAGAGCGAGAGTTTGAGACGAGGGTGTTTAAACGATTAGTGTTTTCTTAAAAAGAGTTTCTATAGATTCTGTTGTTTTCAAAAAGTGATTTTGGACTTAACTAATAAGTGACAGCTGCGTTAATATAAAGTCATAGTCTATTCAACAGAGCCAGAGTTTGAGAAAAGACTTTTGATCAATAGTATTTACTGAAAAGATTTATTTTAAAAAACCAAGAAACCAACGAAGATTTGATTCCCTAATTACGACAAACTACATACCGATATCCGCTTAATTGATATTTAATCTAGATCTTATTTTAGTTTTAACTTTTCCCCCGAACAATCAAAGTATCATCCGCCTTAGCTTTACGAAGTAACCTTAGAAAACGGTATATCGATTCATAAGTCCCTGTGGGATCGATATCTTTTAAAACTACGCGATAGAACTGTGCACTTGCAGTTTGTACCCCAAATTCGACTCATAAAGTCGCGATCAAGTTTTTGGCGCCGTTGCCGGGGACTTTTATTTAGTCGATATCGTAACTCTTCTGTTACGCTGTAGAGACTAAGGCTTTTCTTTCTCTTTTCTTTCTTTCGTTGATTTGTATGCCACGCACTCGCTCACAAGGCGAGCCGTTCTACTTACGAATCAACGATATCGAACTATATCTCCAAGTCTTACGACGAATTCGGGAATATCGTGCTGCAAACAATCTCCCTCCTGTAGAACTTCCTGATTTCAAAAATATTTTCCCTTCGATACCCGAGATGGCAGAACCAGCTCGTGCTCTTAGAGATTACGCTGCTCCATTGCAAGATGAACCGCATTCAAGTATTTCTCCACCCGCAATCGAAGCAAACAACTTTGAACTCAAACCTTCACTGTTGCAGGCAGTGCAACAGAACCAATTCTCTGGAAATCCTACCGAGGATCCTAACCTTCATTTATCCGTATTTGTCCAATACGCTGATACTGTTAAAGCTAATGGTGTCACTTCAGAGGCAATTCGACTTCGTCTTTTTCCTTTCTCACTAAGAGATAGCGCTAGAAGATGGCTTCAATCTCTTCCTTCCAACTCAGTCACCACATGGAACGAGTTGAAGAAAGTTTTTCTTGCTCGATATTTTCCGCCAAGCAAAACAGCTATGTTAAGAGCCCAAATAAATGGATTTAAATAGAAAGATAACGAGTCTCTTTTTGAAGCATGGGAAAGATACAAAGACATGATGAGACTTTGTCCACATCATGGTTTAGAAGACTGGTTAGTAATTCATACATTCTATAATGGTCTCCTGTACAACACGAGGTTAACAATAGATGCCGCCGCAGGTGGTGCACTAATGAACAAACCTTATGCTGACGCTTACCAACTTATCGAAAGCATGGCTCAAAACCACTATCAGTGGGGAACCGAACGGACAATGGTGGAAAAACCTCAAACGAAAACTGGCATGTACGAGATAAGTAACCTTGATCATGTTAATGCAAAAGTGGATGCTCTGGTCCAGAAAATTGAAAGTTTAAATGTATCACCTCCAGCCACCGTAGTTGCCATAACTCAGAATTGCGAAGTCTGTGGAATCCAAGGTCACACTCCTGCAGATTGTCAACTCCTAACAGGAATCCAAGCGGAGCAAGTAAACTATGCTCAAGGAAGCCCCTACTCGCACACCTATAACTCAAATTGGAAGAATCATCCCAATTTTTCGTATAAGAGTAATAATGCTCTATACGCACCTGGACAATCTCCAAATCAAGCCCCAGCTATACCTCCGGGATATCAGAAGCCGACCCCATCTACATCTAACAATAACGCCCCTAGGAAATCCAACTTGGAAATCATGATGGAAAACTTTATAGCTTCTCAACAGCAAACCAATAAAGATTTCTTAAACCAGAATGTACACACTGGCGAACAAATTAAACAACTAGCAAGTAAAGTAGATGCCCTGGCTACTCATAACAAAATGCTGGAAACGCAAATATCACAAGTAGCTCAACAACAAGCGCCTACTGCTGCCCCAACTGGTACATTTCCTAGCCAACCCCAACCTAACCCAAGAAGCCACGCTCATGCAATTATACTGAGAAGTGGAACGGAAGTGGAAGGACCGTCTGACCCAAGGATAGAAAACCAAAACTCTAAAAAGTCAACTGAGGAAGAAAGTGAACCTAAGGAAAAGGAAGAAAGGAATAAGGAAACCGTAGAAAAGAAGGAACCTTATGTACCTCCACCACCTTATAAACCACCTATCCCTTACCCTCAAAGGCTTATTAAAACCAAATATGCGGGCCAATTTAAAAAATTTGTCGACCTTCTAAAACAATTAAACGTCACAATTCCGTTTACAGAAGCTATTACGCAGATGCCCTCATATGCCAAGTTTTTAAAAGAAATTCTTTCTAATAAAAGGAAACTTGAAGATAGCGAAACCGTTACACTCACCGCTGAATGTAACGCTATAATACAGAATATGCCTCCTAAACTTAAAGACCCAGGTAGTTTCTCTATACCCTGTCACATAGGAAAATTTGTCATTGACAAAGCCTTATGCGATTTAGGAGCCGGTATTAGTGTTATGCCTTTATCCATATGCAAGAGACTTGAAATGGGAGAATTACGACCAACTAAAATGTCTGTGCAACTAGCAGATCGTTCCGTAAAATATCCTGTAGGAATTCTTGAAAATGTTCCAGTGCGCATAGGTCAATTCTACATTCTAACTGATTTTATAATTATGGATATTAGAGAAGATGAAGTTACACCCATTATACTGGGAAGACCGTTCTTAGCAACTGCCGGTGCAATCATAGACGTAAAACGAGGACGACTCACTTTCGAAGTAGGAGAAGAGAAAATTGAGTTCATTCTTTCCCAATTTTTGAAAGCACCTGCAATAGAAGATACATGTTACTTCATGGATATCATCGATGAATGCATAAAAGAAACGGAGTTAGAAAAAGACAAATCATCTGACTATCTTGTAGAAGACAAACTTAACCAATGTTTAGCAATAACACCGGACCCTACGCAATGCCTTAAGAAACCAACCTTAGACCTGAAAACACTTCCCAAGAATCTAAGATATGAATTCCTAGACTTAGAGCTTGAACGACCAGTGATAGTTAATGCTGACCTAGGAAGACTCGAAACAGAAAAACTCCTGCATATCTTAAGAAAATATCCAACCGCACTAGGTTACAACATCACCGATCTTAAAGGAATAAGTCCTTCTATTTGTATGCACCGCATCATGCTAGAAGAAGACTGTAAAACTTCTAGGGAACACCAGAGGAGACTAAACCCGATCCTGAGTGAGGTAGTGAAGAAGGAAATAACCAAGTTATTAGAGGCAGGTATCATATATCCTATATCTGATAGCAAATGGGTTAGCCCTGTACACGTAGTACCAAAGAAAGGAGGTATAACAGTCATTGAAAATGAAAAAGGAGAAACTATAACCAAACGAATCGAATCGGGTTGGAGAATGTGCATTGACTATAGGAAACTAAACAAAGCAACCCGAAAAGATCATTTCCCTTTACCATTCATTGACCAGATGTTAGAACGACTAGCAAAACATTCACATTTCTGCTATCTAGACGGTTACTCAGGTTTCTTTCAAATACCAATTCATCCTGATGACCAAGAAAAGACAACGTTCACGTGCCCTTTTGGTACCTTCGCTTATAGACGAATGTCGTTTGGCTTGTGTAATGCTCCTGCAACTTTCCAAAGATGCATGATGGCAATATTCGCCGATTTTCTAGAAAACATCATGGAAGTATTTATGGATGACTTTTCCGTATGCGGACAAAGCTGTGAAGAATGTCTTGATAACCTAGAGAGAGTTCTAGAGCGATGTGTAAAAGTAAACCTAGTACTTAATTGGGAAAAATGCCACTTTATGGTACAAGAAGGAATTGTTTTAGGACACATCATCTCGAACAGAGGAATTGAAGTAGACAAAGCCAAAATAGAGGTAATCGAAAACCTTCAACCTCCGAAAACTGTGAGAGAAGTACGAAGCTTCTTAGGACATGCCGGTTTTTACCGACGATTCATTAAAGACTTCTCTAAAATAACTAAACCGTTGACCGGATTATTGATGAAAGATGCTGAATTCATATTCGACAATAAATGTTTAGAAGCATTTCAAATGCTAAAACAAGCACTGATCTTCGCACCCATAATGCAGACACCGGATTGGAATGAACCATTCGAAATAATGTGTGATGCCAGCGATTACGCTGTAGGTGCTGTTTTAGGACAACGAAAGGATAAAAAGCTTCATGTTATATACTACGCAAGTAGAACTCTAGATGAAGCACAAATGAATTACGCCACAACCGAGAAAGAACTTCTAGCAGTAGTGTTTGCGCTAGATAAACTTCGTTCTTACTTGGTCGGAGCCAAAATAATCATCTACACTGACCACGCTGCTATCAAATACCTCTTAACAAAAAAGGATGCTAAACCTAGACTCCTAAGGTGGATCCTGTTGCTACAAGAGTTCGATTTGGAAATCAAAGACAAGAAAGGAACTGAAAACGTAGTAGCAGACCACCTCTCTAGACTTGAGAACCTTGAACCAGAAAGAACATCAATTAACGATGATTTCTCGTACGATAAGCTTATAGCTACTTTGGAAGAAAATAAAGCTGATAAACAGGTAGAAACCACCTTAGCCATATCTGCTACACCGTGGTACGCTGACCTCGTCAATTATTTAGCTGCCGGAATAGTTCCACCTACCTTATCCTACCAACAAAAGAAACGATTCTTCTATGACATAAAACATTATTACTGGGATGACCCCTTACTTTTTAAAAGAGGCCCCGATGGTATTTTCCGTCGGTGTATACCCGAAGAAGAGGTAGAAAATATAATCCAACACTGTCACTCCGCTCCTTATGGTGGACACACAAGTACATCCAAGACCTGCTCTAAAATCCTACAAGCCGGTTTTTATTGGCCAAGTATATGGAAGGATGTACATGCAGCTATTAAGAAATGTGACAGATGTCAACGCACAGGAAACATATCTAGACGTGACGAGATGCCACAAAAGGGCGTTTTGGAAGTAGAGATTTTCGACGTGTGGGGAATAGACTTCATGGGACCTTTTCCATCCTCTTTCGGTAACAAATACATACTCGTGGCAGTTGACTACGTATCAAAATGGATTGAAGTTATAGCTTCCCCAACTAACGACACACGAGTAGTAACTAGACTCTTTAAGAATATAATATTTCCAAGGTTTGGTGTCCCAAGAATAGTTGTCAGTGATGGTGGATCGCATTTCATATCCAAAGTACTCGAAAAACTACTGCTTAAGTATGGCGTAAGACATAGAGTAGCGACACCTTACCACCCTCAAACCAGTGGGCAAGTGGAAGTATCTAACAGAGAAATCAAACAGATACTAGAGAAAACAGTCGCCACTTCAAGGAAAGACTGGTCATTGAAATTACCAGAAGCTTTATGGGCTTACCGAACTGCTTACAAAACACCCATAGGGACAACCCCATTTAAGCTAATTTATGGAAAATCCTGTCACCTCCCGGTAGAATTAGAACATAAAGCCTATTGGGCTATTAAAAATCTAAATTTAAACTATAAAGCCGCCGGTGAAAAGAGAATCCTTGATATAAGCGAATTAGAGGAACTCAGAAGAGACGCTTACGAAAATGCCAGAATCTACAAAGAAAGAACAAAACAATGGCATGACAAGCGCATATCAAGGAAAATCTTCAAACAAGGCGATACAGTCCTTTTATTTAACTCCAGACTAAAGTTATTTCCGGGAAAACTACGATCTAGATGGTCAAGTCCTTTTCAAATCACCAATGTTTTTCCCAGTGGAGCAGTAGAAATTAAAGGCAAATCTATGGAACCATTTACCGTAAATGGGCAACGTCTAAAACATTATCACTATGCAGAAAACAATGAAGATTCGCAAGTCTTGCACTTAGACGAAATGCCTCCAGAAATTATAGATTATAATTGATTGTTTTTATGTCGAGCTTGCGACATTAAACAAAGCGCTTAGTGGGAGACAACCCACAAATATTTTATTATTTCCTTATTCTATTATTATTTTTCTATTTCTTCCTTAATTATTCTTTTAATTTTTGTTTAGTATTCATTCTTAATTTATTTTAATTTATTAAAAAACTTTTCTCTTCTTTCGGCATTTGGCCAACTCCTGACTAAAACTCTTGTTTTTCTTTTCTCTAGCTAACAGTAACCTGATGGGACATATTGATCGTATGGGTATCAAATTCAGAGGAACCGCTCAGAAACAAAAGTTTGAGGAACTAGCCACGAGAGAGATGCTACCTAGCCTATATGCTGATGACTGGGCAATGACTGCCCTTGGACTAAGACAAAGTGTCATGTATTTGCTGAATCAGATAGGGTGGGAAACCGCTCCTATCCGTAGACAATTTGTCACTTACCGGAGACTGACTCTAGAATTCCTTAGTTCTCTGATCTACCTACCCAGCCATGGAAAAGGAATAAGCAGAGGTTTTATCCAGTTCAGAATGTTTAACATGGAGTACCAATTTAATATTCAAGATTTTACCAACCTTTTAGGCTTCCCTACATCCTTTGACACATTCACAGTGAGCCAAGAGGAACTTTTCGAATATAGAGAACTTGAACACTTTTGGGGTAACTTGACTGGAAATGACGATCCCGAGGAACATGAGTTTCTCTCTGGAAACATACATAACCCGGCCTTCCGTTATTTCCATAAGATCCTGACCCACACCTTATTTGGGAAGAAGCCAAACAGTACCACAGTTTCACGTGATGAACTCTTCATCATATTTTGTGCTTCCCAGAACCGTCCAGTGAACGATGCCACTTTTATGTTAGCAAATTTGGACCACCTTATCCAAGATGAGCGAGCACCAATTCGAATAGGCAGTTTGATAACTATGATAGGTAATGCTATTGGATTACGTCAGCCTATGCTTGACTTAAGCCCTTTTTGTGGCATCACTACTATGAGTATACCCTTCCTCTTCAACACTTTGTTTATAGCAAACCTAGGGTCTGATGAGTTTGAGCTTATAATTAATAACCAAGTTCTTTGCCTATTCACCATGCCCGATCCTAGGACTAGTGTTCATAACCGCAACAACTGGCTCTACAATCTGAACGAAACCCCCTCTCCTGTTAGATCCACTGAATCCATCCAGGACTACGAGATTTGTGATGACTATGAGATTTATGATGACCAGATTCCTTATGCTGAATCAGATCCTCAGACACCATCTAGTTATTATGATATTGATCCTCCTCCTCAACCTGCTCAGACCGAAGAATCGGCAATACCCGACCTTAGACATCATATGCCCGGAACTGATTATAACACTGCCATGGAAGCTTTGATGTCAGAACAAGATGCCCTCAGAGAAGAATTCACTAGCTTGAGGCACGAATTTCTGGGATACATGAACAATATGACAAACCAGTTTCACGAGTTACTATACCGTGTTAACTCCTTTGCTCCTCCGACCAGAGATCGTGCAGGTGGATATAATTTATTTTTCTTAGTTATTTAGTCTTAAGTTAGATTATTTATTTAATGTTATTTCAAATTATGTTCGTATTTGTTTCTCTTTCGCATTTTTGTTTTTCTCCATTGTTACATTATGATTATTTTATTGAAGCTATTTATTCATTTTATTATGTAATATCTATTATGCTCTCTACTGTTGCTGCCTACATGAATTATTAAAGAACAATATATTTATGCATCATTATGCAAAGTAGAATGACATGCAGGAAAATTAAATAGCAAAATAAAATAATCTGAAGCAAAACAATTAAATAATAAAAAAATAATAAAAAAAAAAATTACCAAGTTATTCTGAAGAACGCTAGCTGAAGCCATGCCAAAAAGACTGTGTGACGAGCGTCACACAATCTATACGGACGGCATGCCAAGTACCTGTTACGCCCGTCACGCCCCTGTGACGAGCGTAACACCTTTCTGACTAGGTGAACGTTACAGTGCCGTTGGAGACGAACGTTACACCCTTTCACTTTTTACCTTCCCCATTTATTTCCATTAACCCACATTTATTCACATTTCAACCACCTCCTTTCCAACTTCCAAATTCTTTTCCTATAAATACCCATCAAAACCCTCCTCCATTCACCACAAACCACTCTCTAATATCAAATACATTTCTTTCCTTTATTACTCATTTAAATTCATTCATCAGTATGGCGGGAAATCAGAATTTCGGAAACATCATCTTCCGATCCGGAGATGAAAACTATCAAAGGGAGCAATTCGAGCGCTTTCAACAGCGAGGCGTCATCTCTACCAGGTATCCTGATTTAACTTGTTTACAACAATTAGGATTACTTCAAGGTATCGAGTGGATGCTCCGCCTTGCCGACCTAACCTTTCTATGTACGCATAATCAACCCACCTACCCATCCCTAACCTTAGAATCCTTAAGTTCATACGTGTACAACACTCCAGCCGGTGAGGACGAATTCTTAACCGGTACCGCAACCTTCCGTATGTTCAACACTGAGTACTCCTTAACCCAAAACCAATTGAGTACCATGCTACAATTCCCCACAGAAGGTCAAGTCTACCCCAGAATCCCTCCAAACCTAAACTGGAGCACAGTTGCTGCTTTCGACCTCTTTAGGAAAATATCCGGAGTAGATGCCAGCAACTGGGAAGAGCTCCTTGTTTCCCATATACATAACCCAACTATACGGTACTTTATCCGTATCCTACAAAACACCGTTTTTGGAAGACCGAACAACAGCAAGGTCAACGCAAAGGAACTCTTCTTCCTCGAATGCGTCTTCGAACCGCAGGCTAAGGTAAACGCCGCCTCCTTCCTATTTCATCATATCCTCACCTTATGTGCTAGAGGCCGTCAACCTTTTGTAATTGGTGGATTAATAACCACCATAGCACTTGGCTTAAACCTAGGGGACCGACTCCAAACTTTAGAATCTTTACCTCCCCTATTTATGGATATAGGCTACTGTCGGTCCAGCCGCCTAATCAAGAACCGAGTAGGCGAAAAATATTACCTTATGGTGAATAACCAGGCCGTCCCAAGCGTTGTTCTCCCCAACATTTCCCTAACAGATGTCACCAATCCCAACCGCCACCTCTATGATCTGAATGCTCCCGAAGCTACTGAGCCTTCGCATACAAACCCGTCTACAGACGAGTTCGAAGAAATGGAGCAAGGTGATAACGCTCCTGAACAACAATCAGTCCCGCTCAACCCTTCCGATACTGCAGCTGGCCCATCCTCCCGACGTCGTCGACGAAGAAGGCCTGCAACCAACGACGACATCATGGATGCTATTGATGGTATGCAAGCACAGAATCTCGAAATGATGCAAATGATACGCCAAATGCAACAACAGCAGGAAGAGAGGAATACCATAACCGATCAGCGGTTCACTGAGTTGTTTAGCAGGTTCGACAACTTAGACTTACGTCAGCGATCACCAGGCCCAAGAACAAGAGGCGGAAGGCAACCTTAACTTTTCTTTTTCCTTTCTCTTTTGTATTTCATTTCTTTTCCTTCAAACATTGAGGACAATGTTTTATTCAAGTATGGGGGGGGAAAACCATGTTCTTTCTATCCTCCATTTTCCTTTTCAAGTATGTATTTTTCTTTTCATTGTTATTTTCCTTTCATTGTTATTTCCCTTATAAAAAGAAAAAAAATATATTATTATAATATAGATTTATTTTAAGTTAAGTCCCTAGCGTGAAAACTTTCTATTATCTATTCCCCTCAAATTTTCATGAGCCATAATAACAGAAATTTAACACACCCAGTAAGTATAAAGGTCGCTTATTTTATAAAACTTGAGTGAACTCAAGACAAAAATTATTACCATAACAACGCTCTAAGAACCTTAACATGTCAGATTAGAATGAGTACCTATTATACCAATCCCTTAAACTTCTAGTTTTATAGTAACCCCGAGTAGTTTATACGAGAAGTCAGCACCATCTTAATAGCAAACTACGTGGAGAGCCGATGAATATAAGTGAATGATTCCCAAAGTAACATAAAAAATATATATATATATATATATATCAGGATATGCACTAATTAGTTAGGTGATCCTTACCAGATCATTTAATTTAAAGGTTGCAGATCATACAAAAGCATAAAGATCCGTTATGAGTTGGTTCAGTAGGTATCTGGTACTGAACTTGGTAGGGCGGACTACGGTCCGATCCCCCGCAATTTGCAATGGACTGAATAACGAAGTTATCCGACTTATGTACCAGAACTTCTAGCTAAAAGAGGATCAGAATCACTAACCGGTTACTCCACTATATGCGCGAAAAGATAAAGGGCTTAATGTGATTTCGCTAGAATGAAAACGGGTGAAATAAGAGTAAAGGAACTAGGACAGCTATAATGGCATTACTTGAACTGGTTGGCATAAGGTGAGGTTATCCGAGGTTGTGACGGTGGTTGTTGATGTCAAGATTAAACTCAAGTTACTTCTAAACAAGGTTTACATGCAACCTAGTACGAATTGATATGTGTTTTGAAATTTCATCTGGCTAAAATTTTTAAGTTCTATACTGTATTTTGCTTGAGGACAAGCAAAGATCTAAGTATGGGGGAGTTTGATAACATGAAATTATATCACATTTTAGGACTTAATTCAATTAAATTATATTATTATTTACTTTAATTTATTTCATTTTATCAGATATTACGCGGTATTTCCTTTCTATTTATCTCAGGTAGTCTATTTGAAGCAAACGTAAAAAAAGGAAGAAAAGGAGGTGCAAAAAGAAGTTTTTAGAAACAAATAGCAAAAGCCAAGCCCAGCCCAAAGAAGGCACAGGCGTTGTGCCTGTGACGAGCGTCACAAAGGCTGTGACGAGCGTCACGCTGTATACACTTCTGTGACGAGCGTCACACATGGTGTGACGGACGTCACACCATTCCCCTACATTTTTGCCTTCAGAGACGTTGAGTCCTATTTACACGCTGAATCCTATTTCCACGCCTATACCTTCGTTACGTGAAGACCCTTTGACGAGGACTACTTCTGAAGACCGTTACGGAAAGTGCCAATATAAATACCAGCTTTGCAAACCCTTCCTCGGTTCCACGCTTCCAGACAGTTTTCCAGTTTTCATTTTTTTTTGCATTTTTCTTTTTCCAGTAGCTTAAGCATATTCCTTATAGTATTTCTTTTATAGTTTTTAGATTGTTTCTTTTGCAATTCTATTTTCTTTTATAGCACTTAATTAATTTTTCGCACAATAGCTTCTACACCGGAAACTATTGTGTACCTTTTACCGGATCTAACCTTACGTTAGAATCTAGTTTTTTTTTATTCCTTCGCTTTATTTTTCTGCCTGATTGAAGAACTCAAGAACAAATCCAACCGGTCTGTGGTGGAGTGTTCAAGACTGCTATTTAATTATTCAGGTTCTATATTTATTTGTTGAATTTATATATGCTTGTTTTTACTGTTAATTTACACTGCTTGTCTGCGATGAATCTGTTTATGCATGATATTTATTTAAATCTGTTTAGCATGTCTAGCTAATTTATTTAGGTATCGGTATGTAAAGTAAGCGGAATGAAGGAATCAAAACTAAGTTGGTTTAATTAAGTTTAAAATTAAAATCACTCTTTTTACGGTCTCAATTTACAGGTTTAATAACAAAGTTTTTGTACGAAAGTAAAAGACATAAAGAAGTTAAAATCAATAGAGCGAGAGTTTGAGGTTTTGACTGGACAGTGTAAATTGGACATTAATTCTAGATCAGGGCGAGAGCAATTTTTAGAGTTAATTAAATTCTAACCTTTTTCAAAAAGTATTTTTAAAGATTGAATGTGAGGACGAGAGTTAAGCATTTGAATTTAATTATATAACCTAAGTCAACAGAGCGAGAGTTTGAGACGAGGGTGTTTAAACGATTAGTGTTTTCTTAAAAAGAGTTTCTATAGATTCTGTTGTTTTCAAAAAGTGATTTTGGACTTAACTAATAAGTGACAGCTGCGTTAATATAAAATCATAGTCTATTCAACAGAGCCAGAGTTTGAGAAAAGACTTTTGATCAATAGTATTTACTGAAAAGATTTATTTTAAAAAACCAAGAAATCAACGAAGATTTGATTCCCTAATTACGACAAACTACATACCGATATCCGCTTAATTGATATTTAATCTAGATCTTATTTTAGTTTTAACTTTTCCCCCGAACAATCAAAGTATCATCCGCCTTAGCTTTACGAAGTAACCTTAGAAAACGGTATATCGATTCATAAGTCCCTGTGGGATCGATATCTTTTAAAACTACGCGATAGAACTGTGCACTTGCAGTTTGTACCCCAAATTCGACTCATAAAGTCACGATCATCTGAACTGGTTAAGCTTCGTATGGAGGTAGCCCAGCTTCTCCAGGAGCTCGCTGACGTTGCTTTGCAGGTCGAAGTATCAGTCACCACACATGCTGCTGAAGCTGATATACTGAATGATGAGATCGTCGACCTCCAACACTAGATCGCAGAGCTTCGAGGATACGAAGTCGAGGAGACTCCACTATACCCTGAGCATTGGTGCTATCACCAACCGAGAGATGCCGTTTGATTTTCCTATTTCCCGTCATTTATTATTTATGCTTATTTTTATTGTTCCTTTTGACTTTATGCTTGCTTTTTATTTCCTAGGATCTCTGGACACACACACACACACACACACACACACACACACACACACCCACACACACACACACACACACACACACACACACACACATATATATATATATATATATATATATATATATATATATATTATGTTTTTATGTCCATTTTATTTTATTTTATTTATTCTCATTTTACTATTTTATTTTGTTTTGCCAAGCTTAAATAAAAAAAACAGCATACCATAGAAACCTATGTGCACCCCCCTTTTTGCAAAAATAAAGACAAAAAGATATGGCCTAAGAAGCAATCTGGCCCAACCAATTCCGAAGACATGACGGACGCCATAAGCCTCATGGCGGGCACCATGATGTTTGAACCTTTAACGGGACAAAATCCCTAATTTCACCATTTTCACCTTCTTCAACCTCTCTAAACTCATTTTCTCCTCCTCCCAACTCCACCAAAGTTCACGAAAAATCCCAACTTTCTCATTTTAACTCCAAACCATTACCATTTCCAAACTTCACTCAACCATCTCTCCACCAAAAACCCACTAAAATTCCATTTTTCACTTCCTTTCCATAAACACCCATTTTCCTCTTCAATCACCATTAATGTCCGGAATGGAGTTCAACAACATCATTCTTCACGGAGGAAAACCCGAAGAGCGACAAAACAAGATTTTACAAAAATTGCAAACTCGGGAAATCCTCGCTACCAGGTATGTAGACGAAGATTGTTTGTACACTTTAGGGACATACCATAGTGTTTTCCACATGCTTGATACTTTAGGATTACACGATATTTTTGCTAGTAAAGCACCCACCTATGATAGGCTGACTAGGGAATTTTTAAGTTCCCTAATTTACATGGTTTACCCTGGCACTGCTAGCACGGTAGGTACCGTTTGTTTTAGAATGTTTAATATGGAATACGAGTACACTATCGATGCCTTAGCGGGTTTGCTAGGAATTCCTTACGGTGAGGGTGCCATCTGTGAGACACCCTTAGATGCTGAATGGGCACTCGAAGCATTTACTTTTTGGAATAGATTATCAAATGTGACTGTCACTTCCTTTGAAGGAATTTTAGCTTCTAATATTCATAACCCGGCCATACGTATTTTTCGATACTTTTTGGCATGTACTATATTTGGTCGGGAAAATTCTAACAAAGTAAATGCTCGTGAGTTGCTATTTTTACAGGGTTGCCTCACTAATCGCAGGATCAATCCTGTTCCTTTTATGCTTGCGCATATGTCCTCCATTCTTAAAAAGGGAGGAACCATCTCTTTTGGTGGTTTAATTACTTCTATTGCTAAAGCGTTAAATCTCAACGCTGAGTTAGCCACCTTGGAACCACTCCCTCACTACACCGTTAACTTAAATTTTTTGAAGGATATGAAATTATGCAAGGTGCGACGAGCAGGTGGTTTTCACCTCATGATCCATGGTGTAGCTATACCCAGTGTTGTTTTACCTTGCTCTCGGCGTACAGATGTGCGACATGCAAGGAACTGGACGTATGATCTTGATGCTCCACCTTTTATCGGTCCTTTGCCACCTAACGTTCCTATGGACGATGAGCAAGGGACCGATGATGAGTATGACCGGTGCGACCAGTCACCTGCTCATGATATTCCTACCGCATCACCTGCACACACTACACTTTCTTCCTCTGACCATTTTGCAGGTACCACTCCCGGTTTTTACATCACCGAGGAGATGTGGCGCGAGCACCTGGCTCGTGAGGAAAGGCGTGACACGCTTCTGAATATCATAAACCAACAACTGACAGATAATATGAGTTTTATGGTAGCTTCCCAGCAGCATAGTGAGCAAGCACATCAGACTATCACTGAGTCCTTACTTGTGATCACTAATGAGCAGCATCGCCAGCGATATGCTAATGAGCGTCACTTCGCACTTATCGAGGCCACCCAAGGGTATCTCCTAGGTCGCTCTATCCAGCTGCAGGAAGGACTTAGTGCTCATATTAGACGTTGTCGACCCAGGCATCCTGACCAGGGCAGTGACGGTGACGGTACCGGTGATCACCCATAGTCCTCTCACTCTCTCTTCCAGGTTACTCCTACCCTATCTCATATCGAAACATTGAGGACAATGTTCGGTTTAAGTGTGAGAGGAGATTTTTATCGCTTTTTTATCGCTTTCCTTTATTTTTATTGCTTTCCTTTATTTTTAGTATGTTTTGTGTGTTTTAGTTGTTTGCTTTTCCTCTCAAAAAAATAACATGTGTTTGACGAGTCATCTATGTAGTGTATCTGTATTTCTCCCATTTCTTTAACCTTACCCAAAAAAATTGTGAGCAAAGAAAACAGTGCATCTTGAATATTCAGGCTATAAGACAGGTTTATAACGGGATGTAAAAGACTTGGGAAAACTTTTTCTAAAAATCGGTATTGTCTTAACACCGTAGGCTGCATGATTATAAGAGTCGATCCCGATACCCCATATGTTGTGGCCCTAACTTTTGTTCCAAATAAGTCCTTAAGTAGTTTATACTTGCAGTCAACTCCGGCTTAAGCATGCTCTACGTAGGGGACCGATGAAAATAAGTGAATGATCACAAAAATTCTTGCTTTGTTCTCAAGTCGTATGAAAATCCGGGCTAGGTGACTCCCACACGATCATTTAACCCAGCAAAATAAAGACATATGTGAAACATGCAGAAGAAAAATAAATATATATATATATATATATATATATATATATATATATATATATATATATATATATATATATATATATATATATATATATATATATATATATATATATATATATATATATATATATATATATATATATATATATATATATATATATATATATATATATATATATATATATATATATATATATATATATATATATATATATATATATATATATATATATATATATGCCTATTGTTGGTTGGTTCAGAGGTATCCGGTGCTGAACTTGGTAGGGTGGATTACGATCCAATCCCCCACAACTTCAACTTGGGTTAAATAAAGGGGTTACACCAACTTATGTACCAGAGTCCCATGCTTAGAAAAATAAAAAATAATAAGCCTATTTGTTGGTTGGTTCAGAGGTATCTGGTGCTGAACTTGGTAGGGTGGATTACGATATAATCCCCCATAACTGCAAATTGGGTTAAATAAAGGGGTTACACCAACTTATGTACCGGAGCCCCATGCTTAAGATCATAATCACTAACCGATCACTCTACTATGAGTATGTACGGATAACGGGCTTAATATGATTGCACCTGAATGAAAAGGACTTGAAGAAAAAAAGAAGGCCTAGGCATGGTGGGGTAATGTGGATTGATTTGTATAGGAACGAAGCCTATGACCGCGTTTGCGGGAAATGTCACTACAATATCCTTAGTTCGATTCGTTAGTACCTATCGATACATTCCTTGAATGAACTTATAAGTCTTTTTGCCTTGAAGTAACTCTAGTTGATACTGTTTTTCTTGCATAAACTATAAAGAGTTTTGCTTGAGGACAAGCAAAGGTTTAAGTGTGGGAGAATTTGATCACACTGAATCACACCGTGTTTTTGACTTGGATTTCACATGTTTATTAGGACTTTATTATCATTTTGTTTGTATTATGCTCTCTTTTATGTTGTTTTCAGATATTTATCTCTTTCGGGACCCTTTAGAAGAAACGAAGCAAAAAGACCTAAAATTAGGGTTTTTCGGCAAATATTATACACATGGAGGCCGCCATAGGAGAAACCATGACTCATCAGCCCTCAACCAGGAGGTAACCGCCACGTTCCCATGATCTTACCCATTTCCACACATGGCGGGCGCCATGAAGGGGTGGCGGGTACCACCTTTGTATTCCATGTTCCCACTAAGGAGAAGTTGGGGGGCACCATGGTCTTTGCAAGCTGCTGAAATCCTCTATAAATTGTTTGTTCCATTTCATTTTCAAATCATCCAACTTAGTTTACAACACTAAGACTATATTCATCATCTATACAAGCGGTAATCCGTCACATCGGGGGGTTATCGCACCTTAGTGAGATTGAGTTGGGTCTCTTCGAGTTGCTGTCGTCTTTATCTTCAGAGTCGGAGGTTTATTTTCCTTGTACCAGATTTAAAGCCTCCGTTTGGAGTAGGTTCTTATTTTATCGCTTTTATTTAATTTCTGTCTCGCTTTACTTTATTTAATTTCTGTCTACGCTTTACTTTATTTAATTTCTGTCTACGCTTTACTTTATTTAATTTCTGTCTCGCTTTACTTTATTTAATTTCTGTCTACGCTTTACTTTATTTAATTTCTGTCTACGTTTTACTTTATTTAATTTCTGTCTACGCTTTACTTTATTTAATTTCTGTCTACGCTTTACTTTATTTAATTTCTGTCCACGCTTTACTTTATTTAAATTCTGTCCACGCTTTATTTTATTTATTTTATACGCTTTACTCGTTCTTTATGCCTCACATTCTAAAATAACTTTTCATCATGATCAATATCGTTGTGTTTGTTGGTATTACCATGTCTGGCTAAATCTTTTAAAGGTTAGAATGTAAGGATCACGGTTAAAGAGATGTTTCACATATTGAATATGTAGAAATACTTTAAAGGCTGTTTTGATTTTTAACTTGAGTTTTCTGAAACGAACTTGGTTAGTTTTAACTATTCAAGGAGAGCGAAATCACCCTGGCTTAGTTAACTAGGAATTTTTATCACTTTAAGGAAAAAAGATTTTTGAAACTGTTTTCGGACGCATTGATAGATTTAAAATCAGGAAACTCCTTGGGTAAAACTTTCCAAATCAAAATCACTTTTTAACTAAGTTTACGAGTCTTATTTCTTAAAAATAAGTTTACTACTTTAGCGTTCTGCGCACCTTTTATAAGTGACAATAAAAGGCCTTAATTTAAGGGTAAACTCGGTTCTGAATACGCGAAAGCGACAGTTCCTATTAAATGAATTCTTTTCAAGAGTAGAAAATATTGCCTCATAAGTAGTTCTATTTAGACAGTCGAAACATCACTTAACTGACGTGATATACATTCAAACCTGTCTTTATCTGCACTGCATTTATTATTTACCGTTATTTTGCAACACCAATATCTCTTTTATACCGCCTTAGATAAACATCGTAACGATAGTAATCGATAGATTGACGATTTGGTCTCTATGGGATCAATATACTTTTATATTACTCTGACGCGATTCGTGCACTTGCGGATATAGCGATCAAAGTCCCACATGTATTTAAGCAAGTGAATGTGTGAGCATCATTTAATTTTCTTTTGCAGTCTGTGTGTTTGTGTGTGAAACCATTTGGAGTAGTGGAAGTTTGTTATTATTCTCCATTCTCTCTCTTGTTTCATTGTTCATCTTTATCACCTTGTGCACCAACAATTGATATCTAGAGCTCCGGTTCAGAACCACGGGGAAACACCACGGAAAACATGAGTGAAACGGTGAGGTGTTGTGTGATTGATTTCTGTTCGGAGAATTCGTGCTGAATTTATGATCAGATATATTGACTTTACGGGATTGGGAAAGACTGTGTTTAAGTGAGATCTAAGTGTATTGCACAAGGTTGAAGATGAACAAAAACACTAATATGAGTACCAAGCTTCCATTGTTTGATGGCAAGAACTGGAATCGTTGGATAATTCAGATGCATGTGTTGTTTGGAGCTCAAGATATTCTTGATCTCATCAACGATGGTTACGTTGCACTTTCAGAAAATGCAACGGATGCGCAGAGAAATGCTCAGCGTAATCTGAGGAAGAAGGATCAGAAGGCGTTGCTCTATATCCATCAGTGTGTGGATGTAAATGTGTTTGAGAAAATCGTTGATTCGACGACGGTGAATGCGCAGAGACTTGCATGGGACACACTGGTGCGGTGCTACCTCGGTGATGCATCAGTGAAGAAGGTAAAGATTCAGTCTCTATGTAAGCAGTATGAGAATCTCATCATGAAGAATAATGAGAAGGTACCTAGCTACATATCTAAAGCGATTCTGATCACAAATGAGATGAAGTTGTGCGGAGAAACTCTCTCTGAAGAAAGTATCATTGAGAAGGTACTTAGATATCTTACTCCTCAGTTTGATCACATCGTTATAGCAATTGAATATTCTAAGGATCCAAGCACCATGAGAATAGAAGAGATGCAAAGCAGTCTAGAGGCACAAAAGTTGCGTCTAACTGAAAGAACCTCTGGGAGAGAGGTAAAGTTGGCTCTGAAAGCTTCTTTTATCAAGAAAGTCCAGAAGAAGTCTTGGCCAGAAGCCAAGAAAATACATGGTAGGTCTCAGAAGTCAGAAACCTCAACTTTTGGGAGTCTGAAGGGAAAGGATAAGTATGACAAGAGAAAAGTTCAATGTTACTGTTGTAAGAAGTTTGGCCACTTCGTTGCAGATTATTAGTCAAACGAGGAGAGGAAATCAGAAGAAGCGAATATAGCCAGAAGTTTTGATGATGAATATGTGCTATTAATGGCTTCTGATTCTGATAGTACGTCTCTAGAAGACCAGTGGTATATGGACACTGGTTGTTTAAACCATCTTACTGGAAATAAGATATGGATGGTTGATTTTGACTCTAGGAAGAGGACCAAGATCAGATATGCTGATGATAAGTATTTGAATGCTGAAGGAGTGATGAATGTTAGAGTGATTCTGAATAATGGAAAATCTGCATTAATTCAGAATGTATGATATGTTCCTGACATGAAGAGTAATCTGATGAGTGTAAGTCAATTAATTGAAAAGGGATTCTCAGTTACCATGAAGGAAAATCTTTTGAAGTTGTATGACTGTAATCAGAAACTGATTATGGAGTTAGATAATGGAAGAAATAGAACATCCAAGGTGAATGTTAAAACTGCAGACTCTGAATGCCTTAGCGCAACAAGTGTTGTGAAGGAAAGTGAATTGTGGCACAAAAGATTTGGTCATTTAAACTTCATAAGCTTAGGGCATCTGAATTCAAAGAAACTAGTACGTGGAATTCCTGAAGTTAAGAAACCATAAAAGTCATGCAATGTATACATGAGGGGGAAGAAACCAAGACTATCATTTGCATCAGCAGTAGCTCCAAGAGCAAACCATGCTTTGGGAGTAGTGCATTTTGATGTGTGTGAACCATTTCCAGAACCTTCAATATGAGGGAATAAATACTTTGTTCCATTTGTGGATGAGTTCACAAGGATGACATGGGTATCCCTTATAAAGTTCAAACACAAAGTGTTTATTGAATTTAAGAAATTCAGAATCAAGGCTGAGAAATAGAGTGCTCAGACTCTGAAGATTCTTAGAACTGATGATGGAGGTGAGTATAACTCTATAAAGTTCAAGAAGTTCTATGAGGAGAATGGAATTGAGCATGAAGTGATTGCTCCATATACTCCTCAACACAATGGTCTTGCTGAAAGGAGAAACCGAATTTTACTTGATATGGCAAGGAGTATGCTGAAGGAGAAGAAGCTTCCTAACACTTTGTGAGGAGAAGCTGTTGCCACTATAACATATGTGCTCAACAAGTGTAAAACCAAAAAGCTGAAGTAAATTGTTCCTTTTGAGAGGTGGATTGGAGATAAGCAAAGTGTGATTCACTTTAGAGTATTTGGTTCTATCTGTTATAAACACGTTCTGGATGCTACTAGAAATAAGTTGGATGATATAAGCAAGGCGATGTTACTGGTGGGGTATCATAGTACATATGATTGTAAGCTTTATTGTCCATTCACTAATAAAGTTGAAGTCAGCAGAGATGTTGTTGTGAAAGAGTCAGAAGTATGCGATTGAAGCAAGTCTCAATCCAACTCCGGTGTAGAGTTAACTTTTGAAGATATTGATTATGATTCTGAAGATGAGTCATAGCCTGAAAATGATTCTGAGAGTGAGTCAGAATCAGAAGGCAAGATTGATTTCAAGGAAGAATCTGATTCTGATCCAGATTCTGATGGTGATTCAGATTTTGGTGGTAGTCCAGATTCTGGGAATATTCCAGATTATGAAGGTGGTCATGCTTCTAAAGTTGGTACTTCTGGAGTTCCAGTATCTGATATTGTTCTAGAATCAGAAGGTCTCGAACAAGTTCAGAGGCCACAAAGAATCATAAATATTCCGAGAAGGTTTGTGGAGTTTGACATGCTGCAAGATACTGAAGTAGATTCTGAAGGGGAAGTTATTCAGTGTGCCATGTTATTAGATTTTGAACCCGTGAGTACAGAAGAAGCTCTAAAGCAGAAAGTCTGGATGAAGGCCATGAAAGAAGAACTTGATGTCATAGAGAGAAACAAGACTTTGAAGTTGACATAACTTCGAAATAATAAGAAAGCCATCAACGTGAGATGGGTTTATAAGGTGAAATTGAAGCTAGATGGATCAATTGGAAAACACAAAGCAAGGTTGGGTATGAGAGGTTTTCTGCAGAAACCTGGGTTAGATTATTTTGAAGTGTTTGCGCCTGTAGCAAGACATGAAACAATCAGGCTGGTGATTGCGATAACTGCTAACAGGAATTGGCCTCTGATGCATTTAGACGTGAAATATGCATTATGAATGGTTCATTAGAAAAAGAGGTTTATGTGTCACAACCTCCTGGATTTGAGAAAAAGAATCAGGAAGAGATGGTGTACATATTACACAAAGCTTTGTATGGACTGAAGCAAGCCCCTAGATGTTGGAATCTGAAAATTGACTCATTTTTCAAGAAGCAGGGATTTCAGAAATGTGAGATGGAGTATGGTGTCTATGTTCAACATACTTTTGAAGGCAATATGATTCTGGTGTGCCTGTATGTTGATGCCATATTGCTAACAGGAAGTTGTGAACATGAGATAGCTAAGTTCAAGAAGGAGCCGATGAATGAGTTTGAGATGACTAATATAGGAAATATGGTTTATTTTCTAGGGATTAAGATTATGTACTTCGAGAAAGGAATAATTTTACATCAGCTGAAATATGAACTTGAGATTCTGAAGAGATTTGAGTTGCTGAATTATGAAGTTACTGTCACACCTACGGATACAAATCAAATATTGGATTCTGATTCTGATGGTGATGATGTAGATGCGACAATGTTCAAGCAGTTGATAGGTTCTTGAGGTATTTGTGTAATACCAGACCTAATATTTGCTATGCAGTTGAAATGATGAGTATGCTTATGAGTAAATCGAAGTGGTCTCATTACCAAGCCGCTGTCATGATTATGAGGTATATAAAGGGAACTCTGAAGTATGAAGTTTTATTCCCTTCGGGTGCTGAAACTGACTCAGAACTTCTGAGTTACTCAGATTTTGATTGGTGTGGAGACAGAGTTGACAAAAGAAGTATTTTTGGGTACTTGTTTAAGTTTTTGGGAAGTCTTATTTCTTGGTGTTCTAAGAAGCAACCAGTTGTTGCTTTGTCAACCTGTGAAACAAAATATATTGCAGGTGATGTGACTGCATGTCAAGCTGTGTAGCTTCTGATTTTACTACAGGATCTGATGATCAAAGTAAACAAGCATCTGAAGTTGATGATTTATAACAAGTCTGCAATCAATCTTGCCAAGAATCCAGTGCTGCATAGGAGAAGCAAGCATATTGAGACTAAGTATCACTTTATGAGAAATCAGATTCAGAATGGAGTGCTAGAAGTTGTGCACTGTAGCACCTAGAAGCAACTGTCAGATGTTCTGACGAAGGAAATCAAGACCGATCAATTTCTCTACTTGAGAGATGGAATTAATGTTAATTAAGGGATGTTGTTAGAATTAATTCATTTTTCATAAACTTGTAGGAAAAGATTGTTAGAGGGTATTTTAGTATTTCTATTTAAGTCTCACTTGTATTTAAGCAAGTGAATGTATGAGCATCATTTAATTTTCTTTTGCAGTCTATGTGTAGTAGTGTATGTGCAACCATTTGGGATAGTGATAATTTGTTATTATTCTCTCTTCTCTTTTTTGTTTCATTGTTCATCTTTATCATCTTGTACATCAACAACATACCTATGTATATTTTAACATGTACAGTTTCCAACTAGATATGCTTCTTAATAACAATCTCATTTATTTATTTTCTTAAAGAACAAAATATAATTATATGCAAATTAAAAAAAAAACAATAATATGTGTGTTAATGTAAATTTTTGTGACATGCGACTCTCATATCTAATCTTTTCAACTTAGACAATTCAAAATTAAGAGGCCATGAACACATAGCATAAAACGATAAGGGGTGATGAGATCTCATTGTTGAAATCCCATCTCTGATCGACTGGGCTTAATTCCTAGTTCACTAAAATAGAGCTGTGAACTGAGCTCACACACATAACCATTTGAACAACCCATTCATATCCTAAAAAACCTCCATCAAATACTCATGGTCCAAACTGCCATAAACTTTGCTAATTTCTTGAATGCAATAATTAGAATATGTAAATATGAGTAATGTTAACTTGTGTCATAAGGATACAATTTAAGAGATAAATATAATTTTTTTTTAAAAAAATATGTAATATTAAAAACTTATCATTAATAACTTTATTGATTTTTTTAATACAAATTTTTTATTTATAATTTTTTAAAACATATGTCATTGAGGCACAATTAATATTACCTTATCTTTTATATTTTCTAAATATATCATATCGTGTAAGATAATATTTATCTTGACTGTTTTATTGCATAATCATGCGCTTGACTATTAAGACATCACTAATTAATTAATAATGGTAACTTTTTAATTTATGAGATTGATTTGTTAAATAATATATACTAAATATAAAAGATAATTACGTTATTATAATATTTATATATTTTTATAGCACTATTAATTCTTGATCCATAGTTTTAAACTTAATGTATTCATCACTTCATTATCAATAAAAAATATTTTAAAGAATTTTTTCTAATAATAAAATCTGAAAAAACACCAATTCAATATTTTAAAAAATAACAATTCAATAATTGTAAATTAAAAATGTTAATAAGATAGTCACTTTAATCTTAAGGAAACTACTTAGTATTGTTTTTTAACTAAAGTTACTTAGCATTCTTTTGAATAAATTAAGAATAATGTGATTGTGATGTGGCATCAACTTATTTATTTTATTTTATATAATAACCATAGCAAAATTAATAAAAGGAAAATATCAACCACAAGGAGAGGAGGGTGGCACGTTGCTGGCTGTGGAGTGCAGTGGGCCGGCAAGGCCTTTTCCTTCATTTTAAATAAGAAACACATGGACTGTGCCTTGTGTCTAACATAGTTAAGGTAACACATACACATCGTCCACATGTTTTTTCTCCCCGATTGTCAAGGCGTAAGATGTAAACACATTGTATGAGAAAGAGAGAAAGTGAAGTATGGAGTAATACATTTATCGAGATAAACTAAAAATAGTGTTGAATAGAGATGTAAGATGATAGTATAAGATTACACATTGTTGTTGCACGTTAATAAATGGTCAATTGCTCGTGAACACATGCTCACATGTCAATGACATTTTCACAAACAACTACTCCCTAGTTCTATTTGATTTTTCATATATATTTATTTTTAAAACAATAATTATTTGTGTAGGTTTTAATTATAAAATGAATTTTGTAGAGATTTAAAAGAAAGGTAAAAACACATTTTGTATATTTTATGTGTATCAAGTACAAACAAATGCTTACATTTGTATTATAAGATTCGAGATAAAGAGAAGAAAAAGTATATATAAAGGAAAATTATTTTTGGAAGGGTACAGTACCTTAGTTGGTATGTACTAATTGAGTTAAATAGATGTAAAATGGTTCGGATTTAATCTCTAACGACAACATTTGTTTATATTTATACATTAATGTAAATTAGTTGTTGATATTTACAAATCAATAATTTTTTGATAAAAAATAAAATTAATCCTAATATAATCGTAATATAAATTATAGTAATGAGATAAACATAACATATCGTAATATCCTTCTCAAACTCAAGTGGGTGGATCAATAACCAACTTGAGTTTGGATACTTAAGGGTGGAAGCGACCAAGAGAATGAGGTTTTGTGAACAAATTAGTCAGTTGGTCAAGAGTGCCTATAAAGATAAGATGAAATTCATCAAGAATAAGATGCTAACAAATGAGATGTCAATTAATTTCAATATATTTGGTTCATTCGTGAAAAACATCATTGTGAGCAATTTGAATGGAACTGTGATTATCACAATGTAGATTATTTTGTGAAAACTCTAATGTCTCTAAATCAACAAAAAGTCAATGAAGCCATAATATCTTAGAAGTAGTATCAGCAAGAGCACAATATTCAAATTCAATGCTAGAGTGGGTTGTCAATTTTTTCTTCTTGTTATACCAATAAATAAGAGAATCTCCAAGAAAAATACAAAATCAGTGGTGGAATAATAATCACTTGGATCACCGGCTGAGTCGGCACCAGAGGGCTATAAAAATCAATGAGAATGTAAGTGAGTAATGGAGATAATGAAATGAAGTACTCTTGATATACTGAATAATTTGATAGACAACAACATATTGTATGGTATAAGGAAAAGCTGCGAATTGGCTAATAAGATGAACACCATATTAAATATTCAACCGAGTAACTGTGAGATATATCAGACTACCTACAAGTTGCCATAAAGAGTGACATCGTCAAGCAAAGTATTATCCTTGGGATTAAATCAAACATTGGGTTCAAGAGAAGTGTGCTCAATTTTACTATAAGGGAGACATGTTCGAGAGACAAGATCATAAGTATACTTATCTTGTGACAAAAGCAAGTCACCACTCAAAGATAATACTGTAAGAACAAAAATAGTTCTACAATAGATTCCATGATTTTGATGATAACAAAGGATGAAACCAAAAGTGGTACCCTAACGAAAAGTTTCTAAGTGTGCAGGGTTCTAAAGAAAGAAGAAATAAATCTGATGATGTCATCAGATGCAAAACAAGATCAGATGCAAAATCTCAAGTATCAGAAGCATCTAAAGTGAAATCTCGTTTCAAGAAGCTCTGACTCTGGACAAAACTACAAAATATCAGAAGCATCTGAACATGAAGTAAAGTCTAGAAGCTCTGACTCTGGACAAAACTACAAAATATCAGAAGCATCTGAACATGAAGTAAAGTCTAGAAGCTCTGACTCTGAACAAATGCCTTCTGTAAACTCTGAAGTTATCAGCGCTATCTGAACATTCAAGAAATAACATCAGAAGCAAATTTCTCCAGATACACAAAGACTCTAATCAGAATTGTTAATCATGATGAAGTAACGTTTAAGCCAAGTTAAAGTTCTGCAAATGGATTTCCTCAATCAGAAAGAGACGTTAATCTCCACTTCCAAGAGAGAAGTTACTAATTGTGGTAAGTAGTCACTTCTAAGTGAAAAAGTCTACTGCAGAAGCTATTTATGGAATGGCGTAACTACATCTCTATATCCAACAGATTCAACGCTACTTCAACTCTACTTCAACTCCTATAAATAGAGAAGAAATCTCATTCAGTAAATACAAGAAGAAATCACTAGCCAAAACTATACTGAAATTATATCACGCTCAAGAAAAACTTCTTTGTTCTTCAAAGATTTTCACTAAGCTGTTGCTTATCAAGTGAAAAAATTTGTTCTTAAGTTTGTAATATTTGCTTTCTTAGAAGCACTCTAGATTACACATCTTGTATCTATTTTTATTTGATTTCCTCAAGTGACTTGTTGTAGTCTGTAGACTTGAGAGGACTAAGAGATTTTCTTTTCTCTTAGGGGTTGTTTGTAATCTTTCAAGATTAGTGGATTAAGTCCTTGTTGAAGGCGAAATCACCTTGGCCGGGTGGACTGGAGTAGCTTTGTGTTATAAGCGAACCAGTATAAAATCTTTGTGTGATTTTCATTCTGCAAAAGCGCTTAATTTTTTCAAACAATTCAAACCCCCCTTTCTTGTTTTTCTCACCTTCAATTGGTATCAGAGCTCCGGCTCTGTTATTGATTTTCAAATCAAACACTTAACCGTGTAGAGAGATCCAGTGCGAGAAAAACAAATGGCCCACTCAAATGAGAAAGATTCTTACAATGCCAAGCCTCCTGTTTTTGATGGAGAAAAGTTTGATTACTGGAAAGATAGAATCGAAAGTTTCTTTCTTGGTTATGATGCTGACCTCTGGGACATTGTCACAGATGGATACAAACCTCCAACCTTAAATGGAGCTGAAGTTCCCAGAAGCAAAATGTCAGAAGATCAGAAACGTGAGTTCAAAAATCATCACAAGGCCAGAACAATACTTCTAAATGCCATATCATACAACGAATATGAGAAGATCACCAACAGAGAGACAGCCAAAGATATACTTGACTCTCTAAGGATGACCCATGAAGGAAACTCCCAAGTCAAGGAGACGAAGGCTCTGGCGTTGATCCAGAAATATGAAGCCTTCAAGATGGAAGATGACGAAGCTATAGAAGCTATGTTTTCCAGATTCCAAACTCTTATTGCAGGTCTTAAAGTGCTAGACAAGGGATACACAACTGCAGATCATGTTAAGAAGATTGTCAGAAGTCTGCCAAAGAAATGGAGACCTATGGTTACTGCTCTGAAGTTATCAAAGGATCTGAACAGTATCAGCCTTGAAGAACTTGTTAGTTCTCTCAGAAGCCATGAGATAGAACTAGAGGAGGATGAGCCTCAGAAAAGGAACAAGTCAGTGGCGCTGAAGTCCAGACCTGAAAGACGGAAGTCAGACAGAACCAAAGCTCTCCAGGCAGAAACTGCAGATACTGACGACTCTGAACCTGAAGACTCTGATGATGAAGAAGAACTGTCCTTACTAACCAGAAGAGTTAAGCAACTCTGGAAAAGAAGGAACAACAACAACTTCAGAAGATCAAGACCCAGAGGGGATAGATCAGAGTCAACTTCAAAAGGTAAACCTAATAAAGATATTACCTGTTTTGAATGTAAAGAAACAGGTCATTATAGAAATGAATGCCCCAAGCTGAAGAAAGATAACTCTAAGAAGGAAAGCTTCAAGAAAAATGCCTTCAGAACAAAGAAAGGATTAATGGCCACCTGGGACGATAGTGATTCAGGATCATCAGAATCTGACTCTGATGAACAAGCCAACGTAGCATTTATGGCTACCACATCCAGCAGCTCAGATGAGGAATCTGAAGAGGTATTTTCTGAACTTTCTAGATCTGACTTAGAATCATGTTTATCAGAAACTCTTACCTCTCTTCAGAAATTAAAACAAAAAGTTAAAAGCATTAAAGGTCTTCTTAAAGCAAAATCTGAAGAATGTAGTGAACTTGAGACAACAATTCTAGCACATGAAGATACAATCAAATCTTTAACGTTAGAAAGAGATGGAGCTAAAACAAAAAGCTTAAAATTAGAAGAAGTGTTGTCTCAAGCACCACAAACTTCAAATGAAATTATTTATAAGTATGAAGAAGCCTTTCAACAATTTCTGAAGAATGGGATAAATAGGAGTATTATGGCATCCATGATTTATGGAGTAGGTCAGAATAATAAAAGGGGAATTGGGTATGATTCTGATTCTGATAAAACTTCTACTAGTAACCAAATTAAATCACCTTTTTCATACCACTATACACACACACAAGAACACAAATTTAAAAATGCTAGAAGACCCAAAGTTGTAAGAAACTCTGGGAAAACTAATCTAAAAGGACCCAAGAGATTCTGGGTACCGAAAGATAAGATTATCTATGTTGCAGATATCCTATGCAGCAAAGTTCAGACACCAGTCATGGTACCTGGACTCTGGATGCTCGCGACATATGACGGGAAGAAAGTCTATGTTCCAAAGCCTGGAACTTAAAGACGCTGGCTTTGTAGGCTTCGGAGGAGATCAGAAAGGAAGGATCAGAGGCTCCGGAACTATTGGTAATGGTACTCTTCCCTCTATATCTGATGTTCTTTATGTAGAAGGATTAATGCATAACTTGTTATCCATAAGTCAATTAAGTGATAACGGTTATGATGTAATCTTTAATCAAAAAACGTGTAAAGCCATTAATCAGAACGATGGCTCTGTCCTTTTCACAGGCAAGAGGAAAAACAACATTTATAAAATAAATCTTTCTGATTTAAAAGATCAAAATGTTAAATGTTTAATGTCAGTTCACGAAGAGCAATGGGTATGGCATAGACGCTTAGGCCACATTAGCATGAGGAAACTTTCTCAGCTAACTAAACTTGAGTTAGTCAGAGGCTTACCTAAACTGAAGTTTTCTTCAGATGCTCTGTGTGAAGCTTGTCAGAAAGGAAAGTTTTCAAAAACATCTTTTAAAAAGAAAAATGTTGTTTCTACCTCCAAGCCTCTGGAGCTTCTTCACATTGACTTATTTGGTCCTGTGAAAACAGCATCAGTCAATGGAAAGAAGTATGGACTAGTAATCGTTGATGATTACAGCCGCTGGACATGGGTAAAATTCCTAAAGCACAAGAGTGAGTCTCACTCTGTATTCACCAGTTTCTGTTCTAAAGTGCAAAAAGAATTTGACTCTAAAATTATTAGAGTCAGAAGTGATCATGGTGGAGAATTTGAAAATAAAGATTTTGAAGAATTATTTGATTCTAATGGAATATCCCATGATTTCTCCTGCCCTAGAACTCCACAACAAAATGGAGTTGTAGAGAGGAAGAATAGGACACTCCAAGAAATGGCCAGAACCATGATCAATGAAACAAATGTAGCAAAGCACTTTTGGGCAGAAGCTGTAAATACAGCGTGTTACATTCAGAATAGAATCTCTATTAGACCTATTCTGGATAAGACTCCCTATGAACTGTGTAAGGGAAGAAAACCCAACATTTCTTATTTTCATCCTTTTGGATGCATTTGTTTTATATTAAATACTAAAGAACATCTGAACAAGTTTGATTCCAAAGCACAGAAAGGTATTATGTTAGGATACTCAGAACGCTCTAAAGGCTACAGAGTATACAACACAGAAACCAAAATTGTGGAGGAATCAATTCATGTTAGATTTGATGATAAGCTTGACCCTGAAAAGTCAAAGCTAGTTGAAAAGTTTGCAGATTTAGAGATCACTCTGGTAGAATCTGAGAAAATTCCAGAAGCACCTGTCACTCCAGACTCTGAAGAAATTAAATCTCCAGAAATTCCAAGGAAAGTCAAGAGTCGTAGCAACGTATCTGAAGACTTGATTTTGGGAAACAAAGATGAACCTGTTAGAACCAGATCTACCTTCAGAACTTCTGAAGATATTCCTCTGGGACTAGTGTCTCTGATTGAGCCTACGTCCTGTGATGAAGCTCTTCAAGATAATGATTGGGTGGCAGCTATGCAAGAAGAGCTAGATCAATTCTCCAAGAATGATGTCTGGGATCTTGTTCCTAAACCCAGAGGCACTCATGTCATTGGAACCAGATGGGTGTTCAGAAACAAACTGAACGAGAAAGGAGAAGTTGTCAGAAACAAAGCACGACTGGTAGCTCAAGGTTATAGTCAACAAGAAGGTATTGATTATAATGAAACTTTTGCTCCAGTCGCAAGGTTAGAGTCTATTCGTCTTCTTGTATCATTTGCTATTAATCACTCTATAAAATATACCAAATGGATGTCAAGAGTGCATTTCTAAATGGTTATATTTCAGAAGAAGTGTATGTTAATCAACCTCCTGGTTTTGAAAACTCAAATTTTCCAGAACATGTTTTCAAACTTAAGAAATCCTTATATGGACTTAAACAAGCTCCCAGAGCTTGGTATGAACGCTTAAGTAATTTTCTTCTGGAACAAAATTTTATCAGAGGGAAAGTTGATTCTACACTCTTCTGTAAAAATCATAAAAATGATCTCATGATATGCCAAATTTATGTTGATGACATTATTTTTGGTTCTGCTAATATTTCTGTTTGCCAAGAATTTTCTAAGTTAATGCAGGCAGAATTTGAAATGAGTCTAATGCAAGAACTAAAGTTCTTTCTGGGAATTCAAATCAATCAAACTCCAGAAGTCACGTACATTCATCAAAGCAAGTACATTAAAGACGTTCTAAAGAAGTTTGATATGTCTGAATGCAATTCTGCAAAGACTCCCATGCATCCAACTTGCATTCTGGAGAAGGAAGAGGTAAGCAACAAGGTTTGTCAGAAGCTCTATCGAGGTATGATAGGCTCTCTTCTCTATCTGACTGCTACTCGTCCTGATATTCTCTTTAGCGTCTGTCTTTGTGCCAGATTCCAATCAGATCCTAGAGAATCTCATTTAACAGCTGTTAAGAGAATTCTTAAGTATCTGAAAGGAACCCCTAACCTGGGCCTGATGTATGAGAAAACATCAGAGTATAGGCTTTCTGGTTATTGTGATGCAGATTATGCAGGAGATAGAATAGAACGTAAAAGCACATCTGGAAATTGCCAGCTTCTGGGAAACAACTTAATCTCCTGGGCTAGCAAAAGACAGTCAACAATTGCTCTATCAACTGCAGAAGCAGAATATATCTCAGCGTCACTATGCACAACTCAGATGCTCTGGATGAAGCATCAGCTGGAAGATCTCCAGATATTTGAGAGTAACATTCCTATCCTTTGTGATAATACTGCTGCTATTTGTTTAAGTAAGAATCCCATTCTACATTCCAGAGCCAAACATATAGAAATTAAACATCATTTTATTAGAGACTATGTTCAGAAAGGAATAGTAACGCTGAAGTTCATTGATACAGAACATCAATGGGCAGATATCTTTACTAAGCCTCTAGCTGAAGATAGATTTCGTTTCATCTTAGAAAATCTGAACATTAAAAATTGTCCTGAGTAAAATTTGGCTCTGAACATGTAAAATGAGACTCTGATAAAAACAAATATACTTCTGCCTCTGACTCTGATACTTCTACCAAGTTAAGAAGATATCTGAGTTAGAAATCTTCAGAAATCCTTTTGTATTCCTGAAGATCAGAAACATCAACACGTGGGGAACATGCGTCTAACCCTAGAACTTCTAGACAGCTGTCAAGAGAAATCAAAGGTCAGAACGCTTGAAATCTCCTCGAGCAGTGTGCTTACTGTTGGGATTAGACATTCATTAATGAGCTGTAATCATTTTTCCCCCAAACGTGCTATTTTGGTTTTTGTGCTAACGCTGGTATGTGTGTCGTTTTGCATGTGTTTTTACCCTTAGGTATATAAACACTTTTCTCACATTTCACACACTTATCACTCTCACTCACTCTTAAACCCTAAACCCTCTCTCGAAGTTTTCTCTGCAACCTTCTCAGTTCTTCATCTTCTTCATCAATCTTCATCATGAATCCTCAAGAACAATCTGTTTTTGACTTCTCCCAACAAATGGAAGCTGCTTCTAACCCCCAAACCTCAAACACTCAAACACCCATGGTTGTAGATGTTACCACAACCCCAGTTTACAAAGAACCTCATATTTTGGAACGTGAACAACACATTCATCTTTCAACTCCCTTTGAAGGTTTGGATGTACTATGTGAATCGCTGGTGGATTTTGAAAATTTGAGAAGAAATGGCGTTGATTTAACTGAAGATCTTCGCAAGCAAGGTTGGGAAAACTACTTCAACAGATTGTATGGTCCAATCTATCCTCTTCTGGTAAAGGAATTCTGGAGATGTGCAGATGCTGATGATGAGTTCATCGTTTCTTTTGTTCTGGGTGTGAAGATCATCATCACAGAAGCATCTATTGCCTCTTTGCTGAACATGGAGAGAACTGGAGGTAAAAGGATTTACAACATTCCTCCAAGGTCCAAGCGCATCACAGAAGTCATTAACCCTACAATCTTCAAAGCAAATGTTGAAGGAAACCCCTCTAAGAACAAGGAGCTTCATCAGAACCTCCGAGTTTGGCTGAAGATTATTCTGGGAACAATCCATCATCGTCCAGCCTCCAACTCTTCAGATTATATAAATGCTGATCAGAAGTGCATCCTCTACTGTATTCAGAAGGGTATTCCTATCAACCTCCCTGTTCTTCTCTTCAGATATCTGAGGGATTCAGTCAGAGAAACAAGGAACAATATGAAGCCCAGATCCTACATCCCTCTGGGAAGATTGCTCTCTGACATCTTCATTGAGCATGGGCTGGTAGATGCTCTGGAAAAGACCAGATGCATGGATGATCTGGCAATTGACGTTGGAAAGCCTCTGAATGCCAGAAATCTGAGGAGTATGGGAATCATCAAGGACATCAGAGTCAAGCCCACTATGAATGTGACCTGGGAAGCTCTGAAGGATCAGAGGAAGATGCCTCATGGCCTTGAAAGGTTCTTCAAAAATGAACCCAGAGATGCCATTGCCATCTACCTTCAGGATCGTCTGGATGAAGGCATTGACGTTTCTGATTTCCGCCTTGAAGACTGTCTGGATTCTGTAGAAGATCTGGTCAGATACAAAAGAGGTCTTTCTGAGCAGAAGATAGCTGAGGAAGCAAGGAAGGCAAAGAAACCCAGAACTGGAGAACCCTCTGGAACCAAAGCTTCTCTGAAAGTCTCTTCTTCCTCTGGTAAGTCCATTCCTCCTGTCTCTTCTGAATCTGTAATGGCTTCCTCTAACCCTCTCTCCTCTCAACCAATTTTTACAACCTCAGAAATTCCCCCTTCAACCATTAGAACCTCTCAACCTCCACCTGTTCTAAATATTGCCCGTACTTTTACTACAACCTCTGACCCTAATCTACTATATCACCACAGTTCTTCCTCATCCTCTGAGTATGAGTCACCACCTTACCTTTCCCCTTCTTCTTCTAACCAAGAGTCCTCTGATCATGAGTCTTCTGATCAAGAACACTCTGACCCAAACTCCCCAACAATAGCTGAAATTTATGCTAAAAATTTCGCTCCACAAACTCAAACACAAACTGAAGTAACCTCTCCCCTCCGAACTTCACTTCCACCACAAACAACCACCACACCCTCTGAAACCCAACCACCTGTGATTCAACCATCTGAACCTTATATCACTCCACCACTTATTCCCGCTGTACCTGAACCAGACTCTGACCCCCTAGATGTAAACCCACTCTATGCTTCTTCCCCAGATTCTGAACTTCAACCAGAAGCAGAATCTGAACCCCAGCCAGAACCAGAAACTGAACCTCAACCTCTACATCTCAGCCCTCAAAACTCTCCACCTCATTCACCTGAACCTGAACCTGAACCTAAAATTATCACACCTACCCTTGAGGAGGCCATTATGCAGGTTGCAGAATCCTCAGTCCAGAAGATCAAGTCTCTGGCTAAAAATTCTGAAGTCAGTGATGATCCTAAATCTGTTAGGACACACTGGAACAGAGTTATTAGTTGGATGACCTCTGAGTCTTATAGGCTGAAGAGTATATCTGAACAAGTCAGAAATGGCTACATCAGAGACTCTGAGGAAAGACTCCAGGAAAGATTGGCCAGAGAAGCTGAGGCTAGAAGGTTAGAGGAAGAGAGACTGGCTAGAGAAGCTGAGGCCAAGAGATTGGAAGAAGAAAGATTAGCTAAGGAAGCTGTAGAAGAAGCTAAGAGGTTGGAAGAAGAACGCCTGGCAAAAGAAGCAGAACTTCTGAGAATTCAGGAAGCAGAAGCCAAGGCTAAGGCAGATGCAGAAGCCCAAGCTGCTGCTGAAGCTGAAACTCAGCAGGCTCTGATTCAGGGGGAGTCTTCCTCTGCGATCCCTCTGATTCTTAACACTCTGAAGGAGATCAAGCAAGATCAGAAAGAGATCAAGCAAGATCAGAGTGAGCTCCGGGCAAGGATGGACAAACAAGACGCTCTGAATGAAAACCTCCAGAATATGTTTGCCATGCTTCTACAGAGACTTCCTCCTCCTCCAAACCCTTAGGCACTTAGGATTTTTTTTGGTTGCCTAGTGTTTTTGCTTCTGTCTTTTCTTTTTTAGCTCTGATATTTCTTTGAATCTGTTGTTTTTGACTGCTGTTTGCCTTTGTGCTGTTTAATGAAGTGTTTTTCTCTCTATTATTCTTTTTATTTTTATGCCTTTTTGATTATGCCAAAAAGGGGGAGAAATTATTAAATAGCTCTGATGAAAACTATGTCTAAAACCTTAAGCATTCTGCAACAATTATAGAAATAGTTCTGATATAAATAGCTCTGATTAAATAATAGCTCTGATTAAATAACTCTAACTTTAAAGTTAAGCATTTGCAGAAAGTTTTCAGAAACCTAATTACTTGGAAAGCTCTGGTAAGAACTTCTGAACTCCCTAGTACTAACTCAGGGGGAGCTTTTGTCTATCTGATCTAATATTTTTCATGTTTCATCTAATAATTTTTATTTGTTTTGTCATCATCAAAAAGGGGGAGATTGTAAGAACAAAAATAGTTCTACAATAGATTCCATGATTTTGATGATAACAAAGGATGAAACCAAAAGTGGTACCCTAACGAAAAGTTTCTAAGTGTGCAGGGTTCTAAAGAAAGAAGAAATAAATCTGATGATGTCATCAGATGCAAAACAAGATCAGATGCAAAATCTCAAGTATCAGAAGCATCTAAAGTGAAATCTCGTTTCAAGAAGCTCTGACTCTGGACAAAACTACAAAATATCAGAAGCATCTGAACATGAAGTAAAGTCTAGAAGCTCTGACTCTGGACAAAACTACAAAATATCAGAAGCATCTGAACATGAAGTAAAGTCTAGAAGCTCTGACTCTGAACAAATGCCTTCTGTAAACTCTGAAGTTATCAGCGCTATCTGAACATTCAAGAAATAACATCAGAAGCAAATTTCTCCAGATACACAAAGACTCTAATCAGAATTGTTAATCATGATGAAGTAACGTTTAAGCCAAGTTAAAGTTCTGCAAATGGATTTCCTCAATCAGAAAAGAGACGTTAATCTCCACTTCCAAGAGAGAAGTTACTAATTGTGGTAAGTAGTCACTTCTAAGTGAAAAAGTCTACTGCAGAAGCTATTTATGGAATGGCGTAACTACATCTCTATATCCAACAGATTCAACGCTACTTCAACTCTACTTCAACTCCTATAAATAGAGAAGAAATCTCATTCAGTAAATACAAGAAGAAATCACTAGCCAAAACTATACTGAAATTATATCACGCTCAAGAAAAACTTCTTTGTTCTTCAAAGATTTTCACTAAGCTGTTGCTTATCAAGTGAAAAAATTTGTTCTTAAGTTTGTAATATTTGCTTTCTTAGAAGCACTCTAGATTACACATCTTGTATCTATTTTTATTTGATTTCCTCAAGTGACTTGTTGTAGTCTGTAGACTTGAGAGGACTAAGAGATTTTCTTTTCTCTTAGGGGTTGTTTGTAATCTTTCAAGATTAGTGGATTAAGTCCTTGTTGAAGGCGAAATCACCTTGGCCGGGTGGACTGGAGTAGCTTTGTGTTATAAGCGAACCAGTATAAAATCTTTGTGTGATTTTCATTCTGCAAAAGCGCTTAATTTTTTCAAACAATTCAAACCCCCCTTTCTTGTTTTTCTCACCTTCAAATACTTCAAGCCCTATAAAGTAAATTAATGGTAAGGGATCCTTCTTTTTAAAAAATTTACACAAGAACTTCTTGAGCTCTTCAACTCTGATGGATATGAATACTAATCATGTAATCGACATAAAGAAGCAATACAATAGTGTCATTGTCATATTTCTTAGTAAAAAAAAGAAGAGTCATGAGCACTGGAAGAGAAATTCAATTGGGTAATAGTCTTGTGAAATTTAGCAAACTAAGCTTTATGTGCTTATTTGAGACCATATAGAGCCTTACAAAGGCGACACTTTGTTTTTATGACAAGTATATCATGAAGGAGGACATGTGTAAAAGTCTCCTTGTAACTCGTTGACTAATGATTTTTTAACATCCATTTGAGTGAGTTTCCATTGGCGAGTGGCATCAATATCAAAAAGAGTTTGTAAAAAGGTGATGAGTGCAACGAGGGCAAATGTTTCCTCACGATACATACTATACTCTTAAGTGAACCCTTTTGCCACAAGATGAGCTTTGTAACGCTCGATAGATCTATCACAAATAATCTTTATTTTATATACCCACTTTCATTATACAAGAGTTTTATCATAAAGATGATAAACAATGTCCCATGTGTATGTTTTCTCCAATGCATGTAATTCTATCTATATAGCTTGCTGCCAATGACAATCAGTAAAAGGCTTATTTATAGAACTTTGGTTCATGATTGTAAAACATAGTGGAATAAAAATGGTAATCAGGAAGATATGAATGTGTATTTCTTACTCTTTAATGAAGCTCAATGGTGGGAGGTGTTGGATCAAGAGTCAGAACATCATCATAATAAGTGGGTGGAACATTAGAAGGATTAGAAGCTCACTAGAAGAACATGTATATGTGTTAGAACCAACATATGTGTAACTAGGAAAATAATTAACATTAGGATAAGTAAAGAGAAGAGTTGGAGTAGATATGATTGACCTAAACTTTGACTAGGAAGAATCTTTGGAAGCAATATAAATGTTAGACCATTAGAGAAAATGTAGTTTATTGAGCTCAAATAATCTTACAATCTTACATCAATTCCATATGAGTTGTCTCGCTTGTGGGTCCTGAACATGACATCTAGAATAAAAGAATGTAAGTTCAGAACCAAGAATCACATAATTGGCCAACAAAGATCAAGTTAAAACTTAGTTTAGGAATGAGATATGTGGAGGTAAACTTAAATTAGACATCTTGATAGAACTGTTATGGGTTATATGCATAAGATACTCATCGACAATGTGAATAAAATGAATGTCTTTTTCAAATAGGGAAGAAGATAAGTGAGATGCATATGCTATGTGATTACAACAAGCAAAATTTAAGTACTATTTAGAATTACCCGATGTGGTGGAAAAAATGATGGGAGTATTACTATTACCAAAAGGAATAAAATTTTTAAGGAGAGATTCAAGATCAGTGACAATTAAGAAAGACTGAGAGGGTTATGAAGAATCATTCACAACAGTAGTAGTTGCAAGTGCATGCTTAGAAGAGTTGGGACACAATTGATTCTTATTATGTTCTAGTCGTGGAAGACGAGTTGGACGATTTTGATCAAGTATCCAGGTGTCTTATAATATCGACAATAGTTTGAAGCAATATGAACCTTTTTTTCAGACAATTATCACATTTTACAAAGGTACAATCAAAGAAAGAATGTCCAAACTTACAACAACGATGACAAGAATTAGTAGTTCTATATGTAACTGCTAAGGCAAAATCATCTTGCTAATGAATAAGCCTCAATTTAGTTTCTTCAGACTTGAGACAAGGAAGAACATTATATAGTGTAGGTAAAAGGTTTTGATGCAACAAAGATGCTCTAACCAATTCATAATCATAGTAAGAGCCATCAAAAGTTGAATAGGTCAAATATGATTGTGATGAGTATCATATGTTTTTACGTTAGTTGCATCTCTCAAAGAAGGATCACATGAGGTCAAATGATTCCATATTATTTTCATTTGTGCAAAAAAACTCATACATAGGTTGGCCATATTGTTATTTCAAATTACTAAGATATTTCAACAATTGATATTGATGATATGAATTAGAGATAGTATAGCGTTATTTTAAATGATCCCATACCTCTTTGGCCGTTTCAAATCACCCAAATTGTAGATGGATATTTAGAATTGAGGTATTGCAAAACCAAGTAATGGTTTAATGGTTCTTACTATCCCATTTCTCTCATTTATTAGCATAGGTATTTGGTTCTTCATATTCACCTATTGTGAGACACGTTTTATCACCCGTCATATATCGCCAGAGTCGTTGACCTTTCAAGAATCTGTACATTGTTTCAGCCCATTGATTTTAATTAGAGTCATCGAGAGTAAATGTAATAGGAACCATAATTTTAGACTTCTTAATCATCAATGCTCTGTAAAGAAGACCGTTTGGTTGGATATCAATGATGAGAGATGTGATAAAGTGTGTGATCATGTGTCTTTGGAAGAGATGAGGATCTGCACATTTGGTGTGATTTTATTTTCAATGATTGTTATTGGGACTTCTTAGTGGGTCTTGTGCACGACCTTCAACAATCATTTTAAGAAAGTTTTAAAAATATACTTTGTGGATATATGCGCTTGCGATTACCGTCAAGGTGATCCAATGTGGTTAAGTTTGTTGATAACAAAGTTGCAATCGACTTATTAGCCATTTGGTTTTAATGATGAGAACACTAGATATCAAACGATATACAGTGAAATCCTTATCCATTAAAGATAGCTCAAGTGGTCGAAGATGCTCAAGACATTTTATCAATCAAGCTATCATCTTGAAGATCAAGTTATCACCATGAAGTCAACATTATGGTCAAATGACATTTAAGTGAAGACTTCTATTTTTAGGTTTACTTGTGGTTTATCTTCTCAACTCTCAGATGATGGTGATCAACATAAATATATCTCTATCATCTTTAAGAATAATCAAATTTCTCATATATTACTAAACTCAAAGATAATGATGACAAGACTTGAAGTCTCTGAGTTATGAAAGAAAGGAAGTGTAAAAGTAGGTATGGTCGTATCTATCTGAGTGACCAATGCCTTGAAAAGGTATAAGGATACTTCTCGAAATAGTAAGGAAAAATCACATATACTAAAAACCTTTGAGAGACCTCTCACATTTTATTTAAACCACTTGGAAATGTTTTTTAAGCCTAGCCAACTCATTAGGAGAGTGTATGATGGATGGGGAGACTTTTCCCATTAAATTATCGATTATAATTAATTACCTAATCAATTTTTTTTTCTATTGGTTAAGTCTAAAATTGATTGAGACATTCTCTTAATGATTGATAATGACTAAATATCAAAACCTTCAATTTCTGGCTTGAATCATCAATTATTTAAGGTCAATAATTGATTAGCCTAATCGATTATGACATTTATTTCGCTCATGTATTGTTTTCAAATTTAAACCCTAATCTGGCCTATAAATAAATATCTTCTCTATCATTTCATCTCATTCAGAAAATGAGATTTGGCCTCACATTCTCATACTCTTTCATTTTCTGTGAATCTCTCAGTTTCTTACATATATTTTGCATTAGTGCTTCGGGAGTGCTTTTGTGTCTAACTGATATTCATTGAGTTAGGTGGGAGCTTAAGTGTAATTTACCAAGAGTGCACTATCTCTTGAGTAAAATATTTTTCCATAGGAAGTTGTTTGCACTACTACAAATAATATATTTTATGACAAAAATTTCACCTCACCCAAAAAGAAATCGAGGTGTCTATCATAGATGCGACACATTTTAATTCTTTTTTAAATACCATACTCTCGGTTGAGCTGACAACCGAGGGGCAAAGTATTTAGAGGATACACCTTTGAATCTCAACAATTACATTTTAGTACCTTTTTAATTTTAAATTTTTTTTATGACTTATTACCTCGGTTGGGCTAGAAACTGAGGGGTAAAGTATTTAGAGCACACTGTAACACCATAAACTCCAACACATAATTTTTAAAGCATGTGGAATGAAATAATATTAAGGGTGTCACATTTCTCAACATAACACTTCAAATTTCCTGATAATTAGAAAATCAACTTCAATTAATCATAAAATAATTAATTCAACATCTCATAGAAAAACATAATAAAGTATTCATCAAACCAATGTTACAATATCAGAGAGACACACAAAAACTAAATAGCCGATAAGATATGGCAACAAAACAAAAAATAAATGTAGTGAAAAGGACAACTATGTCATTCTCCAAAACAACTACTGCTCACTAGTCTCTACCTGAGAATCTGCATATCATGCATAAAGAATAACACGGAAACAAATAAAAAAGGGGTGAGAAATACATTCCATATATTAGCGGTGTATAAACAATAAGTGTAGTATATTATCACTATTAAAATCAATCGCACAAATCCAACAATAAAATAATTAATCAACAAATGCAATTATGTATGTAATGTATTCATCTCCTCTACTCTAATGCATGTGGTACCAAAAATTCGGATATTTAGATGTATGTTAGTGAATCATCCAACTCGTCACTAGACCGAAGTCCTACTTGCCACTGGACCGAAGTCTTAACTTATCACTGGACATAAGTCCTATCCATTTCCAATATACATGATGCATGAATGCTACACAAATATATGCAATACTCGTCTCAACCTCCAACTTCAATACTCGTCGCTGGTTCCTCTCGAATCTAAAACTCAGCCTAAATAATTACCAATGCAAGGCCACTTCAATGGTTCCACTGAACCAAAACATCTCAGTATAAAATTAACACTTTTCCCCTTTATGAGGCATTCATCATAAACTTAAACCAATAATTAAAAATATACAATTTCTCATCAAACAACAACAAACAACCATAAAAAATAGAACCCGTATTTAACTCTAACAACTTTTATTCATGGTTTAAGGGTTACATGAATATCCTTTAAGATCTCAAGAACAACCCAAATTTAACTCAATTACCTATCAAACTCAACTCTAAACATATCTATAACTTAAATCCCAATTATTTATAAATACATATTCAAAATCCTTAAATTACTCTATAGGCTCCAAAACTTCCGCCTTTCTGAACCTTCTCTTTTGATTCCTTAAGTTTGCCTTTTACTTAAGTTTAAAATAGTGTTTTGATATGATACTAAGGGCTTAAAAAAACTCTATTGGAAACACTTAATAATTTAATCTAAACATAAAAAGTATAACTCTGATAACTTGAATGATTTTAAAATTGAACTGGAAATCTCAAAAACACGGAAAACAAAATATAAGACACAAAATCGAAACAAATCGAAACTTGTCGAATAGGACAACAAAATCCGATGTTATTAATCTAGTCTCCCGACTTGCACCAACCACCGCCTCCGAATTCCAGCGATCCGCTTCCCCGTCGCGCCTCGTGGCTCCGTTGTCGCGCCTCCTCTGACCGCCATCGACTCTGATCTGCGGTTCTATCGCCACCGATTCTTAGTGTAGCCTCTCCACAGCGGCCCTGATCATAATTTTGCGGTTTTTGGTTTTTGTCTGATTTTTTGACTTTTCCCAAGTTTCTATGAGTTTTCGGAGTTTGTGTTTTTTCTCTCTGCAACAATTCCAAACTTTTGTACTAATGCTATTGATATTGGATTTCCTTTCTTGGATTCTCATATTGATATTGGATTTCCTTTCTTGGGTCCTCAGCAAGAAGCTTCCTTGAATCTGGAATATTTTGATTTTGACATCCTTGAAACACCATGGTTGAAGAATTACTCAAGGACATCATGAAGAGACAAAATTGGGTTGATAAGAAGATCAATTTCTTGGTTCATCACTTCACTCATGACATAGAGTATCTAGCTCATTGGCTGCTCACTAATAATAATGAAGATGCTAAATAATATATATCTCACTTATATGTTTTAATTTTTAGCAATTAAGTATGTTTAATTTTTTGAATTTTCCCGCTTTCTTTATTTTGAATTCCCTTTTAATGAAGCATTGTTTTTTACTTCCATAGAGAACTTGTTTGATTTATGTGAATTATTTGCTTGCGTGTTTATCCTTATTTTCTAGCATCATTTTCCCACCTTTTTTATTATGCCAAAAAGGAAGAAGTATACTCTCAAGGGAGTAAAGTATACTCTATACTCATATGAAAGGGATTCTAACCACTTCAAAATTTACCTGTTTTTTTTTCCTCTTTTACCACCTCTCTAAGTTATGCTTTGTCATCATCAAAAAGGGGGGGAGTGTGGATTTATGTGCTTGCATGTATTGTAAAGGTGGTCCAAGGTGGTGAGTTTTGTTTGTAGCAAAGTTGCAATCAACTGATTAGCTGTTTCGTTTTGATGATAACAACACCTAATATCAAATGATATCTAGTGAAACCACTATCTATTGAATATGGCTCAAGCGGTTGAAGATGTTAAATATGTTCTTGAAGATCAAGTTATATCCTTGAAGTTAACACTACGGTCTAACGACATTTAAGTGAAGACTTTTGTTTCAAGGTTTAATGGTGGTTTATCTTCTCAACTCTCATATGACGGTAATCAACAATTTTGAATGAGAGGAAGTGTGAAAGCTCGTCTGGTCATGTCCTTCATAGAGACCAATGTCTTGTAAAGGCACAAGATAACTTCTAGGAAAATTAAGGAAAAATTACACACAAACACACACACATATATTAAATGTAACACCCTAAATTCTGAAACTTATATATTAAGATTTACACGAAAATTTAAGGTGGCACCAATGACAAAACCTCTAATAAAACAAACATTTATCAATGTCATACAACACCTGTTATTGCACGCTCACCTTCACTTAGGGTATCATTGTGATGATATCGATCTTATTTTAATTATAAAAAAAAACATAATTTATACATTTAGTCTCTACTTCAAAATTATATAAATTGCTATCAAATATGGAGTTATCATGATCAACTCTAAACAACTTCAACATAAACCGAATAAAGCAATTAAACTCCAATAAAATATAATAAGCAAGCAAACATTCTCAACCCCGATGTTATAGGATCAGAGAAATACTTCTAAACAATAATGAAACTAAATGAAGTATCTCTAGGATCTAACTTCCACTTATAATAGCAAACTCTACTCCTGAGTATCTGCAAGATGTCCATGGTGGACAACATGAAAGCAAACAGGGTGAGAAACAACAAACAAACATAAACAATGTAAATGCAGTTAAGGTAGAGAGTACATAACAAGCACACACTCATTACACAACCATCAACAACATGTTCTCACACACGATCATGACAACATATAAATATTCTCAACCAATCAATCAACATCGTGAACAATCAACTACATATGCAATTATGTATGTAAATGTACTCCACAACTACCTCATTATGCACGTGGTACCATTCATGAACACTCAGGTTTATCTCGCACCTGATCTCCATCATAGGACCAAGATACACCAAATTGCTACCATCACCATAGGTAACGCTTCACCATCTCTCACATGAAACCGACTACCCGATCCCGATCCCTACCATAGGGCCATAGCACACCAAACTCTATTACCATCACCATAGATAACACTTCACTAATTCTTCATTAGAATTATCTAGTCACTTATAATCCACACCGCCATACCAGAGCACATGGATTGGAGTCCATACACCATGATGGACGACTCTCGATAACATCTATTACCACCAAAGAGTTCACCAAAAGGATCACCATACACATTTCACCATTTATGCACCACATCATTCATCATACACAATAATCAGTCGATGTTACAACATCAATAAACAAAAACAAACAGGATGAACTCAACAAATGTAACTTCACAAGCATTCAATCATGTTACTTCACCAAAACAACAACACATCATCGTATAAACATAACGATTGACTAGCCGATCATACACATCAACACAAACATCCCAACATTAAAGAAATAACTACAACCCAAAAACTTCACCAAGTACTACATTAAGGTAGCTCTACATGTTAGCTTTCTAACACTTTAAACGACGTCTCATTTAGATTTACGGAATGAAAGATACAGTCAAAATCGGTGGAGAATGCAAAAAAACAAAAGTATAACTTTTCACCATTTGGCCTAGGACAATCGATTGTGATAGGGTGACAATTTATTGTCAGTAAACACATTTTGCAACTGACCTTGCAAAAAATCACTTGTATGGGATATGCAATCGATTGTAGCCCTCGTGCAATCGATTGGACTGTTTATTTATTTTTTCAAAAATTCAATTGGTGCAATCGATTGTCATATGGTGACAATCGATTCTCACTGTAGTTTTTTCCCCAAAAATTATAGTTTTCATCATATGATCTCCATCCCTCTTACCCCTAAACCTTCATACTTATCTCCAACTATTTATTCCCAAAACCATTGATTCCAAAATGAATTTGACAATGATTCATGTTAGCATAATCATGATCATAAACAAGACTTATTTAATCACAATCCATAGAAATTTCATCAATGATTTTAACAATAAATTCATCATCAACCATGAATAAAACTCAAGCTTTCACATTCTCATCAATGGCAAAACTTCATACATACATATTCATGCTTATTCAAACATTGATTCAATCATAGAAACACATATAACCACAAAATCAACAAACAATTTCTTGAAAATGCATCATATAATAAGTCATCACAAGAAAGCTTAGAACCCTAGTGAGATTAAGAACTTCTCATCACTACCCCATCATGCAATACACATGAATTGGTATCCCTTTCTCCCCCCTTACCTTAGATTTCCAGCAAAAAAACAAATAATCTCTATGGGTCTCCTTCTTCAAGCCCTAACCCCTTTTTTTCTCTTTTTCTCAAATTACACGTACAGATAAAAACTAGGCTAATTTTCTCTTACTTAAAATATATATATTCTTAAGGTTTTCTACACAATTCTTTCCAATTACCTCATTAACCCTCAATTTTCTTAATTAACACAACTGCTCCAACTCCCTAACTCCTTGCACTCCTCTATTTCTCCTAATTCTCCAATTGGTCCACTTCTATCATTTTACTATTTTATTTAATAAACTCAAATAAAATACTATTTATTCTAATAATTAATTAAAATTCTAATTAATTCTAAACAACTATATCAAACTCTTACTCTCTCTATATATACCTCCACCTCAAGTATACTTACCCCCACAATCACACAACAAGTAATTAAATCACATAAAAAGGCATAATTAAATTAAACAAAATTATCTAATGAAAATGCAGTGTTACAACTCTCCCCCACTTAAAAAAAATTGCCCTAAAAAATTACCTGAAAGAAACAAAGTTTGATACAACTCTCTCATCTGACTCTCCAGCTCCCAAGTTATACTCCCACAAGTTGGTCCTCCCTACACTACCTTCACTAAGGGAATTTCCTTACCATGCAACTACTTCACTTCCCAAACCTCTATCCGTATGGGCGATGCCTCAACAATCAAGTTCTCTCTCATGTGTATATTGTCCACTTAGATCATATGAGATGGATCAGGAATGTATCTCCTTAATTGAGACACATGAAACACATCATAAAGATTAGCAAGCGGCAGTGGCAAGGCAATTTGATAGGCCACCTCTCCCATCCTCTACAATATATGGTATGGACCAACAAAACTTGGCGTGAGCTTCGATAATTCAAAGCTCGACCAACACTGGTTACTGGAGTAACTCTAAAAAGCACATGGTCTCCTTCTTGTAACTCAAGTGTTTTTCTCCTCTTATCATGGTAACCCTTCTGGCGACTCTGTGAAGCTTTCATCCTCTCTTGGATCATCTTGATCTTATCAGAAGTTTGCTGCATAATCTCAGGTCCAATCACCGCACTCTCGTTGTACTCATACCAACACATAAGTGTCTTACACCTTTTACCATACAACGCCTCAAACAGGGCTATCCCAATAATTGAGTGGAAACTTTTATTGAAAGTGAAATAAATCAACAACAAGTATATATCCTAATCACCTCCTTGTTCTAACATACAATCCCTAATTAGATCCTCCAAGGATTAGATAGTCCTGTCTGTTTGACCATCAGTCTGCAGGTGATAAGCGGAACTCAACTTCAACTTAGTACCCAAAGCTTCTTGCAAACTCTGCCAAAACCTCGACGTTAACCTCTAATATCTATCTGAAACAATGCTCGATGAAATACCATACAGACTAACAATATTCTCAATATATAACTCAACTAACTTCTGCAAAGTATAATTGTTCCTAATCGGTATGAAATGAGTCGATTTAGCCAGCCTATCAACAATCACCCAAATGGAATCACGTCCCTTTGTCGTCCTCAACAAACTTGTAATGAAATCCATGGAAATTCTATCCCATTTCCACTTAGGAATACTCAGCAGTTGCATCAAACCTAACGACTTATGATGTTCAATCTTCAACTTTTGACAAGTCAAACAAGTATGCACAAACTCAACTACTTCCTTCTTCATTCATGGCCACCAAAACAATTTCTTCAAGTCTTGATACATCTTAGTGGCACCATGATGAATACTTAAACCACTTCTATGACCCTCCTCAAGAATACTTTTCTTAAGCTCGGGTACATCTGACACATAAACTTTATCTCTGGACCTCATCACACTGTTCTCATTAATTCTGAAGCCACCACCATTACCTTGTTTAATTAACGCAAGTCGCTCAACCAATCTCACATCGGTCTTCTGACCTCGTCTGATCTCTTCAAGGATACCACTGGTCAACTTTAACATACCCAACTTCACACTATTAGGAGTCTCTTCACATATTAGGCTTATGTCTTTGAATTGCTCAATTAATTCTAACCCTTGAACCATCAACATTGACATATGCAAAGACTTCATACTCAATGCATTAGCTACAATGTTAGCTTTACCCGGAGGGTTACTCAAGCCAAAATTATAATATTTCAGAAACTCGAGCCATCTTCTCTGCCTCATATTCAATTCCTTCTGATCAAGTAAATACTTCAAACTCTTGTGATCACTAAACACCCCAAAATCTGGAGCCAAATATATAATGTCTCCAAATCTTCAACATGAACACCATAGTTGTTAACTCAAGATCATGTGCAGGATAATTCTTTTCATGAACTCTAAATCTCTAGAAGCGTAATACATAACCTGACAATTCTGCATCAGCACACCTCATAGACCCATCTTTGAAGCATCACAATACACAATGAAGGATTCACTTGGATTCAGCAAAATAAAAACTGGAGCAAACGTTAACTTCTTCTTGAGGTCTTGCAAACTCTCTACAATGAACATCCCACACATAGGCTTGGCCCTTTTGAGTCAACTGAGTCAAAGGTAACGCTAACTTCGAAAAAGTTTCGATGAACTTCCTGTAGTAACCAAACAACCCAAGAAAACTTCTAATTTCAGTAACAAATTTTGGAGTCTTCCATTGTAACACAACATCTATCTTTGATGGATCCTGAGCTATACCACCACTAGCAATCACATGACCAAGGAAACTCACTTCTCGCAACCAGAACTCTCACTTGGACAACTTTACGTACAACGAATTATCTTTCAATGTCTGCAATACAACTCTCAGATGTTCCACATGCTCTTCATCAGACTTCGAATATATAAAGATGTAATATATAAACACAACCACGAACTGGTCTAAATACAAATGAAATATTCTATTCATGTAATCCATGAACACTTCGGGTGCATTAGAAACCCCAAACGACATTACCAAATACTCGTAATGACCATACCTCGTCTAAAAGCAGTCTTTGGAATATCTTCAGGATTCACACGAATCTGGTGATAACCCGGATGAAAATATATCTTGCTAAAAACACAAGTACCCACCAACTGACCCATCAAATCATCAATCCTCGGAAATGGATACTTGGTCTTTATAGTTACCTTATTCAATTGTTGGTAGTTAAAACATAGACTCGTACTACCGTCCTTCTTCATCACTAACAACACCGGTGCACCCCACGGCGAAACACTCAGACAAACAAACTTCTTTTCAAGCAAAAGCTTCTCCCCAACTTGTTTCAATCCCGCTCCTACAGACAAGCGGTAAGAAAAAACGAGTACCAATAGTGTTTCACACACATGTCACGTACCAGGGAACAACAAGCATGAAAAAACCTGGTTGGATGGACCGGCATGCTCTGATACCACTCTATAACACCCTAAACCCCTGAACTTATATATTAAGCTTTACATGACAATCTAATGTGTCACTAACGACAAAGTCTCTAATAAAATAAACATTTAACAAATACACAACTGAAATATCAACGTCATACAACACCTGTCATCGCACGCTCACCGTCACTTAGGGTATCATTGTAGTAGTATTGATCTTATTTCAATTACACAAAATAACATAATTTAGACATTTAGTCTCAACTTCGAAATTATATAAACTGCTATCAAATATGGAGTTATCATGATCAACTCTCAACAACTTCAATTTAAACTGAATAAAGCAATTAAACTCCAACAAAACATAATAAGCAAACAAACGTTCCCAACCCCTACGTTACAGGATAAAAGCAAGACTTATAAAAAATAATGAAACCAACGACATAACTCCAGAAGCTAACTTCCACTTACATCAACAAACTTTACTTCTGAGTAACTCCAGAAACCAATATAAATAGTGTAAAGAATATTAATGTAGAGAATACACAACAAACACACATTCATTACACAACCATCAACGACATATTCTCACACCCAATCATGACAACATATAAATATTCTCAACTAATTAACCAACATCATGAAAAATCAATTACATATGTAATTATGTATGCAGTTGTACTCCACAACTGACTTATTATGCATGTGGTGCCATTTATGAACACTCATGTTCAGCTTGCTCCCGATCCCCACCATATGACCATAGCACACCAAATCCTTACCATCAACATAGGGGATGTATAGTTTGTATGCCTAATTTCATTTTCCATGGTCACATGATAGATATTTGATTACTTGTCATCGATTAATCCATTGCCATTTCAATTGATTTAGATCTTTGAATTATCATTCTCATTTGACTTGATCTCATACTAACCCCATTTGTTGTTTGTCTCCACATGTGACTTTGAGATTCAAGCACACTCCTAATTAGCCATGCCTCTAACTCATTCATTTGACTTGTATTGTGTAGAGTACCATGTCACTTGTATGTTTTAGGCATGGTATATAGTTTATAATTTTGTCCATTTTTCTTTCCATGTTGTATTGCTTACACACACCCATTATGGGTCACATGTCCCCCCACCCCATGAAGATGTAATAGTCTAGGTTTATTATTTTGGTAGTTCATCATGCATGCTAATTAAAAAGATAAAAACAAACGATAAAACAAATCATTTCAAAAGAAACAAAAGGTATTTGATCCAACACCAAGTTGTTTTCCCAATAAAACTCACACCATTGCAACGCGAGTACTTGATCCAATGTCAAGTATTTACCATCCATTCCATGATCCATGATCCACATATCTTCTTCATTCTCTTATCAACCTCATTCTATCTCTCTCCTCCATTTCACACACACTCTTTCATAAGAAACTCAAACACTTGATCCAACGTCAAATGCCTTTTTCAAAATATTTTCATAACAAAGGGCATGTAAAAATACGGTGTACGTGTTTGTACATAATGTAACACCCCGATGAAATAGGATAATTATTTAATTTAAATTAATAGTATATTTATTAATTTAATTAAATAATTGGATTATTATTATTGGATTATTATTATTATTATTGGAATATAATGTTGGGATCAGTAAAAAGAGTCCCATTTGGTAAAAAGAGGTTTTCACGTGAAAACAGAAAAACGACTCAAAAGTGGAAAAAGGGAAAAGGGCAAAGAGCAAGAGAACAAGGGTTGAAGAAAGGAAAAGCTTGAAGCTGAAGGATTGCCGGATTAACTCAGGTAAGGGGGGTTTATCATCGTTTAATGGGTATTATGGGATAACATGTAGTGGGTAGTGATAAACCATGGATTTGACTCTGATTAGAATGATGCATGATGAAATTGTGAACTTTTGGATGAACGAAATTTGGATTATAATGGAAGGAAATTCGTAAGAATTAGATGTAATAATTGTAGGATTCGTGAAATTGAATAGGATATGATTTGTGTTAGATGATATGAACGAATGTTGTGTAAGAATTGGACTGTGGAAGGTTGGATCTGAGGAATCTCGTAGCAGAGAAAACCATGGCAGATCTGGAAATTCTGGTTTCTGGTCATACGCGTATGGCACTAGGCAATACGCGTATGAGATGGTCTGGTACGCGTATGGCACTAGGCAATACGCGTATGGATGAAGAAGATGATGTTTTGAACGTGGGTTGGTCTCTGTTGGTACGTGTATGGGGAAGTGATACGCGTAGCATACGCGTATGAGATGGTGTTACGCGTATGGGATTTGGTCAGGAGATGGGCCATACGCGTATGGGACTAGGCATTACGCATATGGGCAGAATTGTGATTTTCTGTGCTGTTGTTGTGCAGTTTTTGGTTGTTCAGCTGAGTAATGTAATTTAGCTGATGTATGATGTATTAGGGATTATTTCCCGTTGTTTTGAGCAGTGTAGGTATTAGTAGAGTGTGCTAATACTGTGGTTATTAATTGACATGATATGATTATGTGATAAATATGTCGATGATGTATGATGGTATGCATAATGCTGTGAATGTATGTATTATATGGAATGGACTGTTTTATGGCTTAGAGTGTGAGCATATGTCCATTGTGGATTATTGTTGATGATTTTGCATTGCCAGGTGATTTAGCATGCATATTGTGGCCTTTATGGTGGTAGCTAATTCCCATGGTGAGGAATTAGTGAGTTAGTCATTATGGACTGTTGTTGATGTTTGCATGCTAGGTGAATTAGCGTGCATAGCATGGCCCTTGGGGTGGTAGCTAATTCCCATGGTGAGGAATTAGTGAGTGAGTCACTAGGTCTCAAATGAGTGGGACTAGTGGGCTTGGTAGCCGTATCTGGATTTGATCGGTGAGGTTGAACTATATGTTCACGAATAGTCGGTACCGCATGCATGGAGTCTCATTGCATAATGTATGTATGGCGTATGATATGAATGGATGTACTCCAGTATCATATGTGTGTTGTGTGTTGTGTCGATGTTGAGTATGATTGAGTTGATATTGCCGTTGCTGAACGTGTAATCTGATTTGGGTGATGAAATGTGTTAAATTACTTAACATTGCATGATATTTTATAATGCTTATTATATCGATTGAGGAACTCACCCTTACAACTATTTTTCAGGTAACGAGCAGTGATTGAGTAGGAGCTAGTGCTTGGAGTCTAGTGTAGTTCCTTAGTGGGTCATGCTCTGGTAGATGTAACATCGGGATGGGATGTTTTAAATGTTTTATTGTTGGTTGTGAACCATTTTACATGTAATGTGTTACATGTTTTGCATGACTGAATTGGTCTCTATCCGCTGCGTATTATGCAAGTGTTTACTTTGTTTTAATAAAAGAGCATGACAGTTATTATGGTGAATGGTGTGAAATGATTGTGTGACACCCTTAATTGCATATTTACTCTGATTGATATATATTGTTATTTTAATTAATTATTTGGGGTATTTTAGAAGGGTGTTACATTAGTGGTATCAGAGCATAGTCGGTCGAGTCGAGTCGTAATTATTCTGTTTCCCATGTACGGGATAGGTGTTGTGTAACCCTATCAGTACTTATTGTTTTATCTTGTTGGGTTCTCAGAATAGAGATGGCTGGAAGAGGTAGAGACGATGCTGCGATTGCTGAGGCTCTGGGTATGCTAGCTGGAGTACTTGGAGGAAATCCGAATGTTGTGGGACTGGGAGCTGCTCGTCAACTGAGTGAGTTCCAGAAGAACAATCCTCCAATGTTCAAGGGAGCATACGATCCAGATGCTGCTCAGAAGTGGTTGAAGGAGATCGAAAGGATCTTCCGAGTGACTGAGTGTGCCGATAACCAGAAGGTCAGGTTCGGTACGCATATGCTGTCAGAGGAAGCAGATGATTGGTGGGTTGCTACCCGCACTGAGTTGGAAGCTGCTGGGAGTACTGAGATCACTTGGGCGGTGTTCAGAGAGAGATTCCTGAGGAAGTACTTTCCAGAGGATGTCAGAGGAAAGAAAGAGATAGAGTTCTTAGAATTGAAGCAGGGTAACCGGTCTGTTACTGAGTATGCTGCTAAGTTCACAGAGCTGTCAAAGTATTACACTCCCTATAACGAGGCTACTGGGGAATTTTCAAAGTGTGTGAAGTTTGAGAACGGGTTGCGTCCCGAGATCAAGCAGGCTATTGGGTATCAGCGGATTAGAGTGTTTTCTGATTTGGTTGACTGTTGCAGGATTTTTGAACAGGATACCAAAGCCAGAGCGGAGAGCTATCAGCAGAGGATTGATAGGAAAGGCAAGAATCAGAATGATCGTGGGAAACCGTATGCAGCTGGCAGAGGTTTCCCGAGGCAGAGTGGGATGAAGAGGCCTAGTGGGGGAGACTCCAGTGCCCCTGCTAAGTGTTACAGATGTGGCCAGGCAGGACATCGTATTCATGAGTGTACCAGTACTGAGAAGAAGTGTTTCAAGTGTGGAATAGGTGGTCACTTGGCTGCAGAGTGCCGGTTGAAGACTATGACTTGTTTCAACTGTGGAGAGGTGGGTCATATTAGTCCACAGTGTCCTAAGCCGAAGAAAGAGAACCAGTTGGGAGGCAAAGTCTTTGCTTTATCGGGTTCCGAGACTGCTGCGGATGATCGTTTGATCCGAGGTACGTGTTATATTAATGGCTTTCCTCTTGTAGCTATTATTGACACAGGTGCGACTCATTCCTTTATATCTTTGGATTGTGCTGTGAAACTTAGATTAGAGATATCTGAGATGCATGGGAGTATGGTGATTGATACTCCTGCGAAGGGTTCAGTGACTACTACTTCAGTTTGTTTAAATTGTCCTTTGAGTATTTTTGGTAGAGACTTTGGGGTGGACCTTGTGTGTCTTCCACTAGTGCAGATTGATGTTATCCTGGGTATGAACTGGTTGGTGTTTAACCGAGTTTATATCAACTGTTTTGATAAGACCGTGATATTTCCTGAGATTGAGGAAGGAAAGAGTTTGTTTCTATCAGCAAAGCAAGTGAATGAGGCAGTAGCAGATGGAGCAGAGTTGTTTATGCTGTTAGCGACTTTGGAGGCTAAAGATAAACCGGTGATTTACAATCTAGCCGTGGTGTGTGATTTCCCTGATGTGTTTCCGGAAGAAGTGAACGAATTACCTCCAGAGCGTGAAGTTGAGTTCTCGATTGAGTTAGTACCTGGTACTAGACCGATATCGATGGCTCCGTACCGTATGTCTGCTGTTGAGTTAACTGAATTGAAGAGTCAACTGGAAGATCTGTTGGATAAGAAATTTATTCGTCCGAGTGTGTCGCCGTGGGGTGCACCAGTGTTGTTGGTTAAGAAGAAATAAGGTATTATGAGGTTGTGTGTGGACTACAGGCAACTGAATAAAGTGACGATCAAGAATCGGTATCCTTTGCCGAGGATTGATGATTTGATGGATCAGTTGGTTGGTGCGAGTGTGTTCAGCAAAATAGATTTGAGATCTGGGTATCATCAGATACGTGTGAAAACTGAGGATATTCAGAAGACTGCTTTCAGAACAAGGTATGGACATTATGAGTATTCTGTAATGCCTTTTGGTGTGACTAATGCGCCTGGAGTATTTATGGAGTATATGAATAGGATTTTCCATCCGTACCTAGACAAGTTTGTTGTGGTGTTTATTGATGACATTTTGGTGTATTCGAAATCTGAAGAAGAGCATGCTGAGCATTTGAGAGTGGTTTTAGGAGTTCTACGAGAAAAGAAGTTATTTGCTAAACTGTCTAAGTGTGAATTTTGGTTAGAAGAGGTTAGTTTTCTTGGTCATGTAGTTTCAAGAGGTGGTGTTGCTGTTGATCCTTCTAAGATAGAAGCGATATCTAAGTGGGAAGCTCCGAAGTCAGTTTCTGAGATAAGGAGTTTTCTTGGACTGGCAGGTTATTATAGGAAATTCATTGAGGGATTTTCTAAGTTGGCGTTACCGTTGACGATGTTGACTAGAAAGGGGCAAGCGTTTGTTTGGGACTCGAAATGTGAAGAAGGGTTCCAAGAGTTAAAGAGAAGGTTAACTACTGCTCCTATTCTGATATTACCAAGTCCGTCGGAACCATGTGAGGTTTACTGTGATGCTTCATTGTTGGGTTTGGGTGGTGTTTTGATGCAGAATAAGCAGGTTGTAGCTTATGCTTCGAGACAACTGAAGGTTCATGAGAGGAACTATCTGACACACGATTTAGAGTTGGCAGCTGTGGTATTTGTTCTGAAGTTATGGAGGCATTACTTGTACGGGTCAAGATTTGAGGTTTTCAGTGACCATAAAAGTTTAAAGTATTTGTTTGATCAGAAAGAGCTGAATATGAGACAGAGGAGATGGTTAGAGTTTCTGAAGGATTATGACTTTGGTTTGAATTACCATCCGGGTAAAGCAAACGTAGTAGCTGATGCATTGAGTCGGAAGCCATTGCATATGTCTATGTTAATGGTTAAGGAATTGGATTTAATTGAGCAGTTTAGAGACTTGAGTTTGGTGTGTGAGAGTACTCACAATAGTGTTAAATTGGGAATGTTGAAGTTAACGAGTAGTATTCTGGATGAGATTAGAGAGGGTCAGAAATCCGATGTGCTTTTGGTTGATAAGTTGACTCTAGTGAATCAAGGTCAAGGTGGTGAATTCAGAGTTGATGAGAATGGTGTTTTGAAATTTGGTAGTCGGGTGTGTATTCCGGATGTTACCGAACTTAAGAAGAGTATTCTTGAGGAAGGACATCGTAGTGGCTTGAGTATTCATCCTGGAGCTACGAAGATGTATCATGATTTGAAAAAGTTATTTTGGTGGCCGGGAATGAAAAGAGAAATTGCGAGTTTTGTTTATTCTTGTTTGACTTGTCAGAAGTCAAAGATTGAGCATCAGAAGCCGTCTGGGCTAATGCAACCGTTGGCTATTCCAGAGTGGAAGTGGGATAGTATCAGTATGGATTTTGTTTCTGGTTTACCGAGGACAAGTAAGAATTTTGAAGCTATTTGGGTGATTGTTGATAGATTGACGAAATCGGCTCATTTCATTCCGATCAGAATGGATTATCCGTTAGAGAGATTAGCCGAGTTGTATATTGAGAAAATTGTAAGTTTGCATGGTATTCCGTCGAGTATTGTTTCGGACAGAGATCCTAGATTTACATCGAAGTTCTGGGAAGGTTTGCAGAGGGCTTTGGGAACTAAGCTGAGATTGAGTTCTGCATATCATCCGCAGACTGATGGTCAGACTGAGAGGACGATTCAGTCACTGGAGGATCTTTTGAGGGCTTGTGTTTTGGAAAAAGGAGGTGCTTGGGATTGTTATTTACCTTTGATTGAGTTTACCTACAACAATAGTTTTCATTCGAGCATTGGTATGGCACCGTTTGAAGCTTTGTATGGTAGGAGATGTCGGACACCTTTATGTTGGTATGAGTCCGGTGAGAGTGCTGTGGTTGGACCGGAGATTGTTCAACAAACTACGGAAAAGATTAAGATGATTCAGGAGAAGATGAGGATTGCTCAGAGTCGTCAGAAGAGTTATCACGACAAGAGGAGGAAGTCACTTGAGTTTCAAGAGGGAGATCATGTGTTTCTTCGTGTTACTCCGATAACTGGGGTTGGTCGAGCTTTGAAGTCGAAGAAGTTGACACCTCGATTTATTGGTCCTTATCAGATTTTGGAGAGGATAGGGGAGGTAGCCTATCGTATCGCTTTACCGCCGTCACTTGCGAATTTGCATGAGGTTTTTCATGTGTCTCAGTTGAGGAGGTACATTCCTGATCCGTCGCATGTAGTCCAAGTAGATGATGTACAGGTGAGAGATAACCTGACTGTTGAAACATCACCTATGAGGATCGAGGATCGAGAGTTGAAGCAGTTGCGGGGTAAAGAGATTGTTTTGGTAAAGGTAGCTTGGGGAGGACCAGCAGGTGGCAATGTGACTTGGGAACTTGAGAGTCAGATGAATGAGTCTTATCCAGAGTTATTCGCTTGAGGTATGTTTTCGAGGACGAAAACTCTTTTAGTGGGGGAGAGTTGTAACACCCCGATGAAATAGGATAATTATTTAATTTAAATTAATAGTATATTTATTAATTTAATTAAATAATTGGATTATTATTATTGGATTATTATTATTATTATTGGAATATAATGTTGGGATCAGTAAAAAGAGTCCCATTTGGTAAAAAGAGGTTTTCACGTGAAAACAGAAAAACGACTCAAAAGTGGAAAAAGGGAAAAGGGCAAAGAGCAAGAGAACAAGGGTTGAAGAAAGGAAAAGCTTGAAGCTGAAGGATTGCCGGATTAACTCAGGTAAGGGGGGTTTATCATCGTTTAATGGGTATTATGGGATAACATGTAGTGGGTAGTGATAAACCATGGATTTGACTCTGATTAGAATGATGCATGATGAAATTGTGAACTTTTGGATGAACGAAATTTGGATTATAATGGAAGGAAATTCGTAAGAATTAGATGTAATAATTGTAGGATTCGTGAAATTGAATAAGATATGATTTGTGTTAGATGATATGAACGAATGTTGTGTAAGAATTGGACTGTGGAAGGTTGGATCTGAGGAATCTCGTAGCAGAGAAAACCATGGCAGATCTGGAAATTCTGGTTTCTGGTCATACGCGTATGGCACTAGGCAATACGCGTATGAGATGGTCTGGTACGCGTATGGCACTAGGCAATACGCGTATGGATGAAGAAGATGATGTTTTGAACGTGGGTTGGTCTCTGTTGGTACGCGTATGGGGAAGTGATACGCGTAGCATACGCGTATGAGATGGTGTTACGCGTATGGGATTTGGTCAGGAGATGGGCCATACGCGTATGGGACTAGGCATTACGCGTATGGGCAGAATTGTGATTTTCTGTGCTGTTGTTGTGCAGTTTTTGGTTGTTCAGCCGAGTAATGTAATTTAGCTGATGTATGATGTATTAGGGATTATTTCCCGTTGTTTTGAGCAGTGTAGGTATTAGTAGAGTGTGCTAATACTGTGATTATTAATTGACATGATATGATTATGTGATAAATATGTTGATGATGTATGATGGTATGCATAATGCTGTGAATGTATGTATTATGTGGAATGGACTGTTTTATGGCTTAGAGTGTGAGCATATGTCCATTGTGGATTATTATTGATGATTTTGCATTGCCAGGTGATTTAGCATGCATATTGTGACCTTTATGGTGGTAGCTAATTCCCATGGTGAGGAATTAGTGAGTTAGTCATTATGGACTGTTGTTGATGTTTGCATGCTAGGTGAATTAGCGTGCATAGCATGGCCCTTGGGGTGGTAGCTAATTCCCATGGTGAGGAATTAGTGAGTGAGTCACTAGGTCTCAAATGAGTGGGACTAGTGGGCTTGGTAGCCGTATCTGGATTTGATCGGTGAGGTTGAACTATATGTTCACGAATAGTCGGTACCGCATGCATAGAGTCTCATTGCATAATGTATGTATGGCGTATGATATGAATGGATGTACTCCAGTATCATATGTGTGTTGTGTGTTGTGTCGATGTTGAGTATGATTGAGTTGATATTGCCGTTGCTGAATGTGTAATCTGATTTGGGTGATGAAATGTGTTAAATTACTTAACATTGCATGATATTTTATAATGCTTATTATATCGATTGAGGAACTCACCCTTACAACTATTTTTCAGGTAACGAGCAGTGATTGAGTAGGAGCTAGTGCTTGGAGTCTAGTGTAGTTCCTTAGTGGGTCATGCTCTGGTAGATGTAACATCGGGATGGGATGTTTTAAATGTTTTATTGTTGGTTGTGAACCATTTTACATGTAATGTGTTACATGTTTTGCATGACTGAATTGGTCTCTATCCGCTGCGTATTATGCAAGTGTTTACTTTGTTTTAATAAAAGAGCATGACAGTTATTATGGTGAATGGTGTGAAATGATTGTGTGACACCCTTAATTGCATATTTACTCTGATTGATATATATTGTTATTTTAAGTAATTATTTGGGGTATTTTAGAAGGGTGTTACACATAACATTCAAGTGCTTGGGTTATAGGACGTACCTATCTTGAGGACCCGACACTTGACTTACCCCTTAAAACATATAATGATTCAAACAAGTTAGATCTAGGTGATACGAGGGAGAAAAAGGGTAGTTAGGATACCATTATCCTCTCGACTCCCAAGTATTCTGATTGTTGGTCGTACTTAGTCAATGGTCAAATGCTTATCTCCCTCTAAGGTCCAATGATTAGACTTGTCAAACCTTTTTCATAATTCAAATCTCTTTTTGGACGAAAAAGAATGGTTAGGATAACATTGTCCTCTCAACTCCCGAGTTTTTGGACTGTTGACTGTATCTAGCCAAGGGTCTGAGGCTTGTCTCCGTATTAAAATCAACCCCAATAAATCAAATCATATTTTGCCTCAGTGCATTTCTCTTCGAAATTTCAAAGAGGAAGTGTTACTTCCGTTCTATCGTGAATGACGCTTAAGCCTCCATGTGTTAGCAAGTGATGTTTAACTGCTAGAGTGTGATCCAATCGCATCCACTTTACCGCAAACAAGCAAATACTTCTCACTCCCATGACAGAGTATACAAGCAAGTGAACAGTAGCACACAGACGTCAATACTGTTCAGTAAAAACAACCAAACACACATTATGTTTGTGAACGAAACTATGGAGCTCTAACTTCCTCATTGCACGTATGAGGGTACGTAGGCACAAGGACCTAAATCCTTGGCGAGCACACTAAATTAAAACTTATTCTTTCCCCCATCTTATCCTTCTTCATCTCATTTCCCGATAGCAAGCAACATACAGATAAACAACATCCATACGCATTGATACAAGCAAGTGGTTCCCGTTGAGTACAACAGATGTGAGGGGAGTTAATACCTTCCCTTGCATAACCGACTTTCGAATCTGCTCTTGGTTGTGAGACCATTCTCATTTGGGGTTTTATCGTTATTTTCCCTTTCCTTTGGAATAAATAAAATCCGGTGGCGACTCTATTTTTTTCACGGCCGACACTTGTCTTAAGAAGTCTCAGTTTGGTTCATGAGTTTTGCCAAGGAGAAAATCTCTCTTTTGGTTTGTGAATATCAGAATCTCCATAACAGTTCTTGAGTTCAGTCTAGTTAAAATCTATATCGGGTAAATATTAGCTTGTGTAAAATCTCATATTGATTCCTGAGTTCAGCCTAGTGTAAAAGTTCAGTTAGTTCGATATTAGTGTGTATAAAATCTCATCATAGTTCGAGATCAGCTACTATAAAACTCCGATTCGGTTTGGAGGATATCCAATAAAAACCTCATCTAAATTTCGAGGATATGCAACTTAAAACTCCATCTTGGTTAGAGATCATGCCATGAAAAATCTTTGTTTGGTTTGGAGGATAACCACTCTAAATCAGTTTTTGTTGTTGTTGGAAGTTATCCTTTAAAACTTCATTTCGTTGTATAATGAGGTTCGTGGAAACAACCTTCTAAACCTATCAAGATTATTGGATACTCTCAAGAATAGTTCTCGTGAACATGAGTAGGTCAATTTAGGTTGAACTTGTATAAATCTCTCTCTCTCTCTCTCTCTCTCTCTCTCTCTCTCTCTCCCTCCCTCCCTCCCTCCCTCCCTCCCTCCCTCCCTCAAAAATAACATTTTCTATGAAAAGTTACTTCATTAAATCAATTTCCATGTTTTAAGATCATAAGTCTCCCAAATTTCAACATCAAACAATGGTTCGATTACATGAGTTTCAGCTCCTATGAACAAATTAAAATTTCCATTTCTAGTGAATTTAAAATGCATAAGTTTATAGTTGAGTGTTTTGATGCATGTATTTCAGGTTCAAGTTTCATTGAAGGACAAGAAAGATCAACAATGGTAAATAAATCGATCGTCGTTGTTGTTGTAGTTTTTCATATATGAAATTAAAAAAAAAAAGTGAAGATGATGAAGAACACATGAAGAAATATATATAAAAAAAAATAAAAAAAAATATAATGTCACCTTAGTAATAAATTAATTGTGTCATCAATTACTTTGATGAGCTCTGAAACTTTCGATAAACATTAATGAGAAATTGATTAACACTCCATATAAAATAATTTATATCACGTTTTTTTTAAATTAGTTTGAGCTCAATTAAAAAAACATATAATCAATATTATGAAGATGGGTTGTGAAAGAAGGTCCAGTCATATAACTTTGAAAGTTTACGATATTCTGAATTTCATATGGATAGCATTAGACTCTGTTATTTTGGGTGACATTTAGCCCGAACCCCTTATTTTTTCCCATCATGAAGCATTGATGTTTTTAGCTATTTATATGTTATTATTTAATTTCGACAATTGTGATAAATGATTTATAACTTATTAGTAATTTATTATCAGGTTTTAATTATTAATATTTAATACCTTTTATATTAAATTATATATTTTTACTTTATATTCTTCTTCATCTTTAAACATTCACCTTCTTCATTTTTTAACATTCATTTTCTTAAGCTTCAAACATTCATCTTCTTCATCTTCAAATATTTATCTTCTCTCTTCACCATTTTATTTTTATTTTTAAAATTTTATTACAAACAATTACAACAAGAAGAAAAATTTCTTAATCATCTTCTCTTTTTCTTCATTACGACATAAGTTTTTGAATCAATTTGAACTATTTTTTTTCAAATCTCAAAACAAAATCTCAACAAAATCACCACCAAAAACATCTAAAAAAAATTCAGTTTTCAAACTCAAATATATTACTAGAATCACTAATTCAAATTTTAAAAAACTCAAATTTCGAAATTCATTTCAAAATTTAAGAAATTTATAAATACGAATTTATAAATACTATTCTTTGAAATTCGTATTTATTACTAAAAATTTATAAATTTTGAAAATCAAAAGTTTCTTAAATTTCTTAAAATTTACAAATTCATATTTGCTACGAATTTATATTTGTTGCTGAAAGCTAGTAGAGACAAATCTAGAAACAAAGAGGAAATTATGATAAAAACTAAACAAAATTATTATTATTTCGGTTATTATGTGATTTTCGACACTGCACTGAGCCCCATTAAATTTGATTTGAAAGAGTCTTAGAAACAGTTTCATAAGATTATGATCACTCTTTAAGATCCCAATTTTGACCCTAAGATCCCTCATGCTATCTCATCATATGCATTGACATTGAGATCATATCTTGACATCCTCCTTACCCATCATGTTTGCATTGGGAGAGATCACCAAACACATTTGATTGTATCATACTTCATTTTTCTTTATTCACTAACCAAAATACCAAAAAAATGCCATTGTATAGTTTAACTCTTTTGTAGGTAGTGCACATGCTCACCTATGCTCTATCAAGTTCATATCTAGGGTTTAAGATCCTCATTGCAAGGAGCTCAATCAATAAGTGGTTTACTATGGCTCTAAACATCATATATGAATCCCCATGATCTTCACGTATTATTTTGATCAAGAAATCATCAAGAGTTTGAAGTTGGTTTGCATTGGAAACCCTAATTTATCTGGGTATCTTGTGTAACTTCTTCAACATGTTTCTTCACCAATTGACCAAATATTTCAAGGGATACTTCAAATTTCATGATCTTATGCATATATGATCCTCCATGAGTCCCAAAAGTCAAGAGGATATCAAGTTAGCAAGTTGGTTCATCGTGGTTAACCAGAGGAATTCAACTGATCAAAACTGGAGTTCCTTAGACCCTATCTCCTACAATTTTTGTCATATGAAAAAGATTCGAAGTGCAAAGTTACTCTAAATGATATTCCAAACAACTTTCATGTTGATGTTAAGATCTAGTTTTTCTTGGAAAGTCATTTTTTATGGTGAAAGATTATAGATCATTTTCTCTAAACCCTAATTTGGAGGTCAACTTCTCAAGACCATAACTTGCTCAATTTTTATGAGATGAAAGCTATTCAAATTGCATGATCAAATTCAAGATGTCTAATTCAACTTTGATGTTTGGAGGAAGAGCAGATTAAACTTTTAAATGCATGTGATATGAGGAAATATTATAGGTCATTTTGGGCCAATGCCATTGAACAAGTGATTTTCCTCAACTTATAAAATGAATAACTCCTTCATTCTAAATCCAAATAAGGTCAAACTTATGACCAAATTAAAGAACTTTGAGAGAGCTACAACTTTGATGAAGGAACTTTTCTCATTTGAAGCCCATAGAAAAATTTATTCAAGGTGGAAGAAGTGAACATATGGCTTGGTACTTAGAATTTTTTTTGATATGTTTGATTTTCCAAACTTTCACCTCAAAATTTATCATGATCCAAGCTTCAAATGAAAAAGTGTCCAACATGAAATTTGTTCCAAAAAGTCCAAATTCATCCCATTTGGACAAAGTATGAGTGACTTGCGCATGGCTTAAAGTTGGATGACCATTTGACATATTTGAACTTCCACTTTCCACACACGAATGCATGGCTTGTTAACATGACTTCAGTATTGCTTGCACATGATTTTGGACCTGAATGCATCATCACATGACCCTATCACACGCCCATGCATCCATGTAAGGCATTTTGCTATTTTTAAAAGTTTGAAAGAAGTATGCAAATATCAAAGGCTTTGGTTGTTTGAAGTCCTACCAATGTAGGCAATAAGATTGAGTTGCTTAGAGGTTAAATCGAAGCAACTCAGATCATGATCCTTAAAATTCAACTCCCTGTATCTTTCAATATAATTGGAGTTAGGTAAAATTGAGGCTAGATTCGAGCTCCTGAGCATTTTTACTTTAAATTCATGTCCTCCTTTTTCATTTTGGTGATGGTTGAGGATGGACCAGTCTGGTGAGGTCCATCGGAGAAGAAGACCCGAGCTCTGGCTCCGGCGATACGTTGGCGTGTCTCCAGACCACATGATCCTCTTTTTTTTTTAATCTTGAGCGTCCAAACTGATTACCACGCATGTGGCACATTGACTAAGGCTTACCATGGAACGCGCACTCTAGTCCACTTGATCTGCCACCTCAATTAATGAGGGAGATCAAGTGGTCCACGTATTTTTGCATTTTTTGATTTTCCTTTTTATTGACTTATTTTCATTAATTCATATTAATTTTAATATTGATCCAAAAAATATGGGACTTTCACCAAAAATTCTAAAATATTTTTCTCTTTTATTTTCTGAATTAAAATTACTTTTTGGATCAATACTAATATTTTTCATGATTTAATTGTTTTTGTGCATGTTTTGAATTGTTTAAAAATACTTTTAAGTTTTCAAAAATAATGAATTTTTTTCTCCAAGGTCCTTTGACCTTGTTTGACCTATGATAAATCTCTTGGCCATTTATTTGGTGCTTGGAAGAGATTTTGGGATTTTGACCAACCATAATTTAATTTAATGCATTTTTAATTGATTTTTAATTGTTTAATTGCAAATAAATTGTGTTGAGCTATTTTTATTGACTTGCTGAGTTTGACTTCTGTTGTTGGACCTTGATCAAGGTTGATATGACTTTGTTGGATTAAAATCATTGGATTTAGGGGATTGATGAAATGTATATTTCATCTCCCAAAATGAATGAATGATTTTAATTTGGTAAAAGTCCTCCCATGATCAATTTGTGTTGATTTCATTTCCCTTCCCTCTTCATCTTAATCCTATTCTATCCCTATCCATTTCATTGACCTATGATATCTCTATATCCTAAGGCTAGTTGATTGTAAAATCAACATAAGTATGGATGAGATTAGGTCCACCCTTTTGCCGTTTTCTTTTAAGTGTGGTATGTTTTAGGAGTATGGTAGATAATACCATATCTCTAACATGCATTAACACTAAAATTTATATTGCCCGACCTCAAATAGTTGTGACTTCTACATAAGTCCAATTACAATTGCTTAACATAACGCTAAATTTTGATCCAAAAAGCATAGCATTCTAGTAAGTGAGATTGTAAGTCTCCCCCCTTTCATGGTATTGTGTAGAAACTTGACATTTTTTCCTTCCTTTGGAAGATGTCTTGGTTCAAGGATCCATGCTTGTGAATAAAGGGTTGAGTGTTCTCCAAAGAATGACTTAAACAATTGAAAAGCAAAAGCAATACTAAATTCTAATCAACTAACATTTGACTAAATTTTAATTTCAAGTCATTTACCTTTTGCACTTTAAAAGTCTTTATCATTTGCCACTATTCATACCATTTAACTTGTTTACTTTAATGCCATCTTCACTTTGCTCACTTGAGGCATATCTTGTGATTATATTGTGATTGTACATACTTGTTTGTGTATTTTGTTTGTGTTTGTGGTCTTTTGACTTTAATGTACATAATAACAACAAAACCCCTAAAAAATTGTGTAGACTATTGGATTTGATCTGAGACATTGGACTTAGGATTAGGCAATACTCCCTATGCAAAAGGACTTGGCTAATGCCAACTTTTTTGGAGCCAGTCATTGGGAATTGAACTTTCATATAAAGCAAGTATTTAGATCCCTTTTGAGTTCATCTGCTACTTGGTCTTGATGAAGTTGTTACTTTGAACTTATGTCTAATGCCTATCTCTGAGCCATTCAAGGAATATGTCATCTGATACATGGGAGATTATGAAGAAGATCATGGAGTTGCTAAGCTTGGATGTGTCTATATTTATTTGATGCCTTGTTCTTCACCTTGCTATTGTGTGTATTGATATTGTATGATTCTAAAGTTCAAGGGAAATTGGATTTCTATATGACATTCTTGTCTATTGGATTACATCCCATTGGTCAGATCTTTTCAACTCTTAACTTTTAATTTTTGCTTAAGATTAGTCTCTTCATCTCCTCCCACCTTATTTAATTTCAAATCTTTCTCTCCTTTTAAAATCTTCTTTGTTTGTGTTTTCTAGACTTAAACTTTATTGCAAATTAGAAACTTTGGCCTTATGCCGTTGTATTTTCAAACTCTTTTCTTAATCCAATTTGTAAATGAACTTATCTATAGTTGACTTAAAATTTCAGAAGACAAAAAAAGAACTAACACTCATTCAAACCTTTTTAGGTCTTTTGTGCCTTTTTTAAACTTAAATTTTGTTAAAAGCAATTCACTCACTTTGAAATTGATACCACGAACTACGAGGTTTTGATCCCTCATTTTATGTTGGTACGTAGGCACAAGTCCGAAGGTCTTATCAAACACAAAAATATAATTAATAAATTATTTTCTCATCCCCACACTCTATTTATTGCAAACCTCATTTTATACCAAAACACATGTACACAAAAAAGGGCTCCCTAGGAGTACCTAGGACACTTTGAATGCTAACACCTTCCCTCTGTGTAACCAACCCCCTTACCTGTAATCTCTGACATTTTATTAGTTTTGATTTGAAAACTTCTTATCTTTGGGTTTTGTTCGTACTTTTCCCTTGGAAACAATAAAAGCGCGGTGGCGACTCTGATTTTATTGACGTTAAGTTTATCCATAGCTTAATGGTCATGAATTTACCGCTACACACTCTCTCTTCAAAACATGTTTGTAATCTCGTAAATGTTTGTTGTGAATTAACATTTCAACACGAAGGTGCGATGTGAAAGTGGTGAGTTCAACTTGCTTTTTAGGTGTTTGGGGACTTAGTGTGTTTTGAGGTCAAAGACTAGATAATCTAGAGACATGTCGACACCACTACTGAGTTCGACAGAGTGACTCCTCGATAAGGGTAATGAAAGATTGTGAAGATAGTTGTTAACAATAAGAGCAGTTAGAGTTAAAGACAGTTAAAAGACCAACACGTGGAAGCATATTAGAAAACAGAAGTCCACGTAATAGGATATGTGTCGAGTTTTAGGGTAGTAACTATTATCGACGATTATCCTTATATGTAGTACATTGACTTCGTTTAGGTAATCAAGGTTTGCAAATTTTACAATTATTCCCTATAGAACTTGAATATCCAAGTCACAAAGAGAAAATAATTTGTGAGAAAAACATGTATGAATATGCGTTCCTTTTATAATTTTGCACTCATTGTATTTTTGTTTAAATTACTTTTATTGTTTCTTTATTTTATTTCAAATTCTTAGAACAATAAATTCTTTTCAATTTCACCATATTAAAACATCAATATTCAAAGAATAGTCAAATAACAAACTTATTTTTTAAAATCTTTTGCATATTGTCATAGGATTTTTTTTCCAATTTAATCTTATAAATGAATAAAAATTTGTAAATTGATTTACTAAAAACAATAATAGTCACCAACTTAATTGGTAGTTGTGCAAAACATTAGATATAGAGCCGTGAATTTGAACCTCCAATATTTCCCTTGTTTACTTTTAACTATCGCTTTTTGTGCGCGCATTGGATAACTCTGACCACTATTGTGGTGCATTGGATAACTCTTTTCATACATTACTACATTTTTTTAGATAGACAAAATAGTAATAATTACTAAAAATTTAGACACACAATAGGGAGAGTTAGGATTTGTTGGCTTTCAATTTATGAATTTAATAATTGAATTAGGATTCGAAGAGATTACCAACATAATTTTAGATGGAAAGCTTCTTCAAGTCAATTCATGAGACTTCTCTCCTGCATTGAAAGGTATATTAGAAAAGAAAATAATAATATAATAATTTTAGTTTGTATTTTAAATTAAACCGGTGAAACTTTCAAATTTCATATAATAATTCATTAGATTTGAACGATAATCAATATTGAGTTGGGTATCGTGACTATGTTTGAAAGGGACATCGTGATGATGATAGAGTATTGTTGAAAGGAAAACTATAATGAAATGACAAAATTTAGAAATTCGTATAATTATAAAAAAATATTGAATTTCTTTTTGTGATTGAGAATGTAGATTAAATTTTAATATTGACATATTAAAATTTTTTAAAAATTAAACAAATGGTCAATTTGATGCATTTTTCTTGAAGCAGACGGTTTTTTAAAACCGGCTTCGATTTTTTGGTTCGAATTATTTTAGACGGTTCAATCCGTTTGTTCGATTTTATTCCGATTTTGACCCATTAACAGTTTTAAAAGGTTGACATAATCGGATTCATCTTCGGTTCCCGATCCAACCGGTTGAATCGGATATGGTTCAGTTTTATTAGAAGTAATAATTCATTTTGTCAACAAAAGAAACCTGTTGGTAACACACTGTAAATTTTCTAACAAGAATTTAAAATGCATTTGCAATCTAACTGTATGCATTGTCATTGGACAATGCTTCTAATTGACCAAAGACACACTCTAGGAACCGAGAGTTCTCATTTTTATCCATCGCATCAAACTCAAGGCAGTTATTATACCACTTAATCCTAAAAACAGAGGTGAAGGATTTCCATTTGTTGAATGTTGAGGAACATATTCCGCTAGGATACTACTTAGTGCTTCAGCCTCTAGAATTTGTTCTCAGCAAGTCAATATTACATATAAGTTCTAGCAGCATGTTCTAGATGCTATATCCAGCACTAACAAGAATTACACAGTAACGATTTGAAGGACAAATTTCAATATCTAGATATGAATCATTTGTTTCCTTGAACTGAACTGACGATGGTATTGGTGGAGAAATTATAATCATATTGTTGGTGTGGTAGATTATATACTTGAAAAACATATATAAAATAAATTATTGGCACATAAGATGAAAGAAGAGACAGAAAAAAATGAATAACAAACTTCTACTACTCTATTAAAATGGTTATAGTAAAATGGTTATAGTAAAATGGTTGCATACATTGCACAACAATGCTCAGTGTATACTATTAGAATTAATTCATATTTTGAGAAATTTATAAACAAAGTTTGTTAGAGGATGTTTTAGTATTTTCTAAAGTCTCACTTATATTTAAGCAAGTGAGTGATGTGAGCATTAATACCTTTATTTCTTTTGTAATGTGTGTGTGCGTATTTTTCTGTACAACCATTTTGTAACTATTTCAAGAGTAGTAGAAGTTTGTTATTATTCTCCCTCCTCTCTCTTGTTCATTGTTCATCTTTATCACCTTGTGCACCAACATTTGGTATCAGAGTCTGGTTCAGACTCTCAGAAAAACACCACGGGAAACACGAGTGAAACGGTGAGGCATTGTGTGATTGATTTCTGTTTGGAGAATTCGTGTTGAGTTTCTATTCAGAATCGTAACAGAATCACATATCTTGATTTTGTGGGATTGGGAAACATTGTGTGTATGTGAGATTTGAGTGTATTGCACAAGGTTGAAAATGAAGGGAAAAAGGT